>NC_090028.1:33961326-34561326 GCF_037176765.1 Anolis sagrei
TGCTATGTCATGCCACCTCCGATAAGTCTAATGCACTAACCATTTTGAGTAATGTTTCCAAAGGTCTTCTGGCTCTTCTCCTTTTTGGCTTGCTAGGAGACCAACCCACTGGAGGGTTCTGTGATCATATCTTCCCATTTCCACTTGTATGTGAGCTGAGTTATAAAGTTAGAAAACGATATTCTGAAAAGACCCTAACAATTTCCCTGACCCAGACCTTTCCTATCTTGTTCAATTTTTCGATCCGGTACATCTTCAAAAGTCGTTGCCTGGAATAGATTCTTTTTTAACTTGAAATCTATATCGCTGTCTGTAAAACAAAAAGGAGATAAAGCTACTCAATGTTCAAATTAAATTGAACCTGTATTTTCTTTCTTTCTTTCTTTCTTTCTTTCTTTCTTTCCTACTAAAGGGCTTTATGAAGATCTTCTTTACCAGTCCACTTAGAAGTATTTTCACCTAGGGCCCAATGCATAACTACAAAGCGAAACAAGAATATTGGCTTTATAATAAAGTTATTTAAGCCAACAATTAGTTTTAATAAAATAAAATTATAATTTATTTTTCCCCCATGTCTGATGTCGATACAATGAGAATATCTACATGGAGTAAATATCAAAGACAGTTCCTTAGATTCCCAGAGTAGCTAACAATAAAGACCAATTATAAATATAATCATCGACAAAATTGAGAATAAAATATCAAATAGGAGAGCTAATCAGAACAGCTAAGCAGCCCACAGTAGGAAAAGATTTCCAAAAGAGCCTGTTCCTCCAAAGGTTAAAAAACCTTTCGACTTAGATTAAATCTACACCAGTGTTTCTCAACCTTCCTAATGCTATGACCCTTTAATACAGTTCCTCATGTTGTGGTGTCCCCCAAATATATAATTATTTTCGTTGCTACTTCATAAGCATGATTTTGATACTGTTATGAATCGTCATGTACATATCTGATATGTAGGATGTATTTTTATTCACTGGACCAAATTTGGCACAAATACCCGATACACCCAAATTTGAATACTGGTGGTGTTGGGGGAGATTGATTTTGTCGTTTGGGAGTTGTAGTTGCTGGGTTTTACAGTTCACGTGCAATCAAAGAGCATTCCAAACTCCACCAACGATGGAATTGAACCAAACTTGGCACACAGAACTCCCATGACCAACAGAAGAAAACTGGAAATATTTGATGGGCATTGACCTTGTGTTTTGGAGTTGTTCACCTACATCCGGAGAGCACTGTGGACTGAAACACTGATAGATCTCAACTAAATTTGCCATGAATTCCCAATATGCCAAAATGTGAACACTGGTGGTGTTTGGGGGGAATAGACCTTGACATTTGGGTGTTCTGGTTGCTGGGATTTATAGTTCATCTACAATCAAAGAGCATTCCAAACTCCACCAACGATGGAATTGAACCAAACTTGGCACACAAAACTCCCATGTCCAACAGAAAATACTGGAAGGGTTTGATGGGCCAATTGGGCCAAACTTCCCACACAGAACCTGATGCCTTGAAGGGACATGCTGGTGCGAGCCTCCCTCCGGCCTCACACACTCTCTCTCACCCACATATATGCACCACATTGCCATGCAGTGAGCACGCCTGCTCTTCCCTCCCAACTTGGAATCTCATAAACAGCTCTCTCCTTGGCTGAGAGGCTGGCCAATTACAGCAGAGGAGGGCTTTTGGTGGGAAGATTTGTGGTCTTTTTCCAAAAAGGAAGAGAAGGACAGATGGAAAGATCTTCAGCCTTCTCTGCCAAAGGGGTTCCTAAGACCATCAGAAAAATATATATATATTTTCTCTTCTTTTTGGTAACCCCTTTGAATTCCCCTCGCGACACACACACACCCTGCTGCTTTGGGGAGATAGGGTGGGATACAAATAAAGCTATTATTATTATTATTATTATTATTATTATTATTATTATTATATCCCAGTATCTCATCCCAGGTTTTCTGTTTATCCCAGATTATCCTGCAATGAGGATTCATATATAAGCAGAAAACCTGGGGTCAGACCCAGGGATATAAGGCCTATCTGGAAGGGCCCTCAGTGAGGATTTCATGAGGTTAGGAAGGCGTCTTGTCAAAGGCTTTCATGGCCAGAATCACTGGGTTGTTGTGAGTTTTCCATGCTGTCTGGCCATGTTCCAGAAGCACTCTCTCTCTCTCGGTGTTTCATCTGCATCTATGGCAGGCATCCTCAGAGGTGATGAGGTCTGTTGAAAACTAGGAAATTTGGGTTTATATATCTGTGGAAGGTCCAGGGTGGGAGAAAGAGCTCTTGTCTGCTTGAGGCAAGTGTGGATGTTGCAAACAGCCAGCTTGATTAGCATGTAATGTCCTTGCAGCTCCAATGCCTGGCTGGTTGCTGCCTGGGGGGAATCCTTTGTTGGGAGGTGCTAGCTGGCCCTCATTGATTCTTGTCAAGAATTCCCCTGCTTTTCAGGGATTGCTCCAGGCAGCAACCAGCGAGGCATTGAACTGCTGGTCTACACTGTAGAAGTAATGCAGTTTGATACCACTTTAATAGCAATGGCTAAATGCTATGGAATTCCACTTTTAAAAAAACAAGCGAGCCTAATAAACAAGCGGAAAAAAAACAGCCTTCTCCATTTTTACTACCATCAAGAGTATTGGAAGCCAAAGAGCCAGATTGTAAGATTTTTCTCAGCTGTGGATTCCTCGCTAGTGCTGCCACATCTATCTATCCAAAACTGCACATTCAGGACTCTTTAAAGAACTATACAGCATAATCAAGTTCTGACAGATGCTCACAAAACCTACAGCCATTTTGGTCCACCAGCATGGGGCCATTAAATTTATGGCGAACGGCTGGAAAGGGGAAAGAAAGGCTCAGATTGTAACTTGGAAAAGAGAAAAGAGCTAGTTCAATGGAAAGAGTGCGCAGAACCTCAACCATATATCATAGGACAGAGTTGAGCATTAGCTCAACATAGCCACATAGATTTATGAAACACTTGCATGATGGTGCTTTAGAGTTGAGTCATCCATGGCAGTAGAAGTAATTGTGGGAGTCCCTTCCAGACAGACCCCATATCCCCGGATATGATCCCAGGTTTCCTGCTTTAATCTGGATTATGAGGCCACACTACCAGACAACTGAGATAAACAGAAAATGTGAGATCAGATCTTGGGATATATGACCTGTCTGGAAGAGCCCAAAGGCCCCTTCTACACTGCCATATAATCCAGATGATCAAAGCAGATAATCCACATTATCTGGTTTGAACTGAATTATATGTCTAAACTGCCATATAATCCAATTCAAAGCAGATAATTTGAATTAGCCCCCTGTGCCGGCAGGACTGAAGACCAACAATCGCAGGTTCGAATCCAGGGAGAGTGAGGATGAGCTCCCTCTGTCAGCTCCAGCTCCTCATGCGGGAACATGAGAGAAGCCTTGCACAAGGATGGTAAAACATCGAAAACATCCTGCCGTCCCCTGGGCAATGTCCTTGCAGATGGCCAATTCTCTCACACCAGAAGTGACTTGCAGTTTCTCAAGTCGCTCCTTGAAGAGAGATATTGACAAGCTGGAATGTGTCTCGCGGAGGGCAACTAAAATGATCAAGGGTCTGGAGAACAAGCCCTATGAGGAGCGGCTTAAGGAGCTGGGCATGTTTAGCCTGAAGAAGAGAAGGCTGAGAGGAGATATGATAGCCACGTATAAATATGTGACAGAAAGTCACAGGGAGGAGGGAGCAAGCTTGTTTCCTGCTGCCCTGGAGACTAGGACGCAATGGAGCAATGGCTTCAAACTACAAGAAAGGAGATTCCATCTGAACATGAGGAAGAACTTCCTGACTGTGAGAGCCGTTCAGCAGTGGAACTCTCTGCCTCAGAGTGTGGTGGAGGCTCCTTCTTTGGAAGCTTTTAAACAGAGGCTGGATAGCCATCTGTCAGGGGTGCTTTGAATGCTATATTCCCACTTTTTGGCAGAATGGATGGCCCATGAGGTCTTTTCCAATGCTATAATTCTGTGATTCTTGGCCTATAAAGCCCTATATGGCTCCAGCCAAGCTTACTTGTCTGAACATATCTCCCTCTATGTTCCGCCTTGTAGTTTCAGATCCACCGAGGAGGTCCTGCTCTCAGTCCCACAAGCCTCACAAATGCATCTGGTGGGGATGAAGGACAGGGCCTTCTCAGTGGTGACCCCCCACTTGTGGAACTCATTCCCCAGCGAGATTAGATCAGTATCCTCCCTCCTTTCCTTTAGGAAAGAACTGAAATCATGGTTGTGGAACCAGGCCCTTTGCATAATGGCACTTTGGACATTGAACTGGACCATATGATTGTTATAATAATGGAAACAGCTATATGATTGTATAACAAATGCTATTGTTTTTAATCTATTGTGTATTTATGGTTTTATATTGTTGTTATATTGTGATATTGTGGAATCAAATTGTTGCCAGTGTTAGCCGCTCTGAGTCCCCCCTCGGAGGTTGAGAAGGGCGGGGTAGAAATGTTATAAATGAATAAATAAATTAATATACAGAGTATTTACTTTATTTGTCGTGTCAGATCAACCAGTCAATTATATTACGTTTCTAACAGAACAAAGCAAACAAAGAGATAAAATACAGCATTTGTGAGTTTGGTAGTTGGTTAAATGTCCTTTGACCAGTATCTGGCCACTTGGAGTGCCTCTGCTGTTGCTGCAAGAAGGTCCTCCATTGTGCATGTTACAGGGCTCAGGTTGCATTGCAGCAGGTGGTCAGTGGTTTGCTCCTCTCCACATTCGCATATCAAGGATTCCAATTGGTAGCCCCATTTCTGAAGGTTGGCTCTGCATCTTGTGGTGCCAGAACGCAGTCTGTTCAGCGCCTTCCAAGTCGCCCAGTCCTCTGTGTGCCCAGGGGGGAGTCTCTCATTTGGTATCAGCCATTGGTTGAGGTTCTGGGTTTGAGCCTGCCACTTTTGGACTCTCGCTTGCTGAGGTGTTCCAGCGAGTGTCTCTGTAGATCTTAGAAAACTATTTCTAGATTTAAGTCGTTGACATGCTGGCTGATACCCAAACAGAGGATGAGCTGGAGATGTCTCTGCCTTGGTCCTTTCACTATTGTCTGCTACTTCCCGGCAGATGTCAGGTGGTGCAATATCGGCTAAGCAGTGTAATTTCTCCAGTGGTGTAGGGCTCAGACACCCCGTGATAATGCGGCATGTCTCATTAAGAGCCACACCCACTGTTTTAGTGTGGTGAGATGTGTTCCATGCCGGGCATGCATATTCAGCAGCAGAGTAGCACAGTACAAGGGCAGATGTCTTCACTGTATCTGGTTGTGATCTCCAGGTTGTGCCAGTCAGCTTTCGTATGATATTGTTTCTAGCGCCCACTTTTTGCTTGATGTTCAGGCAGTGCTTCTTGTAGGTCAGAGCACGGTCCAGAGTGACTCCCAGGTATTTGGGTGTGCTGCAATGCTCCCGTGGGATTCCTTCTCAGGTAATCCTCAGAGCTCGGGATGCTTGTCTGTTCTTGAGATGAAAGGCAAATGTCTGTGTTTTAGATGGGTTGGGGATCAGCTGGTTTTCCCTGTAATAGGCAGTAAGAACACCTAGAGCTTTGGAAAGCTTCTGTTCTACCATCTCAAAAATATACAGAGTAGTATGTAAGTACTATATATAAGTAGGTAATCAGTTTCAGATGATAATTACATATCCCATGAGTTTTGGTGTTGATTCACCCCTTCATCGCTCTCAGTTGCAAGTATAATTACAAGAGTCTATTGCTGTGCATCTCATCCAGATCACAAAATGTTGGGTGTCGTTGATCAAGTTTCTAAGCAAGGAAGATATCAGTTGTGTCAATATATTCCCAAAGTGCTGTAACACATTTTCATCTTGTCGTATCACTGAATAAATAGACGGGGAGGCAAAGCAACACGAGAGGCACAAAGCAGGTAAGGTGATACATGGCATTTGTTGTACTTCAATTACCGCCTTTGTATAATGTCAGGAGGTAAAAGCTAACAAACCATAAATTTTCCTGACATTCCCTCCCTCTGGTGACCAGTGATGGATTTGGCTTGAAAAAGATTCATCATCTTGCAGCTTTGTAAAGCCTGGTTTCATATATATATAACTATATATATATGAAGAAGAGTTAAGAAGAAGAAAAAGAAGGATGACCTGAACACAACATTTCAAATGTTATCTACAGAAATGTCAAATGTGACTTAGGAAGCCGCTCCCATCCACCATCACTGCAGACACAAAACCACGAAGGAGGCTGCATTAGGTTGGTTTGTTGACTTCAGCATGGATAGTTATATATCTTGGGGTTATTTTAATTGGTATTGGTCTTAATACTTAGTACTCTTCCTTGAGAAACAGAATTAGGATTGGCGGCAAAAAAAGCCAATGAGATTTTGGCCTGCATCAATAGGAGCATTGTGTCTAGATCTAGGGAAGTAATGCTACCCCTCTATTCTGTTTTGGTTAGACCACATCTGGAATATTGTGTCCAATTCTGGGCACCATAATTCAAGAGAGATATTGACAAGCTGGAATGTGTCCAGAGGAGGGCGACTAAAATGATCTAGGGTCTGGAGAACAAGCCCTATGAGGAGCGGCTTAAGGAGTTGGGCATGCTTAGCCTGAAGAAGAGAAGGCTAAGAGGGGATATGATAGCCATGTATAAATATGTGAGAGGAAGCCACAGGGAGGAGGGAGCAAGCTTGTTTTCTGCTTCCCTGGAGACTAGGACACAATGGAACAATGGCTTCAAACTACAAGAGAGGAGATACCATCTGAACATGAGGAAGAACTTCCTGACTGTGAGAGGCGTTCAGCAGTGGAACTCTCTGCCCCGGAGTGTGGTGGAGGCTCCTTCTTTGGAAGCTTTTAAACAGAGGCTGGATGGCCATCTGTCAGGGGTGATTTGAATGCAATATTCCTGCTTCTTGGCAGAATGGGGTTGGACTGGATGGCCCAGGAGGTCTCTTCCGACTCTTTGATTCTATGATTCTAGGAGAAAGGCAGGAAATGAATGGAAGCCCAGGTAGATGTGACTGTGCAGGTACAACTGTACCAGGAGCTCCAATTTTGTTTGCTTTGCATTGAACGTTTGTTGTAGTCCTAAGTTTCAGGGACTCTGCAGATAGGTGGCTCCTTTTGGCTGCAATCATAGGGCAAGCCACCTGTCAATTATAGTTAGGTTCCCTGGTCCCGCCCCTTTTTTGGGTTTTGGAGGGAATAGGAGCCAGTTTGGGTTCAGTCCACACAGAGAAGCCTTTCGTGCAGGACATAATACCAAAAACTCCTGTAGAAAGCTTCGTCTTCTATGGCTTGGCCGGGGAGATACAGCCCCACAGCTTGGCCGGAAGATATACAGCAGAGTTTCTCAACCTGGTGGTCGGGACCCCTGGGGGGATCGCAAGGGGGTGTCAGAGGGGTCACCAAAGACCATCAGAAAAAACAGGATTTTCTGTTGGTCATGGGAGTTCTGTGTGGGAAGTTTGGCCCAATTCTGTTGTTGGTAGGGTTCAGAATGCTCTTTGATTATAGGTGAACTATAAATCCCAGTAAGGACAACTCCTAAATGTCAAGTCTATTTTCCCCAAACTCCACCAGTGTACACATTTGGGCATATGGAATATTCATGCTAAATTTGGTCCAGATCCATCATTGTTTGAATCCACAGTGCTCTCTGAATGTAGGTGAACTACAACTCCCAAACTCAAAGTCAATGCCCATCAAATCATTCCAGTATATATCCGTTGGTCATGGGAGTTCTGTGTGCCAAGTTTGGTTCAATTCCATTATTGGTGGAGTTCAGAATGCTCTTTGAGTGTTGGTGAACTATAAATCCCAGCAACTATAACTCCCAAATGACAAAATCAATCCCCCTTTCAACCCCACCAGTATTCAAATGTGGGCATATTGGGTATTTGTGCCAAACTTGGTCCAGTGAATGAAGATACGTCCTGCATATCAGATATTTACATTACAATTCACAACAGTAGCAAAATTACAGTTTTGAAATAGCACCGAAAATAATGTTATGGTTGGGGGTCACCACAACATGAGGAACTGTATTAAGGGGTTGTGGCATTAGGAAGGTTGAGAACCACTGATATACAGCCTTACAGCTCCTTCGCTGAGAGACTTCAGTCAGCCATCACTGAAACCTGAACTCCTTTTTCCCTGGAAGTCTACAAAGCTCTGTTTGGTAAGGGCCGCTCGCAGAAGCCAGACGCAGTTGGTACCGGGTGCAGGGGCTCCATATATATATATAAACTGTAAGAAAGGGGGTAAATCCAGTTTCTCTTCTCTCTATTATTTTGGTTGCTAGTTCTATCACCACACCTTTCCTTTAGAATTTTCAAAGCATACATGTAATGTTAAACCATCATTTATCATCACGCTTATTAAGCATGCATTTGAATGCCTTTGGTATGTTTAAAAATACCATGAAATATATCTGTCTGCTGGAACACCCAGTAAGCTGTGTTCTGCCAGAATGAAAACTAAGATTGGTGAACCACTGGCTGAAAATAATAATGATAATAATAATAATAATAATAATAATAATTTTCCCCTATTTCTCTTTAAAAAGACTCAAAGCAGCTAACATTAAAAAAAGTACCATTTAAAACCAAAAAATATAAACATTGAAATATAGTTAAATATAGGAATTTGAAAAATAGTTTAAATAATTTTAATCTATTAAAATATATAAACACCAATCACACATCCTGCTTTTTCTCAGTCTGAAAAATGTTCTTCTTTAAAAGAGATTTTCTTTAAAAGCCTACTCTCTGAAAAAGGATTGAAATTTTTAAATAATTATCTCCAAAATGCCATAGAATATTGCCATGGCAGTTAATGGGAAGTAGAATACTATAACTGGGTAGTCTGGATGGACCTTGGTTTGGGGATTATGGGAAATAGAGTTGGGGTAGGTGGTTTTCCTAGCTATGAAACCAGATGGTTAGATAGATAGATAGATAGATAGATAGATAGATAGATAGATAGATAGATAGATAGATAGATGGATAGACAGACAGACAGACAGACAGACAGGCAGATGATAGAAAAGGACAAGCAAATCTATATTTACATATGCCTATACATACCTGCAGGACCTCTGATGGCATAGCAGGTTAAACCGCTGAACTGCTGAACTTGCTGACCGAAAGGTTGGTGGTTCGAATCTGGGGAGTGGAGAGAGCTCCTGCTGTTAGCCCCAACTTCTGCAAACCTAGCAGCTTGAAAACATGCAAATGTGATTAGTTCAATAGGTACCGCTTCTGCGGAAAGGTAAATGGCACTCCATGCTGGCCACATGACCTAAGAAGTGTCTATGGACAACGCCGGCTCTTCGGCTTAGAAATGGAGATGAGCTCCAGAGTTGGACGCAACTAGTCTCAGTTTCAGGGGAAACCTTTACCTTTATTTATACATTATACATACCGAAGCCTTTGGTGGTGCAATGAGTTAAACCCTTGTGCTGGCAGGACTACTGACTGATAGGTCACCAGTTCGAATCTGGGGAGAACAGGATGAGCTCCCTCTGTCAGCTCCAGCTCCCTATGCAAGGACATTATTATTATTATTATTATTATTATTATTATTATTTACGGCTTTTATATCCCGTCCTTTCTCAACCTCCGCAGAGAGACTCAGGACGGCTAACAAAGTGGCACCCCATGGCGCCCACATCAAAACATAAATATACAATTAACAGCAATGTAATAATAACAACAATATAAAACAGTATAAACAGTATAAAACCATATAAACAATATAAAAACAGACAACAAATAGTCAGTGGTCACCGATATAAATGATTATCCAAGGGCAGTCCATCAGTTCTAAATAAGTCAACACGTCAGTAGGTCAGCCTATTCTCCAAAGGCCTGATCCCATAGCCAGGATTTTACTTGTTTCCGGAAGGTCAAGAGGGATGCAGCAGATCTAATTTCACTCGGGAGGGAGTTCCATAGCTGCGGCGCCACCACAGAAAAGGCCCTGTCCCTTGTCCACGTCAGACGCGATTGTGACAATGGGGGGACAATGAGCAGGGTCTCCTCAAATGATCTTAGGGCCCTGGGTGGATCATAGCGAGAGATACGTTCAGACAAGTAAACTGGGCCAGAACCGTTAAGGGCTTTATAGGCCAAAGCCAGCACTTTGAATTGTGGGCAGAGGCGGCCCTAGGTAATTTTCAACGGTAAGCAAACAGTATTTTGGTGCCCCCCCCCCCCAACCAATCACTGATATATATTTTCTGTTCGTCGTGGGAGTTCTGTGTGCATATTTGGTTCAATTCCATCATTGGTGGAGTTCAGAATGCTCTTTGATTGTAGGTGAACTATACATCCCAGTAACTACAACTCGCATATGTCAAGGTCTATTTTCCCCCAAGAGCACCTCAAGAGCGCCCCTGGGCAAAATCAACTATACTGCGAATGCTTATTTTGCATAATGGGTTGAGCCGCCCCTGATTGTGGGAGAAGCCTCCCACAGGATGGTAAAATATCAAACATCCAGGTGTCCCCTGGGCAATGTCTTTGCAGATGGTCAGTTCTGTCACATTAGAAGCAACTTGCAGTTTCTCAAGTCACTCCTGACACACACAAAACTATACATATCTGCACACATATCAGGCATGTAGCCGGGGGGGGGGGGGCTTGAGGGGCTTCAGCCCTCCCCCCCCCCCCCCAAATTCTCACGGTGGTTCGCAAAAAGGCCTTACTGGTGCATTATTTAAACTGTTATGTTTATTCATATCATGATCTGATCACCATACTCAATATATCCCATATGCATGGGGGTATTGGAGTAACGATACAAATGGTTTATTATTTATTTATTTATTTATTATTACACTTGTATACCGCTAATATCTCAGCCTAAGTCGGCGACTCATTGCGGTTTACAACATCTAAAAACAACAATATTCAATTTAAAAGCATAAAAACACATATAAAATACAGAATTATTGGGCCACCAATAACAATCCAAGTGCATCTCGTAACTGGGATCACAATCCAAATTCGTCGTCCGTAATTACCAGTCTTTAATCGTCAAGGTTCGTTTCGTCGGATTATCCGAATGCTTGTTCAAACATCCATGTCTTAAGTTTTTTCCGAAACGCCATCAGCGAAGGGGCTGACCTTATCTCTATAGGGAGGGTGTTCCAAAGCCGGGGGGCCACCACAGAAAAGGCCCTATCTCTTGTTCCCGCCAGCCGCACCTGTGAAGCCGGCGGGATAGAGAGCAGGGCCTCCCCAGAAGAGCTTAGGATCCTGGCGGGCTGATAGGCTGAGATACGTTCGGATAGATAAGTTGGGCCAGAACCGTTTAGGGCTTTAAAGGCCAATGCCAATGCTAGGGTAGACCCTCTTTCACTCAGACTCAGCCCTCCCCCCCCCGAAACTCAGCCCCACTGAAACCCCCCCTGAAAAAAACTCAGCCCCCCCCCCCCCCCCCGAATCAAAATCCTGGCTACGGGCCTGACACATATAGAAAGGCTATGTGATGTCAACATTTTTCAAATAAATATTTAACACAAAGCTTGTCGAACGATTCTTTTCACAGCCAGTCTCTTAAGATTTGCTTCTAGTTTGCAAGGAACAGGGAGCAACGGCACATTGAAACATTGACTTAGGTGATTTCGCTCTGAGAGGTGAGAGGCCAATCATTTTCCAATGGTGATACCTGGCCAAAACAATGTTTTGAGAAATGCATTGTGCACTGGACACCTTACCACGACATTTGCTCTTTATGCCCCACCAGAAGCATTCACAGGAGCGCAGCTTTTCTTTCCTTTTTTGCTCTTTTCTTTCTTTTCTTCCCTTTTCAAAACTGTGGCTGCTATTTAAGGGCCGTTTCCACTGCAAAGCTTGCTTCTTTAAAAATAAGAAAGTGGAGGGGGAAAGAAGTGTAACTCTCCATAGGTCTCTCCGACTTGCCATGCTGGAAGCATAACCAATCACAAAAGGTTTCGTTCCCAAGACGCTTGGAGAGAGGCAGAATTCTTCTCTATCTTTCTCGGATTTAATTAAGCCTGCTGGAGTGGAAAAAGCCAATAGAAAAGAGGCCCAAATTCACACACGCACACACAGACACTCTCTCACAATCGTCTTTGCAATAAAAGTTACCCTGGATTTACACCAAACGAACTGAAGACCATGCAAAAGGAGGGAGGAAAGGGGAGAGAACTGATTCTGTTGGGAATGAGACTTGGAATGAGAGAGTTAACTCCGTCGCTGGATTTATTTCTAACGTTTACCATTCTAGCTGAGTTTTTTTTTCCTTTTTTATTAGCATGGAATTTTTAAAAAATAATTTTTATTAGAGAAAGTAATTGCTCCAAAAAGAAAAAGCAATAAAGAAAGTTTTTGTTTTAAGGATAAAAATACAATGAAAGTGTGAGAACAATATAATTATAGGAAAGTGGGGGAAAAGAGATATATATAGAGAAAGGGGGAAAATTATATAAAAAAATTAAATTTTAAAAAAATGAAAAGTTTTGGACTTCCAGTCTTTTTACTAAAAACCCAAAATAGAAGAGAGAGAAAACTGTTTCTATACAATGTATTGTCAAAGGCTTTCATGGCCGGAATCACTGGGTTGTTGTAGGTTTTTTCGGGCTATATGGCCATGTTCTAGAGGCATCCTCTCCTGATGTTTCGCCTGCATCTATGTCAAGCATCCTCAGAGGTTGTGAGGTCTGTAGGAACTAAGAAAATGGGTTTATATATCTGTGGAAAGACATGGGTGGGACAAAGAACTCTTGTCTGCTGGAGCTAGGTGTGAATGTTTCAACTGAATGTTTCAACTGACCAATGCTAATCAAGGTGGTCAGTTGAAACAGTCACACCTAGCTCCAGCAGACAAGAGTTCTTTGTCCCACCCTGGTCTTTCCACAGATATATAAACCCTTTTTCCTAGTTCCAGTCTTCCTATGCAGTCTTTAGGAGGAGCCTGAAAACGTGGTTGTTCCAGTGTGCCTTCCCAGAATAATGAACTCTCAGCATTGTGCCCTCTAAATGCACTTTACACTGATTTAGGATTGTCTCTCCTATCTTGTTCATGCCTAGCATTATTTTTTAACTTTAATTACATTTGGTCCAGCCATAGATTTTAAATGTGTGTTGTATTACTGTCATTCCCTTGATGTATGGCAGGAACACTTTTCCTCTGGGTGGATCTTTGTCTTGACTCTCGTGGCTTGTTCTTGGTTGTCTTGCAGCTCTTCTGATGTCTGAGGTGGAGTATCCATTGGCCTGGAGAGCCCAGTTGAGGTGGTTCAGTTCATCTTGGAGGAGGTGGGCTTCGCAGATTCTTTTTGCACGGTCTGCCAAGGCTTTAATGGTGCTTCTTTTTTGATTTGGGTGATGGTTGGAGTTTTTATGTAGATATCTATGTCCATGTTAATGTCCTTAAAGGTCTCCCATTCCAGCATTCCTAAAAGATTAAAACTCTGGTTTCATCACAAATTCAATTTTTTAGGATTTTTTACACTCAATATGTACCATTTTCTAATATTCTTTTGTTCTCTCGCAAGTCCACCACATATGATAATATGAGCTTTGATGTAATTTACATTTCCAACATTTTTTGTCCATATTTTTTTTACTTCATCCCTATTTTTTTTTTGTGCAGTCATGCTGGCCACATAACCAGGAGGTGTCTACGGACAACGCAGGCTCTTTGGCTTAGAAATGGAGATGAGCACCAACCCCCAGAGCTGAAAGAGGAAGCCTTTACCTTTGTCTGTGTATCAGTGTTTCATTGTTTCTAGGCACTGAATGTTTGACTTTGTGTTTGTATATGCTGGAATCCCCCGAGTCCTCTTGGGGAGATAGGGCAGAATACAAATAAATTATTATTATTATTATTATTATTATTATTATTATTATTACCTAATTATCCATGAGGAGCCCCCGGTGGCGCAGTGGGTTAAAGCACTGAGCTGCTGAGCTTGTTGATCGAAAGGTCGCAGATTCGATTCCGGGGAGCGGCGTGAGCTTCCGCTGTCAGCCCTAGCTTCTGCCAACCTAGCAGTTCGAAAACATGCAAATGTGAGTAAATCAATAGGTACCGCTCCGGCGGGAAGGTAACAGCGCTCCATGCAGTCATGCCAGCCACATGACCTTGGAGGTGTCTACGGACAACGCTGGCTCTTCGGCTTAGAAATGGAGATGAGCACCACACCCCAGAGTCAGATATGACTGGACTTAATGTCCGGGGACTACCTTTACCTTTACTAATTATCCATGTGCCTTCTCATCACACAGCAGACATTCTGCCCCCGCTTTTAAATGTCAACGTAGCCCTTTATGGTATTATCCCTTTTCTCTAATTTCTACTTTTACGATTTTTAATTTTTGCAATCTAACAAGGCTTCAGTTGGGAATGTGAAAAGTTCATTTTCCTCTTATGTTAGGACTGACAGTTCTCCTGAAATGCTATTTTAAGTTTCTGCCTGTTCTTTCATTAAGTTTTAAAGACCCTTTCTTTTAAAAAAAGAAAGGAAAAATGCTACATGCATTTGCTTTTCATTGTAAAATGGGAAATGGATCTGGAACAGCTTTTTGGAAAACATGGTCAATGTTTTGCCTGTGGTGCTGAAAAAAAGATAGCTTCATATTATCATGGGAGGCTTTATATCCTTTCAGTTTATTTCATAAAAGGTAGTGATGAGAGCAAAAAAAATGTGGCTGAAATGTAACTTTAGTTCAACTTCAGTTGTGTATTTCAAGAATACTTTCCTCCACTTTTGTGCTTCTCCAGTTTGGTGAATATTGTTTGTTGTTGCGTGCTTTGAAGTTGTTTCCAATCAATTGAGATCCTAAGGTGAAATTATCACTGTGTGTTTTAGGCAAGATTTCTTCAGAGGAGGCTTTCTACGGCTTTCCTATGAGGCCGAGAGAGATGGACTTGCCTAAGGCCATCTAAATCAGCGTTTCTCAACTTGGGGGTCAGGACCCCTGGGAGGGAGGGTCACGAGGGGGTCAGAGGAGTCACCAAGGACCAAAGAGAACAGTATTTTCTGTTGGTCATGGGGGTTCTGTGTGGGACGTTTGGCCAATTCTATCATTGGTGGAGTTCAGAATGCTTTTTGATTGTAGGTGGACTATAAATCCCAGCAACTACAACTCCCAAATGTCCAGTCTATTTTCCCCAAACTCCACCACTTGTCACATGCCAAGTAACCATGCCAAGTTTGGTCCAGATCCATCATTGTTTGAGGCCACAGTGCTCTCTGGATGTAGGTGAACTACAACTCCTCTTACTCTCTGGGTATAGATGAACGACAACTCCAAAAGTCAAGGTCAATGGCCACAAAAAATTTCCAGTATTTTCTCTTGTTCATGGGGGCTCTGTTTGGGAAGTTTAGCCCAATTCTATCATTGGCGGAGTTCAGAGTGCTCTTTGATTGTAGGTGAACTATAAATCCCAGCAACTACAACTCCCAAATGCCAAGTCTATTTTCCCCAAACTCTCCCAGTGTTCACATTTGGGCATATTGAGTAACCGTGCCAAGTTTGGTCCAGATAAATCATTGTTTGAGGCCACAGTGCTCTCTGGATGTAGGTGACCGACAACTCCTCCTACTCTCTGGGTATAGATGAATGACAACTCCAAAACTCAAGGTCAATGGCCACCAAAAAAAATGGGGATATTGAGTTACCGTGCCAAGTTTGATCCAGATCCATCATTGTTTGAGTCCACAGTGCTCTCTGGATGTAGGTGAACTACAACTCCAAAACCCAAGGACTATGCCTACCAAACCCTTCCAGTATTTTCCATTGGCCATGGGAGTTCTGTGCACCAAGTTGGTTCATTTCCATCATTAGTGGAGTTTGATTGTAGGTTAACTATAAATCCCAGCAAATGGATTTCTAACTCTTGGGCAAAGAAGACTCAAGATCTTCCATAGCATTGAGCCATGGCAGTTAAAGTAGTATCAACCTGCATTAACTCTAGAGTGTCTGTACTACTAGAAGTCTCCTTTTTTCTCTTTCCTCCTCTGTGAATGGCAGACATTCCTATGCTATGTTGAAGAGTATTACATTGACATCCATGATCGGCTCTATGGAAATTAGGTTCTTGTGGGTTTTTTCGGGCTATAGAGCCATGTTCTAGAGGCATTTCTCCTGACGTTTCGCCCGCATCTATGGCAAGCATCCTCAGAGGTGTGAGGTCTGTTGGAAGTAGGAAAAATGGGTTTATATATCTGTGGAATGGCTGGGGTGGGGCAAGGAGCTCTTCCCTGCTGCAGTTAGGTGTTAATGTTTAGCTGATCACCTTCATTAGCATTTGAAGGCCTGCCTGAGCCTGGGAAAATCTGTTGCTGGGAGGTGTTAATCTGTGCTTGGTTGTTTCCTCTCTGCTGTTTTGCTGTTGTAATTTTAGAGTTTTTTAATACTGGTAGCCAGATTTTGTTCATTTTCATGGTCTCTTCCTTTCTGTTGAAATTGTCCACATGCTTGTGGATTTCAATGGCTTCTCTGTGTAGTCTGACATGGTGGTTGTTGGTGTGGTCCAGCATTTCTGTGTTCTCAAATAATATGCTGTGTCCAGGCTGGTTCATCAGGTGCTCTGCTATGGCTGACTTCTCTGGTTGAAGTAGTCTGCAGTGCCTTTCATGTTCCTTGATGCGTGTCTGGGCGCTGCGTTTGGTGGTCCCTATGTAGACTTGTCCACAGCTGCATGGGACACGGTAGACTCCTGCAGAGGTGAGAGGATCCCTCTTGTCCTTTGCTGAACGTAGCATTTGTTGGATTTTCTTGGTGGGTTTGTAGATTGTTTGTATGTTGTGTTTCCTCATCAGCTTCCCTATGCGATCAGTGGTTCCCTTGATGTATGGCAGGAACACTTTTCCTCTGGGTGGATCTTCATCTTTACTCTCGTGGCTTGTTCTTGGTCTTGCAGCTCTTCTGATGTCTGAGGTAGAGTATCCATTGGCCTGGCGAGCCCAGTTGAGGTGGTTCAGTTCATCTTGGAGGAGGTGGGCTTCGCAGATTCTATGGAAATTCTCCTTGCAAACCTTCAAGAGGAACCCAACTGTAGCTGAAGACAAACTTTGTGTAATCCAAAACCTTACATTAAGCAAATAGCAACAAACAAACCTTGGCTTCCTTCTGCTTGCAAGCATTTCACTCACTTTTGCATGGACCCCCCTTTTTCTCCTCCTCTTTCTGTGATCATTTTTAGACACATTTCTCCTCCAATTATTACAACAAAAACCACCTTTCAAGCTATAGAAAATGATGCTATTATCTTTTTTTGGAGCTGGCAGCTGATACACGCACACATATACACCAAGTAGTAGTGATGCTAAACATTGGCCATGATTGTTATGGAAATCCATTTCTCTGTATGCTGTTGTCATGGCAGCCGAAGATCAAGAAAACGCATGTCACATACAGTAATTTATACTGATTTGAAAGAATGTTTGGGGGAAAATATTTAAATGCACTACCAATTTCATTCCGAAAGCCCGGCCTGATTTGACTTAATCTTGTTGTCATCGGGTTTTTAAAAAAAATATATAACTCCCTTTAAAATAAGATCCCGGCTTGATCTGGGTTTTATTCTATTATTTATGCTCACTGAGTTACTTTAATGGGCAATGTGCCGGCAATGTCATTATGCAGGCATTTGGAATCTGCTTATTGGGAGAGATGCATTGTTTTCATTTGTTCTTTTAAATGCCAGCACTGGCTTTAGCTCTGTTTCTGCCCACCTGAAAAGGCCGTTGTGAAACCACGTGTTTTACCCCAACCTTACATTGAAGATATTATGGGATGTTGAATTACTCTTGTATTGAATACACCATGATTCATAAGAAAATAGGGTGAAATAAGAAAATAGGGTGAAATAAGAAAATAGGGTGAAAATAGGGAGAAATTACACTTTTTAGCCGGTATTGCACCACTTGACATCCGCTGGGAAGTAGCAGCCAATAGTGAAAGGACCAAGGTAGTGACATCTCCAGCTCATCCCTTGTTTGGGTATCAGCCAGCAGGTCAATGACTTAAATCAAGACATAGTTTTCTAAGATCTAAAGAGACACTCGCTGGAACACCCCAGCAAGCAAGAGTCCAAAAGTGGCAGGCTCAAACCCAGAACCTCAACCAATGGCTGATACTAAATGAGACACTCTCCTGGGCACACAGAAAACTGGGGGACTTGGAAGGCGCTGAACAAACTGCACTCTGGCACCACGAGATGCAGAGCCAACCTCAAGAAATGGGGCTACAAAGTGGAATCCTCGACATGTGAGTGTGGAGAGGAGCAAACCACTGACCACCTGCTGCAATGCAACCTGAGCCCTGCCACATGCACAAGGGAGGACCTTCTTGCAGCAACACCAGAGGCACTCCAAGTGGCCAGATACTGGTCCAAGGACATTTAATCAACTGCCAAGCTTGCAAATGTTGTGTTTTGTCTGTTTGTTAAAAATTTGTTAAAAATGTAATACAATTGTCTGGTTGATACTGACACGATAAATAAATAAATAAGAAAATAGGACAGAGTGGTTCAATTTAGACCCATGTTTCTCAACCTGGGGGTCGGGAGCCCTGGGGGGTCACAAGGGGTATCAGAAGGGTTTCCAAAGATGATCAGAAAACATAATATTTTCTGTTGGTGATGGGGGTTCTGTGTGAGAAGTTTGGCCCAATTCTATCATCGGTGAGGTTCAGAATACTCTTTAATTGTAGGTGAACTAAAATTCCCAGCAACTACAACTCCCAAATGCCAAGTCTATTTCCCCAAACTCCACCAGTGTTTACATTTGGGCATACTGAGTATTCATGACAAGTTTAGTCCAGATCCATCATTGTTTGAGTCCACAGTGCTCTCTGGATGAAAGTGAACTACAACTCCAAAACTCAAGGTCAATGCCCACCAAACCCTTCCAATATTCTTTGTTGGTCGTGGGAGTTCTGTGTGCCAAGTTTGGTTTGATTCCAGTGTTTGTTCTTTGTTTGTAGGTGAACTAATAATAATAATAATTGTTGTTGGTGGTGGTGGTGGTGATGGAGATCAAAATGTTCTTTGTTTGTAGGTGAACTATAAATCTCAGCAACTACAACTCCCAAATGCCAAGTCTATTTCCCCAAACTCCACCAGTGTTTACATTTGGGCATACTGAGTATTCATGACAAGTTTAGTCCAGATCCATCATTGTTTGAGTCCACAGTGCTCTCTGGATGAAGGTGAACTACAACTCCAAAACTCAAGGTCAATGCCCACCAAACCCTTCCAATATTCTTTGTTGGTCATGGGAGTTCTGTGTGCCAAGTTTGGTTTAATTCCAGTGTATGTTCTTTGTTTGTAGGTGAATTAATAATAATAATAATTGTTGTTGGTGGTGGTGGTGGTGAAGATCAGAATGTTCTTTGTTTGTAGGTAAACTATAAATCCCAGCAACTACAACTCTCAAATGTCAAATTCTATTTTCCCCAAACTCTGCCAATGTTCACTTTTGGGCATATTGAGTATTAGTGCCATGTTTGGTCCAGATCCATCATTGTTTAGTCCACAGTGCTCTCTGGATGGAGGTGAACTGCAACTCCCAAACTCAAGATCAATGCCCATCAAACCCTTCCAGTGTTTTCTGTTGGTCATGGGAGTTCTGTGTACCAAGTTTGATTCAATTCCATCATTGGTGGAGTTCAGAATGCTCTTTGATTGCCGATGAACTATAAATCCCAGCAACTACAATCCCAAATGACGAAATCATTCCACCCCCTCAACCCTACCAGTATTCAAATTTGGCTGTATCAGGTATTTGTGCCAAATTTGGTCTAGTGAATGAAAATGCATCTTGCATATCAGATATTTACATTACAATTCATAACAGTAGCGAAAATACAGTCCTAGCCAGCATGACCAATGGTCAGTGATGATGGATGTTATAATCCAACAACACCTGAGTTAGAAGCCATCATTTCAATGCAAGGCCTTGAAAAAGCCAGCCTATGTATTTAAAAGGAAGGCTTATACGGTTCCATATATAAGATCATGCTATGAATACATCTAGATTGGTCTCCGCTATCTCTTTAAAGTGTAGCAAGCAACACACAAGGCTTGCTCCGAAGATGCTTTTAGAACAGCCTCTCCTAAAGAGTGGAATTAAAATGGAGAGGTCACTGTAACCTCAAACAATAATGGTATGTTAATAGCATTCTAATGAGGAGATCATAAATGAACATTAAAATCATTTTGGCATTTGCTAATTCAGGCTGTAATGTCTTCCAAATGATAATTCAATGGATTCCGCGCTGCCCACCATGTCGCTGAAATTGTTTTGGCATTGTGATATTATACCCTAAATGCAAAGTAATTGGAACATATAATATTCTCCATAATCCTGCGCTGAAATTCTTCAGCAATGAGAATTTCACACCGAAGAGACATCTCAGGGCATGGAGCCTAGAAGGTGGGAGGAAAACGTCCCTAGGAAAACAAAAACACAAATCCATGAATTATAACACCAAAATATACCCAGCATTTTAATTTTAATATTGAGTGAAATATCTTGACAGTTCGAGATCTTGTCTAGTTCTTGGAGCTGCCCCTCCAAGTCCTCGACTTCTTCTGGCTTGTTGACTGCAATCACCTTTCTGATTCTTGACTGAACCAAGGCATTGACAACCATGAACTATTTCAATATCGTCTTCATCAACAACTACTTTAAAGTTAGGTGAATCATCTATATGGCCATTCTTTGCCTTTGCACTTTCTATTTGCTATTTTCTGCTTGTATCACAGTGTATGCTACATATCTTAAATTGTGGATGCTCCTTCTGCCAATTTTCCTTCCAGCCCTATCCTGTTTTGCTATGTAGCTAAGTAACATCAAGTTATGCAATATCAATCATGATCTTTGTTTGCTCAAAAACCCACAGGGTTGTTGTTGTTGTTGTTGTTATATTTCTTTATACACCAATGACATAAATCAAGAAATAGTTTTCTAAGCTCTACAGAGATACTCACAGGAACACCTCAGCAAGCTAGAGTCCAAAAGTGGCAGGTTAAAACTCAGAACCTCAATCAATGGCTGGTACCAAATGACTCCCTCCTGGGCACACAGAAAACTGGGTGACTTGGAAGATGCTGAACAGACTACTCTGGCACTACAAGATGCAGAGCCAACCTCTCGTTCCCACCAATTGAGCTTGGGATTGAGGTGGGACTGAGAGAAGGGCTTCTCCTGAAGATCTCAGAGGCTGGGCAGGTTTGTACAAGGGGGTGCAGTTGGCCAAATAGCCTTGACCTGAACCATCTAGGGCTTTAAAGGTAATAACTAGCACTTTGAATTGTGTCTGGCAACAGACTGGCAGCCAGTGGAGCTGCTGCAATGGGAGGTGGGGGGGGGGGCACTGCAGCCAGCCCTCGTGAGCAACCTGGCTGCAGCTCTTTGGACCAGCTGTAGTTTCTAAGCACTCCTCAGAGGCAGCCCCACGTAGAGCACATTAGAGTAATCCAGATGGGACGTAACTAAGGCATGGATGACCATGGCCAGATCTGGCTTCTCAAGGAACCCGCGCAGTTGGCATACAAGTTTTAATTATGCAAAGGCCCTCCTGGCCACCGCCGACACCGGTTTAGGGTCAAGACAGCTTCCTTGGCATTAGGTGGAATTTCTGTCCTGTCCATAAACCAGTGCCTGTCATCAGTAATGGACTGGATGAGAGCAAAGAAATGGAAAATTAATCCAGAAAGGAGTAGTAGAGCTAGGTGTCATCTGCATATAGATGGCACCATACTCCAAAACTCTGGATGACCTCTCCCAGTGGTTTCATGTATGTGTCAAACTGCATGGAGGACAAAATTGAACCCTGAAGAACCCCACAGGACAACTGCAAGGAGTTCAAGCAGGAGTCTCCCAGCACCACCTTTTGGGTATGACCCTCCAGGAACAGTTCATCTCAAACCATCCCAACAAGATGACCCAGGAGGATACCATGGTCAATGGTATCAAAACCCACTGAGAAGTCCAGGAGGACCAACAGGGACACATTCCCCATGTCCTGTTCATTTTGTAGGTCATCCACCAAGGCTACCAAAGCTGTCTCTGTTCCATAGCCAGATCTGAAACCAGATTGAAATGGCTCTAGATAATCTGTTTAATCCAGAAATCCCTGGAATTGGGGGGCCACCACACACTCCAAGACCTTGCTCAGAAAGGGGAGGTTGGATACTGGTCAATAGTTGTCCATTGTAGAAAGGGTCAAGGATGACTTTTTAAATATAGGTCACACAACCGCCTCCTTCAGGCAAGTTAGAACTTTGCCTTATTCCATGGAGGCATGGACCTTCACTCACTCTGCCACTCCCCCTCTGGCCTGTTTGATCAGCCAGGAAGGGCAAGGATCTAGAATACATGTAGTAGCTCTCACCTCTTCAAGGATCCTTTCCATGGTTTAACAGAGCTGCCCAAGATGGTGAGCCCAATTCCCAAAGTAGCTTCAGCACCTTGGACAGATCCATTAAAACCGACAGACCAAAACATGGTGCAGAGTCTTGGGAGCCACCAGCCATGACTGCATTAAGCTGATGTTGCACTCCAATTCCCAATATCCTGCAGTTCATCAACTTCTGAAGGGCTAAAGCCTTGACTTACTGATAGATAGATACCTTTTGGGTATGACCCTCCAGGAACAGTTTCTCTTAGACCCATCCCACCAAGATGACCCAGGAGGATACGATGGTCAATGGTATCAAAAGCCACTGAGAAGTCCATGAAAGACAGCTTTCAAAGGTCTCCACATGGGTAAGGATTCTGGGAGTTGTAGTCCATGAAAAATAAAGTATCCAGCTTTGGTAGGTAGGGGAAAGACCCTCAACCTGCGAAAAGTAATAATTCTTCAGATGTCTCATTTTATCTATGGTTTCCAACATGAGAAGACATGTCCAGGATCATCTTGTGAAACACACATGTCCTGAAACATGTTTGCCCCATGAACACACAACATTTGTTGCCAAACTCAAGCGAGAGGACCCACTGCTAAAACACGAGAATCATCACTCCGCTCAAGTAAACGTGGTCTTCATCTTTTGAAGATGGTGAAATTAATTTACAAGGTGGGCAGGAGGAGGAATAGGGGAAAAGCCATTCTCTAAGTCTTGATTAAATAAGTGTATTCATTTATTAAATTATTTTAATGAGCTTCATTAGGACTTTCCTTCTGGTTGAGATGTGACTTTTTCCTCCACCTCCCTCCCCCCCCCCCTTTCTTTCTCAATTCATCCCAATTAACTCAAGCGTTAAGATTCATTTCACACGATTAGTCAAAGGGAAGATCAAAGGGAAGATTCACAGCACCTGCGTTTGCACAAAACGAAACAGTTGTTGAATCGGATCCATTTAACAGCAGGGATACCTATTCACTTATGTCAATATTATAACAGGGCTGGCCTGCGTGGTACATTCAAGAGGATTGTTTTAAAAAAATAAATTACTTTTACAGAGAGCCTTAGTCCGGCTCACCGTATGTTAACACTTTCTGGCTTTGCAGTATATGCCAGCAGAAAAGAAAATGAGAATCCATTTCATCACCGGTGTCAGTCCCTGGGCCATTATTTGCCAGAAAAGACTGAAAAATTTGTACTGTATAAGCTGAGTTTTCAGCTCCTTTTTTGGCTGGAAAAGCCCCCCTCGGGTTATACTCGAGTCAAAGTTATTTAATATTTTAGTGGGTTATTATTATTACCATATTTATTATTTTACTCTAATTATTATTATTATTTGAAACACAACAAGATGACTCGACAGCAGACACTCTGCTGGCTGTTATATTGGATCACACGTCGGACACTTCCCAAGTGTCTAGGACAATGCAAAGATACAGAATGGGGGACGCCTGGCTCGAGAGCAGTACGTGTGAAAAAGATCTTGGAGTCCTCGTGGACAACAAGTTAAACATGAGCCAACAATGTGATGTGGCGGCAAAAAAAGCCAATGGGATTTTGGCCTGCATCAATAGGAGCATAGTGTCTAGATCTAAGGAAGTAATGCTACCCCTCTATTCTGCCTTGGTTAGACCACATCTGGAATATTGTGTCCAATTCTGGGCACCACAATTCAAGAGAGATATTGACAAGCTGGAATGTGTCCAGAGGAGGGCGACTAAAATGATCAAGGGTCTGGAGAACAAGCCCTATGAGGAGCGGCTTAGGGAACTGGGCATGTTTAGCCTGAAGAAGAGAAGGCTGAGAGGAGATATGATAGCCATGTATAAATATGTGAAAGGAAGCCACAGGGAGGAGGGAGCAAGCTTGTTTTCTGCTTCCTTGGAGACTAGGACGTGGAACAATGGCTTCAAACTACAAGAGAGGAGATTCCATCTGAACATTAGGAAGAACTTCCTGACTGTGAGAGCCGTTCAGCAGTGGAACTCTCTGCCCCGGAGTGTGGTGGAGGCTCCTTCTTTGGAAGCTTTTAAGCAGAGGCTGGACGGCCATTTGTCAGGGGTGATTTGAATGCAATATTCCTGCTTCTTGGCAGGGGGTTGGACTGGATGGCCCATGAGGTCTCTTCCAACTCTTTGATTCTATGATTCTATGATTCTATGACTGTGTAATGTATCGGCAAATAATGCGTGCATATCCAAGTAAGGTGGCCTTCTGCAGCTGACAGGTGGGAGACACTGTAGAATTAATTTGGTTTGACACCACTTTAACTGCCATGCCTCAGTGCTGTGGAATCTTAGGATCTGTAGTTTGGTGAGACACCAGCACTCTTTGGCAGATAATTTTACTGACCTTGTTAAACTACAACTCCCGTGATTTATTCATTGATCCTCTCTGAGAGCTGCCTTGGGTCCCGCTCCAGGAATGAAATAAATAAAGAAATATATATATAAATTATGCAGGATTTTATATAATGACTTTCCTTATCCAAGCGTGCCAATCACCACTGGGACCACCTTGACTGGCTTGTTATTTATTTATTTATTTACAGCTTTTATATTCCACCCTTCTCACCCCGCAGGGGACTCAGGGCGGATTACAGTGTACACATATATGGCAAACATTCAATGTCAATTTTTTCCATACAAACATATACAGACATACACAGAGGCTATTTAACTTTTTCTGGCCGCCAGGGAAGCTGTCGCTTTCATCGTCCATCTGCGACGCTGATGAAGCACTTCTGCATTCCCCGCATGCTTCCCCACTGGAATGCTTTGCTGGAGTCTTCTTTATGGCCTCATAAATCAGTTAATTTAGCCTCCCCACACTTTAAGGTGGTACCTTATTTTCCTACTTGACAGATGCAACTGTCTTTCGGGTTGCAAAGGTCGACAACAGGCTACACACAATTGGTTGGAAACCCACTCCAACCCGGGCTGGCTTCGAAGTCATGACCTTTTGGTCAGAGTGATCTTAATGCAGTTGACACTCAGCCAGCTGCGCCACAATCCCGGTGCTTGTAGTTGTTGTTGTTGTTGTTGTTGTCGTCATCATCATTACATTAACATGATTTTCCTCTATTATTATTACATGTATTATTTTACTCTATTTTTATTATTATTACATGTATTATTATACTCTGTTTATTATTATTACTCTATTTATTATTGATATTATTGCATTTATTATTTTACTCAATTATTACTGTTGTTATTTCCTTATCCAAGCTTGAAATACCAGTGTGTCAACCTGGGACTCTTTGCATGCAAAATATAGACTTCATAACAACTTAGCTCCACTCCTTCTGCTAATAGCTAACTGTATTTGTCAGCCATATTTCACATACAGAGATACACATCTGAAATCTGTTGCAACGAAGTCTGATTAGATCTGATCTTTGTGCACGTTCCTTAAATCAAATAAGCCTCTTTGGCAGAACACAAACCCCGACAGACGTTGTCCATATGCATATTGGAGATAAATGTTATTATGGCTCGAGGGGCAGCATATTATAGACATATCCAAGCTGTACATCCCTTTTATGCCTTATCTCCTAGAATGAATTATTACTCTTGTGTTCAAATAGGTAGCCACCTGTTATCAATAGAATAATTCAAGCAGGCACTGAAAAAAAATTAAGCTGCTTTTGTCTTTCAAAACATGATCATTTCTCTCCCTTCACCGAGTGACAGAAGACACAAACACAGACATATGCCTCTGGACAACCTTGGACCGTGTTCTAGATGAAGGAAGGTTATTGCTCTGTCACATCCTTGCTTTGAGCACTCTATTGGCCCGCATCCTGTTAGTGACATATGTAAGCATTATTAAAAATTACACCTGTGGATGTGATTTTTTTTTTAAAGTCATGGCAAGTAGAGAAATTCAATACCTCCATCGACTACAACTCCGTCCCAGTCCCAAGGACCTAAAGCTATTTTTTAAAAAATAAATTATTAAAGTTTGTGAGTGGAAGCTTCTCTGTTACATATAATCCTGGTATCTGGATTGTAGGAGGGAGAGAAGGAAGGAAGGAAGGAAGGAAGGAAGGAAGGAAGGAAGGAAAGGTCAGAAATATTAAAAATTAACTAGGTATTTAACTTGTATGCAGAACACATCATACGATGTGCGGGGCTTGATGAATGCAAAGCTGGGGTGAAAATTGCTGGAAGAAACATTAACAACCTCAGATATGCAGATGACACCACTCTGATGGCCGAAAGCGAGGAGGAGCTGAGGAGCCTTCTAATCAAGGTGAAAGAAGAAAGCGCAAAAGCCGGGTTGCAGCTAAACGTCAAAAAAACCAAGATTATGGCAAAAAAAATGATTGACAACTGGAAAATAGAGGGAGAAAATGTGAAGGCCGTGACAGACTTTATATTTCTAAGCGCAAAGATGACTGCAGCTGCAGACTGTGGCCAGGAAATCAGAAGACGCTTCCTTCTTGGGAGGAGAGCAATGTCCAGTCTCGATAAAATCGTAAAGAGTAGAGACATCAGACTGGCAACAAAGATCCATTGCCTAGTCAAAGCCATGGTATTCCCTGTAGTCACCTACGGATGTGAGAGCTGGACCTTAGGGAAGGCTGAGCGAAGGAAGATCGATGCTTTTGAGCTGTGGTGTTGGAGGAAAGTTCTGAGAGTGCCTTGGACTGCGAGAAGATCCAACCAGTCCATCCTCCAGGAAACAAAGCCCGACTGCTCATTGGAGGGAAGGATACTAGAGACAAAGTTGAAGTACTTTGGCCACATCATAAGGAGACAGCAAAGCCTAGAGAAGACAATGATGCTGGGGAAAGTGGAAGGCAAAAGGAAGAGGGGCCGACCAAGGACAAGATGGATGGATGGCATCCTTGAAGTGACTGGACTGACCTTGAAGGAGCTGGGGGTGGTGACGGCCAACAGGGAGCTCTGGCGTGGGCTGGTCCATGAGGTCACGAAGAGTCGGAAACGACTGAACGAATGAACAACAACAACAACAAGGTATTTTTAATTACAAAAATATGAGTCAGGCACTGAAAGGATTAAATGGAAGAAATGACTCAGCAAAAGCAGTAGTTACGTATTTCATTTTATGTGTTGACAGTGGTTGTTTGTAACTTTTATGTGATATTGTTTTATACTCGTACTGTTGATGTTTATATTACACTTGCAATGCCTTGTTAGTCACCTCGAGTCCCTTTTTGCGAGATGGAGGCAGAATTCATATTTGTTGTTCATTCCTTCAGTCACTTCCGAATCTTCGTGACCTCATGAACCAGCCCATGTCAGAGCTCCCTGTTGGCCAGCACCACCCCCAGCTCCTTCAAGGTCAAGCCAGTCACTTCAAGGATACCATCCATCCATCTTGCCCTTGGTCGGTCCCTCTTCCTTTTCCCTTCCATTTTCCCCAGCATCATTGTCTTCTCTAAGCTTACAAATAAATAAAGATTATTATTATTATTATTATTATTATTATTATTATTATTAACACAACAAAATGAGGGCACAGCAAACAAGACCACTCTACTGGCTGTTGTATTGGATCACACTTCAGACAATTCCCAAATTTCTAGGACTGTGTGATGTATCGGCAAATAATGCGTGCAGATGGTAATTTTGTCAGCGTCGATTGTGTTTAAGTGCAGGCCAAGGTCTTTAGGCACTGCAGTCAGTGTGCCGATCACCACTGGGACCACCTTGACTGGCTTGTGTCAGTCTTTGCAGTTCCATCTTTAAATCCTCATATTGTGTCAGCTTTTCCAGTTGTTTCTCTGCAATCCTGCTGTCACCTGGGATTGCAACATCGATGATCCACACTCTGTTTTTTGACATGATCGTGAGGTCAGGAGTATTATGCTCCAAAATTCTATCAGTCTGAATTCGGAAGTCCCAGAGGAGTTTAGCGTGTTCATTCTCTGTAACTTTTTCTGGCTTGTGGTCCCACCAGTTCTTTGTCGCAGGCAGATGGTGTTTGTGGTGCTAGTTCCAATGAATCATCTGAGCAACAGTGTTATGCCTCTGCTTGTAGTCTGTCTGCGTGATCTTCTTGCAGCAGCTCAGGATGTGATCTATTGTTTCATCTGCTTCCTTGCAGAGTCTACACTTGGGATCTGTCATCGACTTTTCAATTCTGGCTTTGATGGCATTGGTTCTAACGGCTTGTTCTTGGCTCCTTTTTCACAGTTCCATTTGTGAGCCACATCCACGTTTTTCCTTTAAGATGATTATTATTATTAGTTCTATATAAGCAGATGTGCCTGTAGCTTAGTTACCTCAGTCTGAGAGAACCCTCAGTGTTACTTCACTTCAGTGGGAGAAAGGCCTCAGTGTGAGATAGGCCCCAGTGTTAGTAGGTCTGGTGTAAGAAGCTTCTGTGAGAGAAGCCCTAGATCAAAGGCCATTGTGTGTGAAGGATGCTGTGTGTGTAAAACTCTTCGTTCATCTGGAGACTCCCTACTTACAATCCCACCTGCATCGCAAGCGCGATTGGTGGGGACAAGGGATAGGGCTTTCTCAGTGGTGGCCCCTCGATTCTGGAACTCTCTCCCTAAAGATATCAGGCAAGCCCCATCGCTGGAAATGTTTAGGAGGAGCTTGAAAACGTGGGTGTTCCAGTGTGCCTTCCCAGAATAAGGAAACTCCAAGCATTTTGCCCCCAACGCACTTTATCAGAGATTCAGGATATCTGCAAACCCATCCCTCTCCAAACACCTACCCTTTTCTCCTGGTCATGCCCAGCACTTTTTAATTTTAATTTTAATTTTAATTATTACATTTGCCCCTGCCATAGTTTTTAATTGCGTCATTGTCTGTTGTTAATGTTATTGCTTTGTTTTGATTTATTTTGCTATATTGTTGTTGTTGTTGTTGTTTTATTGTTGTATCTGGGCTCGGCCTCTTGTAAGCCACACCGAGTCCTTCGGGAGATGGTAGCGGGGTACAAATAAAGGATTATTATTATTATTATTATTATTATTATTACTGTGTTGTTGTTTGTTCCATAATAAAGACTTTGTTGTATCATTAAAGACTCTAAAGACCATCACTTCAGAAAAATCCCTGAGAACCTCTCTTCGAGGCCCCCTGGCTTCCCGCTGAGCTTAAAGTATATGTCCTATGGAAAAGTACAGCTGTTACAGGCCCAGCGCGTGATAGAACAATAAGTAATTAAATATGATGATGATGATGATGATGATGGTGATGATGAAATAGAATGTCTTCGTTTGAATCTAATATTAGGTCTGTATCAGTTATTCCTAATAAGTAGTGGGTTTAGTTAGAACTTTAAAGGACCTATCCAAGGTGCCAAACCTATCTCAGGGATTAAAATCCCAAGTTTAGACTGAACCCCAGATCTGAACCACTGCTACCACTGTCATTAGATTAGCCAACTGAATGTTTACCATACCATATTGGACTTCAGGAGGAAGGAAAGTTGACATATCCCTCAATTAAACCACTTTTAAAACTCCTGGCAGCCATGATCTACTTATTTTTCTTGCTCACTACAATTGTCATGATGCCTAATAAATCATTATACGGATTGTTATACAGCCACTTGTGTTCCCGAAGCTCGCTGATCTGAAGCACTGCTAAATTAAGCATTCATCTCTGCTCTTTAGAGCACCAAATAAAGGGCATTCTCACAAGGGAGGGACAAAGAGGGAAGAATATGCAGATGATAAATTATTGTTGAAGAAGGCTGTCCCTTCTGCCCTTCAGAAGCTCATGAGCTGTGTTTGAAGCATTGATGGTCTATTCCCGCCCCCACCCCCCATTCAATAAGATCAGGGGTTTGAAAGTTTGATTAGAGTTCTGAAATTTTCATCACCAAACTGTAGCAACATTGTAGAAGCAAAGCATCAGTGCCCTCTAGTTTTGTAAGTATTTTAGAACCATTTAGAACAATGGATTGCCCATGCCTACTGGCTCCCCTTTAACTTCCATGGCCTCTCCATTCCCATAAAAGCTTCTCCATTCCCTTATTTTATATGTTCATGGGTTTCCCACACATAACACAGCACAACAACTTAGCAATGAGCTGCCTACCAAAACAACCAGGTTCAGCCCATAACAACAACAACAACATCTGGAAGGACAAGGAAAGATTCCTCTTTACACAATATGGAGGGCCTACAGCAATCCATCAACACTGCGATGAGCTACACGGGCCAATGATGTAGCAAAGTACAAAGTAATTTGGAGAAGTATTTTCCCAATGGCTTGCTTATTGTGCTGCTTAATTATCTTTCCCAGAATCTTGCCTGGTATCTACGTGAGGTTGACCAGATGAGTCGCCCTTTTTCCCCTTCTTGAAGACAGGGACCACATTTGCCCTCCTCCAATCTGCTGGGACTTCTTTCATTCTCCATAAACTCTCAAAGATGATTGCCTGTGGTTCCAAAATGACTTCTGCTAGTTCCTTCAATACTCTTGGATGTAGTTGATCTGGCCCTGGGGACTTGAATTTGTTTAGAGTGGCTATGTATTCCTGAACAACTTGTTTTCCAATTTGGGGTTGGATTTCCCCTAATCTTTTGTCCACCCCATCTTGCAGAGGTTGAGGACGACTTTCTTTTTGTGAGAAGACTGAGGCAAAGAAGGCATTAAGTAGTTCTGCTTCTTTTCTGTCCTCTGTTGTTGGAGCTCAGTCTGTGATTGTGTTTCAGGATCAGGGTGTGTGATAGATCTACCTTTCAGTCGGCTAGGCCGAAGCCTGCATGGCAGTGGCTGGCATCTTGGTAGTCAAGCAGAGCAGGAGGAGGAGTCAAGCTGACTCCTGATTGGGTATAGCCAGTAGGGGAGGAGTCAGTTTAGAGAGAGGGAAATAAGCTGCCTGTTTTGACAGAAAGGGAGAGAAGGGATTTGAACATCGAAGAGGGTAGATGGATTTTTAGGCTGGGGAGCTGAGGAGAATTTAGACAGAAGAAAGTGAGCTTTTGGGAGTGAGGCTTTTAGTCAGAGAGAATAAGATAGGGACAAGGGCTTGAAGTTTACTGTACAGAGGGTCAGTAAAGAAGACTTGTTCACTTGATGCTTATTGCTCTGAGGAGAGTATTAGTTAAAGACTAATTGCTCTGTGAGACAGTAGAGACTGTTCTCAGTGAAATACTGTTTCAAAAGGAAGTTGAACAGTATAGTTAAAAGAGACTCACAGTAAGCCAAAGCTACATTCTTAGGGAAAACTGTCTAAACAGCTAAGCCTCTGTAACTGATTTACGCTTATGTACCACTCATTTCCAACGAGTTGTTGTTAATATCAAGTTTAAAATAAACTCTTTCTTAGTTTACTGTTAACTGGTGTATGCCTCAATCCATATGTTTCCCTCAGAACTCATTCTCTCCACACATTTTTAAAGTCCAGTCAGCTAGGGAGGAAGCCATAGACGACCAAGAACTCAAACCCACATTACCTATAATACATTCACACCCTTTTGGTTCCTCAGGCCCATAATTTCTGAGGTGGTGGCGGCAAATACTACCAAGAACATTCGGTCACTTGTAATCTAACATAGGGTCAGCCTTTGATCAACGCTACATTGAAGGGCAGAGGTGTGATTGTTGTGTCCGCCCTGCCTGGATATTCCTTTAACTCCTTTATAGGGTGCTTTGGATATGGGGAATGATGTCAATGAGTTTCAGGATGGCGAGGGTTTGGTCAGTGATCTTGATGCAGAGAATGACCAGAAGATCCCTGTTCAAAGAGTTCCCATGATAGGGAACAGGAAAACAGCTTGGCACCTGGCCCAGCTGCAGAAATTAATGAGCAAATAGATAGACAGGAGGAGATCAGTCAAAACAGGAGAGCTGAACAGTGGCTTCGGCAGTCTGCCGGGCTCTGAGAGAAAAAGATAAGAAATTCTCAGCTAGAGTAAAACCACTTTCTGAGTGCTAGAGACATAGCTAACGAGGAGATAAAAGTCCCAAGTACAGGATATGTAGTCAGATGAAGCATCTTTTGGAATCAAGTCAAGTTCTTGTCCTTGTTCATGGAAGCTTTGCTTGGAAAATTCATGCTTTAAGTGCCTTTGTTTCATGGTTTTGATTCTTGGATTTTAGGCTTCTATATTCATGCCTTGGATTCATGTTTCCTGATTTCTTGCATTTTATTTGGGAAGTTTTGACTTTGTTTTTATGGACTTTGCTGGACTATTACCCTGGACAACTTTGATCCTGCTTATCTTCCTACCTAATTGGATTTACCTATTTCTTTAAAATGTTTTTTTTATGTTACTGCTTTTTAATTATCTTCAATAAAAGGATTGTTTTCCATCCAATGGTGTGGTGTTTAAAGTCAGAGGGCTTTTCCTGTCCTAGAGTGCAACTCCTGTCAGCATTGTCCCATCTTCTCCTCACAAAGGCCCTATCACCTCCTTGTTCTTTTTTTCCTACTGACGTAAGCAAAGTACTTATAAGACTACAACTCCCATAAGTCCATCACATTCAGCCAAGGCAGTTAAAGTGGTATCAACCTTCATTCATTCTGTTGCAGCATATTATAGGAAGGATTATATCAAGAGAGATCCTTTCAGGAGATCAGAAAAGTATGGCTTTTATTTCCAGCTGGGGCTCTGGAGTGGAGCTATGTCCAAAAGCATCCAGAACCCCGATATAGGTGTTGACGGCATTTTTATACCCTCCAATTGCAGGCAAACGAAGAACATGCTTCTACATACATTGATGTAATTCTCTACATCACTTTAGCATCACAGGAATATCAAATTCTATCTTCCAACATACAAAAGGGATGTCTCTGTGTATTTCTTTCTGGCAACAGCATACAGCTTACATTCATCAATCAAGGGGCCTACTTTGACCTGTCATGAGGGAGATATAGGCTCATCTTTTGGAGCCTAGTTGTACCAGTCTCTGTTGCTACTAGGATGGGCTTATCTCCCCTGGAATGTTCCCCTCCCTCTTGCTGTGCCCGGACGTAGCTTGCTTGTCCTGTCAGCTTGGGTTTCTGATACAGAGAGAGTCTGATTTTTCTATACATTTCAATGCTTGTAAAGTACATACAATTTATACATAAATCAATACCTATTTTTCCTCATATCTCCTCATCAATTCAACCCCAAATCCAGGCTGCCAGTTGAGAACTTTACCACTCGCTCTGTTCAATTTGCGACGAGCCAAAATGCTTTGAAATTATTTCTTCTATATCTCAGCATGCATGTTTTGAATTCTTCCCATAGTTACAGATTTACATGTTATCTTCCCTCCGTTGACCTCATTTAGGAAGGTGGAAGTCAACTTTTCCTGGTCTATTAAGACTTCAATAAAACCATCCATTCATGGTTAACCAAAATTGTACTCCCACTTAGACCTGAATATTAATTGTCTGATAATGAGAAGATAAAGCTGCTTTTCTCCGCAGGTGCGCCAATCAATTTTAGTAAAAGTAGGGAACGTCAGGAGAAGGGAAAGGGAGTGATTTTTACCTCTTATTGCATGTGAAATTAAAAAGTGATTTATATTTTCTAATAAAGTGCTTTTCATTGATCCCTGTCTGAAAATGCATGGTTCCATTTGCGCCTCTTTAAGAATTATTTTCCAGTACCTTTTTTTGTTGGCCTCCAGTTGATTATGGGCTCTGGAATAGTGACTCTTTTTTTTTTTTGTAAAGCTCATCAAAAAGTCTTTACATTTAATAAACTTTAAAAGACATGATCAGCAGATTGATTCAACAGATAAGTAATAGGCTCAGACACTATTTTGAAAGAATGTCTTTCCTGGTATAGAGTTCATCATCAGCACAGTGCTTCACTTTCTATTGACTGTTGACCGTGATTGGGGTGGGAATTCGGTGAACCTCCAGATTCGGTTGGACTGTAGCTCCCATTGGTCCAAAGGAAAGGGATTCTGGGGCTATCTAAGGCTTGATCTACGCTGCCATATAATCCGGATTATCAAAGCAGATAATCCACATTTTCTGCTTTGAACTGGATTATATGTCTACATGGCCATATAATCCAGTTCAAAACAGATAATCTGGATTTTATATGGCCGTATAGATCCAGCCCAAGGCTCCATCTACATTGCCATATAATCCAGTTTCTGAATCCAGATTATCTGCTTTGAACTGGATTATATGGCAGTGTAGACTCAATATTACTAACAATATTACAATATAATGGTATAATACAATATAGTAATAATTAATACTGATATGTTACTATTCTAATAATATTATATATATATATATATATATATATATATATATATATATCTTGTAAGCCGCTCTGAATCCCCTTTGAGGGTGAGAAGGGTGGCATATAAATGTCGTAAATAAATAAATAAATAAATAAATATGATCCAGTTGAAATCAGATGATTTGGATTCAGAAACTGGGCTATATGGCAGTGTAGATCCAGCCTAAGGCCCCATTTACACTGCTAAATAATGCAATTTGAAACTTCCACCAACTATCCTTTACTAAAAACAAGCATTTCCTGTGTGTGTTTTTAGTAGAAGCATACTTGGTCAACTGGGAGTGGATCTTGAGTTTATTTTGGGATGGGGTGGCACAGTGGGTTAAACCCTTGTGCCGGCAGGACTGAAGACCAACAGGTCAGAGGTTCGAATCCAGGGAGAGCATAGATGAGCTCCCTCTGTCAGCTCCAGCTCCCCATGGGAGGACATGAGAGAAGCCTCCCACAAGGATGGTACAACACCAAAACATCCAGGCATCCCCTGGGCTATGTCCTTGCAGACAGCCAATTCTCTCACACCAGAAGTGACTTGCACTTTCTCAAGTCACTCCTGATACAAAAAATCTATTTGATAAGGCCCCATCAAAACCACATTATAGGGTTAGTCAGTATAGAATGATACAGTGCAACAATGAACTGCACTTTATGAGTCTATACTGACCTAACAATGCAGTTCAACACTGCATTCTTTGACAGTGTAAACTGGATATACACTGCCACGTAATCCAGTTTCTGAATCCAGATTATCTGCTTTGAACTGGATCATGAGAGTCCACACTGCCATATAATCCAGTTCAAAGCAGATAATCTGAATTCAGAAACTGGATTGTATGGCAGCGTAAATGGGACCTCAAATGCCATTTTGGGTGTGTTTTGCTCTGAAAGGTAAATGAGAAATGTTGTTTTTTTTTTTTCCGAAGGCTTTGATAGCTGGAATCACTGTGTTGTTGTAGGTTTTTTGGGCTATATGGCCATCTTCTAGAAGCATTCTCTCCTGATATTTCACCTGTATCTATGGCAAGCATCCTCAGAGGTTGTGAGGTCGCAACCTCTGAGGATGCCTGCTATAGATGCAGGCGAAACGTCAGGAGAGAATGCTTCTAGAAGATGGCCATATAGCCCGAAAAACCTACAACAACCCAGAAATGCTTTCATGAACAATAAAACCTGAAATGTCAAAAGAAAACAGGCTTTTGCCTATGGCCCCTTCTTCGCTGCCATAAAAAAAATCCAGATTATATACTTTGATAATCTGGATTATATGGCAGTGTAAAAGGAACCTGAGTCTACTGGGAAAGGCAAGATTTGACTGCCTCCTTTCGCTTCTCCTGACTCAATTGAAAACAAGCTGCTTTTCCATTTTGAACCCAGTTTGCAGCAATGGAAGTAAGCTGGGGACAAAGGAGGAGAATGAAGCCGGGACAATTGAACCTGAGTCTACTGGGAAAGGCAAGATTTGACTTCCTCCTCCCGCTTCTCCTGACTCAATTGAAAATAAGCTGCTTTTCCATTTTGAACCCAGTTTGCAGCAATGGAAGTAAACTGGGGACAAAGGAGGAGAATGAAGCCGGGACAATTGAAACAAGCTGAAAACTGGGACAGCAGAGGATTAATCAGGACTGTTTTTGGAGGATATATTGTCTTCCATTTGAAGGGCTGTCGGATCAAAGTGTCATTTGAAAACACAGTATTAGAAACTTCGAACATGAAAGGTATTTGGAGCTTTTTGCCTGAAAAGGTCGTTCTCCACCCATTGAGTTTCAATCCTTTTCTTAACATTAGACTTCTTCCAACATCTTTCCACCTCAGTATTTTCTGCTTCCATTTATTAGGCTCAAAAAAAAAACTATGAAAGATTCCTCTCTTCTGCCCAAAAAGCTACCGCTTTACCTTTGAAGGTTAGTGACTTTGAGAGAGATCTCTAACTGTGCTTTAAAAATACTTATGAATAAGTCATTGGCGCATATATATATATATATATTCATCTTCCGTGGCATAAATCTATTTCATAGGGGGAATTTTTAGCTGCTTAATGATATAGTCTAGCCATACCATATTATTGCACATTTAGAAGTAATTAGTTTTCCAACTACAGGAGAAGAAAGTGATGCATTTAAATTAAAATTGATTCTCCCCCCCCCCCCCCCCTCTTTTTAAAAGAACCTTACTCTGTCGATAATGGTGGAGAGGGAATAGAGCTTTCTTTTAAAAGATGAAAAAAGTTGTCTTTTCATTTCAAAAAATGGGGAGAAACAGGTTCTTCCGTGCTATATTTTAATGCTAGCGAACGAAAAAAGTAGTCATTTTCCCTTCCCAAAAATCAAGTGCGTGGAGATTCACAAACTGATTTGAATTTAATGATGTTGTTATCAATATCCCCTCAGCTCTGATTTTCCTGAAATATTTCTTTGAATCCCTATGAAAGTGTGTGTGTGGGGGGGGGGGAGCCTGGGTTGGAGTGGGTTTCCAATCAATTGTGTGTAGCCTGTTGTTGACCTTTGCAACCCAAAAGACAGTTGCATCTGTCACGTTGCATCTGGCCATCTGTCAGAGGTGATTTGAATGCAATATTCCTGCTTCTTGGCAGGGGGTTGGACTGGATGGCCCATGAGGTCTCTTCCAGCTCTTTGATTCTATGATTCTATGATTCTAAGTAGGAAAATAAGGTACCACCTTAAAGTGTGGGGAGGCTAAATTAACTGATTTATGAGGCCATAAGGAAGACTCCAGCAAAGCATTCCAGCGGGGAAGCATGTGGGGAATGTGGAAGTGCTTCATCAGCATCGCAGATGGACGATGAAAGTGACAGCTCCCCTGGTGGCCAGAAAAAGTTAAATAGCCTCTGTGTATGTCTGTATATGTTTGTATGTCAAAATTGGCATTGAATGTTTGCCATATATGTGTACACTGAGTCCCCTGCGGGGTGAGAAGGGCGTAATATAAAAGCTGTAAATAAATAAATAAATGATACCTTTCCTTCCTTAGGTGATCTCTCGTTGTCCGAGTAGGATTGTCTTCCAGGATCAGTGTACTGGCGGTGGGTCCATAGGTGACTGTGGAGCCCTATTCTTGATCTGCATCTTCTCCCGCAGTGAGGGCATCGGTTTCCATGTGGAAGGCGGTCCCAGTTGGGGTTGGCTTGACGTACCTTCCTCTTTGCACGTTTCTCTCTTTCGCCCTCCATTCGTACCTCTTCGAATTCTACAGCATTGCTGGTCACAGCTGACCTTCAGCTGGAGCACTCAAGGGCCAGGGCTTCCCAGTTCTCAGTGTCTATGCCAGAGTTTTTATTGTTGGCTTTGAGCCCATCTTTCAATCTCTTTTCCTGTCCACCAACATTCCATTTTCTATTCTTGAGTTCGGAGTAGAGCAATTGCTTTGGGAGACAGTGGTCGGGCATCCAGACAACATGGCCGGTCCAGTGGAGTTGATGGCGGAGGACCATCACTTCAATGCTGGTTGTCTTTGCTTCTTCCAGCATGCTGACGTTTGTCCGTCTGTCTTCCCAAGAGATTTGCAGGATTTTCCGGAGGCAACGCTGATGGAATCGTTCCAGGAGTTGCATGTGAAATCTGTAGACTGTGCACGTTTTGCAGGCATATAGCAGGGTTGGATGGACAATAGCTTTATAAACAAGCACCTTGGTATCCCTACGGATGTCCTGGTCCTCAAACGCTCTCTGCTTCATTTGGAAAAATGCTGCACTCGCAGAGCTCAGGCGGTGTTGTATTTCAGTGTCAATGTTGACTTTTGTGGAGAGGTTGCTACCAAGGTAGCAAAAGTGGTCAGCATTTTCTAATGTTACACCATTAAGCTGTATTTCTGGCATTGGAGAGGGATTGGCTGGTGACTGCTGGAAGAGCACTTTTGTTTTCTCGATGTTCAATGACAGGCCGAGCTTCTCGTATGCTTTTGCTGAGGTATTTAGTGTGGCTTATAGGTCTTCTTCTGAATGTGTACAAACAACATTGTCATCAGCATATTGGAGTTCTTTAACAGATGTTGTTGTAACCAGTGGTTATCAACTTGTGGATCCCCAGATGTTTTGACCTTCAAGTCCCAGAAATCCTAACAGCTGGTAAACCTCAGAACCTCTGAGGATGCTTGCCATAGATGCAGGCAAAATGTCAGGAGAGAATGCTTCTAGAACATGGCCATATAGCCCAAAAAACCTAAAACAACCCAGTGATTCCAGCCATAAAAGCCTTCGACAATAGCTGGTAAACTGGCTGGGATTTTTGGGAGTTGTAGGCCAAAACACCTGGGCACCCACAGGTTGAGAATTACCTATCTACACCATAGAATGAATACAGTTTCACACCACTTTCACTGCCAATGCTTTGGGATCCTGAGAGTTGTAGTTTCACATACTTCCCAAGAGTCCCCAAATACCAACTCCAAAGATACTATAGAATTGAACTGTAGCAGTTAAAAGTGCATTCATTCTACAGTGTAAATGTGAACACCCCCCTCACCCCCACCCCAGTCTGTGAAATATTAGGACGACCTCAACTGAGACTTTGCTCCATATGTATCTTAACGAATTCATGTTAAGTGAGAGAGAAGATGCAAATCTGAGAGGAGCAGAAACCTTTCAAGTGGTAAGAGGGAGTTGGTGGAGAACTTCTCCCTCTTTCGCAGAACAGAACATAGAAATCTGGCTGAGAAGCCAGGATTCCTTTTCCTTCACTGCCATCTAGCGTCTCTTTCCCAAATATGCGAGGAAGAGAGTTCTGGAGCAGAAGGTGCATTGTTTTGCTTCATTGAGTTAGAACATTACCAATGGAGATGCACGTTTTCTAATAGATTTGATGCCTTCGACAGATATATCCCATGGATGGAGGGGGGGGGGGGAAGGGGGGGGAGATGTTCAGATGGTTCGCCACATGCCCATGACAACCTGTTTGACTTGGCAGGTTTGCTAATTATGTCTGAAAATGGAACACATTGTTGAGATGTGCCATACTGACGCGGTGACAACAATAATCCATGCATTATTAGGCTGATTGATTTTATTCATTCCTTGCTTGCCTCCAGACACATTAAGTCAAACAGGGCATTCTTCTTTGACCTTACATTACTCCGACTCCTTTCGGATTGAGATTCCACCTTGGATTCCCAGCTCCATAATGGTGGGTTGAAAGGTGTAAGGCAGTGTTTCTCAACCTGGGGTTTGGGACCCCTATTGGGGTCACAAGGAGGTGTCAGAGGGATCACCAAAGGCCATCAGAAAACACAGTATTTTCTTTTGGTCATGGGGGTTTTTTGTGAGAAGTTTGGCCCAATTCTATTGTTGGTGGAGTTCAGAATCCCAGCAACTAAGGTAAAGGTAAAGGTAGTCCCCTGACATTAAGTCCAGTCATGTCTGACTCTGGGGTGTGGTGCTCATCTCCATTTCTAAGCCAAAGAGCCAGTGTTGTCTGTAGACACCTCCAAGGTCATGTGGCCGGCATGACTGCATGGAGCGCCGTTACCCAGCAACTACAACTCCCAAATGTCAAGGTCTGTGCCGTCACACCCAGATGCTATAACATTAAAACTAAGATGTGCTTCTTTCTTTATCTGGGTGAACTGCTGGGGGTCTTTCTTTGAAGCAATAACTCAATACTTTCAGGAATTGATGCCCGTCAAGATATGAACATCAACAAAAAAATTATTTCCAAAGTCCTTGGCAGACTTGGCACAGTTTGATAAAGTTACAACACAAACAGTCAATTTGAGAAACCATAGAGATGTTCTTTCTTTCCCCTTTTCTTCAATTACTGAGGTAACCTTTCTCCAAAAGGTAGAAAAAAATCCTGAGATATTTCACCCTAACCCTGAACTGCTAGGGTTAGAAAGAACAGATCTTCTCCTATCTAAGCACAAGGCCAGTTTTGGAGATGAAGTAATGCTCAGTAGTACTCAATAACTATTTCTCTCTATTTCTCAATAACTCAATTACTATCTCAATATCTTAATATCTATCTCTCTCTCTATAACTCAATAAGCTTCACTTTATCTCTATATCTATCTATAACTCAATAGTACTCACAATGGGATTTTCAGAGCTCCCTGCCTGACCCACAGCACATCTGAGATTCTTTTCTCTAATAAAGGAGGCAGGGGAGATTCCAAAATTGAGATCTCAACCCTTGGAAAAAGGACGGACTCCAAACCCTAAGAGATACTTTCTAAACCAATAATTGCAGGGGGCCTGCAGGCTGGCTTTCCAGACTCTGATACTGTTTAACTTCCAGGGTGCTGCTGGGTCTGTAGCAACCCTGGGGAAATGCAAAGGGATGCTATCCCATGCAGCTAAAAGGCAATGTAAACCATGCTCCTGGAAGACGAAACAAGATCTATTATCCCCAAATTCCACTGGTGATCACGTTTGGGCATATTGAGTATTTATGGCAAGTTTGCTCCAGATCCATCATTGTTTGAGTCCACAATGCTCTCTGGATGTAGGTGAACTACAACTCAAAGTCAATGCCCACCAAAGCCTTCCAGTATTTTCTGTTGGTCGTGGAAGTTCTGTGTGCCAAGTTCAGTTCCATCGTTGGTGGAGTTCAGAATGCTCTTTGATTGTGGGTGAACTATAAATCCCAGCAACTACAACTCCCAAATGACAAAATCAATCACCCCCAACCCCACCAATATTCAAATTTGGGCATATCGAGTATTTGTGCCAAATTTGGTCCAGTGAATGAAAATACATCCTGCATATCAGATATTTACATGATGATTCATAACAGTAGCAAAATTAGAATTATGAAGCAGCAAGAAAAATAATTGTATGTTTCGGGGTCACCACAACGTGAGGAACTATATTAAGGGGTCACAGCATTAGGAAGGTTGAGAAACAGTGGTGTAGGGTGCATCTACGCTATTGAAAACGCAGTTTGAATTCACTTGAATTGCCACAGATCATTGCTATGTGTCGTCCCAGTGGTGCAGTGGGTTAAACCCTTGTGCCAGCAGGACTGATGACTTGAAGGTTGGGTGGATGACCTGAAGGTTGCCGGTTCAAATCCAACCCTTTATCAGCTCCAGCTCCATTTTGGAACATAAGAGAAGTTTCCCACAAGGATGGTAAAAACATCAAAAAATATCCGGGTGTCCCCTGGGCAACGTCCTTGCAGACGGCCAATTCTCTCACACCAGAAGTGACTTGCAGTTTCTCAAGTCGCTCCTGACATGAAAAAAAATGCTATGTAGTTTGACAAGGTCTTTAGCCTTCTTAGCCAAAGTGTTCTGGTATCTCCAAAAATTCCCTGGATTCCAAAGAACTGAGCCACGACACTTCAAAGAGGTGTCAAAATGTATTCATTTGATGCTACAGATGCATCCACAGACAGAATAGATACTTAAGATATATTTTGTCAAGACTGTGGAATTAAAGCATTTTGATATCACTTTCACTTTCACTTCCATGGCTCAATGGTATGGAATCCTGGGAGTTGTAGTTTGGTGAGACGCCAGCACTTCTTGGCAGAGAAGGCACAAGGGCTTGTAAACCTCCAACCCCAACAATTCAATTACACTGAGTCGTGATAGTTAAAGGTATCAATCGGAGCCCCCAGTGGCGCAGTGGGTTAAACCTCTGCGCTGTACAGGTCGCAGGTTCGAATCCGGGGAGAGGTGGATGAGCTCCCTCTATCAGCTCCAGCTCCTCATGCGGGGACATGAGAGAAGCCTCCCACAAGGATGATAAAAACATCAAATCATCCGGGCGTCCCCTGGGCAACATTCTTGCAGACGGCCAATTCTCTCACACCAGAAGCGACTTGCAGTTTCTCAAGTCGATCCTGACACGACCAAAAAAAGAAGTATCAATCTGTATTAATTCCACAGTGTAGATCAATGGTTCCCACCTTGGGGGCCACTGCCCACTGGTGGGCCATGAGACCTAAAAGAAGGTCCGTGGCTGGGGGTGCATGCCGCTGTTGGAGAAGAGTGAAAGAGAGAAGGAGAAGAAGAGAAGGAAGGAGGCCAGTGCCATTGCCATCACCCTCTCTCCCTCTCGTGACTTCCCTTGTGCTGTTGAAGGAAAGTGAGAGAGAAGGAGAGGGAGAAGAAGAGAAAGAAGGAGGCCAGCATCTTTGCCACCACCCAATGAGTTGGGAACCATCAGTTGCTAGAAGTGGGGATAGATCTTTCCTTTTGTATCTCTTATTTACAAGTAACAGAATCCTGTTTATGGTTTTTCCTATCTTGATTTTTAATTTATGGTTTTCCTTGGGATTTTCAACAACATCTGATCTTAGAAGCTAAGAAGGGTCAACCCTTCTACACTGCCATATAATTGGGATTATCAAAGCAGATAATCCATGTTATATGCTTTGAACTAGATCAGTGGTTCTCAACCTTGCTAATGCTGTGACTCCTTAATGCAGTTCCTGATGTTGTGTTGACCCCCAACCACAACATTATTTTTGTTGCTCCTTCATAACTGTAATTTTGCTAATGTTATGAATTATAATGTAAATATCTGATATGTAGGATGTATGTTCATTCACTGGACCAAATTTGGCACAAATACCCCATACGCCCAAATTTGAATACTGGTGGGGTTGGGGGGGGGGGGCTGGATTTTGTCATTTGGGAGTTGGAGTTGCTGGGATTTATGGTTCATTTAATTTAAAAGAGCATTCTGAACTCCACCAAAGATGCAATTGAACCAGATTTGGCACACATAACTCATACTGGAAGGGTTTGGTGGGCATTGACCTTGAGTTTGGGAGCTGTAGTTCACCTTCATCCAGAGAGCACTGTGGAGTCAAACAATGTTGGATCTGGACCTAACTTGGCACAAATGCTCAATATGCCCAAATGTAAACACTAGTGGAGTTTGGGGAAAATAGACCTTGACATTTGGGAGTTGTAGTGGCTGGGATGTATAGTTCACCTACAATTAAAACACCTTCTGAACCGCACCAATGATAGAATTGGGCCAAACTTCCCACACAGAACCCCCATGAGCAACAGAAAATGCCGAGTTTTCTGATGGTCTTTGGTGACCCCTCTGACACCCCTTTGCGGCCCTTCCAGGGGTCCCGACCCCCAGGTTGAGAAACACTGAACTAGATTATCAGTCTACACTGCCACATAATCCAGTTCAAAGCAGATAAGATGGGTTTTATAAGACTGTAGATGGGGCCTTGGTTAGTTGGACAGGAGACTATCAGATTATACAGGGTTAGTCAAAATGCATAGGCCAATAAGCCATTGTATTTTGGATGAAGAGACTGGCAAATGAATATTCCTTGCCTTAAAAAACCCTAGTTGTATGGGGTTGCTACAAATTGCACACACACCCTCTCCTCTCCCTGCTGCTGAGTTAATTGAGTGCAAACAACTTTTGCACTTCCAGCTCGGTTTGCAGCAATGGAAGCCCTTCCCAGTGGCTTGCTTTGCACATGAGCCGTAAACAAGGCTGAGCTCATCTCGTGGAGCCCTGCCCTGAGCCTATCCCCGACACCAGCTTTGCTTCCGAACAATGTGCCTCCCAAGGGGGTTGGCTATATGGTTAATTAAAATGCATGGGAATTTGAAGAGGCTTCCCGAGCTTTCAATTTGGCCTTTTTAGTCCAGCTCCCGCTTGCACCAGCTGGGCATGCTTCAACATGCTTGTGACTGTAGCTTTTATTGTGCATCCACCCACTGTATTTTTAGTAAAACAGTGAACAGTGACTCATGCAGAGCCCACAGGGAAGCATTAACCCTTAGGATGGCAGCACATGCAAGAAGGAATCTTAGCACTAAATAGGCTGGATGGAGGGAACTTGGGATTCATGGTGTAGTTGTAACATTAGTTGTAACAATAATGGGCCGGCAGGACTGAAGACCGACAGGTTGCAGGTTCGAATCCAGGGAGAGGCGGATGAGCTCCCTCTATCAGCTCCAGCTCCTCATGCGGGGACATGAGAGAAGCCTCCCACAAGGATGATAAAACATCAAAATCATCCAGGCGTCCCCTGGGCAACGTCCTTGCAGACGGCCAATTCTCTCACACCAGAAGCAACTTGCAGTTTCTCAAGTCACTCCTGACACGACAAAAAAAACAAACATTAGTGTTTTGAAACTGAGAATCAAACTTGATTATTTTACCTCCCCCTACCAATCCTAGGAAACCAGTGGTTCCTAACCTTTTTTTTTTTTAACCAGGGACCACTTTGACCAGGGACCACTCTCCAACATTGGTACCAAAGGGGTTATGAATCGGTTTTTGGTCAACTTTAGATTTTGTTTGGTTATTTGGGGTGGTGATTCAGAAATTTGTACTGGATAGACCACATCAACTCTAGTTTCTCATACAGAACATATGTCATCCAGTAGTCACCATCTGCTAGTCAACAGAGAAACATCTATACACATAATAAAAATGAAAATGTGTATGTGTGTATGTGGCGGAGGTGTTCGCTAACACAAGACAGCCTCCTGCCTCCACAAACAGGCTATAGTTCCAAGTGCTGAGAAGTCTCCAAAGAAGTCTCCAAAGAAGTCTCCCTCAACTGCCACTGCAGGTTATAGTGAGTGCCATGAACATATAGCCCAACTCCTGCCAATGTCCTCCCCAAATATTAAGGCCCATCATCCAAGGAATGTTTTCATTTGGGGAGAATTTCATTCTAGATTTAACGTGTTTCTTCCACCACAGGCAGGCATCCCAGGGTTCCTTGTGTGGAATTTGCATGACCCCACCCCGCTGCCTTTCCTTTAACCCTTTCCTATGGCACACAGCAAACAAAGAGGAATTGATCAGCAACTGAACAGATTGGAAGGATTTGTGGGACTGAGCCTAACTGTAAATACTGGTAGGGTTTGGGGGTGACTGCCCTTGGCATATGGGAGTTGTAGTTCACCCTTATCCAGAGAGCACTGAATCCAGCGGGTGACAGATCTGGACCAAACTTGGCACACATACCCAACTTGCTAACTCTGCATACAGGCCTAGTTTGGGGAGAATTGACCCATGATTCTGGAAATTGTAGTTCACCCTCATCGTTATGTATTTTCTAATGGGAGCATTCATCAAAAACGAACTGGCTTTTTCCTAATAAATAGTGTTACTAATTAACTTAATGATATGACCTAACACCCCAAAACAAACAATGCCTTTTTCAAAGAACTGGGGCACCACCGGGTACCCAAGCTAGTATTTAATAATCTAGAGCTGTGAACTTTATTTTAGGTCTACTAGGGGGAACCACTGTTTTAATCTATTCCTAAATAGATTCATCACTATGAATAGCTGCTTGAAAGCTAGCTCAAACCTGAAATGGATTAACTGCCTAACAGACATGGGAACCACCAGCTCCTCCTCTACAAAGAGGCCACTACATTCTCCAGACTTGATGTCTGAAAGGTATTTCATAGAAAAGACCCCTTCATAGCCATAGGAACCCAAGCATATACCCAAACTTGTATGGCTCCCATTCAGGTGGATACCAAACACAGCCCATCAAGGTATTTGGAGATCAGCCTAGCCCACCGTATCTTCGTCATGCAATTGATTCCCATGAAGTCATATGAAAATGCATTAAAGTACCTGATATTGATGAAATTTTATTAAGGAAGACAGAGGAAAAAAAGAGAAAGAGTGATGAGGTTTCAACTCTTTGATCACATCTCATTTTTTAAAAAGCCATTGAAACATTTGCCATTTAGATCCTATGGAGTTGGGCAATAAAATCCAGCCATAATTTGCACATCTGTCTATGATTCACGCAGTTCCTCAGAATACAGTGTCAGCATTTAACCCCCTGTATAACATGATGTTAAAGATTAGTAGCGTTTTCATTAACATTAACACTTCATTAACAACATAACCGAACCATGACATTAGACTGGCTTGGAAAAAAAAAGAAATTCAATCAGACTTTTCAAGACTTTCTTTAAACACATTAAACTGCAACTTAACCTTCGGCAGTCGCGTACAGCTAAACAGAATGGAGAATTGATATCAGAATATTGGCTGCCTTTGATCAAAGATAGTGGGAGATTCCATTTCTTCCATCTGGAGTAATTTTGCTTCCATGTTAGCCCCAAATGCCTGGAAAGATAACTTTTACTGGTGAGTGACATCATGCCCTCCAGACACAAACAAATAGAGAAATGTCCTCCAGACATGTTCACTGAGTTTATCAACATTTCTTGGGCTTCCCTTGAAGTTCGTTGAGTCTTTTGTTCAAGGATGAATCTTAATTTTAAATTTCATTTGAGATGATGCACTATGGCTCTTGGGAGATATCTGGAACTATGGTGATATCACAGCTGGAGGGTTTTTTGAAAGTCCTCAAAATTTGAATTTCATTTCAGGAAGAGAAGAGTAGATGACCATCCAAACAACAAAATCAATTCATTTCTCGAGGTAGCAGAATCTCCTTTGGACATTATCAGATCCTCATCTCAGCATAACCCAACCAAATGGAAGACAACACTGATATGGTCTTTGGTATCAGCTGGGTTTTGGTTCCAGGAACTCCTGTGGATACCGAAATCCATTGATGTTCCATTCCCATTATATGCAGTGCCGTAGCAATATGGCGTCTCTTATATCCAAAAATCAGTAGATACAGAGAGTCCACAAATGTTGAGGGACATTATCTCAAGTATAATTTTACAACTCTAGGATTATAAAGGTAGAAATTTAGAGCAGTCTAACAATCTTCCCTGTGACAGTCAAGAAGTCGTCATCAGCAGTGCATGAAGTGCTTCTCCAAACATTTCTTTGGTGACAGTAGTTTCAGATTGTGCACAAAGATCTCCAAAGAGCTGTTGATATTTTAGAGCTGGTGTTTTACCCTTAGACTGAATAAGCGTCTTCAAAGCTTGAGCGAGCTCTTCCTTACGTTTTCGAGCAGTGGCACTCATTCCTGTAGTCAGGATAGATATATCCACAATCCCAGGTCTTGGATCAGTTGCAGACTGTCTAAGAGCCTCACAATGAAGATGTTTTGCTTCCTCTACATCTATTGTTTCCAACTTGGCAGAGAAATCGACTTTAGCATGAGCTTCTGCAAGACAAATCAATGACCAGCTGCTGTGGATAGGCGGAAACCATTCCTTTACCACTTCCAATCTTTCACATATCAACATATGCTTCAATAAGAGCTTGACTTGCTTCTTCACTCAGTTATGGATTGACATAGGTATGAGCATAAGCAATATAATTTCTTAAAACTGTCATATCCATGTACTCCTCTTCCAACTGTTCTTCAGTTTGATAATATAATGCAACCAAGGGGTTGCATTCCAAAGTCAAGCCAGAGAGGCAGGGATGCAAACTGAAGTCCAAGTCTATAAATCAAGCCAAGTAGTAATTCCAGAATTTAAAGTCAAGGTACAATAGAGTCCAGAACAGGATTATAGGAACAAGGCCAGAGTCCAGAATTGGGTTCTGAAGAAAGTGTCATTCTTACCAGAATTTCTGCTTTCTTTTGGACAGAAAAGTCAAAGGATCTGTTGGTCATCTCACAAAATAAAAAAGTTCATCTGTCCAGATCTATTTTTGGATGGGGACTTCACCCCCATTTCAGCTTAGCTTTCACTGGTGCCATCTTTATGGGAAGCATTTTGGTTGGTGTCATTCTTTGCCTCCGAGTCTCTGTTCTGGTTATTCTTGTCTCCTTGGGGTTGGTCTCCAGGCTTTTCACTCACTTCTACAACAGTGGCGCTCTTGCTGGTGGTGCAACCCATCTTGGTCTTCCCTGCGGCCAAAATGCTGTCTTCTGCAGACTTGTAATGGATGAATGTGCCGGCGGAGAGCACCTGAGCTATTGTCCTTCTTGCTCAGAGCTAAATAGCCCTTCCAAATGGGAGCTACAAGAGCGGAGATCTGTTTGGGTTTCTTTGACAACCGGTGACAGGACCTGCCAGTCGAATCCTCCCTTCGAGAGGCGAACCTTTCAATACCTCTCCCACAAAGCAGTGTCACAAGTTAAGAAAGGGAGCTTGCTTTTTTCAATGGTACATATGTTCTGGCCCAGCGATTCTCAATGGCTGTATCCAAAAGAATTCTGTTTAATTTTAACTTCTCGAAAAGCCCTGAAGCCTAGCTACTCTGACAAACACCACTGCTGGTGGTTACTGTTAAGGAACTCCGGTTGCCAAAGCAACACTTTTGTCCACTTTTGTCAATATTTGCTGCAGTTGCTTGCTGTTATCTTGATACAATCTGCTGCGTGGCACAAATATTTGTGGTGTGAAAGCACCAGCGTTGAGAGTTGCGTAGGATTAGTGCCCTGCGGGGGGTGACCAATATGCCAATGTTGCAGTTTGCACTTATAGATTATTACGTTTTTATCCTGCCATTTCCCTTAGAAAGTTGCACACGTCTCTCATCAGTCCATTTGACCCTAAAAAGAATGACGGAGGGTTACCTTTGACTGAAGCAAAAATGGGGGACTTTTCCCTTCATGCTTGAATGTTAGGCTAACTTGGGAGTGTTTCACACTACACAATTATAGCACTTTGATTCCACATTCATTGCCATGGCTGCCACCTATGGAATGCCAAGGTTTGTCATTTGGCAAGGGCTGTTAAATTCTTTTTATAACTTATATATTAAAGACTAGCCATCTCCTGCCATGCGTTGCTGTGGCCCAGTCACCATGTGTATGTGTTTTGTCTGTGTATATATATGTGTGTGTGTGTATTTTTGTGTATATGTGTGTTTGTGTATATTTACGTGGTTTTGTGCATGCTTTGTAATTTTATTTTTGGCTTGTTAAATCTCTTCTGCTGTGTTTTTATGAGTGATGGTAACTTGTTGGCCTGATACATATTTTGTGTCCAAATTTTGTGTCAATTCGTCCAGTGGTTTTTGAGTTATGTTAATCCCACAAACAAACATTATATTTTTATTTGTATAGATTAGTTTGGCTATATGTTTCAACCTTTCAATGTGTAAGCTGCTTTGGCTCCCACAAAGAAAGAAAACTGATATAAATTACACACACACATATATAAATGTAATGTTAGTTCGTGCTACCATCAGAACTCAAAAACCACTGGGGGAATTGACACCAAATTTGGACACAAGACACCTAACAGTCCAATTTATGTCCTCCACTAAAAAAATGATTTTGTCATTTGGGAATTGTCGTTGCTGGGATTTATAGTTTACCTACAATCAAAGAGCATTCTGTACTCCACCAAAGATGGAATTGGGCCAAACTTAGCACACAGAGCTCGCATGAGCAACAGAAAAAAACTGGAAGGGTTTGGTGGACATTGACCTTGAGTTTGGGAATTATAGTTCACCCACATCCAGAGAGCACTGTGGACTCAAACAATGATGGATCTGGACCAAACTTGGCACGAATATTCCATATGCCCAAATATGAACACAGATGGAGTTTAAGGGAAATAGACCTTGACATTTGGGAGTTGTGGGCACTTGCACAACCTCATCATCTGATATTTCTTCTCCCTCCAATTCCTGAACACTTCACTGCTCACCCTCCTCTTCCGAAGATGAGGAATCCCTAACACTCTGCTGCCACCGCACTGACAGCCAAGGCAGGCCTGGAGTGGAAGAGCCCCTCGATAAAGTTGAAGCCCAGCAGTGGGAGGCAAACTGAACCCAAGGGCTAACCTCTAGTGGCACTTGTCTCCTGCTGCTGAGCTTCAGTTTCACCGAGGGGCTCTTCCACGCCTTGGTATCAGTGCGGCGAGAGCGGCGGAGGAGGAGGTGACGCAGCCATCCAGTGAATATATAGCCTCCTCCTCCTCCACTGCACTGACAGCTAAGGTGGGCAGAGAGTGGAAGAGCCCCTCGGTGAGGCTGAAGCCCAGCAACAGGAGAGAAGAGGCGCTGGAGGAATGCAGCAGCTGCTGCTGCTTCAGGTACCCTGGTCCAGTGCAGGGCAGCTGCCCGCCTCCCTCACCTTGACTCAAATCAGGAAATCATTTTTTTATACCCTGAGTACTAGACCCCTAAGTTCAGCAAGGATTTTCCAGGGTTAAAAAGCCATCTAGTACGCCAGAAAATATGGTAAATTACAAATAAATATTGTTTATCTCTGGCTGAAAATGTCTCTCCCTGAACTGCAAATTCAGTTATACCATAGCAGTTAAGTTGGAATCTTAGCAGTATAACTAAATCGTTTGAAGGGGGCTTGAGTTTACATGAGGGATCTAAGATCTTTCTTTCCTTTCTTTTTCCTCTTCTTCTCTCCCCCCCCCCCCCCCCCCACAAACCTCACAGATATCAATGGCAATGTACTCCATTGTCCTAAACAGAAGGAAGGAACATTACATGATTTAAGATGAGTTATCAAAAGGCCGGCCTTAGCACAGCAGGTTAATCACCAGCTGCTGCTGCGGAAAATCTTGCCAACTGAAAGGATGACAATTCAAAACTGAGTCAGGATGAGCTCCTGTCCTTCAGCCCAGCTCCCTTGCCCACCTAGTGGATCGAAAACAGCAATGTGAGTAGATGAATAGGAACTGCATTAAGCGGGGAGGTATTTTAGGCACAGCATTTTGGAGGAAAGTTTACAAACAAAGAAAGCTCTTTGGCAAGGAGATGGAGTAACAGCACCCTCCTGTGGCCAGAACTGAGCACAGCCTCCAAAAGATACCAAATGATGAGAAAAAGCCTAAAACATACCTCTATCTGTTGTCTATCTTGACATTGTACAATCAGCATTGGAATGTTTGCCATATATGTGTTCTATGATCAGTTCTTCAGGGTGAGAAGGGCGGAATATAAGTACTGTAAATAAAAACATTAATAAATTCCACATTATCCGCTTTGAACTGTATTCCCTTTGTCTACACTGCCACATATTTTATATTACATGTAATATTACTAATAATATTACAATGTAATGGTATAGTACAATATAGTAATATATAAAACTGACATTGTACTATGCTAATATTGTAATATATTGTATATATATATATCTTGTAAGCTGCTCCGAGTCCCCTTAAATCTATCTATAAATGCTCTGTGCATAATGAGTACCTTAAAAACAAAAGAACCAATGAACAAAATCACACCAAATTTGGCAACAAAACGTCTCACAACACAAGGAGTGACCATCACTCAAAAAATTATGATTTTGTCATTTGGAAATTGTAGTTGCTGGGATTTATAGTTCACCTACAATCAAAGAGCATTCTGACCTCCATCAACAATGGAATTGAACCAAACTTGGCACACAGGACTACCATGGCCAACAGAAAATACTGGAAGGGTTTGGTGGGCATTGACCTTGAGTTTGGGAGTTGTAGTTCACCTACATCCAGAGAGCACTGTGGACTCAAACAATGATGGATCTGGACCAAACTTGGCACACATATTCCATATGCCCAAATATGAGCACAGATGGAGTTTGGGGGAAATAGACCTTGACATTTGGGAGTTGTAGTTACTGGGATTTATAGCTCACTACAATCAAAGAGCATTCTGAACCCCATAAATGACAGAATTGGGGCAAATTTCCCACACAGAACCCCCATGACCAAGAGAAAATACTTAAGGCCATCCAGTCAAACTCTCTTCACCAGGGCAAGAAAATCTAATCAAAGCCCTCCTGATAGCCATCCAGTCATAAATATAGATAGATAGATAGATAGATAGATAGATAGATATGATTCACACAAACATACAGATATAGTATCGTAGATTTGAAAGGAACCCCCAATGAAGGACAATGATATGCTGGATGCTCCAGAGTAGGTAAACCAGACACTCTCCACATCAACACAGACAAAGAAACAACAAGAAATACTGTTTACCCACAAGCATAGAGAAATTACATATATTAGAAACCAACACTTTCTCATTTTTTTTATTTTCCAGTTCACCAGACTGGGCCACAACAACACGTGGCAGGGGACGGCTAGTAATATATATAAAAGGTAAATAATAGAAAAGGTAATAATATAAAAGGTAAAGGTTTCCCCTGACATTAAGTCCAGTCATGTCCGACTCTGGAGTGTGGTGCTCTTCTCTGTTTCGCATCCAAAGAAACAGCGTTGTCTGTAGACACCTCCACGGTCATGTGGCTAGCATGACTGCATGGAGCACTGTTATCTTCCCGCTGGAGTGGTACCTATTGATCTACTCACATTTGCATGTTTTCAAACTGCTAGGTTGGAAGAAGCTGGGGCTGATAGCGGCAGCTCACGCCACTCCTCAGATTCGAACCTGCAACCTTTCGGTCAACAAGCTTAGCAGCTCAGGGGTTTAACCACTGTGCCACCGGGGGCTCCATATATATATATATATATATATATATATATATTCCAGCTCAAAGCAGATAATGTGGATTTTCTACCACTGTGTAGAAGGGACCATATTTCAGGCTTCCATTGCTGGGTTGACAGGCTGGAAGGTCCATTCCAGATTTAAATCTGAATATTGAAGGAGCTATCCGAGGTTCTGAACCCCAGCATTGGTATAGCATTGATATAGCCGCTTTAGAAGGGCAGTGTGGTTGGACTACAACTCTGGACTCTCCAATTACATACAGTAAAGTTTGTCTTCTTTGCAAAACACACAACACTTGCTTAGTTTATTATACTTGTCCAATGCAAAAGAGAGGAGGAAAAGGGAATAAATAGCAACAGGTCAGCAATGCAAGAAAAAAGCCAGTGTGTGAAAACAAACAAATAGGAAATGTATACATATATTGTTGATGAGAAAGAGCATCCAAAGGCTGTAAGTTAACTCTAAGAAAAGTGGCTAGATATCTACCTCTGATAGTTACTGGGGGGAATGGTGTTTTTGATATAAAATAGCACAGTTGCAATGCTTTTAGGGGCAACTATTCACATGTTTGGGCCTTGGATGATATGGAGAGGTGGAGGAGTCAAAGGCTGCAAGAATGAGAGATATTTTGGAAAGATTACCAAAGTCTCCAAGAAGCAAATAATTCTAATAATAAAGTGCCTGCGATGGTTTCACACAGCCCACAGAGCTTTGATCAGGCATGTCATCGGATCTGTTTACAGCCTAAGTAGATGAATCATCCACGACAAGCTAAACTCCGAGCTTGGAATAAAGCCTTCAAAATGGAAAGAGCTCGGTTAAAAGATTACTGACTCTACAAAAAGGTGTATTTTAAAATACCGATGTATTTAAAACCCTAAAGACACCTGGTCCATCTTTAGGGTTTTGTCTTGTTAACTGTGGCTGGTACTTATTTACTCCATAACTGTGGAACCCACATCCTTGGAAGAATAATAAGAATAAAAACAATACATTTTACTTATTACCTGCCTCTCCTGATGGCTTGACCTGGATATTCTTAAATATGTATTCTCTGTAGGAATTTACTATGTCCTCCAGTGCTTCTAAGAAATATATGCTATCAGCATTGCCTCCAAAAATCCTGCAAATCTCTTGGGAAGACAGGCGGGAAAATGTCAGCATGCTGAAAGAAGCAAAGACCACCAGCACTGAAGTGATGGTCCTCTACCATTAACTCCGCTGGACTGGCCATGTTGTCCAAATGCCCGATCACCGTCTCCCAAAGCAGTTATTCTACTCTGAACTCAAGAACTGAAAATGAATGTTGGTAAACAGGAAAAGAGGTTTAAAGATGGGCTTAAAGCCAACCTCGAAAACTGTGGCATGGACACTGAAAACTGGGAAGCCCTGGCCCTTGATGGTGTTCTAACTGGAGGTCAGCTGTGACCAGCAGTGCTACAGAATTCGAAGAGGCACGGATGGAGGGCAAAAGGTAGAAATGTGCCAAGAGGAAGGCACGTCAAGCCAACCGTGACCGGGACCACCTTCCATCTGGAAACCAATGTCTTTACTGCGGGAGAACATGTGGATCAAAAATAGGGCTCCACAGCCACCTACAGACTGTAGCGAGGGAGGGAGACTATTTCTTTATTTAAGAAAAAAACCTCTTTACTCTTATAATGATTCAGTTTCTTCTTTTATATTAGCTGGGACTTTCTGTGTACTGTTTAATCTTTGTACAGGCACTGAGACACACTTCTGTATAACTAAGTAACACAGTTTATTTATAACTTCTGGCTCCAACGCGTGTGGTTACATTTGAGTTTTGTTGCAATCTTGAGGCTTACAGTCAGTATAATATACTTGGTTTACTTTTCTGAAATAGACTTTCAATGTTTCACATTCACAAACATGTTACTTGCTTTACACACTCTTGATTGAAGTTATATTCTGACTAAAGCACCACTGGCTTTCTCTATGTTCCTAAAACTTGAGCTGTATTTAACTAACTGCTTCTATATATCAGAAGTCTTTAACACATCTTCATAACTGCTTATTTCTAACAGGAGTTCCTAACTCTTTTCTCTCACAGAAGTTCCTAACTGTCTCTCACAAACAAGAATCCCTAACTCATCTCACAAACAGCAATTCCAAACTCACTCTTTTGTCTCTCTAACTGCCTATTTTTAAACTTTGGCTCCACCCCTTTGGAATGTTCGGCCCTGATCTTCCCAACTGTCATTTTGACCTAGCAACCTTTTCAAATCCTGGGCCTACGCTAATCTGCATATGACCAATTGGCTTCCATATGAAAATGAATCCTATCTCTGCTGTTGCTACCCTGTCTGTGCCTATTCTGCCCTAACTGCCATATGTAAACATAGAGCTATACACCAGAAATTTAACATAGAGTAGCAATTTCACTACAAGACACTACATCTGGAGGACCATCATCCTCGAGCTACAAGGGATCACCTACGTAAAGTTAGAAATGTATACCCTGGTGGGGGGCACCATCAAGAAGGCCCTGTCCCTCGTCCCAGCCAAGCGAGTTTGTGACAGAGGCAGGCTGAGAGCAGGGCCTTCCCAGATGATCTTAAACTCTGAGGTGGGACATAGAAAGAGATACACTCGGACAGGTACTCTAACATTAGTTGAAGGCAGCAGTCTTCTTAATCAGCAGATGCTGGAATGTGTTAATAAAATATCTTTGTCTGCCCTCCCTATGGTTCCTAGCATCAGCAATAATCATCACCCACAAAATGGCAACCCACCAGCCCCAATTCTGTTATAGGTAGCCCCCCAGTTTGGTATCAATGAAAGATTTGGGGTACAGCCTCTTGATCGCCTTCTGCCTGCTCCTCCATGCTTTGCACTGCTTTTGTTGTATATTATTTATGTTTACACCCAAGAAGCCGTCTTTTGTGTACCAATGTGTTGCAAACTCTTCACTTAGCAATAGCCGGCTCAAACTCGATCCAGCGGGAGAGAGAAAACACATTTCCATAGCAACACAACTCTTCCCCCCCTCCTTCTTTCCATCCATCCTTCTTTTTTTTCCAGTTCTCAAAGGAGAGGTGCATAATTGCCTGCCCAATGAGGATGAATAGTGGTCAACTTTGGCAAGGAAAAAAGAAAGAAAGAAGGGAAAGGAGTGAGTTGGAATAGAGCTAATAAGTCAAATGAACTCCTTGCGTCTTGGTGCTGGCTTTTCAAGATGATAAATCATGCCTACAACGTCTACAAACACCATATGTGTGCCTTTAAGTTGAAATGATATTGGTGAACTCTGGTAATAATCTCGTAGGTTTGCACTGGAGAATTATTGATGTGTATTTATTTATTTATTGAAATATTTATACGGTGGGATTTGAGGTAAACCAAGAAGTCATTAAAAACACTCAGATTAATACACTAAATAATGTAAGGAGAGAAACGTATTAAATGTGAAAACTGCCAAAAATGTTAGTCATTAAAATCATGCACATGGACACTGAAAGTAAATTAAGCTCCAAATGGTTTAATAAAAGGTCACACTTCCAAGGAGAGAGTATTTTAGAGTCAAAAGGACCCTCTCCTATGCCTATTCACACTAGATTGCCCAACATGAGCTTTTTTGTTGAGTTCCACGGCCAGAGAAGCAGATGGCGAAGGGAGCGTGCTTCCTCCATCAATGTTTAACATTTACACAAATGAACAGCCACTGCCAGAAGGGACAACAAGTTTCATCTATGCTGATGATCATGCCATCACTGCCCAATCAGGGAGGTTTGAAGTGCTTGAACAGAAGCTCTCTGAAGCTTTAGGTGCTCCTACTGCCTATTACAGGGAAAACCAGCTGATTCCTAATCCATCTAAAATGCAGGTGTGAGCTGGTGGGGAAGAGAGATAGGGCCTTCTCGGTGGTGGCTCCTCGGCTGTGGAACGCCCTTCCTACGGACATTAGACTAGGACCATCTCTAATGGTATTCCGCAGGAAAGTGAAGACCTGGCTGTTTGAGCTGGCGTTCGAATAATTAGTGCAATGATTGGTTAATGAACATTGGAACGGAATAATGGATGATGAATCTGGATCATGTTTTTGATGATGAGACGATAGTGAATAATGAATGGTTATTGTAGTAATTGTTTATTAATTATGTAATATGTTAGGTTGTTAACTGTTTTTACACTGTAGCATTGAATTTTTGCTGTTCTTATTTGTTGTGAACCGCTGTGAGTCGCCTTCGGGCTGAGAACAGCGGTATATAAGTAAAATAAAGTAAAGTAAAGTAAATAAATAAATAATAAATTCATCTTCAGAACAGACAACCATCTCAAACTCTGAGGATTACCTGGGACAGAATTCTTCTAGAGCATTGCAGCATACTCAAATACCTGGGAGTAACCCTGGACCATGCTCTGACTTATAATATGAGGGTCGAATGAAAAGTAATGCCTCCACCGTCGTAACTCCTCAACAGATGGCAGTACTGGTATGCGGCAGGTACTGGCTTGTTCAGTAGACTCTCCTCTACAGTTCCATTTTGGTGGGAAGCCTTAGCATTGAATGGTTGTGTTGTTAAAGTGCAAAGTATGGAACCCTGCGCAGACGGTTGGCCAATGCGACTTAAGTAACGTGCAGTCATTGAATTATTGACAGCAGAAAGTGTCACCCCAAAGGAGATTCATCAGAGAATGCAAGCTGTTTATGGTGATTGTGTTGATGTGAGTATTGTGCGTCGTTGGGCGAGTAAGTTGAGGTGGAAACATCTGACTTGCGTGACAAATAAAAAGTTGGACATCCTGACAGTAACCACCAAGTTTCATAAGCAAAAGGTTGACAGATTGATTCAGGACAATTCTCGTATCACTCAGAGAGAAATTTCAAGCATAATCAGCATTTCACAAGAACGTGTGGGTCACATTATTACTTTGCTTGGCAATTGGAAGATCTGTGCATGATGGGTTGCAGAAACAGAGTGTCAACTTCTTCCGTGACGGCTTCAGAAAACTTGTTCATCGTTGGCAGAAATGTATCCAATTGTCTGGTGATTGTGTGGAAAAGTGAATAGTGGTAGTTAAAGAGCACATTCTAAGGATTATTTCTGCGTTTGATTTATTAAAATATTCCCATCCAAACCTATTGTAACGAAGGTGGAGGCATAACTTATCATTCAACTCTCATAATAATAACTTTATTTTTGTACCCTGCCTCCATCTCCCCAAAGGGACTCGGGGCGGCTTACATGGAGACAAGTCCAAACAACATGATTAAAACACAGCACATTAAAATATATAACACTGCTGCTTGACTATCACGAAAAAAGTGGGCACTAGAAACAATATCATATGAAAGATGACTGGTACAACCTGGGGATCACAACCAGGCACAGTGAAGACATCTGCCCTTGCGCTATGCTACTCTGCTGCTAAATACGCATACCCAATGTGGAACACATCTCATCATGTTAAAACAGTGAATGTGGCTCTTAATGAGACATGCCACATTATGATTATGACATTATGCCACATTATACACCACCGGAGAAATGATACTATTAGCCAGTATTACACCACCTGACATCCGCCGGGAAATAGCAACTATTCTGGACAGCAAACAGCCAAGTGTTAGTCAACACCTCCCAAACAGAGGGTGCCTCCTGGCACAACAGCCAAGCTACCTCTATGCAAATATCCTCACTGATTGACTTGGCAGCTGCAAGGCTACTCAATGCTAATCAAGCTTGCTAATTGCAACATTCACACTTTCTTTAAACAGACAAGGGTTCTTTCTCCCACCCTGGACATTCCATAGATAGATAGATACCTTGGAAGATGCCTGTGTGTGAATTTTTTTAATGTGTGGAGCAGGCATGTAGCCGGGGGGGGGGGTCTTGAGGGGCTTCAGCCCACCCCCACCCCCCCGAAATTCTCATGGTGGTTCGCGAAAAGGCCTTACTGGTGCATTATTTAAACTGTTACGTTTATTCATATCATGATCTGATCACCATACTCAATATATCCCATATGCATGGGGGTATTGGGGTAATGATACAAAAAGTTTGCTAGGGTAGACCTTCTTTCACTCAGACTCAGCCCCCCCCCCCGAAACTCAGCCCCCCCGAAACCCCCCCTGAAAAAAATTCAGCCCCCCCTGAAATGAAATCCTGGCTACGGGCCTGGTGTGGAGGTCAACACACAGTCTTCACAGAGTGAGGTTCCACGGTGACATAGTTTACCAAGATGACCGTGGCTTCTCAGTCTGTTGCAGCCTTGTTCCACCTTCACAGCCATTGTAACACGTACCATGTTATCCTCCACCTGCTCCGACGTTGAGGTCTTCGGGTCTTCGGACTGTGCTTGGTCTGGAACCTCCCCTGCAGCCACTCCTGGGAGTGCACGACTCCAGTCGCTGTGCCCACAGGTTCATTGGAACATGCAAGCTCCCTCGCCATAACAAGGTGACAGTCAATTGAACTCAAGAACAGAAAATGGAATGTTGAAGGACAGGAAAAGAAATTTAGGGCTCAAAGCCAACCTTAAAACTTTGGCATAGACACTGAGAACTGGGAAGTCCTGGCCCTTGAGCGCTCCTGCTGGAGGTCAACTGTGACCAGCAGTGCTGTAGAATTTGAAGAGGCACGAATGGAGGGCAAAAGAGAGAAATGTGCCAAGAGGAAGGCGCATCAAGCCAATCCTGACCGGGACCGCCTTCCACCTGGAAACCAATGCCTTCACTGTAGGAGAAGATGCAGATCAAGAATAGCGCTCCATATTCACTTATGGACGCACCACCAGGACACTACACTTGGAGGACCATCATCTTCGTGCTACAAGGGATCGCCTAATTAAGTAAGTAAAGATAGAGAGATAGATAGATAGATAGATAGAGAGAGACTCACACACATACATACATATGCATACACACACACCCCACTTGCCTCATCTCCAAAAGAACCTCTGAAGATGCCAGCCACAGATGCAGGCGAAACACCAGGAAGAATGCTACTAAAACATGTCATACAGCACAAAAAATCACAGCAACCCACATACATATTGCTTTAGAAACGGTGCGAACTGCTCTGGAGAAGTTTGCCTATCCAAAAGTACTATTTATATATACTTGGGATAAATACACGTTGTCCTTATTATAACCAGTTATTACCCACCTTCTTTACTCTGTTGGATACATAGTTCCCATTGTATGCCATTTTACCTCTGTTGGGCCTTTTAATGGCAAAATATTACAATCTCTACATCTATATATATACATTTCCATGATTAAATCCAGTCTCTCAGAGGTCCATTTTTCTCCTTTCCCCATATATTTAAAATAACTTTGAGTAATGTTAGTCATTCATAGTTTAATGTTTCTCGTTGGATATTTTAGATTGCTTAATTGTTTTTGACATTTTGTGTTCTAAAACTTTTTTTATTTCTTACCCCCACGCCCTCCCGCAGCACTGTTTTATGGCTTTCCTCCCAATCTATATAAAATATATTTTTCCTCTTAAATGCTTCTGGCATTTTTCTTCTCCTTTGGTACAATATGAATTCGACAGAATTGAAGTTGTGAAGTACGACAGCATGACAGTGAGTGACCAATAGAAAGGAGGTAATGCAAGTGCTCTCTCTAGTGTTCAACAATGACATAGACCAACGAATGCTTGCAATACATTCCAACACATACATTTCATGTACTGCAACAAAACAATGCAATTCGATGTTATTCTCTATTTGTAGATGTAATATCTTTTCAGCATCAGAAAAAGAAAATTTTCTCCTCTATTGAATGCATAGGAGTCATTGTTCCGTCTTCCAGGAGCATGGTTTACATTGTCTTTTAGCTGCACGGGATAGCATTCCTTTGCATTTCCCCAGGGTTGCTACAGACCCAGCAGCACCCTGGAAGTTAAACAGTATCAGAGTCTGGAAAGCCAGACTGCAGGCCCTCTGCAGTTATTGGTTTAGAAAGTATCTCTTTGGGTTTGGAGTCTGCCCTTTTTCCTGGGGTTGAGATCTCCATTTTGGAATCTCCCCTGCCTCCTTTAGTAGAGAAAAGAGCCTCAGATGTGCTGTGGGTCAGGCAGGGAGCTCTGAAAAACCCATTGTGAGTACAATTGAGCAATTGAGTACAATTGAGATAGATAGATAGATAGATAGATAGATAGACAGACAGACAGATAGATAGAATAGCAATTGAGATATTGAGATAGATAGATAGATAGATAGATAGATACTGATAGATAGATAGATAGATAGAATAAGAATTGAGTAATATTGAGTTATTGAGAGAAAGATATTAAGATAATGAGGTAGTAATTGAGTTATTGGGAAATAGAGAGAAATAATTATTGAGTACTATTGAGAATTACCTTATCTCCAAAACTGACTTGGTGCTTAAATAGGGGAAGACCTGTTTCTAACCATAGCAGCTCAGGGTTAGGGTGAAATATCTCAGGATTCTTTCTACCATTTGGAGAAAGGTTACCTCAGGAATTGAAGAAAAAGGGAAAGAAAGAACATCTCTATGGTTTCCCAAATTGACTGTTTGTGTTGTAACTTTATCAAGCTGTGCCAAGTCTGCCAAGGACTTTGGAAATAAACATTCTGTTGATATTCATATCTTGACTGGCATCAGTTGCTGAAAGTATTGAGTTATTGCTTCAAAGAAAGACCCCCAGCAGTTCACCCAGATAAAGAGAGAAGCACATCTTAGTTTTCACGTTGTAGCATTTGGGTGTGACAGCACAGTCATGACTACAAAACCCATCATGAATGCATAACTCACAGTATTTCCAAGCATTCCACTATTAAACAAATTTTTTAAAGTTCTATTCCTGTTTTGAAGGTGTTATTTCCTGTTTAATTGTGTGGTATTTATTTTGAAAGTAGTTGTTATACTCCAGAAACTTTGTTTTGTCAGAAAGGTTAAAAATTAACTAGGTATTTTAAATTACAAAAATGTGAGTCAAGCACTGAAAGGGTTAAATGGATCCAATGACTCAGCAAAAGCAGCAGTTCAATATAAGCAGGAGTGCCTGTAGCTTAGTATGCCTCAGTGTTAGAGAGGCCTCAGTGAGAGAAAGGCCTCAGTCTGAGAGAGACCTTAGTGTGAGAGGCTCCAGTGTTAGTAGGCCTCAGTATGAGAAGGCTCCATTGTTAGTGGGCCTCAGTATGAGTAGGCTTCAGTGTGTGAAAGGCCTGCTGTGAGAAGGCTTCAGTGAGAGAAGCCCCGTTGAAGGCCTCATATATAAAGCTCCAGTATGAAGGCTGTTGTGTGTAAAAGGCTACTGTGTGAAGCTACTGTGTAAGTTTAGCATGAGAAGAGGCTCTATGAGAGTGAAGCTTTTTATCTGCATGAGAAAGAAGCCCAGAATGGAAGCAAAGAAAGAAGTATGAGGGATAATTTAAAGTAAGGTCCATTTTGTTGTAGACACTAGTAGTTCGCGCGCATACCACAACGAGTGCATGCGTCGTGTACCGGCATGCCTCGGGAACAACTGTGCTCAGTTTCCGCTCTGTAGCTAACCTGTACGGTTCTGTTCTGTGCTTTGTGAAGTGTACGGTGATACTGTTATGAGTGAAAGCAAAGTGCGTAAGTGGGTACGACAATTCAAAGATGGCCGTGACAACGTCCATGATGAGGACCGCTCTGGTTGCCCTTCTTTGATTACAGTGAACTCTTGGTTATCGGAGCAAGTTTTTATGAAGAGAGTATTTTAAAATTGGTTCAGAGGTATGATAAGTGTTTGAACAAACTTGGCAACTATGTCAAAAAATAGAGTGAAGTATATACTTTCTGAAAATAAATTTACTTTTTTGAAATAAACTTTCGTTGTGTACTTATGTTCAAACGGACCTTACTTAAAAAATAACCCTCGTATAAATAACTTTATTTGTGTTATGGAAACCTTGTTCTTATAAATAGTGCAACCATATTATTTTGCTGTAAAGAAAAGCCTCCTATGGAAGAGATTACATTGGTCTGCATGTTTTTCTTCTTTTTATCACTTTATTTATTTATTTCCTTCAGTTCTACCCCGCCCTTCTCCCACACGGGGACTCAAGGCAGCTTTACATAAGAATCAGTGATGCTGTCAACATATATACATTCAATTAAAAACAGTAAAGCTTGATTAAAACATTATAAAATCATCAAAAATTCATTTAACATTCAACTAACATTGCTAAAACCAAGATTTAGCCAAACAAATCCAATGTCGTAATGTTGTAATGTTCAAGTTTCCTTTCCAAGCTGCCATTGTCCTCTGGTCAATGCCTCTAGTCAAACGGCTGGTCCCACGGCCAGGTTTTTCAGGAGGACAGGAGGGAGGTGGCCAGCCTGATGTCCTTAGGGAGGGAGTTCCACAGATGGGGGGCCACTGCTGAGAAGGCCCTGTCTCTCGTCCCCACCAACTGCATTTGCGAGAGTGGCAGGATCAAGAGCAGGGCCTCTCCTGACGATCTTAAGCTGCGAGATGGTTCATAGCACTTTGGGCTACTGGTGCTGGGTCACGCTGCTGCTAATAAGTTACTCTGCTGTGCATTTATGGGGAGAGTGTTTTGTTAATAAACTCACTTGCCCAACATGTTTTTGTGTCTGCTGCAAACTATGTTGAATTGGATGAGACTTGAGATATTCATTGAAAAACTAGAGCAACATGTGCTGCAGGAAGTCCTACAAAAACAAAGTTTTTGCATTTTAATTTTTTTTCCATGTTATTATGATAGAACCAATTCAAAAATGACATTTATGACACAGGAACAAAAACACAAAAACAAAAACTTGTCTCCTGTGCTATGCTAATAATATAATATAATGCAATGTAATGTAATATAATGTATTGTATATACATATAATATTTAAGTTATTATAATGTAATACAATATAATACTAATAGTAATATGATATTATAATTACATATTTTATATTACATGAAATATTACTAATAATATTACAACATAATGGTATAGTACGGGGGTCCTCAAACTTTTTAAACAGAGGCCCAGGTCACAAACTGTTGGAGGGCCAGATTATAATTTGGGGGAAAAAATGAATGAATTCCTATGCACACTGCATATATCATATTTGTAGTGGGGGAAAAAACACTTAAAAACAATACAATAATTAAAACGAAGAACAATTTTAACAAATAGAGACTTATTAGTATTTCAATGGGAAGTGTGGGCCTGCTTTTGGCTGATGAGATAGGATTGTTATTGTTGTTGTGGACTTTCAAGTCATTTCAGATTTAGATTGACCATGAGCGAGGGCCGGGTAAATGACCTGGGAGGGCCATATCTGGCCCCTGGGCCTTAGTTAGAGGACCCCTGGTATAGTACAATATAGTAATATATAATACTGATATTGTACTATGCTAATAATGTAATATATTGTATGTATATATTTCTTGTAAGCTGCTCTGAATTCCCTTCTGGGTGAGAAGGGTGGCATATAAATGCCGCAAGTCGTCTCTGGTTGCTTCTGGATCGAGAGAATCAGCCGTCTACGAAGACGTTGCCCAGGGGATGCCTGGATGTCTTGCAATCCTGCGAGGAGGCTTCTCTCATGTCCCCCAGCATAATGTTTTTGGCCAGGAAGTTGACAGGACAAATTGATTCACTCTGTATTTTATTCTGAATTTTTAGAGGCCATCCCAGGTCCTCACCCTTGTCTTGCGAAGATATTTTTCAGCACCACGGATAGCTCCTTTAAATTTCAGATAAGACCCACAAGCAGGTTCAGAACTCTACAGTCTTTTGGCTGTCCCATTGAAAACATAGCGGTAAATTGGCTTGGGTGGAGAAAAATAAACAAACAGGCTGAGAGGGGAATCACAACCATGTTTAAGTAGTTGAAAGGATGTCCCACAGAGGAGATGGAAAGCTTGTTTTCTGCTTCTCTGAGATTAGGACACAATGGAGCAATGGATTCAAATTGCAAGGAAAGGTTCCACCAAAACTTTAAGGAGAACTTCCTCATGATTAGAGCTGTTCAGCCATGAAATATGCCACTTTAGAGTGTGGTGCACTCTCCTTCTCTGGAGGTTTTAAAGCAAAGGCTGGATGGACATCTTTGATGGGGTTTCCTGCATGGCAGGAGGGTTGGAATGGATGGCCCTGGAGGTCTCTTCCAACAATGATTTGATGTAATGTTCTGATAGGCAAACTTTCAATAGTCTTTGGATTATTGAAATTTTTGGATTCGGATTGGGTCAAACTGCACAACAAATACTTATGTTTGGTTCTGGACACCACAAGTTGAGAAGCAGGAATTTGCTCCGTGCAAGGTGAACAAGATGGTCAATGTTCTGGAAACCAAACTGTGAAGTACAGTTCAAGGATCTGGGAAAGTTTAGCATGTAGAAGAGAAGGCGAAGAGGTGACACACAAGATATGTCTATATATCTGAAAAGACATCTCCTACAGGTTGGAGTGAGCTTGTTCCTTCTGCTCTGGAAATGACACCATGAATTTAAATGGCAAGAAAAGAGATTTCACCTAAACTTACAAAAGTACCTATATCAACTGTCTGATTGCCCCAGAAAGTGATGGATTCACTTTCCTTGGAGGACTTTAAAGAGAGTAAGGGTGGCTGTTGAGTTTATTTAACAATGGTAATGGTTTTATTACTACATAGCACTGCAGTCCTTTCTAATTCTATGAAGATCTGCCTAAATAGGCATCTGATCTTGGAAGCTAAGCAGGGCCAGCCCTGATTAGTGCTTGGATAGAATAATGGAGTTGGAAGAGACCATAAGGACCATCCTATCCAACCACCTGCCATGAAAATTATTTATTTGTTTATTTGTTTATTTATTTATTTACGAAATTTATAGCCTGCCTTTCTCAGCCATACGGCAACTCAAGGCAGGTTACAGATTGGCACAGTTTGGTGTCAGACATTCATAAAAGTGGCATTAAAAATCAACATTACAATATAAAACATATATAAAAAACATTAAATCATCGGTGTCATCCTGTTAAAAATGTTATCCAGTAACACCGTCTGGCCATTCCATCATTCATAGTTCTGTGTTATCTATTCCGCTGCATTCTCAAAATGTTGCTCAAAGAGCCAGGTCTTTACTTTTTTTCAGTAAGTCAGGAGGGAGGGGGCCGATCTAATATCTCTGGGGAGGGAGTTCCATAGCCAGCAGGGCCACCACTGAGAAGACCCTGTCCTTCGTCTCGGCCAGTCACACTTGTGAGGCAGGTGGGATCGAGAGCAGGGCCTCCTCAGACAATCTTAAGCTCCTAGATGGTTCATAGGAGGAGATACGTTCGGACAGGTAAGCTGGGCCGGAATCGGTTTGGGCTTTATAGGCTAAAGCCAGGACTTTGAATTGTGCTCGGTAGCAAATTGGCAGCCAGTGGAGCTGACGCAACAGAGGAGTAGTATGTTCCCTGAGCGCCGCTCCTGTTAGTAACCTGACTGCCGCCCATTGAACCATATGAAGCTTCCAAACAGTCTTCAAAGGCAATCCAATGTAGAGCACATTGCAGTAATCTATTTGGGATGTAACAAGAGTGTGGACCACTGTGGCCGTCAGACTTCCCAAGGTACGGGAAACTACAAACAAATGCCAAGTGCTGTCGGCTATATTTCCGAGGAAAGAACTGGCAAAACTACCCCTGAGTATTCTTTGCCTAAGAAAACCCTATGAAATTCATAGAATCACTTGGAAGCACACATGTGTTTTGTTTTGAAACTTTCGGGATCAAAGCCCATCTAATCCTGGAAGTTAAGCAGTGTCAGTCTTGGTTAGTACTTAAATAGGAGACCGCCAACAAATAGCAGGGGCTGTAGGTTATATTTCAGAGGAAAGATTTGGCAAAAATGACCTCTGGGAATCCCTTGCCTAAGAAACCCATATGAAATTCATAGAGTCACCATCATTCGACAGGAGACACGACGGCACATACATTCATATGATTTCCAGCCGACATATTGAATGGCCGGAAGAGAGAATGATGTGGTCTGAAGCATGATTTTCAAATACATGCTTCAGACCACATGAGGGCGTCCAGAACTCAGAGCTGGGAGGTTTAGTAACAAATTGGCTTTGGTTTCCTTTAGGACATGGTGGCAGGATCACTGCAGCGGAAATGTGGAGCAGATCTGATCTGTGCTGCAGTCTCCACAGACCTTGTTGATGGAGGAAAGAGAGAAGCTTTCCATCTTGTTTGCTGGATGCAGTAAATACAAAACAGAAATGTGCTGGATTTAAGATGGCCTTAATGCAGGGGTGGAGGAATCTTTGTCTTGCCTGATGTTTTGGACAACAGTTCCCACAATGCTCCATTTGTAGCCATGTCAGCTGAGGCTTTTGGGAGTTGAAGTCCAAACAATCTAGTGCATTGATGCCTTGAATCTAACTTAGTTACAATTCAGATATCAGCCCAAACACCCTAAAGCAATGGTGTTCTGTCGCGCGCTGGGCCTGTAACAGCTGTACTTTTCTATAGGACGTATATTTTAAGCCCAGCGGGAAGCCTCAAAGAGAGGTTCTCAGGGATTTTTCTGAAGTGATGGTCTTTAGAGTCTTTAATGATGCAACATTTATTATGGAACAAACAACAAATCTTCAATGGTTCAAACAACACTTTAAGGCTTTCTTAGTCTAGTCCTCAATGGACTGGTACCTGACTTTAACTAAACTTTCTCTGTAGGAAAAACCCTTTTTAACCTCTCCCAGGCTGCTTTCTATCTATGCCTCATCGGTGTGGGTCCTACTACCGAATCCAAGTGCGTCTGGGTATCGAGTAGACCTACCAGCCAAGGCTTGAAGATATTTCAGTTGGAGTTCTGTGGATCTGTAAGGCTGTTCTTAGAGAATTCTCAGAAAACTTCAGGGTTGTTCCCTCTGTTGCTGTGAGGCTGAGAGGCTGTAAGCTCTCAGACAGAGCTTTTGGGACCTTTCTCCTGGAATTTCTGTTTCTGTTTCCCTGGATGCTTCTTTTTCCCTGGATGGTTATTTTTCCCTGGATGGTTATTGAGAAAGGAAGCTTTTCTACAGGACGAGCTGGTCTGCGTCCTATAGCTTAGCTACCTTGTGTGAGACTGCCCAAAAATGGCTCCTTTCCCTCCCAGATCCCAGATCAAGGGGTGGAACCAAAGCTTAATTATGACGGACAGGAAGCCTGTCCTATGACTGCAAAACAGATAACAGAAAGGAAATAAAGTTGGAGCTCCTGGTACAGCCGTACCAGCACAAATGGGTCTCAATCTTCCTAATGCAGTTCCTCTTGTTGTGGTGACGCCCAACCATAACATTATTTTCGTTGCTACTTTATAACTGTTATGAATTATAATGTAATATATGATACGCAGGATGTATTTCCATTCACTGGACCAAATTTGGTACTAATACCCGATACGCCCAAATTTGAATACTGGTGGGGTTAGGGGAATTGATTTTGTCATTTGGAAGTTGAGATGTATAGTTAACCTACAATCAAAGAGCATTGAGAACTCCACCAACAATGGAACTGAACCAAACTTGGCATACAGAACTCCCATGACCAACAGAAAATACTGGAAGAGAAGTCAGCCATAGCAGAGCAACCTGATGAACCAACCTGGACACAGCATATTATTTGAGAACACAGAAATGCTGGACAACTCTCACAACCACCATGTCAGACTACACAGAGAAGCCATTGAAATCCATAAGCATGTGGATAATTTCAACAGAAAGGAGGAGACCATAGAAATGAACAAATGAACAAAATCTGGCTAGTATTAAAAAAAAACTCTAAAATTACAACAGCAAAAAAACAGAGAGGAAACAATCTGGGACAGCTAATCACCTCTCAACAAAAGATTCCCCCAGGCACTAGCAAGCCACCCCAAAAAACTGCCAGGCCATCAAATACTAATCAAGGTGGTCAGTTGAAACATTCACACCTGTCTCCAGAAGACAAGGATTCTTTGTCCCACCCTGGTCCTTCCACAGATATATAAACCCTTTTTCCTAGTTCCAACAGACCTCGCAACCTCTGAGGATGCTTGCCATAGATGCAGGCGAAACGCCAGGAGAGAATGCCTCTAGAACATGGCCATATAGCCCAAAAAAACCTACAACAACCAAATACTGGAAGGGTTTGGTGGGAATTGACCTTGAGTTTTGGAGTTGTAGTTCACCTACATCCAGAGAGAATTGTAGACTCAAAACAATGATGGATCTGACCAAACTTGGCACAAATACTCAATATGCCCTAATGTGAGCACTGGTGGAGTTTAGGGAAAATAGTCCTTGACATTTGGGACCTGTAGTTGTTGGGATTTACAGTTCACCTACAACCAAAGTGCATTCTGAACCCCACCAACGATAGAATCTGGCCAGACTTCCCACACAGAATCCCTATGATCAACCAGAAAATACTATGTTTTCTGATTGTCTTTGGCACTCCTCTGACACCCCCTCATGACCAGGTTGAGAAATACTGCCCTAAAGGCACTAGATCCCATTTGAGCTTGGAGGCTAAGGAGGTTCATTTCTGGTTATTATTTGGATGGGAGGCCACCAATGAAAACTAGGTGCTACAGGCTCTATTTCAGAGGAAGGAACTGACAAAACCACCTCTCTGAAATTTATGGTATCTCTCTATCATTCAGATAGGGTAAGTATTCCATTGAGTGCCTCCTATCTGATATTAGTTTCAACTGATCTACTTTATTTGGGACTAAAATGAGCCCATAGTCTACAGTTGCATGTTCATCTGCATTCAAACCCTCCATCTGCATTAAGATCCTGTTCCAGTGAGAGCGTCACATCCATTTCTCTTCCCAGACCAGTCCTTCAATCTCACAAGAGATAACAGTTTCCCATACGCTAATCAACCCTTTATTTCATTCTGGCAGCACCATTATGTGGAAATAAGATCTAATTAAGCTAATTGAGCTTCACGCCCAAATAAATTAATGTAGGATTGGGAGGTGCCAGTGTTCGGTGCCAAGCTTGTTATGGATTTGCAACTCCATCATACATGTGATTTTTTTGAAAGCCCCATGAAATCCAATTGACCTTACTCTCAAGTAAACATGCAGTATGCAATGTAAAGTCATTCTTGTTAAATTAGGTGGGATTTATTACCTAGCATCCCACCATGGTGCTAGCTTTGTTTTGAGGCAGGACTTTATGTTCCCAATAGAAAAAAATGTTTTGCTGAAGCTGAGAGTACCATAGGCAAATCACATCTGATTTTTTTCTAGTTTGATTGTCCCATGATGGGACAATTCAAAATATTCCAGAAAATGAAACCTCTCAAGGCAGACAGCCTTCAGTCAGCTATCAAAAAATAGTACAGGACAAGTACAGATTAAGTGTCTCTTATCTGGAATTCCAAAATCCAAAGTTGTCCACATGGATGGTTGAGATAGTGATACCTTTGCTTTCTGATTATTAGATGTACACAAACTTTGCTTCATGGACCAAAGTATTACAAATATTGTATAGAATAATTTTCAAGTTGTGTGCAGAACTTGTGTCTATGAAATACTAATAATGTTTATGTTTACATTGGGTCCAATCTCCAAATTATAGAACATACCGTATTGACTCGAGTCTAATGAACACCTCAATTTTGGCTATGTGATTCAGCAAAAAAGGTGAGCTTCAGACTCAAGTAAATACGGTATGTTCTATATCTTGGACTCAGGTCAATACAGTACATTCTCTATCTCGGACTCGAATCAATACAATATGTTCTATATCTTGGACTTGAGTCGATACAGTTCACTCAATTGTTAGAACTCAAGTTAATATGGTACATTCTATATTTTGGACATGAGTAAATACGGCCTATTCTATATTTTGGACACGAGTCAATACAATCCATTCTATATTTTGGACTCAAGTCAATACAGACATTCTGTATCTTTGACTTGAGTCAATACAGTCTCTTCTGTTTCTTGGACTCGAGTCAATACAATATGCTCACTGTGATTGTGTTTATTGTAATGTTATTTTGTTACTGTATTCATATGTTTTTTTAAATGTAATTTTAATGCTGTTGCTTGTTGCTTATGTTTTGTTTTTATCTTGCTGTAATATGTTGTACAGGCTTGACCTCATGTAAGCCACCCCGAGTCCCCGTTGGGGAGATGGTGGCAGGGTATAAATAAAGATTATTATTATTATTATTATTATTATTATTATTATTATTATTATTATTATTATATATCTTGGACTTGAGTCAATACAGTTGATGCTATACTGTTACTATACTGTAACCCCACTCTACGTGGGGTTGCCTTTGAAGACTGCTCGGAAACTCCAACTAGTCCAGCGGGAGGCAGCCAGATTGCTCACCGGAGCGTCATACAGGGAGCATACCACCCCCCTGTTATGTCAGCTCCACTGGCTGCCGATCCAATTCCGAGCACAATTCAAAGTGTTGGTTTTGACCTATAAAACCCTATACGGCTCCGGCCCAGTGTCTCTGTCCAAACAGATCTCCCTCTACGTTCCACCTCGGAGTTTAAGATCTTCTGGGGAGGCCCTGCTCTCGACTCCGCCTCTATCACAAGTGAGGCTGGTGGGGACGAGGAGCAGGGCCTTCTCGGTGGTGGCCCCTCACCTGTGGAATTCACTCCCCAGGGAGATTAGATTGGCAACTTCCCTCTTGTCATTTAGAAAAAAATTGAAAACTTGTATGTGGGACCAGGCATTTGGACGTTCTGGCAGCTAGAGGAAGGACCTTGACGATGGACAGGAACTGACTGAACGGAATGGATTTATGGAACTCTGAACACTGAGCATGAGATTAGTTTACTGATTGTGTTATGTACTGATGATTTTAACCTGTTAATTGTTTAATTGCTGTTTTGTATGCATGTATATTTGACATAGGCATCGAATTGTGCCTTCTTTGTAAGCCGCCCCGAGTCCCCCCTCGGGGGTGAGAAGGGCGGGGTAGAAGTAATCGAAATAAATAAATAAATAAATAAATATTTTGGATTTGAGTCAACACAGTCGATCTATATTTTGGACTCGAGTCAATATGGTATGTGATATATTTCGGACTGGATTCAACAAAGTAGGTTCTATATCTGGGACTCAAGTCAATACAGTTCATTCTATATTTTGGACTCGAGTCAATACAGTCAGTTCTATATTTTGGACTCGAGTCAATACAGTCAAGGTTCTATTCTTGGACAGTCCGTTCTATATTTTGGACTCAAGTCAATACAGTTGGTTCTATATTTTGTACTAGAGTCAATACAGTCTGTTCTATATTCTGGACTTGAGTCACTATGATGACTCAAGTCCACTACTTTATTGAATTGAGTCTATATTTTGGACTCAATTCAATAAAGTAGATTCTATTTATTGGATTCGAGTCAATACAGTCCATTCTATATTTTGGACTCGAGTCAATACGGTAGGTTTCAAATTTTGGATTCGAGTCAATACGGTCCGATCTATATTTTGTACTTGAGTCAATATGGTACGTTCTTTATCTTGGACTTGAGTCAATATGGTCTGTTGTATATTTTGCACTCAAGTCAGTGTGGCACGTTCTATATCTTGGACTCAAGTAAATAATGGTTCATTGTATATTTTGGGTTCAAGTAAATAACAGTACATTCTATATCTTGGGCTTGAGTCAATATGGCACGTTCTAGGTCTTGGGGGTCAAGCAAATAGGGAATATTCTATATTTTGGACATAAGTCAATACGGTACGTTCTATAGCTTGCACTTGAGTAAAGTATTTTCTCTATCTTGGACTCGAATAAATACGGAAAACATTCTATATCTTGGACTTGACTATATGGCGTGTTCTAGATCTCGGTCTCGAGTAAATACAGCACGTTCTATATCACCGCTACCTCGCAGTATATTTGACAACAAATATTTTATGTAAAGCATCTTATGTGTGTGTCTAGTATGAGTTAGGTCTTAGATTAGTGTGTTTATTTTAGATTAAGTTTTGTTACATAACATAGTTTAAGTGTTATATATTATTCATATCTGCTTTTCTGTGTTTATGGGTTTTTTTGTGTATTTTTTCCTTTTATTCCAGAATAAACATTAATTTAAAAAAACCCAAAGCACCTTAGAAATGGCATATTTCTACTTTTTAATAAATCATTAAGGAAGACGAGACTTGGGAGTTTAGATAAGCATGCAAAGTGGCAACAAGAGCAACAGAATCAAAAGATGGTTTAGATTCTTTTTTAAAAGAGAATTCGCCCACTTGATTGAACGCACAACCCATGTGCCACACACACTCCAGCATCAATGCCCCAAAGACAACTTGGAAAGTGATCTTTGGACTCGCCGCCACAGCTGGAAATTCATCCTTTGAGAGGAAAGAGCATCCATCATTGCTAATAAGGCAGCAGGGACCGTGGTTGATGTCAGCGTGAGAGAAAGGAGGAATGAGGTTGTGTTTGAAGGGATGTGAGTGTGCGACTCAAGCAATGGAGCAAAAGCCTTTCCATCTAGTGTCAGTGCCATATGATCCTTGTTGTCGAAGGCTTTCACAGCCAGAATCACTCGGTTGCTGTGAGTTTTCTGGGCTGTATGGCTATGTTCCAGAAGCATTCTCTCCTGACGTTTCACCTACATCTATGACAGGCATCCTCAAAGGTTGTGAGGTGTATTGGAGACTAAGCAAGGGAGCATCCTCAGAGGTTGAGGGATTTGTTGAAAACTAGACAAATTAGGTTTATATTTCTGTGGAATGTCCAGGGTGGGAGAAAAAAAACTCTTGTCTGCTTGAGGCAGGTGTGAATGTTGGAAATGGCCACCTTGATTAGCATTTAATGGCCTTGCAGCTTCAATGGTTGGTTGCTGCCTGGAGCAATACCCAAAAAGCAGGGGAATTCTTGACAAAAATCAATCAGGGCCAGCTAGCACTACCAACAAAGGATTCCCCCAAGCAGCAAGCTGCCAGACATTGAAGCTGCAAGGCCATTAAATGCTAATCAAGGGCAGAGAGGTCTAAAGACCTTATAAAACTACAACACCCGGGATTTCATACGATTGAGCCAGGGCAGTCAAAGTGCGAGCAAACTGAATTAATTCAAAGGTGTAGATAGCCATGGTTGGGACAAAAGAGAGGATGATATTGGTTGCTGTGAGTTTTCCGGGCTGCATGGCCATGTTTCTCTCCTGATGTTACACCCACACCTTTGGCAGGCATCCTCAGAGGTTGAGGGGTGTTGGAAACTAGACAAATGAGGTTTATATATCTGTCAAATGTCCAGGATGGGAGAAAGAACTCTTGTCTGCTTGAGGCAAATGTGAATGTTGCAAATGGCCCCCTTGATTAGCACTTAATGACCTTGGAACTTCAATGCCTGGCTGGTTGAAGCTCCAAGGCTCCTTTTGAGATGATAAAACTCCCCAAGAGTTTGCAAAGCAGGCCATAAATAGTATAAATAGGTAGTAAACACAGAGGTCTATTTGCAGCGATGAGCAACGGCAGGAAAATGCATTATTTATATTGTGGGATAATAATATAGTGCACTGGGCCCGTGGTAGCACCGTGGGTTAAACCGCTGAGCAGCAGAACTTGCTGACTGAAAGGTCCACGTTTCAAATCCAGGGAGTGGGGTGAGCTCCTGCTGTGAGCTCCAGCTTCTGCCAACCTAGCAGTTCGAAAACATGCAAATGTGAGTAGATCAGTAAGTACTGCTCCGGCTGGAAGATAACAGTGCTCCATGCAGTCATGCTGGCCACGTGACCTTGGAGGTGTCTACAAATGTGAACACTGGTGGAGTTTGAGGGAAATAGACCTTGACATTTGGGAGTTGTAGTTGCTGGGATTTATAGTTCACCTACAATCAAAGAGCACTTGAATCCAGCTCACAATAGGTCTGCTCCAAACTTGGCACACTACCTACATGGTCAACACTGAATACTGGTGGGGTTGGGGGAGGCTGTTTTTGAATTCTGGGAGATGTAGTTCACCAACACCAAAAAGGAAGAGGACAGATGAGATCTTCAGCCTTCTCTACGAAAGGGATTCCTAAGACCACCAGAAATATATGTTTTCGTATGGTCTTTGGTGACCCCTCTGAAACCCCCTCACAACCTCCCCCCCACTACTTTAGGGAGATGGGGTGGGATATAAATAAAGTTGTTATTATTATTATTATTATTATTATTATTATTATTATTATTGAATTAAAGCAGTGGGAGAATATAAAGTGTCTTTGGGCCCTTCCAGACTGGCCCTATATCCCAGGTTTTCTGTTTATCCCACATTATCCTGCAGTGAGGATTCATATATTGCAGTTTAAAGCAGAAAACCTGGGGTCATACCCAGGGATATAAGGCCTGTCTGGAAGGGCCCTCGGTGAGGTTTTCGTGTTTGGAAGGCGTCTTGCCGAAGGTTTTCATGGCCTGAATCACTGGGTTGTTGTGGGTTTTCTGTGCTGTATGGCCATGTTCCAGAAGCATTCTCTCCTGATATTTTTCACCCTCATCTATGGTAGGCATCCTCAGAGGTGATGAGGTATGTTGAAAACTAGGAAATTTGGGTTTATATAGCCGTGGAAGGTCCAGGTTAGCAGAAAGAACTCTTGTCTCCTTGAGGCAAGTGTGAATGTTGCAAATGGCCAGCTTGATTAGCATTTAATGGCCTTGCACCTTCAATGCCTGGATGGTTACTGCCTGAGGGAATCCTTTGCTGGGAGGTGCTAGCTGGCTCTGATTGATTCTTGTCAAGAATTCCCCTGCTTTTTGGGTATTGCTCCAGGCAGCAACCAGACAGCCATTGAAGCTGCAAGGCCATTAAATGCGAATCAAGGTGGCCATTTGTAACATTCACACCTGCCTCAAGCAGACAAGAATTCTTTCTCCCACCCTGGGCCTTGCACAGATATATCAACCCCATTTTCTTAGTTCCCAAAAGACCTCGCACCCTCTGAGGATACCTGCCATAAATGCAGGTGAAATGTCAGGAGAGAATGCTTCTGGAACATGGCCAGACGGTCCGAAAAACTTACAACAACCCAGTCTTTTAAACTGTTGCCTCCAATATCATTTTGTATACAATCCCTCGAGAGACCAGATTGCCAATATCTGCTGGATAATGGAGAAAGGCAGGGAGTTTCAGAAAAACATCTACTTCTACTTCATTGACTATTCTAAAGCCTTTGACTGTGTGGATCATAATAAATTGTGGCAAGTTCTTGGAGGGATGGGCATACCAAGCCCCCTTGTCTCTCTCCTGAGGAATCTGTACAAGGACCAAGTAGCAACAGTCAGAACTGACCACGGAACAACAGACTGGTTCAAGATTGGGAAAGGCGTCCGGCAAGGCTGCATCCTCTCACCCAACCTTTTTAACTTGTATGCAGAACACATCATGCGATGTGTGGGGCTGGATGAATGCAAAGCTGGGGTGAAACATTAACAACCTCAGATATGCAGATGACACCACTCTGATGGCCGAAAGCGAGGAGGAGCTGAGGAGCCTTCTAATCAAGGCGAAAGAAGAAAGCGCAAAAGCCGGGTTGCAGCTAAACGTCAAAAAAACCAAGATTATGGCAACAAGAATGATTGACAACTGGGAAATAGAGGGAGAAACCGTGGAGGCCGTGACAGACTTTGTATTTCTAGGCACAAAGATTACGGCAGATGCAGACTGTGGCCAGGAAATCAGAAGACGCTTACTTCTTGGGAGGAGAGCAATGTCCAATCTCGATAAAATAGTTAAGAGTAGAGACATCAGACTGGCAACAAAGATCCGCCTAGTCAAAGCCATGGTATTCCCTGTAGTCACCTACGGATGTGAGAGCTGGACCTTAGGGAAGGCTGAGCGAAGGAAGATCGATGCTTTTGAGCTGTGGTGTTGGAGGAAAGTCCTGAGAGTCCCTTGGACTGCGAGAAGATCCAACCAGTCCATCCTCCAGGAAATAAAGCCCGGCTGCTCACTGGAGGGAAGGAGACTAGAGACAAAGTTTAAGTACTTTGGCCACATCATGAGGAGACAGCAAAGCCTAGAGAAGACAATGATGCTGGGGAAAGTGGAAGGCAAAAGGAAGAGGGGCCGACCAAGGGCAAGATGGATGGATGGCATCCTTGAAGTGACTGGACTGACCTTGAAGGAGCTGAGGGTGGTGACGGCCGACAGGGAGCTCTGGCGTGGGCTGGTCCATGAGGTCACGAAGTCGGAGACGACTGAACGAATGAACAACAGCTATAGATATAGATAGATAGATATGATTCACACACAGAGAGAGATATAGTATCATAGATTTGAAAGGGACCCAAAAGAAGGACTATGATATGTTGTTTGTTCCAGAGTAGGCAAACCAGACACTCTCCACATCAACACTGACAAAGAAACAAACAACAAATACTGTTTACCCACAAGCATCAAGACATTACATTACATATATTAGAAACCAAAACTTTCTCATTCCCTTTATTTCCCAGATCAACAGACTGGGCCACAGCAACGCCTGGCAGGGAGAACAGCTAGTTTTGTATACAATCCCTAAGCCTCTGAGTTTCCCTATAATTGCCACGTGACGCGCCAACCGGCTAGGAGTTAGCTTGACTCCGCGCCCAATCAGCGCGCGGGGGACAAATATGCAAATAACAGCTCTATGTATGTGTCGCGTGGCCTGATTGGCTGCGGGGGCGGAGATGGGTTGGGAGGGAGGAATAGAGAGAGAGAGAGAGAGAGAGAGAGAGAGAGAGAAGGCGGACCTTCCTCCCGCTGCCCTCTTCGTTTTCCGCGCATGCGTCAGAGCGCGAGAGGGCGTGCGCCCTCTCGCGCTCTGACGCATGCGCGGAAAACGAAGAGGGCAGCGGGAGGAAGGTCCGCCTTCTCTCTCTCTCTCTCTCTCTCTCTGAGGGGGAGAGAGGCCTCCTCCAATCAGGAGCGGAGGAGGAAGAAAGGGGCGGGGCCAAGCGGAGACTCACGCCGCGCGGCGCCCCGCCCCCTTTTCCTCCCTCAGCCGCCGCCGCGCCGCCTCTCCTCTTCCCCTCAGGCCGGGCCTTCCTCCTCCTTCCTCCTCCTCGGCTTCCTTCCCGGTAAGTCAGCCCCGCTTCCTGGAGGAAGAGGAAGCAGCAGGAAGAGCAGCCGGGTGGGCGGGGAAGTCCAGGGAAGGAGGCTTTTCTGGGGAGAAGCGGGGATGAGGGAGGAGTGGCCGCCATGGCCTGCCCTCGCCGTGTCAGGCGCTCCCCTCAGACGTCCCTCGAGTGAGGAGAGCCACGAGGGGAAGGGAGGGAGGCGAGGGTGCCACTGTCACGCCTCCCCGCCCCACTTTCTCCATCTCCACCTCTCTCCCTGGAGGGATGGCAGGGCTCCCTGACCCCCTGAGAAGCCATGGCTGCCTCCCTCACGGACAGGCTCTTCTTCACCCCACAATCCCCTCCCCCCACCCAAAAAAAGAGGGCTTGCCTCTCCTCTCAGGAAGGATTGGCAGGAGAAGTAAAGATGGAAGGAAGGAAGGATGGAAAGGAGGAGAGAAGGGTGGAAGGAAGGAAGGAAGAAATGATTGAGGGAAGGATGGAAAGAAGGAGGGAAGGATGGAAGGAAGGAGGGATGAAAGGATGGAAAGAAGGATGGATGGATAAAAGGCAGTCTTTCTCTTCCTCCCCTTCACACCTTCCCTTCCTTCCCTTCATGGCATCTCTTCCTCCCTTTCATGCCTTCTCTTCCTCCCCGTCACGCCTCCTCTTCCCATCACACCTTCTCTTCCTCCCCTTCACAGCATCTTTTTCTGCCCGTCACACCTCTTCTTCCCCCACTTCCCGGTATCTCTTCCTCCCCGTCACTTCTCTCCCAGTCACACCTTCTCTTCCTCCCCGTCACGCCTCCTCTTCCCATCACACCTTCTCTTCCTCCCCTTCCAAGCATCTTTTCCTCCCCATCACACCTCCTCTTCCCATCACACATTCTCTTCCTCCCCTACATGGCATCTCTTCCTCCCCGTCACACCTCTTCTCTTCCTCTCCTTAATGGCATCTCTTCCTCCCTGTCATACCTTCTCTTCCTCCCCGTCACACCTCTTCCCATCATGTCTTCTCTTCCCATCACACCTTCTCTTCCTTCCCTTCATGGCATCTCTTCCTCCCCGTCATGCCTTCTCTTCCTCTCCATCACACCTCTTCTCATCGTGCCTTCTCTTCCAGTCACACCTTCTCTTCTTCCCTGTCACACCTCCTCTTCCCATCACACCTTCTCTTCCAGTCACACCTTCTCTTCTTCCCTGTCACACCTCCTCTTCCCATCACACCTTCTCTTCCTCCCCTTCATGGCATCTCTTCCTCCCCGTCACACCTCTTCTCTTCCTCTCCTTAATGGCATCTCTTCCTCCCTGTCATACCTTCTCTTCCTCCCCGTCACACCTCTTCCCATCATGTCTTCTCTTCCCATCACACCTTCTCTTCCTTCCTTTCATGGCATCTCTTCCTCCCCGTCATGCCTTCTCTTCCTCTCCATCACACCTCTTCTCTTCGTGCCTTCTCTTCCAGTCACACCTTCTCTTCTTCCCTGTCACACCTTCTCTTCCTCCCCTTCATGGCATCTCTTCCTCCCTGTCACACCTTCTCTTCTTCCCCGTCACGCCTCCTCTTCCCGTCACACATCCTCTTCCTTCCCTTCATGGCATCTCTTCCTCCCTGTCATACCTTCTCTTCCTCCTCTTTCCATCATGTCTTCTCTTCCCATCACACCTTCTCTTCCTCCCCTTCATGGCATCTCTTCCTCCCTGTCATGCCTTTTCTTCCTCCCCATCATGCCTTCTCTTCCTTCCCATCATACCTCCTCTTCTTGTCACACCTCCTCTTCCTCCCCTTCCAAGCATCTCTTCCTCCCCATCACACCTCTTCCCATTATGTCTTCTCTTCCCATCACACCTTCTCTTCCTCCCCTACATGGCATCTCTTCCTCCCTGCCATGGCTTCTCTTCCTCCCCGTCATACCTTGTCTTCCTGCCCATCATGCCTTCTTTTCCTCCCCGTCACGCCTCCTCTTCCTGCCACACCTTCACTTCCTTCCCTTCATGGCACATCTTCCTCCCCGTCATACCTTCTTTTCCTGCCCGTCATGCCATCTTTTCCTCCTCGTCACATCTCCTCTTCCTGTCACACCTCCTCTTCCTCCCCTTCCAAGCATCTGTTCCTCCCCGTCACACCTCTTCCCATCATGTCTTCTCTTCTCATTACACCTTCTCTTCCTCCCCTGCATGGCATCTCTTCCTCCTCGTCACGCCTCCTCTTCCCACCACAAATTCTCTTCCCTTCATGGCATCTCTTCTTCCCTGTCATGCCTTCTCTTCCTGCCATCATGCCTTCTTTTCCTCCCTGTCACACCTCTTCCTCCCCTTCCAATCATCTCTCCGTCACACCTCTTACCATCATGCCTTCTCTTCCCGTCACACCTTCTCTTCCTCCTCTGCATGGCATCTCTTTCTCCCTATCGCACCTCCCCTTCCTCCCTGTCACACCTCCTCTTCCTCCCCATCACACCTTCTCTTCCTACTCATCTTGGTATCTCTTCCTCCCTGTCACACCTTCCCTTCCTCCCTGTTATGCCTTCCCTTCCCATCACGGCCTCTCTTCCTCCCTATTACACCTCATCTTCCTGCCCGTCATGCCTTCTCTTCCTCCCCATCACGCCTTCTCTTCCTCCCCGTCATGCCTCCTCTTCCCCCACTTCATGGCATCTCTTCCTCCCCGTCACGCTTCCTTCCCCTCACACCTTCTCTTCCTCCCCATCACGCCATCTCTTCCTCCCAGTCATGCCTCCTCTTCCCCCACTTCATGGCATCTCTTCCTCCCCGTCATGCCTTCTCTTCCTCTCCATCACACCTCTTCTCATTGTGCCATCATGTCATCTCTTCCTCCCTGTCACACCTCATCTTCCTCTCCATCATGCCTTCTCTTCCCATCACAGCCTCTCTTCCTCTCTGTTACACCTCTTCTTCCTGCCTGTCATGCCTTCTCTTCCTCCCCATCACACCTTCCCTTCCTCCCCATCATGCCTTCTCTTCCTCCCTGTCATGCTTCCTCTTCCTCGCCGTCATGCCATCTCTTCCTCCTTGTCACATCTTCATCCACAGCTGGTCTCTTCTCCATTTGCTTAAAGGCTGTCTTATCTTTTTATTATGGCTCTTCCTCTTCCTAAATAAGTCCTCTCTGGTCTTATCTACTTCCTTTCTGCTGAAGGGATTTAAATGATTTTCTTTTACTCCTTGTTGAAAGTGGCTCTTAAGCAAGAAATGATTGCTGCCTTCCCTTTCAATATTGCCCCCCCCCCCACCTTAAATGGGGGTTGGCATCTTTCTCCTAAATAATGATGGCCATCTCTATCCCACCCCCCACCCCGCTCCCTCTAAACAAGCAGGTATTGCTATTTGCTTCCATCAGATCTTGAAAAGAGGAAAGAAAGGAGGTGTGTCCAGGTTTTTCCTTTTTCCTGGTGCTGCCGCTCTCACGCCTTCTCTCTTCTTGGCCTTTGGTTCTTTCCTCCCCACAATCCCAAGTTTTTTCTGGGCTTACTCACTGTCATTTGCTCAAAGGGGTTGGAAACTGCGGAGGGGGGTTCTTCTGTTCTTGCAGAGGGTGGGAAGGATAAATGAGAAGGGATTGGCATCTTCCCTCACCCATTACTGGTTTTTGGAGTGAAGGACATGGCACTCACCCCCCTCCCAAAAAGAAAAGAAAAAACCAGTGATTGCCAGTTCCTCCAAATAGTTATTGCTATGTAATCTCTCTCCCTGTCCTCCATCGCTTAACCCCGTTGCCCCAAAAGCAGGGGTTGTCTTCTGCAGTTTTCAGGTTCATAGGAGGGTAAGGATAGAAGGATGGAGTGCATTTTGAGGCCTTCTGGTGCTGTCCCTGTCACGCCTTCTCCTTTCACTCCCCCTTTTTTTCCTTTCCCTCGCTCTTTCACAATTTTCCCATCCCTTTCCTAGGTTCTCTCTACATTTGCATGAAGGATTTTGATCCCTTGTTACTTGTGGTGGTGGGTCAGTGAGAAGTGATTGCTATTGCCATCACCCCCCTGCCCCAAATAACCCAAACCAGGGATTTCTCCACCCTCGATAAGAGATTTATATCCCCTCCTCCCCCAAAATCAAGGGCTGCCTTCTGCTGGCTTCAGGGTCCTACCAGGAGAAGGAAGGAAGGTATTCGGCTCGAGACCTCCTTCTCCTGGTGCTGTCCCTATCATGCCATTCACCCTGTTCTTTCTTTTGGCTCTTTCTCCCTCTCTCCTTGCCCCTGACCCAAGCCCTCCCTGGTCTCGCCCACCTCCATGTGCCTGAAAGGATTGCAAGTGGGGCGTTTTCCTCCCTTGCTTCACATAGTGGGTAGGATAAATGAGAAGCGATTGCCATCTTCCTCCCCCCAGAAAAACAATAATTGCCATCTGCTGCCTTCAGGTTCCCATGTAGGGAAGGAAGAAAGGTGTTCAGCTTTAGGCGGCCTCCTGTTGCTTCCCCGTCACACCTTTTCTCTTGGCTGTCTTATTCTTTTCCCCATCTCAGAGCTCTTTTTTCCCCCTCCCTGTTTTTCCATCCTTATAAAAAGTTTTTCCTGGTCTCACCCACCTCTGTTTTTCGGAAGGTGTTTAAAAATGGATGCTCCCCCCTTTGCTACAGGTTGTGGGAAGACAAAATCAGAATAAACTGCTGTTTTCCCCCACTCAATTGCTTTCAGGTTCCCATCAGGGGAAGGAAGGAATGAGTGTAGCTTCACTCTGGGCTGTCTTCTTTCTCTTTCTCTCTACATCTCCTTTCTCCACTCATTCTTTTTTAGTTCTTTCCTTCTCTTCAGCTCTTTCTCCATTCTTTTTCTATCTCTTTCCTAAGTCTGGTTTCACCCACCTCTAATTGTCTGATTGGGATAAAACTTCGGGTTTTCCTTCTTGCTGCACCCCCCAAATGATTCCCATACGCCCCCACAGCAGCCCTTCCCCTGCCCCTGTCTATTCTCTTTTACGATATTCTTTCCAAAGGTGAATCATAAGGTGAAGGTTTATTTATTTTAGGGTATTATACCTCACTCTTCAGCCATAAAGAATCTCAGAGCGGCTTACAAATTATTAATTTGGTAGTTCCTTGCCCCCAGGCTTACAATCTAAATAAGACACAACATGCAGGAAAAAAAGGGAATGGCTTTTAATAAGCTAAATTAGCTATTCCTCCTCCCCATATCTCCATTATTCTTGTGTCTCATGCCATCCTGCAGGTGCCTATGAGATCTCCTATAAGGCAAACAGTGATGTAGGGGGATGTCCAGTGTGCTTCACTTAAGATTATGTGGTAAAGTGTTTTCTTCCTCCAGTGCTGGTGATATATATGGCTTTCTGGAGCCTCATGGTTCAGAGGCCTTATGCCACCAAATGCTTGTTGTTTCAGGGGAGGAACTTGATTATGGGGATTCCTGATGCCTCTCATTGGCCACTGTGAAACCCAGGGTGGTGATCTAGTGGAATCTCTCATCTGACCCTGAAGCAAGGTGTGTTGCATTTTTAGTGATGATAGATATATTGGGCTGCCTGCCGTAATTCATGGCAAACATTGTAGACCCGCCCTCCTTTGGGATTGCGAAAGTTGCAGATGCATTTTACGCACCGTTACATTTCTGATAATCAGCAAATTAGCAATTCCTTCTCCATCATAATTATATCTCATCCACTAGATTAGAAATCTTCATCTAAAGTCCACGACAGAGGCTGCTATACAGCCTGCAGTTCCAACTACTCACACAACTATGGGGAGAATGAAATGTTAAGGGAAATGCTATGGTAAGGCATACTGTTTTTCCTCATACTCAAGTACATTGCCACTAAACAATCAAATGAATTGATCCCACATTACTCGTACTCTTATCTGTTTGTCTCATTGCCTACCCAGACCTGTGAAATTATGGATACTGGATAGATGAACCTGTGATGTTCCTTTTTGCTTAGTCCTGGAGCACTTTGCTGCCACTACCACCTTTCCTCATCACCACTGCATGACTTGAAATAAAGGGCAGGGGTCTGGAGATAGAGCTTTTAATTTTCCAAGCTCTGTCAGGAACAGTGTGTGGATGAGTGCTTCTGGGTACGAGTAGCATGCCACATTATGTCCTGCAGCCAGGGTCTAGCCTTTATGAAGGAAGACCAAAGCTGGGTGAAATAAATGCAACTGATGTTCAGCTCTCAGTCATTCACACAGAGGTCCATTTTGACCAAGAAAGGATTGCTACCTCATGTGTCTCTTCTCCTGCATGTGTCCTGCTTCAACTGATATCACCATGCCAAGAGGAGAAGAGAAAAAAGTGCAACTGTATATCCAGTTCTGTAGTCTTTCCTATTAAAATACAACAGAGAAAAAATAGCAATGGAAGGATGCCATTTCTCACCTAAAATTAAGCCATGGGTCCCAGTGTACTTGCCTACAATAACGAAATAGAATATCCAGACTACGGAAATCAGTGTTGTAACAAATAGTTGAGAAGAGGGGGAAAGTACTATGTACTGTCTTACTGGAAAGTTAGGATAAATGGAAAATTGGGATAAATTCAAGTTGCAGTCAGATTAGCAGAGGCAAATAAGACTGGTCCTCACTCCTGGTGCTTAGGAGAGTAAAACAGAATCATCTTGAATCAGGCTCTGGAGATATTGATGCCAACTTCTCTTCAGAAATGATGGTAATAGGTGTGTGGGATCAACAGTTCAATCAGACTTGAGGAATTGTGGTGTAGGAATTGATTCGACACATTACATGGCAGAAGATAAAGTCTTAGTTTTAATTACTATATATCTCTGCCCTACTTGGGGACTCAGGGCGGCTTACATGAGGCCATACCCATCAATACAGTAAACACAATATAACACAAAAATACAACAGAAAATCAGAAAATAAAATAACATAAAATACAAAACCAATGTAAATAAGCAACACAACAATATACAATCAAAACATTAAAACACTAAAAATGATCACAGTGGGCAGGGCCAAATCCAAAGATTAAAATTTTGAAACACTGGGAGATAGGGCAGTGTAAAATATCAGGAAGGGGGTCAGGGGATAAGGTAGGATTTAATTGCACTAACCAGAAAATAAAGTGCTTCTGAGGACGCTTTATGCAGAGTTTGGAGCCCCCCCCCCCCCAATTGGAATCATCATTAATTGTAGAAGGGTGTGTGTAAAAGCCTTCAAATTGTTGGTTATGGCAGTCCCACAAATTTCCTAGGGTTTTCCTAGTCACAGAGTACACAGAGGTGGTTTTCTGTTGCCTTCCTCCTAAATATAGTGTGCAGAAGTGGTGATGGTCCCTAGACTGGTGCTCTCCTTTAGCAAGGGGCTGTCAGAATGAAGCATTTGTTCCCAATGGACACACATCTAGAGCAAGTTCTTGTCACACTGGAAAACATTGTTTTCCACATCATACTGAAAAGCAATGGTCTAGTGGTTCTCAACCCGTGGGTCCCCAGATGTTTGGCCTTCAACTCCCAGAAATCCTCTAACAGCCTAGACACAAGTGCCTAGTATTCTTTGGCAGTCCCCACTGCTTGCCATCAAGATCAGACAGGATCTGGTGCCTTTAAATGCTATATAGCATCCCTGACATGAATTCAGGTTTAAATGACGTTTACTAGTTCAGTGTACCATTTAAATAAGAGGTGAAGAGCACATGAGAGGTCATAGCAGGATACAACATGTTTGCAAAATGAACATGTTCCTTGCATTTGTACAGAGAAATTAATAACAGGATATGATGAGAGAGACTGAAAAGGTGGAAACATATGTGCTGCTGGCTTGGAAATATTGGGGAGACTTATTGTCAGATTAGTAGGCTGGTGTACTTTGATGAAGGTCTTCTCTGCAGACAGAAAACACTCCTCTAAGTATTTGAAAATATATGTGGGTACAGCTGAGCAGTTTGAAATGATGAAGGGATTCTAGGCAGTCTTCCCCATATGCCAGTGAGAGTAGACCTCAGAGCATTTGAATTGTGTCTATTTCTTCATTGGTTATTGTAAATGAACTGAAACTTTACTCCAGTCAAATGATCTGTAGAATGCTAATGCTTAGGAAGGTTAGATGGCTATTGTAAAGCACATTGAATACTATAGTTTCAGAGTTTTTGAAATTTACACCAGTTACTTTATATATGCCTATATGTTATGACCAGACATATCAATATTGTTAGCCCGGGCACTGAGGAGGGCAACAGATATTAGTGAAGTTTTCCAGATGTGTACGGCTTTCATGATTTTATATTTTTGCTACCTGTTGCCTTGTGTCCCCCTTTTCCTAATATCTTAACCTGTATCATGCCAAGATAAACAGCAAGAATTAGCAAAACATCTTAGATATATTCTTTATGTAGTTGAAAATTAGAACTCCAGAAGTAATATTTGTACCATCTGTCTTTAAAAGGATGACTGCAATATTGCTTCTGGTCAACATATGATATATATGCTTCCAATGTTATCCACTACAGTGCTGACATTCTTTTTCATCTGATATGTGGAAAGTATAGAAATTTTCAGAATGTTACAGGTTGAGCATCTCTTATCCAGAATGACAGGACATGCTATTATTCTCAGACATATTTAGTTTTTAATGCTTTTGCTGCAGTATATATTTTGGAACTATAACCAAGCAATTTCTCATATATTGCCCATTTCATAAGCTTAATTGGCAGACGAGGTCTGACTGGAAAGTCTTTATAATGTTATTTAGCATTCTTTAACATCTGTCCTTGTTCTGTAAGTTAACACTGGCATTTTAGATGATGTTTTAAACCTGAAAAATCTAGATTAAAAGCTACTCTACCCTTATAAAGATCTCTAGATGGTTCTGCTTTTGCTTTCACACTCAATTAGTTCTGCACAGAGTTCTGAGGTGTTTGCAGAAGGGTGAGTTGCAATAGTAATTGATAGTAGTATGCATCAAACAGGTAAATGGCTCAGTTAGTACTGGTTTCTCTGTGCCATGCATAAAATTACAGATGTTACGCATAGTTTTATATAATAATAAAGCTATATAGCTTCCCAGCACCAGAAAAAAGAATTGAGTATACAACAAATAAACAAATTAAATGTTGTCATAACCTTTACTATTTAATTGTCACAGAGTCTATAGTCATGATGGGATGTGACTCAATATGCATTTGATCTGTGAGTAACATTTAGTAAGAGGTTATGTGTAGAAACTAATCTATATAATGGGATTTTTAAAAGAAGCTCTTTAGCTCAGTGTTACAGCACATACTATGCATACAAAAGTACCAAACTCTTTTCTTGACATCTCCAGCTAAAGGGTGTTTGCTGACAGGGTTGGAAAATGACTCTGTCTAAGATTTTGTAGATATGCTGGCAGTCCAAAGAAAATGTCATGTAGCGCAACTGTATAGGTCACCTTTGAACACAACTTCATTACTGTACTAACATTTTTGTTGAAGCTGTCTTAAAATAGTTTCTGAATATTTCACTTGAAGTCCTTCTGTGTAGGTTGCTCCTTTGTAAGTGAGCATACTTCTGACAATACTAACATTCACATGAAGGCTTGAGTTACAAATTGAAAGAAGAAGGGGAGAAAGCTGGCTTGGCATATTCTTGATCACTATATTTCAGTAAAGTTACTGACTTTCCTAGCTCAGGTCTGGTAATTTCTGGATCAGTAGTGTTATTTTAGTTTCTCGAGGGCTAGTTAGAGTCTTGAAAATAAATCCCTTACTGGATCAGGTCATTGTTTGATTGGATTCCAGTTTTCACATTTATACTTTTAGGTTAGGTTTCCAGCAGTTACAGCAGTAGTTCCCAATCTTTTTTTGACCATGGATCACTTGGCCAGAGACCACATCAACCAGGGACCACTTTCCAACATTAGTACCAAAAGGGTTACGAATCGATTTTTGGTCAACTTTAGATATGGTTTGGTTAATTGGGGTGCTGATTGAGCAAATTGTATTGAACAAACCACATCAGCTCTAGTATCTGATACAGAACATATATTATCCAGTAGTCGCTATTTGGTCACCCAAAGAAAACCATATTTAATAAGCCTCAGCACTATAAGAGGGTTTTGCGAGCCTAGTCCTTGCAACGATGTAGTAATGGTGAGGCCACAGACCATATTTTAGTTTTTGCGGACCACTGGTGGTCCACGGACCACAGGTTGGGACCACTGAGTTATATGAACGATATTTTACTATCATTTTCCCTCTGTAATGTTATCCTCCATTAACTTAAACAATCCCCTTAAAGTTGCATTATGAGTTTCTACATCCAAATTATGTTGTTTTTTTTATAAAGGAGCACCCCATTTTATCTGTTTTGAATTGCCAGACAGTTTGCTTATATATATATTAGGTGTAATTAAGGTATACATGTAGAAGAGTATAGGCTTAAATCCATTTGCTCATTGAACCAATTGACATTGCATTGATGGGATTTTCATGTATCTTAACAAATCATTCAGCAAGTGATTTGTTAAATTTAGTCTAGTTAGAACTAACAAATGGATTTAGTTCAGAGAGATAAACAAGTATGAACTGATACTTTTATGCATTGTTATTACTTCTTCAAATTATGCATACATAGAAAATTATCTGGCTAACATTTTGTGTGTTTTGCATGTGTTGTAATCTGATGTTAACTAAAAATAATCTGCGAAGTTGTTAGCACTCCTTAGTTCTTTTTGTGTTAAGAGGCTGTTCATGTGATAGCTCTGTCTTAGCTTTAATAATGTTTTCCCCCTTTTCTCTCCCAGTTTTTCTACTGTACTGACAATATTGCTGCGAGGAAGTATTTTTGATTGATAGCTATGTGACAGAGTTCAACCCACATAAGGGAACCATTTTTTGCACCAAATGGTAAGGGTTTTTGTTAGATAATTATTTTGAAAATAGAATGTGTTTCTGTTTTGGGCATCAGATCAGATTTTTGTGGTCCTAGAGAAATTGAACAGTGGTGTTGTGATTACAGAAGGGACTTATGACACTGCAAATAATCTATATTGTACCTTTGATAACACCAATGGTATACACTTTACCTAGATTTTCTTTATTGTAGAATGACATTTGGTTTATTTTAAATTGCTTGCTTTGTGTTTGCATGTTACCTTTCTCTAAGCAGGTAGCCACACAGTATTTCATAAAAATAGACACACAAGCCACTTTGAAGATAGGCTGAGATCCTACATATAATGTTTAACTTACAAGGACATAATCCTACTAGTGAATTGCAATAAGGTGCATCGGGGCACTTTTCACAGTCTCTGTTGTGCAGTGAAGGCTCCCATTGCACATGAGGGCACAATATATTCTTGTTTGCTCCAACAGCCCTTCTTTCACAGTGGAGGATGATGCACATCCATTCTGTTGCTCAACAGCTGTTCCACTGGCTTTACATCCACAGTGGTCCTCATGGTGTAGCCACATCTCCACTGCCCTCTCTAGAAGACAGAAGCTGTGCAATGGCACAGTTCAGCTTTACACAATCATAAATTGATTTGCAATGATGTATCTTCCCAACAGGATGCCAGTCATATTTTATATTTGATGTTCGGTATATCAAGGCTTATGCATATGTGTCATTTCGCTAACAAGGGAAAACTTGGCTTTGGGAGCAAGCATTTGGCCTAGCATAATTATCTGTGCAATACTGTTGGAATTGACGAATATGATTATTTGATCATCTGGTTTTGGATCTATGCACAATAATTGTCTAATGTTTACATGTGTTGTTTAATTACTTTTAATTGTTGTTGTTTGGGAATGGAATAATGCCAGTTATGTAAGCCTCCCTGAGTCCCCATCGGGGTGAGAAGGGCAGGATATAAATGTCGTAAATGATAAATAAATAAATAAATAAATGTTACACCTAAAAATAGCAGCGGGGCTTATCTCATGACAGAAGGGAGCCTGGGGCACACTTTGAATTTTTGCCAATATTCTTACAGAAACAGCAAGTCTAAAGGTGATATTTCTACTTTATAACTCTGATGCACAGTATTAAGTACGTATTTAAGTGTATAAATTCTATTCAATGTCACCAAATCAATGGGCCCTGGAAAATAAAAGGAAGTGCCGTTGTGATCTCACAATAGATTTTTCAGAATTTTCCTTCCTTATACTAGCTACAATCTGCAACTGTGAGAACTTACTTGTACCTGAGGATTTGAGAAGCCCTTCAAAACTTTATAGGAGAGAGTGGGGAGTGGAATCTGCAGCCTGGAGTCATATTAGCATCAAACTTCATGTGTTCAGAATGAAAATAGGAAAAACTATGCTGCAAAAGAAAGCTTTGAGAAAGATATGTGAAGATAATGTCCTCTGGTTCAGACAGCTTAAGGAGCTTGTGGGCTTCCTTCCCATCATTTTCTTTTTTCTTAGATTGCCATTCCCTCATCCCCTTTTTTGCATTAACAGTGTTATAATAATATATGTATTCTGAGTTCAATGGTACTCTTATTGTTAACCAGTATATACAAACCAACTCAGATCCTAGTTGTAAAGCTCTTGCATGAAGGAGCCCCAAGAGACTTCCAGTTTCATATTCTTTCTTGCTTTGCTTGGCTTAAAATTAAAATCATGATTAAATCTGCTCCAAACCATGGTAATTCTACATAGATTTTGTAGGAGGCAACATTTTCTTTCTTTAATTGACATTTACAATAAGTATTAGGGGTTATTTAAGATCTGTGGTGATATCACACATGCTTTGAATGAGACTGAAGTGTAGCTGTTCCCTCCGTGCCCCATGATAAAACATAATGATATGCTGGTACAAATATTTTGGATCAAAATGTCAGTTCACTGTCAATTACTTTCAGAAACGCGCAGTGTCTGGCTTAGGCATCCAAGTTTTGTACTTCTAGATTGTGACATATTTCATAAAACATTCCTGAGTTAATTTAATGGTACTTGTCAAACAACTAAAGTTAAATCTGCACAGTAAGCAACTATTTTGAGATTTTCTGGTTGTCTCCAATACTGTGATTTGTCTTTCAGATCCCTAATGCTAATGAGCTATTTATCAGGGAACAACTATTTCCAAGGATTATATGAAATGCTTGCAGTTGAAAATGTGCTATTTATTAATGGGTAAGCATACTTTTATTTTTCCTGTTAATCAAATGACGTATAATACAATTCTACTGTTTCCAAACAATTAATTATTGTATACAAGTGAAATTTAATTTTTAGTGGAACTACCATGTAATTTTATCACTAAACCTTTATGGATTTGATCAAGAATTTTTCTTCATGTGATTAACTTAGCAACATAAACTTCCTTGGAAATGAGATAATCTTCATTCTTGACCCCGGAAGCTCCTTCAGTGAAGTGATACTTTTCCACTTATGGACCAATAGTCAGTTCTGAATTTGAACCTTTTAAATGCAATGTGGTTTTGGTCATTGGGAATTCATTACAGAACTTTTATTTTGCATCATTTGCAGGGAGAGTTATAGAGGTGACTCAAATAGCTTTTTTAAGTAGTACTTCTGTCTGACTTTGTCATTAATTTAAAGTATTTGTGATAGAATTAACGTCCATATAGTATAACCCCATATCAATCAAACCGATAATAGTAAACACTATATTTTGACTTTGACTATGGAAGTATAGCATAGAATTGTACTGGAAGAATGACACAGGTCCACAAACACTTCCAGAACATTTTGGGGCGGGGGGGGGGGGGGGGAAGGATAAGTGAAACATAGATATTGAGACCGCAGATAAAGGGGTTGTACGCTATAGATCAGTGGTTCTTAACCTGTGGATCCCCAGGTGTTTTGGCCTACAATTCCCAGAAATCCTATCCAGTTTATCAGCTGTTAGAATTTCTGGGTTTTGAAGGCCAAAACATCTGGGGACCCACGGGTTGAGAACCACTGCTATAGATAAATATAACTTCCCCAAACAAAAAGTGTCAGGATGTGAGCGCTGTAATGGGAAGAAATGGCCCCTGGACTCCAGTGAGCCTTCGAAATTCCACCAGTTGGAGTTTCAGGTGAGGTAAATACCATTTATTTCCATGTAACATTAATTTCACTTAACTTGGTTCTGTTTTCTGAATATGCTTTGTATTTGAAATCCCAGGAAAGATCATAACATGTACTTTTGTAGGCTAAAACGTTAAACAACACAAAGTTCTGGAGTAGGTTATTCAAATAGGTGACATTGATATTTTTCCAGTTAATTGGATTTTGTGGATTAGTTTGTTGAGCATGATTTATCTTTTGAATGGTGTTTTTAGTCTGGGTCTAGTTCTTTGTGGCAGTGCTACTTTTCAGAAACTTTGTTTCTTTCTTCCAACTTTGTTGCTGTGGTGAACAGCAGTGGTTCTTCTGTTGACTTTTGGCCTACAGCTTCCATCAGATATAGCCAATGTGTTGAATGGTAATGGACAGTGGATCATCCATCTTTATCTACTCTGCTTTTTTCTTTTTTGGCGGGGGGCGGGGCTGGGGGCATATGAAACTATACTGCAGATACGTATTATTGTAAGAAAGCTTAACATAGTTTTTGTGTTGGACTAAATTCTCTGGAAGACAGGGTTTGAAACCCTGCTAAGCCATAAAAACACTTCATGATCTTGAGTAAATCACACTCTCAGAACCTTAGAAGAAAGCAGTAGCAAATGTTACCTCAACTAATAAATGTAATGAGCTACTTCTGAATTCCTTTTCGAAACACTGTGACTGAAAACATAAAAGCAAAACATTGGTTTAAAAATTCCTTGTTATCAAGTTGGAACTTGGAATTAACTGTACTACATCTCCCTTCCATACCATTTTACTTTCATTAAGTGATTCAGAGGTAATCTGTCACTTTTGAGTAGGTACTGGCTGTCTTGAAGTCCCTCTGAATTATCCATGAAGAGAACCTAGATTTCTTCTGGAGGGGTTTGGAAGATGTTGGCTTTAAGCAAATCCCCACACCTCCCCTGACCCCACAAACACTTGACCATTTGTGGTTTAAGCAAACCATAGAATTTATCTGTGGTCAATATATTGTGTTATCTGGCAGCAGGCAATTTGCTTCCAATGTTCATTTCCAAGAAACCAGAAAAAGCCAGTTTCTCCAGAATATTTGTGGGAAAGGAATCTGTCCACTTTGCAGTATGACAGAAAAAAACTACTAATTGCATCACTTTTGAGCATCTAGTAGTCAACTTAGATTGCACTTTTCTGCATGGCCTTTGGTCCTCAAAACCAAGAGTGTCCTTTGGGACCAAATGTGTTGGTTTGTTTTCAAACATTTTTAATCTGTTGTTGATTGTGCAGAACAATTCAATTTGTTCTCATTGCAAGCAGGAAGGCTCAAGTTGTATGTGCTACAAGCTACTTAATCTTTTTTTAAAAAAAAACAAACAAACATGATTCCCACAGATCTCTGACTTATTTTGTTGTGGAAATACATCCATTGAATTAAAGTCTACTCCTTTATGTGAAATAATAAACCAGGGCTAAACAGAGAAGCAGAGTTATAAATATGACACAATTGGTTATTAATTTTCTCTAATATTCAGGCTACAAATACTAATAAAATTTCAATTGCAGGTAGAGACATTATTTTCAATTAATTATCTTCATGTGATGAAGAACCACTGTGCTGTCAAACTGCTGACAGTTTGTTTTTCTGAACAGTTAAGGAGACCTTTCTTTCCAAGTACATGATTTTACTTAGTGTAGGATCGCTTATATAGAAAATCTAATTTTTACAATCTCTTCTTTAAGCAGATATAGATTGTATAATATACACGGCAGGCAGAAAAAAATGACTTGAAATAATAGATTCTTTTTCTTTATAATAAAAATGTACACACACACAAGCAGATGCATGTACATTGTTGTAGCTGTTAGTATGCATGCTTACTTAGGAAATAGGTCAGTTAGCAAGTTGAAATAGTCTTGGTTCCGTCAAAGGAAGGTAGAACTTCATCATCCAGACACTGTGTTGAACTGTAACTACTAGCTGGCCAAGCCATTATAGCCAATGATGGAAGCTGGTGTACAATAGCTATTTATTTTTATTTACTTCATTTGTATACTACTTTTCAGTGGTTTCCAACATATTCACGACAAAAATTTAATGCCTGACAAAAATATATTTTAAAAAACCTAGCATAAGAGCAACTGTAACATATAACTATAAATTAAAATATTAAACCATGTTAAACAGAGAAACAACATCTGGACATTTAAACATGGAATTAAATGCATATTAATATAAACATTTATTTATTCATTTAGTACATTTCTATACCGCCCTTCTCAGCCTTCCGGCGACTTGAGGCAGTTTACAAGGCAAGAATTCAATGCCACATTAAAATCACATAATCCAGAAACCAAAGTCCGAGGCCTTTCCAAGTGTTAATTGCATATAATCCTGTTCATTTCTTGCAGTGTTTACTGCCCAAAGGCTTGGGCCCACATCCTTGTATTTACTTTCTCCCTGAAGACCAAAAGGAAGGGCACTGATCTAATTTCATTAGGGAGGGTGTTCCACAGACGAGGGGCCACCACTGAGAAGGCCCTGTCTCTCGTCACCAGCAGTTGTGCCTGCAAAGAAGGTGGAACTGAGAGCAGGCCTCCCTGGACAATCTTAACCTTCTAGATGGTTCATAGAGGGAGATGTGTTCAGACAGGTAAACTGGGCTGGAATATCTATAGGGCCATATGCTGCCAACCCTTGATTTGAACTGTTCTGCTTTTCTGTTTTTTGATTGTCACATGATGGCTGACCAAAATGGGGTATGGGTGGCAACACAATTATAAACAAATTCCATACATTCTTATTGTAAAGTATCTACTTAATTGCTTTTTTCCCCTTCTTGCCTAGGATATTTTTAATACTTCAAGACATTATTTGCTCAAAAGTGCTAATGGATGATGTCATCATGGCTTAGTTAAGTGTTTGATCACTGCAAATGATCTGTTGCTGTATGCTGGCAAGAGGCAACTGGTAGTGTCAAAGTAGTGCAGATATATCAAGATGACAGATCCTATGATGGACTTTTTTGATGATGCCAACCTCTTTAGCGATACCCTAGAAGGTTTGTCAGAGGATGCCTTTGTACAGACTGGACCCGTTTCACTCGTTGACGAATTGAACCTGGGTGCAGAGTTCGAGCCTTTGCACATTGACTCATTAAACCATGTTCAGGAAACACAAACGCAGCAAAAAATGAATGAATTTGAACAACTAAATCAGTATGATTCTCTGAAACTACAAGTGAACCAGTCTTTTAGCAGTCCAACCGAAAATGTTCTGTCGCCTCATTCTGAGTTCAATTGTTCACCCATTCATTCCCAAACCCATACCAATGGGCTGTTTCCTGATGTGGCAGATGGAAGCCCGATGTGGGGGCACCAGACTTCTAGCAGCACTTCTAATCAGAATGGGTCACCTTTTCACCAAGGACATTCACAGTCTATGCAGCAAAACAAAAGCTTTGTAGCACATCACGATTTTGCCTTATACCAGGCCAGCGAACAGCACCATCCGTGTGCCTCGTTGCAGTCACAGCAGAACCGAAATGGCATGAGTACAGGAGATGGCAGCCGGAATCAACCAGAAAATTTCATGGAAATGAATGCATCTGTTCCACATAGAACCAGTGTTCCCCATCCACCTCAAGCTGCCAGACTGTCAAACTCCCAACAGTCTATCTCTGTTCAACCGTTTTCTCAGACTGTGAATGACTCACCCCACTTCTGTGGGAATCAAGAAGGAAACTTCGATGGACACTCTCCAACCATAACACCATGCTCTGTTGTCAACACACAGTTTTCTGCTCCTTTTTCCTACTCTGGAAACCGCATCTCTCCTACCAGTCTTCTGCAGTCTTCCACAGTTCTTTCTGCTGGTCAGCAAACACATCCTCTTGTTGATTTTTCTGAGAATGATACCTTTGCACCTCAAAGACGGACCAAGCAAGGGAATGCAGAGAGCGTCCTTAATTCAAGTCCATCATTGAATTCAAATAATTGCCAAGTGTTGCAGTCAGCACATTCTCAGGGCAACTTCAGTAGTTCAAAACCATCGGTTGTGAACATCAATTTCCCTACCCCTTCTGGCTCTGGTTCTCAGCTGAGCCATTTCAGTGATCCTATAGAAAGCAACGGATTTTCATCTATAGATGAGAACTTGCTTCAACAAGTTGAGTCTCAAGCTGAATCATTTACAGAACTAGATTCAGAAGCTCTCCTTCAGGGAGATCTTCTTCCTCAGTTTGATGAATCTGCATTTGTTCAGGACAACTCCAGTAATGAGAGAGAACATCCCCTGGAACGCCGCGTTGTTCCAAAAGCAGCACAGCCCTCCCACTTTGCACGGAGTCAGTCCCAAAACTGCAGTCAGCCCTGGTGTCCTCCCGGTTCTAATCAGCGTCATCAAGAGCGAAAGCGTGCAAATGCGCAAGGCCAGGTAAGTAACGCTTTTGGGGCAGGATTTTGCGTTACTGTGATCAGTTCATTCTTTAGTTTGTTGTTGGCCAAAAGTAATTAGTGGCTCATCTACCACAGTGGGGCAAAACCATCTTCCTCAGTGGGGAGCCTCCTCTCCCCAATGGGATTTGAGGGAGGGTAATGTCAAATTGTGGTTCTTAAAAAGGTACTGAGTCGCCTTTGGGCTGATATGGGCGGGATGGAAGTGACGTAAATAAATAAATAAATAGTGACGTATTTTGGTAACTTTTTTGTAATGTATATACGGTCATATTATAAACCAGGGGTTCTCAAACTTCTTAAACAGAGGGCCAGGTCACAGTCCCTCAAACTGTTGGAGGACTGGGTTATAATTTGAAAAAGCATGAATGAATTCCTATGCACACTGCACACAACTTATTTGTAGTGCAAAAAACACTTAATACAATAATTAAAATAAAGAACAATTTTAACAAATGTAAACTTATTAGTATTTCAATGGGAAGTGTGGGCCTGCTTTTGGCTGATGAGATACGGTTGTTTTTGTTGTGGTTGTTGTTGTGTGCTTTCAAGTCATTTCAGACTTAGGTTGACCCTGAGCAAGGACCAGGTAAATGATCTTGGAGGGCCGTATCCGGCCCTTGGGCCTTAGTTCGAGGACCCCTGTTCTAAACTATGGATTGGAATACTGGCCAAAATCCAGTCATGATGCTGGCGGAGCATTCATTTCTATCAACTGGGCTCCCATCCTCTCTGTCTGCACAACACTGTTTGCTGTGTTCCCATCCTGGAAGGGGATGGATCTTTTCCTCAGCTCCCCAGAAGTAATGCTTAGATGTATTTTCCTAACCCCTTCATCACTAATTGACTCTTCCAACACCATCAGGTTATGTTGTGCTAGAAAAGGAAATCTTATATAAAGAGTTAGTGCAGGAGTCCTGTTGGAGGACCGGATTTTTTGCACTACATATCTTATTTGTAGTGCAAAAAACACTTAAAAACAATACAATAATTAAAATGAAGAACAATTTTAACAAATATAAACTTATTAGTATTTCAATGGGAAGTGTGGGTCTGCTTTTGGCTAATGAGATAAAATAGTTGTTGCTGTTGTGTGCTTTCAAGCCATTTCAGACTTAGATTGACCCTGAGTGATGGCTGGGTAAATGACATTGGAGGGCGATATCTGGTCCCTGGGCCTTAGTTTGAGGACCCCTGAGTTAGTGGATACTTAGTGCTCAATGTTCATCAAAGTTGTTGTAGAGTAGGGCAATGTCAGTGTATGTCACCAGTAGGATCCTAATGATAGCATCATGCATCTTCAATATCTTTTGAATTACTTATTTTATTGAGAGCATTTATATACCACTCTTCATCCAAAAAGACTCCCAGAGCAGCTTGCTTTGTTCCATTATATCAGCGTACCTTAACCTAGGAGTCGGGACCCCTGGGGGAGGTGTTGCGAGAAGGTTTCCGAGGGGTTGACAAAAACCATCAGAAAACATATTTCTAATGGTCTTAGGAACTCCTTTGGCAGAGAAGGCTGACGATCTCTCCATGTGCCTTTCTCTTCCTTTTTGGAAACAGACGGTGAATCCTCCCACCAAAAGCCTTCCTCCACTCTCAGCCAAGGGGAGGGCTGTTTCTGAGACTCCATGCGGAGAAGGGAGGGCAGGTGTGCTCGGCACAGGGCAGTGTGCTGCGCATGTCCGGGCGAAGGAGTACGTGCGAGGCTGGAGTGAGTCCATTCAAGGCATGGGGCTTCTGTTTGAGAAGTTCGGCTCAATTCTGTCGGTGGAGTTCAGAATGCTCTTTGATTATGGGTGAACTATAAATCCCAGCAACTACAACTCCCAAATTTCAAGAGCTATTTTCCCCAAACTCCACCAGTAATCATATTTGTGCATATTGAGTATTTGTGCCAAGTTTGGTCCAGATCTATCATTGTTTGAGTCCATAGTGCTCTCTGAATGTAGGTGAACTACAACTCCAAAACTCAAGGTCAAGGCCCACAAACCCTTCCAGTAATTTCTGTTGGTTATGGGAGTTCTGTGTGCCAAGTTTGGTTCAATTCCATCATTGGTGTAGTTCATAATGCTCTTTGATTGTAGGTGAACTTTAAATCCCAGCAACTATAACTCCATAATGACAAAATCAGTCTCCCCCATCCAACTCTACCAGTATTCAAATTTGGGCGTATTGGGTATTTGTACCAAATTTGGTCCAGTGAATAAAAATACGTCCTGCATTTCAGATATTTACATTATGATTTGTAACAGTAGCAAAATTATGTATTAGCAACAAAAATAATTTTATGTTTGGAGTCACCACAGCATGAGGAACTGTATTAAGGGGTCGTGGCATTAGGAAAGTTGAGAAACACTGAACTATATACATCATTCTGACACATTTTGCAAATATTGGTGTGATACATTGTCACTTTGATCTAGATTGTCTTGGCAGACTGCTGTCTATATTTGTGCTTTCAGTTATGCCAACTGTTGAGCTTTGTGCTGTGAACTGAAGGAATACAAACAAACAAAATTGAGACTTCCAGTGCTGCTTGATTCAGGTTTCTTCTCAGTCTCATGAAAAGATCTCCCAACAGTTTTACACTAGTTCGTTGAAATGTTACCATGACGATCCTTATTGTGTGTGTGTACGTGTCTTTAATAAGCTGAATTACTTTATATACTCATGTTTTAGTCAGAAATTGACTTCTCAGTGGGTTAATGTAAATACTATATCTTGTAAAAAAGAACCATTCCCTTGAATAGTGGTAAAAGGGAAGCACTTAATCTGTTCAAAGAGAACTTAAAAGAAGCACTGTACCTTACTATTACTACTACTGTCCTTTTCAATGCTTGGAGATGAAAATGGTGCATCCTTTGGTTAAGATAGCACTGGCACTTTCCCCTTTCCACAGAATGACTGTCGACTTATCCATGGGTCCCATCAAAATCTGTATTTTTAGCCCCTCAACTTTAAACTCAATGTATTACCAAGTATATGTGGTAATTCAGCTACATAAAACATAACAAAGCAACAAAGGTTCTTAAATGTTGATGAAATTGTAGCATATTCAGTTACTGTAGCATTTTTTTGTAGTTGTAGTGAAAAGCTAACAGTTATTTAGAAAATGCTTTTTGAATTGTAGGATGATTTGTTTCAGTAGCTGAGAAATGGTTCTTTGATTTTGAAATCAGTTGTCAATAATGATTGCAATTTGAGCATGAACTTTCTAAGAGAGGATGTATGGTGATGTGATCAGATTATAACTGTTTTATGTTCTTTATATGATATACATATACATACACACACACACATATACATATATATATGTATGTATGTATGTATGTATATGTATATATATAGGAGCCCCCGGTGGTGCAGTGGGTTAAAGTGATGAGCTGCTGAGCTTGTTGACCGAAAGGTCACAGTTTCGAATCCGGGGAGCAGCGTGAGCTTCCGCTGTCAGCCCCAGCTTCTGGCAACCTAGCAGTTTGAAAACATGCAAATGTGAGTAGATCAATAGCTATCGCTCCAGTGGGAAGGTAACGGTGCTCCATGTAGTCATGCTGGCCACATGACCTTGGAGGTGTCTCCGTACAACGCAGGCTCTTCGGCTTAGAAATGGAGATGAGCGCCACACCCCAGAGTCAGACATGACTGGACTTCATGTCAGGGGAAGACCTTTACCCCACACACACACACACACACACACATATATATGTGTGTGTAATGTTTGTTTGTGGGATTAACATAACTCAAAAACCACTGGGCGAATTAACACCAAATTTGGACACAATACACCTATCAGGCCAACGAGTGACCATCACTCATAAAAATACTGAAAAACACCCAAACTAAAAAATACATTACAATGCATGCGCAAAACCGAATATATACATATACACAAATATATACACACACATATACACACATATATATACACACAAAACACATATACACAGACTGAGCCACAGCAACAGGTAGCAGGGGACTGCTGGTGTGTGTGTGTGTTTGTTTGTGTGTGTGTGTTGTGTATATATACACACACACGCACACATACGTACATAAACATATAGGGAGAGGGGCAAGGGGAGAGATGAAATCTTGAAAACATGATCCTAGAAAGATATTTACCATATCTTAGAGGACAAGTTAGATGCTAAGCAGTACTTCCAATTGCTTGACAGGAGTTTACTGTACTGTATTTAGACTTGACAGGGGGACTCTGGTTAGCTTGAACTGCAAAGTATTTAAGTATGTAAAACGACTGATTAAATACCAAAAAGTGCTCCAATAACAATCGTGATGCCTAATTACTAGATGATTTAAGATTTGAAAGTCTGTGCTATAGGTGGCAAGGAAATCATTTGAAACATCTTAAGTCACATATAAACATAAACTGCAAATATCAACCATCCAAGTTTTTTGTTTAAACCCATGTTTAATTTTTTTAGTATCCCAACTACTCAATCATGATAAATATTTTAATTATGTGCTAGCCAAAATTATATTTTAAATGTTTGCCTGTTTGCAGTACTTAACTGAAAAGCACAAGTTCTCAGAGTGATTTACAGTAAGAATTCCAGCAGTTAAAGGCAACCATAAATTTAGTGTTGCATAAAAACAGCAAAAGAGTCTAAAATAATGCATAGAGAGACTCAAGAGTAGCACAAGATTTTCATAAATATTAAAACTCCAGAAATGTGAAGCAAGTGACATTGTAACTGGTGTTGAAAGAATTACAAGGTGAGTGCTATGTTACTCATTTTTGGGAATGCATTCCATAATCTGGATGCTGAGAGATTCCCCTCTTTCTGACAGCCCCCATCATAAAGGACAGAATACAACCTTTCAGTTGATGGGGGCTGTGATGATTCATAGACATCTGTTAAAATTTGAAAGTACTAACATTATTTTCAAAGTTACAGAAGCACAGGTGCAAGTTTCAAAAAAGCCTTCCTTTTTTTGTAAACTGCCCTTAAAATACCAGCAATATTTTTGTATTAACATAGTGGTGGAGGAAAGAGGGATAACATTTGCTAAACATGTCAGAAGGCTAATGCCACTCAGTTTGCCCTTTGTTATGTTATTCGGAGTGAAATATTTCCATAGCACTATATAATGGAGCGCCCTGTGGTGCAGCAGATTAATCTGCTGAACTTGCTGACTGAAAGGTCAGCGGTTTGAATCCAGGGAGTGAGGTGAGCTCCTGCTGTTAGCCCCAGCTTCTGCCAACCTAGCAGTTCGAAAACATGCAAATGTGAGTAGATCAATAGGTACAGCTCCAGTGGGAAGGCAACAGAGCTCTATGCAGTCATGCTGGCCACATGACCTTGAAGTTGTCTATGGACAACACTGACTTTTAAGCTTAGAAATGGAGATGAGCACCACCCCCCAGAGTCGGACACGACTAGACTGAATGTCTAGCCTGAATCTATATAATAATAAAATAATAATTATTTATTTATTACTGCCTTATGTTTTGATCTGCACAAACTGAATCTTGCATTCCTATTAATGTGACAGATGTAAAAGGAAATAAATGCCATCTCCCCCAGTAATGTTGATCAAACTTTTCTGGTGCATGGGCCATGAATACCTTACAAAACAATATGATCCTGCAAATCAGCTAGATTGTTGATCTGCATTTTTTTTTATTCACATAATGCTTCTAAAATCTCAAGAAAGTCCTCAGAGGTGGTCAGTTGTCTGCCTTGTCAGTTCTTTGTTAGCGAAAAGCTTCTTGTGTCCTGGATTTCCACAGAATGGCAGCTAACAGTGAAATATGATCCTAGCTGTTGCTTGGTGTACTGTACTGCAGAGTCTGCCTAACGCTTTGCCAGGAAACTAAATAACAGAAAGCAGAGTTGTTAACAGTAGCTTTTGCGCTATTGGCTTTCTGTGTGCTTATTTCGACCAAAAGATAAACAGGAAGTGGATTCCAGGAAGCGGAGGGTGAAGGGAGATAGTGTGGAATTCATGGGTCATTGCAATGTATAAGGACTGTGTGGTGGAAACGCAGATAGACTAAATAGAACTGAAAGTTTGGTTGCTAAATAACTAGAAAGGTACGTTTGACAGAGTTTAAAACTGAACTGTTAATTCAGTTGAAGGAATTATATTTGAAACTTGATACACTGTGAGTTATGATAAAAGTAAGTCTTCTGCTCCAATGCATCCCAACCCCGTCAATGTGGACACAGTGAGAAGTCAGGGAGTTTTCACTTCTGTTTTTCCTTGTACCTGTTTTGCATTGCCTTTAAAAGGCAAACTTTGGTAATTTTAAAGCCAGGGTTTGCTGAAACACTCCATTTTCAAAAATTGTAGTTTGGTGTTAAGCTTAAAGAATTCGTTTCTTAGGTCCATGTGAAATGACAAGCTGTGTTTTTAATGGAGGAGGAAAGGAGAAGGAGAATGTGAACTGGATATTCAACGTGGGCCACAATCGTAATAGTAAAGCATAGTTTAGTGTAACTTTAAACCATGATTCCTTGTGACTTCTAAAGTAACTGTCAGTTATCATAATAAACTAACACTAGGTCTTGATTCATCAAACTCACTCTTTGAGTTTTCATTTCCTGAGTGTCATTTATGGTCCCTTAAGTCTGTTAGCAGAAATGAACTGTGACTTCAGTAATTCTGTTATTAGATGGATAAGCTGTTTGAGCAAATTCCTCAATAGTTTTTGCAACAGTTCATTCATGTCTCTCGGATCTGTTTTTGATCTTCTAATCTTTGTACCAAAATTAGGACTGCAGCTCATTGTCCAGCGTTCTTCATGTACCGCTTCCAAGGTTTTCTATGTAGTATAAGTGATTTTGCTATTGGAAAATATTGTGAAGTTGATTTTTGGTATGAAATGTGACTGAGTTTTTCTCTGTATGCCTAGAGATAACAAGCAATGTGGAAATCCTCTTCATATTGTAAGCAAGGATATGGTTATCCTAGTATTATTCTGGGATCACTTTGGTGGCTTCTGTTTTACATTGTTGGAGACTTTACTGTTTGCTTCAGTATTCCAGTAATGCACTGTGTGCAGTTTCCAATTGTAAAATAAAAACATGAGGAAATGCTTACTTATTTTGAGCACTATGTGGATAATAAAGCACTACATTGTTTTAGAATGAAACAATACATTCATCTCATCTTTGTATCGCTGTTCTATAGCATATTAGAATACAATTCAGTATTTAGAAAAATATTTCTGCAGAATTATTTGGAAAAAGTAGAATTTATTAGATTGGCATTTTTTATCATGTCAAAAGCGACTTGGGAATATACTGCAAGTCGCTTCTGGTGTGAGAGAATTGGTTGTCTGCAAGGACGTTGTCCAGGGGACGCCCGGATGTGTTACCATCCTGTGTGAGGCTTCTCTCATGGCCCCGCATGGAAAGCTGAGGCTGACAAGACAGGAGCTCATCACGGATTCGAACTGCTGACCTTCAGATCTTCAAGTCAGCAGTTCAGCCAGCACAAGGGTTTAACTCATTGTGCCACTGTGGCTTGATTAGATTGGTATATGCTGGTAGTATTACTAATAGACCACCAACTACTTAATGGGTATTTTTGTACATACATTTTCAGCACAGTGATTTAATAATGATAAGAGTATGCTGAGTAATTCTTGCAACTATTTAGTAAAGTTATTTTAGAGTCATTTAGCTTTAATGCAGGTACAGAATAAGATTGACTACCATATAGGAGGGAAAAAGTTAAACAACGTTTGAGACAAGCAGTTGGTGGAGATACAAATTAGAATTATTAATAATGAGCTAAGTGGATAAAATGAGGAAAAATCAATTGAGTCTGTTTATTTAATTAAAACCCACTCTGCTTGAAATGAGGATGTATTCCAACAATTAACAATGGAAACAGAAATATTACACTGAAAAATAGTAGAGCTACACAATTAACCTTCAAGCCGTTTATAATCCAAAAAGCTTATTAAAATACATATAAAAGTTGTGCATTGCGTGACAACTGTAAATTACAGACACAGCACATTACAAACAATAGATCTTGTTTCTTAATTTAGATGCGAAATGGTAACAGAAGAATGTGGAGCCTGAGAAACTACTCTCTGATCCAATTGTTGAACCCACATGATTTTCTGTATCAAAAGCCATTGACTGTTGTGGGACAAATTTTGGCAAAGTGAAGAGCCGAAGGCTGTTTTTATAAGTTCTGGGCCCTTCTGACCCCACTAAGGAAACAATTGAGACCAAAAAGTTATTTTTCCTGTTCCTGAAAGACTCCAGGAGCAGTTGTTCTGCATGGAGGCAAATCAGAGTGTGTTCTCAAACAAGCAAATAAAACAAAATGAAACACTAAAGAAGGCTTTCTTAATTTTTTTAAAAAAATCTTGTTTGGGAGGTCCTGGAGGTTGGAAAGAATACCATAGACATCACAAAGTTGCCTTTTACTAGAAGGCTTCTAGTCTAGATGGATTTTCAGAGAGGGGTTAATCTCCAAATTAAGATCCTCGGCCAGCGCTACTGAAGCACCCTCTGCCCCATAACTGCAGTGGAATCTATTTTAAAGTTGCATCTGCTAAAAATGTCGAAGGCTGTATTGCGCCTCTTTTTTAATTGGAGGTGAAAAACAAAGCAAAAGAAGGGTTATGGTGAAGCGGCTTAGTGATCAGGGAATTGCTGCAGAACAGCCAGAAGATGAATGCCTTAGTATCTAAAATTATTTAGTGTTAAATAAACATGATATCACTATACACATAAATACGTAAACAAGGTGTGCTCAGTATTAATAGCATTGGGTCTAAATCCAGTGGCTCGTTCCAACTAAGATAGACCCAGGGCCCTTCCACACAGCTCTGTAATCCAGAATATTGAGGCGGATAATTCCACAATATCTGCTTTGAACTGGGTTATCTGAATCCACACTGCAATATATTCCGAGTTGGTACAAAATGCAGCTGCTCAGCTTCTTGCGGGAATTCCAATGAGATGCCACATAACACCAATCTTACTACAGCTGCATTGGTTACCAATTGAGCACCGGATCACTTTCAAAGGGATGGTACTCACCTTTAAGGCCTTGCATGGTCTGGGGCCAATGTACCTGAGGGACCGCCTCACCCCCTCCCAACCCCAGAGATCCCTCCAGTCTGAGGACCAAGATCTATTGGAAATTCCCAGTGTCAAGACCGTGCGTCTAACAGCAACCAGACGCAGAGCCTTTACAGCAGTGGCACCATCACTCTGGAATACTCTGCCACCTGAAGTCCGTGCCTTGCAGGACTTATCAGCTTTCTGCAGGGCATGTAAGACATACCTGTTTCGACAGGCCTTTGATTGTTGATATTGCTGTTTTTAAATTGTTTTAAATTGTTTTAAAATTGTGTTAGATTTTAGTCATTCTTGTAAGCCGCTCCGAGCCCCAGGGGAGTGGCGGCATATAAGTTCGAATAATAAATAAATAAATAAAATGTGGGATTTTATTCAGATGTGTGAAAGGGATCCCATTTAACGAGTTGCTTAAGCTCTTCTGACTTGCAAGTAACTAACGGCGCTCCATGCAGTCATGCTGGCCACATGACCTTGGAGGTGTCTACGGACAACGCCAGCTCTTTGGCTTAGAAATGGAGATGAGCGCCAACCTCCAGAGTTGGACACGACTGGACTTAGTGTCCGGTGAAAACCTTTACCTTTAATCAGTGACTTCAAATGCTCGTGGATCGCCACATCCTGTGTCTAAACTGGCAGTGATATGAATGTGGATTGCTGTCATGAGCTAGTTTGGGGCATATGGCTCACTGTTTGCCAATTTTCCCAGTGCTTTTGATAGAATATTGAAAAGGGGAGGCAGTATGCTTTGTGCTAAAGAGTTAACTAGAACTAGCCTGCCTGTCTAGACACTTTTTTTGAAACTGAAAAAAAGTGAGTATATTATATTAAAATGTATTAGCTAGAAGCAGAAAAAAAACAGGCCCACACAGATCTCTTGTGGCTATTGACCTGGAAACAAGGTGTTCTTAGGTGTTTGGTTTGTGGGTAAAGATGTACTCATCTATTTACTAATGGAATAATTTTACGGAACATGCTGCTTTAGTGTTGTGATATAATCTTTCAAAATTACCTCTGATTTGTCACATATATTTTCCCCACACAATTAATAATCCACCTCCTATTGCCTTGTCTCCTGTCTCCCAGAGAATAAAGAAGACAGCCTTACTCTAACATGGAGACAAGACACATGGTGGTGCTGCATTTAAACTGAGGATCAACCTTCCTTATTCCAGGCCATTAACAGAGTGGGCTATTCAATTTGGAAAACAATTAGATGCCTAGATTTATAGAGTTACCTAACTGGTTTTCCACCAAATGTCCACCACTGGCACTGGTATCCATTAATTTGCTACAAGCCTGCAATGCAAAAACAACAATGATAAAACTTTATTTCTAGACTTCACCTCCCTCCCAAAAGGGACTCAGGGTGGTTTACAGCACCAAAACAGGCAAATGTTCAGTGTCTTACAAAGTAACAAACATCAGGAATAATACAAAATAATACACAATAATAACAATAACCTTATAATGAAAGAATTAAATGTTGAAATTGAGAATAAACCAATTAGACAATAAACTATCATTTTATCATTAAAAGCAGTTAAACATGAATTGCGTATGAAATGGCTAACACAGGTGTTTATTTAAAAGTATCATAGCCATCATATAGTGCAAATGGGTTCTCCAGTGTTCTGGTGAGAATAGTATCTTAGTATTCCTCCTTTCTATATGCTAAAGTGCATAAGTGCATCTTCAAACTTTTTTTTTATGGGGAGGAAAGTAGGGGCCATTTTTATTTCTTTAGGGAAGGAGTTCGAAAGACAGGGAGCAATCACAAAGAAGGCCCCCTCTCTCATTCCCACAGCCAAGCTTAAGGCGAGGGTGGGACTGAGAGCTGGGCCTCCTCCACTGACCACAGTGCATGAGATGGTCTATTTAGGGAGATGTGATTGGACAAATAGCCTGGACCCAAACCATTTAGGGCTTTAAAGGTGATGACTAGTGCTTTGTATTTAGCCCAGAAGTGTACTGGCAACCCAATTTTATGCTATCATATATGCATTTTCAAAACATATGACTGAATGAATAATGTACGAATAACTTGGGCTTTATGTAGGTTGCTAAACACACTAAAATGTGCTTTGCATCTTTTCCACTTAGGCAGAATAAATTAAATGCAAAAATAAAGAATGGGGGACGCATGGCTCGAAAAAGATCTTGGAGTCCTCGTGGACAACAAGTTAAACATGAGCCAACAATGTGATACGGTGGCAAAAAAAAGCCAATGGGATTTTGGCCTGCATCAATAGGAGTATAGTGTCTAAATCCAGGGAAGTCATGTTACCCATGCTCTATTCTGACTTGGTTAGACCACACCTGGAATATTGTGTCCAATTCTGGGCACCACAATTAAAGAGAGATCTTTACAAGCTGGAATGTGTCCAGAGGAGGGTGACTAAAATGATCAAGGATCTGGAGAACAAGCCCTATGAGGAGCAGCTTAGAGAGCTGGGCATGTTTAGCCTGAAGAAGAGAAGGCTGAGAGGAGACATGATAGCCATTTATAAATATGTGAGAGGAAGTCATAGGAGGAGGGAGCAAGCTTGTTTTCTGCTGCCCTGGAGACTAGGACGTGGAACAATAGCTTCAAACTACAAGAAAGGAGATTCCATCTGAACATTAGGAAGAATTGGGTTGTTGTAGGGTTTTTTTGGGCTGATGTCAGGAGAGAATGCCTCTAGAACATGGTCAGATAGCCCAAAAAACCTAAAACAACCCAGTGATTCCGGCCATGAAAGCCTTCGACAATACATTAGGAAGAATTCCTGACAGTGAGATCCGTTCAGCAGTGGAACTCTCTGCCCCGGAGTGTGGTGGAGGCGCCTTCTTTGGAGGCTTTTAAACAGAGGCTGGATGGTCATCTGTCGGGGGTGCTTTGAATGCAATGTTCCCGCTTCTTGGCAGGGGGTTGGACTGGATGGCCCATGAGGTCTCTTCCAACTCTATGATTCTTAAGAGAAGAAAAGTGGGATATCAACAACTTGGAAGCTGTGATTAGTTTTGAGAGTTTTGGCTGAATCTTCCCCCTTTTATAATAATTTAAATTAACCTTTTATTACATTATCGTAGCAGTTACATTTTCTAGGGCAAATAGTCTGGATTTTTGGTGAAGAAGGCCTTATGTAGGACAGAATATGATGAAATTGTTTTGTTTTTGTTTTTTTAAAAAAATACTGGTGCAAAATAGTTTCTGAATGAAGCGCTGTATGTAGCTCTGCCCTAAAATATTGGTTTTATTCACTTTCAGAAATTGTTTTTTAAAAAAATTGGTGCAAAATAGTTTCTGAATGAAGCACTGTATGTAGTTCTGCCCTAAAATATTGGTTTTATTCACTTTCAGAAAAGTAAGGTTGTATTTTGTGAAGGCAAATATCTAAGCATGGAATCTTGGGCAGTCTTTGATCCTCTTGGCATGAAGAGACTCCTGTTTTGTGCATCAGAGCAGTAATACAGAGATGTATTTCAATGGAGGTTTCTTGGACTTGAGCATTCAGCTGTAGGAGATGGAAGGGTAAGAGTTAAGTCCCATACCACATATAGGGGAGAACAGTCCATTGAGGGTTAAATTGCAGAGTCTAATGGAATAATAACTGGTAGCACCATCTGCTGGCCTACTTCCGCAGAAGGAGTCAGTATTTTTAACGACATCTCTAATATTCATGCTGATGCATTTTGATGCTTTGTGCATTCATTTCTTTCTGTGTTTCCTTGGAATCTGGCTATCTGTTTACGGCTGTGGTTGAAATTTCACCGTCCTGTGGAGGTTGACATTTTCCTTTTTTTGCCGGGCAGTAGATAAACAAGAGGCTCATGCTTGTCAAGGAAGGAATATGTTGGTAAATCACAATGTGTATTTGTGGAAGGCTGTGCCGATCTCCTCCGCTTTGAGCTTGCTAAACAGGCCATTTAGCAATCTTCTTTCAAAGGTTGTCTCTTGAGCTCTCCTACCTCGGGTGCTGGAAAAAAAAATCAGAGGGCGAGCCTTTGTCTGATGCCAAAAATGTCTTCAGTGAAGAGGCCAAGAGGAAGGGTAAGTGAAAGCTTGAATGAGTAGGAGGAGGAGGGGTTCTTTGGGCTAAAAGGCTAATGGGATTGAATAACCTTCCTTATTACTGGCTGCTGCTACGGGAGTCGTGCTGTATCGCCATCTTGAGCTTGTTGCTGTTTTCTCGAGTCTTGGCGATTTGTTGTAGCCCGCAGGCCTTGAGGTGGCATTTTCCTTTGCTATCGCAAGCCCTGCTTTCTTCTCAGTGCTGCAGTGTTGCTGTTAAGCTTTGATGAGGCACAGATAGGAAAATGTACCTAGTGAAGCGAACTGGATTTGGCCTGAAAATGTGCTTGGAAATCCTTGGCTTTTCCCCATGCCGTAGTCAGAGGCACATTTATGGGTGAGAACATTACAGAATTATTATCTGTTCCCCCCTCCCTCCCCCTTTTCTTTTTCTGGTCTGTTTGGATAGGAAATTCTTCCCATTCCTTACATTGTGTTTTCCTTAAACTGCCTTCCATGAGATCTCAGAGGGGCTGCTATAATTGCTTATGTTAGAATCAGGAATTTGAGTCTGCGTTTACAAATAACAACCAAACAAAGGAACTGTTTAACTGTTTCCTGCGATCGGTTGTAGATGAAATACTGAGCAGAAGAAATGTTTGGTAACGCACCGAGATTAGTTTAGCAAGGGAGGCTTTGTTTTCCTCTGAAAGGCAATTCTACTTAAATGCGTCGGACATTAAAACAATGATTTATGTGCAGATTATGTTATGACGTAAACTTTGATGTTATGTAAGTTGGTATAATTTGCTGTTGCTACACCGGCACATAAAACCTGTACCTTTGATTTTCAAGGCTGATAAATGAATTTAAATTTATATCTTTTCAGTGTGTGTGTAACTGTTTATTTGTAATGGTTGGGTTTTCCCTTGATATTTTAAAAAATGCAAATGGATCATAACATTGGATTACATTTGAAATTGTGGAGAATGGGATCATGAGACTAACCGTAGGAAAATCTATTTTATGTGTGTGTATTATATTATATTATATTATATTATATTATATTATATTATATTATATTATATTATACACACACACACATACTGGTAAAGGATGAGTGGGCCTGTGAATTTGAAATTGTTTACAACAAGAGCAAAATAGAAACTACAAGGATGAATAAGGGCAAAAAGTAAAATGGAGATAGTGATTTTTTGCACCGGGAATTGTATTGTGAGCCACCCATATCAGTATTTGAAGCCTGGAAACTGGACCCTATTAATTCAGTGGGCGGTGTGTATCCACCCTCTCCTTTATATGAGACATTAAACATTCAAACCATGAATATCTTACAGCAGAGAACCTTTACAACAAACGTTTGAAATTTACAATTTACTGCAGTGTTATGATTAAATGTATAACTTCAAATTACACATTTTTGCTTCCACTACTTTATCAATACAAAAGGGCAGCTACAGCCTCTGTTATTAATATTAGAAAAGGTAAATCAGCTTTAAAGAAAAACCCATTTCGATTACTTTCCCTTTCTGCCTTTTCATTGCGCAAGTAAAGACTTCACTTTAGATGAAGTAACTTTGGTTATGTAAAGGCTGTTATTATAGCTTTCCTCCATTTTCCCCCTGTTAAGTAAACTTTGAAGTACTGTTTTCTTCAATAATATAGTGTTACCCACTATTTTTTCTATTCCCTTATGTTTAAATTTATGATTGCATGTCAACTTTTTATTTCACTGCCTTTGTATATATGCATGTAATTCTTCTCTGTGTGACTAAGGAGTTCTGTTGCCCAAATCTGCTAATTGGAATGGGTCACGATGGGATGGGGATGCCTTTCTCTATTGGAGCTGTGATAGAAGGCAATGTCTGTCTTGGAAGCTCCAGTACAACAATAGGAAGTTGTGGGGATGTAGTTCTGATTTGACTGGTGCCTCTACTAGTACTCAAGGAGAAAGACTTGAAGCAAGCTTGGATCCCTTTCCCTTTCATTTTTTCTACAAGGCCTGGAACATTAGGAAGAACTTTCTGACTGTGAGAGCCATTCAGCAGTGGAACTCTCTGCCCCGGAGTGTGGTAGAGCCTCTTTCTTTGGTGGTTTTTAAACAGAGGCTGGATGGCCATCTGTTGGGACTGCTTTGAATGTGATTTCCTTGCTTCTTGGCAGGGGGTTGGACTGGATAGCCCACAAGGTCTCTTCCAACTCTCTGATTCTTTGATTCTAAGACCTTATTGCCCTCATGATAAAGTACCCCCCCCCCCGTCCTTTATAAAGACCCACCCCTTGTGTTCCTCCCTTACAATTACACTTTTTATTCCTATCTCACCCAGGGTTTTAACCTTTTAATATTTTATCTCATACATCTGGCCCACCCTTTATGCTTGATTTTACTATGCTATTTTATACTGTCTATTTTATCTGTTATTTTATATATTTTGTTATGATATATTTTTGCTGTTTTGTGTCTAATTATTTTGGGCTTGGCCTCATGTTAGCCACCCTGAGTCCCCTTTGGGGAATAAAGATTATTATTATTATTATTATTATTATTATTATTATTATTATTCCCTTCTATATCATGAGGTCCATGAGGTCACGAAGAGTCGAAAACGACTGAACCTATGAACAACAACATATCACCCTAGGCTGGAATACCTTTCTTCCTATTCTAACTAATGGGAAGGAAATTGAAAGAGAGAGCCAGAAAAGAAATATGGAAAGATGCCACCCACACCTTATCTGATATGAATTTGCAGAGTTTTGGAAACGGCAGACAACTCACCTTGTTTCTGGTCTTGCTAGCTGCAGTGTTAAACTTGTAGAGCAGGGGTATGCTGGCAGAGCATACATTTCTATCAATTGGCCGCCCATCCTCTCTGTCTGCACAACATTGTTTGCTGTGTTCCCATCCTGGAAGGTGATGGACCTTTTCCTCAGCTCCCCAGAAGTAATGCTTAGACGTATTTTCCTAACCCCTTCATCACTAATTGACTTTTCCAACACCATCGGGTTATGTTCTAGGAAAGGAAATCTTATATAAAGAGTTAGTGCAGGGGTCCTCAAACTATTTAAATAGAAGCGCAGATCACAGTCCCTCAAACTGTTGGAGGGCCGGATTATAATTTGAAAAAAAATATATGAATGAATTCCTATGCACACTGCACATAACTTAGTTGTAGTGGAAAAACACTTAAAAACAATGCAATAATTAAAATGAAGAACAGTTTTAACAAATATAAACTTATTAGTATTTCAATGGGAAGTGTGGGCCTGCTTTTGGCTGATGAGATAGGATTGTTGTTGTTGTTGTGTGCTTTCAAGTCATTTCAGACTTAGGGTGACCCTGAGTGAGGGCCGGGTAAATGACCCTGGAAGGCCGTATCCGGCCCCTGGGCCTTACTTTGAGGACCCCTGTTACAGAGTGAAAACTCCATTGAATGCAATTGGGACAACATCTGACTGACTATGCATAGGATTGTGCTGCATGGGTGAAGTCATATTTATGCATATCTGACATTAACTGCCAGTGAATATATTTGGACTTAGGTCTTGGTAAAACCTGCATAGATGTACACCGTAAATCTCCAATCTGAAGCTGTGACAAACAATCTGTTTCCTTTCAGCCTCCTTCCACCAAGAAGACAGATGGTTCTGGGACATATACTAAGTTACAGAATACCCAGGTGAAATCCATGTCTGAGAAGAAACAGAAGAAAAAAGCAGAATCTGAGAGTAAGCAGGAGAAAGCAAACCGCATCATATCTGAAGCAATAGCTAAAGCAAAAGAAAGAGGGGAGAGGAACATCCCACGAGTAATGAGTCCGGAAAACTTCCCAAGTGTCTCAGCAGAAGGGAGAGAAGAAAAAAAGGGCAGGAAAGGAAAATCCAAACCGAAAGACAAAGAAAGCAAAAAGCCCAAAACCAGCTCATCTTCCAAATCTAAAGAGCGGGGAAAAATTGGGTAAGTAGTCTAAAATGGCATTTCAAGGTGGTTCAACACTCTGGTTTCAGTCTTGCGTCCACCCAAGATAATATGCAAAAGATTCCTGTTCCAAATCAATCAGAAGAGCAATCAAGAGTTAGCAAAAGGTTAGACAAGTTACTAGATGACTGGAAGAATATTGTGTTTAACCCGGCAGTCCAGCCTTCACTGTGGCTTTATATGGCTGGTACTGAATGCCAAAATTTTCAGAGACAAATTGCCATCAAAGTGCTTAAATCACTAAAATAACAGCACCATAGTTTTTGAAATTTGAATATTAATCAAATTGTCAACATTATTAAAGATAATATAATGATCTTCATTCCTAAATCTGCAATGCATGGATAAAACAAAATCCCAGACACAATGATATTTTTTAGTCAATAGCTCTTTTTGAAAAACGTTGGCATCTTTGTTCCTTACAGCTTTCTACAGCTTCTAAATAATAATAGGTAAAGGTAAAGGTCCCCTTGCATTAAGTCTAGTCATGTCCGACTCTGGGGGTATGGGTCTCATCTCTATTTCTAAGCCGAAGAGCTGGCGTTGTCCATAGACACCTCCAAGGTCATGTGGCCAGCATGACTGGATGGAGCACCGTTACCTTCCCACAGAAGTGGTACCTATTTATGTACTCACATTTGCATGTTTTCAAACTGCTAGGTTGGCAGAAACTGGGGAGCTCACCACGCTCCCCGGATTTGAACTGCCAACCTTTCAGTCAGCAAATTGAGCAGTTCAACGGTTTTAACCCACTGCACCCCAAGAGAGCCTAAATAATAATATTTGGCATTAATACTTGGTTTGCATTGTATTTGATAAAAGGTTTTTTGTAAGACTGCATATCTATGTCTCGCTTCAAAACTGGAGTGTTTTTAAAGACTTCTAATATTGCTCCTGCTTTTCCAGTACCTTTTAGAAGTTGTGGAGAATTGCAAAGCAGAATAGCATTTTTGATACATAAGTCTTCCTTTTTCAGTTGAGTTGATGCATACTTCTAGGATAGTTGCCAAAATGGAGCCGCTGAGAAACCAGAGAATATGTTTGTGGGAATCCTGAAGTTTTCAAAAGTATTTTTAAGAAAAGAAAAGAGAACACCCAAGAAGACATCTCCCTGCTTCCTCAAGCCTAGTGGGGACTGAGCATGTTTAGTAATCATGGGATATATAGTAACAATTAGAAAAGAAAACAAATCATAGCTCAAAAAGACTGTACTGCCTAAGGGATATGGCTGGCTACTAAAAGATAATTACTTTTTTCATACAATATCCCCTGTTCAATTAAAACTAATTGAGAGCTGGCTTTATTATTATTTTTGTGTCAGGAGCAACTTGAGAAACTGTAAGTCACTTCTGGTGTGAGAGAATTGGCTTTGCAAGGACGTTGCCCAGGGGATGCGCGGATATGTTACCATCCTGTGGGAGGTTTCTCTCATATCCTCGCATGAGGAGCTGGAGCTGGAGCTGATAGATGGGAGCTCACCCCATTGCATGGATTCGAACCGCCGACCTTTCGGTCAGCAGTTCAGCCAGCACAAGGGTTTAACCAGTAGGTGTTCTAGGAGGTGGCTGAGGCTGTATATAAAGTGGAGTATATCTCTGAGCGTGTAACTCTATGAACTAAGTTTCACTTGTTAAAGCCAATATGTAATGATGGATTATTGGCTCGAGCATTAAAGCTTTTTGCCAATGTATAATTTTCCAAGTATTTTTAATAGGTTCTGCTCGCTATGTTTCCTACTGTTTTCATTAGAGCAGTATTGCCATCTGGTGTAAATCTGCGCCTTCAGGATCAGGAATTCTTAAGCAGGACTCCTTGGGATACTAGGGTTCCATTAAAGGTTGCTAGAGATTCTATAAGAGATTTCAACAAAGATATGAGCTGTAGGTATAATAATCTGTATTCAGGGATTTCCTAAGACTTGAAGTTTATTTCAAGGCCTCCTTTAGGGCAAAAACATTGAAAGAGGCTGTTCTAAACCATGCAAAGGTATACCAGATACATACTGTCTTTTGCGACAGATTTTTCATGCTGTTGTGTGTAAAGATTATCCTTTATCCAAAATGTTGCAACCAGTTTTGGATTTTTTTTGTGTATTTTGGAATACCTATATTTGCATGTACATACATAATGAGGTAGCTTGGAGGTGGTACTTCATTATTTTTCATAATTTTGAATACAAAACAAAATTTGTGTGCATTGAAGCATTGGAAAGCAAAAGTATCACTTTCTCAACCATACATGTGGACAAATTTTAGATTTTGGAATATTCTGGATTTTAGAATTCCAGATAAGGGATGTTCCATCTATATGGAGTTGGTTATTGTATTTGTTTTTGGTTTTGTGTTTAATAGCATTCTGAGTTGCCGTATATATTCAAGTATAAGGTGACCCGAATATAAGCTGAAGCAGAGTATAAGCTGAGGGTGGGAAATGCAGCCACTACTGGTCAATTTCTGAATAAAAATAGAGATTAATAAAATTACATTAATTGAGGAATCAGTACGTGAAATGTTTTGGATATTTACATAAAACTGTAATTTAAGATAAGACTGGCCAACTCTGATCAAACCATTATTCTAACCTTCTTCAATGTAAATGTCCTTACGTATCCTTCCAATAATAATAAAGAGAGTAAAATAATAAATGTAATAATAATAATAGAGTAAAATAATGGAAATATAATAATAATAGTAATAAAAATAAAATAATGAATGTAGCAATAACAATTATAAAGTAAAAAAATAAATGTAATAATAATAGAGTAAAATAATAAATGTAATAATAATAATAACAACAGAGTAAAATAATAAATAACCTTCACTCGAGTATAAACCGAGGGAACTTTTTCAGCCTGAAAAAAAGGGCTGAAAAACTAGGCTTATACTTGAGTATATACAGTACTTGGAGTAACTCATTTCATTCTGAAAAGGCTTTGCACCAGCAGTAAACTTGGAGTTACTGGTGCAAAGCCTTTTCAGAGTGAAATGAGGAGCTTTTGACATCTCTGTAGAACTTCTTAGTAATGCTTTAGAGTTCTGTTCCATTATTGCTAGCGTTCAAAATGGGAACGAATAACTGTTTATATCAAAATAAGGTTTTGAACCCAAAAGTAACTTCAACATAGGCAAAGTGAGATTAGTAAGCTTATTGAAATCAGTGGCTGACATTGTCTGTTCCTTGAATCAGCTGTAAAGCAATTTAATCTGGTAAAAGAAATTGCATTCTCTTTTTTGAGGGTGATAAACATATCAGCAATTTATCAAATTAAAAATTCTGCACATGTTTTATGTCATGAACACTTTTGAAAATAAAAGAAGGGAGTAGTCTCAGGGCCCTTCCAAACAGGCCCTATATCCCAGGATCTGATCCCCAGTTTTTTGTTTATCCCAGATTATCTGATAGTGTGGTCTCATATAATTCAGTTTAAAGCCGAAAACCTGAAATCAGATCCTGGGATATAGGGCCTATCTGGAAGGGCTCTTAAGCTACTAATTTTGTTCTTTCAGTTATCCTCTGAGTTGCTATAATATCCCTTTGTATATGCCTGAAAACCAATACTGTAATAGCCTAATGTGATCTTTATTACTGGTTTCCCTAAGACAACATACGGAATCTATTTTATAAGAGAGATTTTAACAACTGCACTTCCATGCCTTATAATGCACACCTAGACTTTTAACATCAACATTTTCGTAATCACCAGAAAAAATATTTGCTGTGTTGTGACTCAAGTAAACTAAACAAGCAAAGAGATGGGTATATGAATGTGTTTGCCATATTCAGCGCACTGTGCTCGCTTGTTCTTTTAAGTCACCACATACGCAAGGGTTGCCTGTGTGAGGCATTCATGGCTTTGGACTATATGACCTTCAGGTGCATTTCAGAATTGTGAGTCATACAGTTGGCAAGATGAATCATGTGCATTATGGAGGCTTGCCAGAATGGTCCGGCTGCAGCAGCTGTAGTTTGATGAGTAAGGGGCAATTTTCTCTGTCTTTCATTCTTTCATTCTTTCTTCGTCAAAGAAAAGAAGATACAGAAGATCTAGGGATATCAGTTACTCATAGGGTATTTTGAGATGAGTGTCAGAATGCTCACTGAAGCATTTTAATGTATCATTGTGTGGGTTCCTTTCTGCAGTTGTATTACATGCATATTATGGAACCAATGTTGTGTATGTGTGCTTGATGGATAGACCTTTTGACGTGTATGTGAATTGATATCTACAAGCATTTATTTGGTCATATTTCAATGGATCCTTCATTGATATACTACATTAGTCTGTTTCTTTTGATGGCATAACACAGGGGACCTCAAACTTTTTAAACAGAGGACCAGGTCACAGTCCCTCAAACTGTTGGAGGGCTGGATTATAATTTGGAAAAAAAAAACATGAATGAATTCCTATGCACACTGAACATATCTTATTTGTAGTTCAAAAACCACATAAAACAATACAATAATTAAAGTGAAGAACAATTTTAACAAATATAAACTAATTAGTATTTCAGTGGGTTGATGAGATAGGATTGTTGTTGTTGTTGTTGTGTGCTTTCAAGTCATTTCAGACTTTGGGTGACCCCGAGTGAGGGCCGGGTAAATGACCTTGGAGGGCAGTATCCGGCCCCTGGGCCATAGTTTGAGGACCCTTGTTATAGAGTGAAAGCTCAATTGAATGCAACTGGGACAACATCTGACTGACTATGCATAGGATTGTGCTGCATGGGTGAAGTCATATTCATGCATATTTGAGATTAACTGCCAGTGAAAAGTACAGGTTGAGCATTCCATCTTTGGAATTCCAAAATCTGAAATACTCCAAATAGTCAACATGGGTGACTGAAATGGTGAAATCTTTGCTATCTTGAAGATTCAATATACACGAACATCGTTTCATTCCCACAATTGTTTTTAAAATCTTTGGAGAAATAATCTTCAGGCTAGGTGTCTGTGAAGCACAAATGAACGATGTGTTTAGACTTGGACCCCACCTCATAAGATAACTTATCTATATAAATAAAAATATAATGTTCGTTTATGGGATTGACATAACTCAAAAACCACTGGGCGAATTGACACCAAATTTGGACACAATTCACCTACCAGGCCAACGAGTGACCATCACTCATAAAAACACTGAAAAACACAGCAGAAACAAACAAAGCAAAACAAGCAAACAAACAAAACAAAACAAACATTACAACACATGCGCAAAACCACATATATACACAAACACACATATATACACAAATATATACACATATACACACAAAACACATATATACAGACTGGGCCACAGCACGCATGCTCAAAACCACATTTATACACAAACACACATATATACACATTTGACACAAATATATACACACATGTACTCATATATACACACACAAACACATACACAGACTCAGTCGCAGCAACGCGTGGCAGGGGGCGGCTAGTTATTCATATGCAAATATTCCAATATCAGAAAAAATACCAAAAACATTTCTTCCCCCTATCAGATAAGGAAGGCATGGACAAACTTGGGCCCTCTAGATGTTTTGGACTTCAACTCCCATAATTCCTAAAAGCCAGTAGGCTGTTAGGAATTGTGGGATTTGGAGTCGAAAACACCCGGAAGGCCCAAGTTTGCCCATGCTTGAGATAAAGGATGCTCAAATGCGCAGAATTTTCCACTCATATTACCATCATTGTATATGTACAAACTAGCTGTTGTTAACTTGCTACTTGACTTGCTACTTACTGCTTCTGATATCTAAGCTTCAGCAGCTACAAAATCACCTTAATTTTGCTAATATCAAGGGGAAGCCTTGATTTTACAGGCATAAGTTGGTAGCGTTAAGAAACAATTTTCTTCAAGGCTTTCATGATGGTGCTCATCAGGGATCTAATTAGATTTCCTGCTGGTTTTGCCCAGAGGTGACAACTGTGTGCGATGCCATGGGTTTCATTGACTAATAATATATAGAACAAATCTTTTACTATAGTCAGCCTTAAGGTTCACTGCTAACAAAGGCTAGGCTTTTGGGACTATTGTGCTGAATTTCCTGGCTTGTCATTAATTTTTTTAAAAGATGATTTGACATTCAAAAATGACGATTCTTTAATACAGCCACCCACATATGACACGGTTTAATATAGAGATGTAATAGAAAGCAGCATTTCAGTGGTGTTGCTCTGGTGATGCAAAAAAGAAAAGGGAGCCATCTCACCGAACAGGCACCCACCTTATTGGTATTTTTACATGTATTAAAAACTTAAGTTGTCTAATTGTACATTTGCACATCTTAATACTCAGATTAGTACAATTCTTTGTCTTGCTGTTGATTAGTGTATTTGCATTTTGATTGTAAAATTAATTACGTTTAATTGTAATTAATTATGTGTACGATCATGATATTTGTTATTGAAGGACAGACTATAACAGTGGTTCTCAACCTGGGGGTCGGGACCGCTGGGGGGGGGGGTCATGAGAGGGTGTCAGAGGGGTCGCCAAAGACCATCAGAAAACATAGTATTTTCCGTAGGTCATGGGGGTACTATGTGGCCCAATTCTATCGTTGGTGGGGTTCAAAGTGCTCTTTGATTCTAGTTGAACTATAAATCCCAGCAAATACAACTCACAAATGTCAAGGTCTATTTCCCCCAAACTCCACCAGTGTTCATATTTGGGCATACTGAGTATTCGTGCCAAGTTTGGTCCAGATTCATCTTTTTTTCAGTCTAGGTGAACTACAACTCCAAAACTCAATGCACACTTTCAGTATTTTCTGTTGATCATGGGAGTTTTGTGTGCCACGTTCGGTTCAATTCCATTGTTGGTGAAGTTCAGAGTGCTCTTTGATTATAGATTAACTATAAATCCCAGCAACTCCTACTCCCAAATGACAAAATCAATCTCCCCCAACCCCATCAGTATTCCAATTTGGGCGTATTGGGTATTTATGCCAAATTTGGTCCAGTGAATGAAAATACAACCTGTATATCAGATATTTACGTTACGATTCATAACAATAGCAAAATTACAGTTATGAAGTAGCAAGGAAAATAATGTTATGGTTGGGAGTCACCACAACATGAGGAACTGTATTAAGGAGTCACAGCATTAGGAAGGCTGAGAAACACTGGACTATAAGTTTTCAAGGCATCCTGAATCTTTAAAGAAATTCTTTGTAATAAAGAGTAGGGCACTGTATATATTTCTGAGTGGGTTGAATTTTTTTTTATAATAAATTGACCCAAAAACATTGCTATCATGGTCAGGAATGTTCACGCCGTTTCCTGTCATTTGAACCCATTGCTCCATTGAGTCCTAGTCTCCAAGTCAGTAGAAAACAAGCCTGCTCCTTCTTCTTTGTGATATCCTTTCAAATATTTAAATATGGCGATCATGTCTTCTCTCATCCTTCTCCTCCGCTCCTCATAGGAATTCATGATCTTCAGACCTTTGATCATTTAAGTTGCCCTTCTATCTTAGAGTCAATCTCTCTTGTAAATTGTGGTGCCCAGAACTTTTCAAGTGAGGTCTAGCCAAATCAGAATAGAGAGGCACCATAACTTCCTTTGTTCTAGACCAGTGGTTCCCAACCTGTGGTCCATGGACCACCAGTGGTCCGCAAGAATAAAAATATGGCCTCACCATTACTACACCGTTGCCTCAAAACCATGTAACAACGAGAGCGACTGGTCTCACGAAACCCTCTTATAGTGCCGAGGCAATGGGGATTTTGGGAGGGGAGAGGCTGACTACCCATGAAAGATTATTACTACCACATCAATTCTAGATTATTAAATAAGATTTTCTGTGAGCGAACAGATGGCAACTACTGGATGGCATGTGTTCTGTATCAGAAACTAAAGCTGATGTGGTCTGTGCAATGGAATTTTTTGAATCAGCACCCCAAGTAACCAAACCAAATCTAAAGTTGACCAAAAACCCCTTTGGTACTAATGTTGGAGAGTGGTCCCTGGTCAAAGTGGTCCCTGGTCAAGTGGTATCTGGTCAAAAAAAGTTGGAAACCACTGATCTAGACACTATACTCCTTTTGATGCAGCTCCAAGTCCTATTGACTTTTAAAGCTGCTGAATTACATTATTGGCTCATCTTCGACTTGTCCGCTAAGACTTATACATGAGTCAGTGCTAGAACATGGATCCAGAGTGAAGGTGATAACGTGAGATAGAGGCCAAACTGGGAGTGTGAAAGAAACGAATCCTCTTTCCTTCCATTTTTCCTCACCCTTTCCCCCTCGTCTGAGTGGTGTTCAGTAGCAACATAAGGAAGTCTGAAGAATGCAACATCTGGGGCATTTGAGGTGGTGGCCATTTTACTGATGCTTAATTGTATAAGTCTCTGCAGAGAGACTGTGTTGGCCATTTTAATAGAGCTTAATTTAAAAACCTGTTTATGTATCACAGAAAAGGATTGAAAATTTGTTCAGTTGTGCAGGCCATGTTCAAAATTATACATTCTTTTATCTCTTAGTGTTCTAAAAGGTCCCAAATCTTCAAGAGCAAAACCATCTTTTAATTGAGAATATTACGCTATGGAACATATATCTGGTATAGATATCATAAAAGGGGAAAGAAGGAGAAAATGCTTTTGAAGATTTACCCTACTATTATTTAAGTGCAATCTCTGCCCCGAAATGTTGACAGTTGATTTGGAAGATATTTATCCTTTCTGTAAAAACCATTTGGATGAAATGCCCAAAGATGGGTACTAAAAGTGCACAAGCTTTGGTTGAAAATTCCAATGTACACATGAGTTTGGCTTCTGTTTTATACATGTAAAATGAAGTAATTGAAGTGCACATTTCCACTGGTAGAGCAACATATTAAAATATGACATTTTCTCTGTACTTGCAATTACATGGACCACTTCATATGTTATGGATTTCAATAGCCCATCTATATATAAAGTGCAGGGTGCATCTACACTGAAGAATTAATGCAGTTTGACACCATTTTAGCTGACATGACTCAATGCTATGGAATTATGGGTCTTCTCTGCCAAATAATGCTTGTTCCTCACAAAACTGCAACTTGTATTATTCCATAGCATTGATCCATGACAGTTAAAGTGATTTATTCATGAGGATGAATAAGCTGAGAATCAATGCCGACAAGACAGAGGTCCTCCTGGTCGATCGTAAGCCGGATTGGGGTATAGGGTGGCAACCTGTGTTGGATGGGGTTGCACTCCCCCTGAAATCGCAGGTCCGCAGTCTGGGTGTCCTCCTGGACTCATCCCTTACGCTTGAAGCTCAGGCGTCGGCGGTGGCCGGGAGGACCTTCGCACAATTAAGACTCGTGCGCCAGCTGCGACCATATCTCGTGAAGTCGGATCTGGCCAGAGTGGTCCATGCCTTAGTCACCTCCAGATTGGACTACTGTAATGAACTCTACGTGGGGCTGCCCTTGAAAATGGCCCAGAAATTTCAATCGGTCCAACGGGCGGCAGCCAGGTTACTAACTGGTGCGACTTACAGGGAGCAGTCAACCCCCCTGTTTAAGGAGCTCCATTGGCTGCCATTCATTTTCCGGTCCCAATTCAAGGTGCAGGTTCTTACCTACAAAGCCCTGAATGGTTTGGGACCCACCTACCTGCGTGACCGCATTTTTGTGTACAAACCCACATGATCTCTTTGACCATCTGGAGAGGCCCTGCTCGTGCTCCCACCTCCATCGCAGGCGCGATTGGTTGGGACGAAGGAGAGGGCCTTCTTGGTGGTAGCCCCCTAACTCTGGAACTTGCTCCCCAAGGACATCAGGCATGCCCCAACATTGGCAGTCTTTAGGAGGAGCCTGAAAACATGCTTGTTCCAGTGTGCCTTCCCAGAATAAGAAAAATTCCCAGCAATATGTCCTCACAATGCACTTTAGTATTGGTTTAGGATGGACTGCGCTCCCTCATTTCTTTTAAAAACCTATACCAGATATATCCTACCTTGTTCATGCCAGCGTTTATTTTTAAATTTTAAACTATTACATTTGGCCTGGCCATAGGTTTTAAATTCTTGTATGTTACTGTTAATTGGTTATTGTTTATTTGTGATTTATATTAATTGTATTGTATTTATTGTTTTGTTTATTGCTTTTTGTTTTTATTGATGTGTTGTTGGGCTTGGCCTCATGTAAGCCGCTCCGAGTCCCTTGGGGAGATGGTGCCGGGGTATAAATAAAGTATTATTATTATTATTATTATTATTATTATTATTTCAAACTGCATTAATTCTCAGTGCCAAGACCTCATCAATGCACCTGTATGTAGATTGTGTTCATTCCTCCCACATTAGCTGTGACAACCAATTTTCACACAAACATGTAGTCTCACTCTGTCATAGTCAACATAAGGCTATATTTTTAAATTTTCCATAATCACAATCTGCCAAGTTACAAAATAATATCATTTCTGTGCATGTTATATCTGCAAATAAGATTTGATGCTGTTTGCTGGTAAATTCTGTAAGCTCAATGAATTGCTATTTAATTGTAGTATTATTCTTTATTTGTTGAATGGGTACATCACCTTTAATAGAATTTTATCTAGTTATTTCTTATATATGATAAAGCTAGAATTGGTTCAGTCAGCCCCTGTCGCTACTCATAATTATCTTTCGGTGCCCAGCCATGTTTACTAGTTTTTTTGACATGTAATAATTGCAGTAAATGAATAAGGCCAAAGCTTAGGGAGAGGAGGTTGTGAAATTACAGCAGATTCTATTCTAAAGCAATTCTCTCACTGCTGCATGGTATATAATTATCAAATCTGCATTATGTAAAGTGTGCATCTGAGGACATCTCTTTATCTGAATTTGGTTTGATTGTAATCGCATTGCGATTATTGTCAGATTGCCTTGCAAAGCAGCCCTTGTCAGATTTTAAATATGGAAAATTATATGTATTTGTAGCATTCTGATTAAAACCAGATGGAATGATATTAATATTGCTCCTTTTTCAGTAACCCTTTGAACATAAACTCAGAAATAATTAGCACTCTTGCATTAAGAATATAATTTTCTTTACAATTCGACAGTCATTAGTGCTTACTGATGAAATTATTTCTGTATTTCTTTTTTTGAATTGTATTAAAATTGTATGGGTGTACTTGATCTGGACCATACATGAAAATAGTGTGTATATACCAATTTTATATATTTACTAGCAGTCCCCTGCCATGCATTGCTGTGGCCCAGTCTGGTGATCTGGAAAATAAAGTAATGAGAAAGTGTTGGTTTCTAATATATGCAATGTCTTTATGCTTGTAAGTAAACAGTATTTCTTGCTGTTTCTTTGCCAGTGTTGATGTAGACATTGTCTGGTTTGCCTACTCTGGAACATGCAACATATCAATGTCCTTCTTTAGGGATCCCTTTCAAATCTTTGATACTGCATCTGTCATATACATATATGTGTGTGTGTGAATGGCTGGATGGCCCTTTGTCAGGAGGGCTTTGATTATGTTTTCTTGCCGCGGTGAAGAGAGTTGGACTGGATGGCCTTAAGGCAGCATTTCTTAACCTGGAAAGTCAAGGCCCCGGGGGGGGGGGGGGTCACCAGGGGGGTATCAGAAAGGTCACCCTAGACCACCAGAAAACACAGTATTTTCTGCTGGTCATGGGGGTTCTGTGTGGAATGTTTGGCCCAATTCCATCGTTGGTGGGGTTCGGATTGTAGATGAACTATACATCCTAGTAACTACAACTCCCAAATGGCAAGGTCAATTTCCCCCAAACTCCATCTGTGTTTATATTTGGGCATATTGAGTATTTGTGCCAAGTTTGGTCCAGATCCATCATTGTTTGAGTCCACAGTGCTCTCTAGATATAGGTGATCTACAACTCCAAAACTCAAGGTCAATGCCCACCAAACCCTTCTAGTGTTTTCTGTTGGTCAGGGAAGTCCTGTGTGCCAAGTTTGGTTCAATTCCATCGTTGGTGGAGTTCAGAATGCTGTTTGATTATAGGTGAACTATAAATCCCAGCAACTACACCTCCCAAATGAAAAAAAATCATAATTTTTTGAGTGATGGTCACTCCTTGCGTTGTGAGATGTTTTGTTCGCAAATTTGGTGTGATTTCATTCATTAGTTCTTTTGTTTTTAAGGTACTAATTATGCACAGAGCATTTTTATATATATAGATACCGAGTATTACATGGGTCAGATACTTCTAGGCATATATGTAGATTTTTTTTCCTATTGCTGTCTATTCTTTATTAAAGTGCAACTATAATAAATTATATTTCCAGAAGAGGAAATGCAATTTTAATATTTATTCAAACTTCACTGCAGGATTCAGAGGAAATGCTGAATTACTGTAATACTGATATTAAAATGGAGGGAAGCGAAAGCATCAGCCTTTTATGTGTAGGTTTACCATTGTCTTTTGTTTCCAAACAGCAAACTTATTATTACTCTGGGTAAAAAGCAAAAACGAAAAAATGAGTCTTCGGATGAAATGTCTGACGCTAAACAGCCTCCACAGCAATCATTCAAAGATGAGACTTCTCAGGTATTTAGAATCTCCACTTTGAGAATATGTCCCTTAAAGCATTGGTCCTTCACCACAACCTATACCTATCACACAACAAAGCTTTGTAAATGCTGGTTAGAAGATTATTTCAGCTGTATGCCATTCCGTTTCAGAAAAGAAGATCAAATCGACAAGTTAAAAGGAAGAAGTACGCAGAAGAAGGTGAAGGAAAGCAGTCAGAAGAAGAAGCCAAAGTCTCTGTGAAAATCAAAAAGACTTCCACTGTTCTACCTGCTGAACAACCTTTACAATTATTTGTGGTAAGCACTGCTGATTTTATAGATGTTTTGTCTGGCTGCTGTATATGCTTAATTTTAAAAGTTGCACATATGCACCTGCATTTACTAAAAGGCAATATTGGTACACAATTATAGACCATTTGCAATTAAACAGCCATTTACGCTGTGTGGCTTTGGTTGAAGCAGCACCTCCATGTTGCACTACTTTGTTGTCTGCCTGAATCATCTGTCAGAAATATTAAAAATTAACTAGGTATTTTTAATTACAAAAATGTGAGTCAAGCACTGAAAGGGTTAAACGGATGCAATGACTCGGCAAAAGCTGCAGTTGAATGTAAGCAGATGTGCCTGTAGCTTAGTAGCTCCAGTCTGTGAGAGGTTTCTGTGGGAGAAGGGCCTCTGTGTGTTAGTAGGCCTCAGTATGAGAAGGCCTCAGTGTGAGAGAGGTGTCAGTCTGAGAGAGCCCTCAGTATGAGGAGGCCTCAGTGTGAAGTAGGCCTTGGTGTGAGTAGGCCTGGTGTGAGAAGCTTTGGTGAGAGAAGCCCCAGGTTGAAGACCATTGTGTATGAAGCTCCAGTGTGAAGGCTACTGTGCGTAAAAAGCTACTGTGTAAAGCTCCTATGTAACTTCTGTGTGAGAGGAGGCTCTGTGAAAGCAAAGCTGTTTATCTGCATGAGAAAGAATCCCAGATGGAAGCAAAGAAGGAAGTGTAAAGAACTTTATTTGTGTTACGGAAACCTTGTTGTTGTAAATAGTGCAACTATATTATTTTACTACAAAGAAAAGCCTCATATGGAAGAAATAACATCAATCTGTGTGTTTTTGTTCTTTTTATCACTTTTGGCTACTGGTGCTGGGTCACCCTGCTTCTAATCAGTTACTCTGCTCTGCATCCATGGGGAGGGTATTTTATTAATAAGCCCACTCGCCCAACATCACCATCTCCAATGTACTTATGGGGTCGATGCATGGCTTCTATACCTTGATTCAGTAGCCTAACCTACTCATCTTCCAAGAGCCAGAAATGTAGAGATCTGTGGGGAAATCCATCAAATTTAAGCCTCACTCAAAGAGATAATAGCTATGTATATTTGGCACATTGTACACATGGAAGCTCTTTCTCATGTAGGAATTCAGTGGAGCAGTTCCCACTTGTATCCTCAGAACAGCATCTGTGTAGAGCTTTCTCCTTCAGCAAAGTAAAGATAGGTTTAGCAGAAGCTTGCAAGAAGCCTTTCTCTCGCAAGATTTGGGGGGCTTCCTGTCTGATTTGGACCCTGAACCAAAAGGGATAGATTTTTGAAATGTTGTCATTGAAATTGCGGCATTTCAATTTAGATAATGAAGAGACTGTGTAACAAATGTGGTCCAGAACCATCAAGCCACGTAGGAGCCTTTGAGGTACAAACAAGCATATGTACATACACATTTTCACTTTTATTTATATGGCCCTGACTGCGTTGGTCATGAAACAATTAGGATTTGTGCTAAAAGAAAATAGAATGCTAGAGGATTTAATTGTGCTGTTGTGTAATCTGTACTCCAGACAAGCTGCCACAGTCAGTACTGAATATGATGAAACAGGGTTGTTTTCAGTTGGCAAGGAGCTGAGATGAGGGTATATTTTATTATTCTAGCTGTTTAATTTATATGCAGGATGTATCATAAGGAAAGAAGGATTAGACTTGCAGGGAGGAGATGTGAAAATAGGAGAAAGAAATATCGGTGGTTTAAGATACATAGAGAACAATCACAATACTAGTAAAATATCAAAGATTTGAAGTATCTGATATTGAAGCAATAGAATGGAAAAGCAGAGTTACTATTGAATTTTAGGAAAATGCAATAATGTCTTCAGAAGATTTCCATAACATAGAAGTCGATAATGAAGACCGGGACTGTGGCGCAGCTGGCTGGGAGTCAGCTGCATTAAGGTCACTACTGACCAAAACGTCATGAGTTCGAAGACAGCCCAGGTTGGAATGAGCTTCTGACCAGTTTGTATAGCTTGCTGTTGACCTTTGCAGCCCGAAAGACAGTTGTACCTGTCAAGTAGGAAATTAAGGTACTGCTTATGTGAGGAGGCTCATTTACGAGGCCATAAAAATCTCCAGCAAGCATGCAAAGAATGCGGAAGTACTTCATCAATGTCACAAATGGACGGTGAAGCAACAGCTCCCCTGGTGGCCAGAATACTCTCATGAAAAAGCTGGAATGTTAAATAGCTTTTGTGTGTCTGTCTATATATGTTGTGTATTGATGGCATTAAATGTTTGCCATGTATATGTACATTGTAATCCGCCCTGAGTCCCCTGCGGGGTGAGAAGTGCGAGATATAAATACTGTAAATAAAAAGAAATAAATCATAGGGAAAGGTTGTTATTTACCTTTTCTCTTGTCATAAATCAGAATAGAAGCTGTAGTCAAGAAATCAGAAAAATAATAAGACTTGGAAGGGCAGCTGTTAAGGAAGTAAATAAGATCCTCAAGTGTAAACATGGATTGAATGCCAAAGTTAGAATCTTCTATGGTACGATATGAAGGCTTCTGTGTTTGGATATGACAACCTAACAGTGACAAGAGCTAATAGAAATAAATGACTCATTAAAATGGGCTGATGGAGGAGAATTCTATGGATATGCCAGACTTCCAGAAATACAAAGAAATGTTCCCAGAGTCAATCAAACCTGGACTTCTACTACAAGCTAGGATGAATAAACATGGCATGGTACATGGCATGTACTTTGGACAGGATATACAGTGATGTGATTTATTGGAAAAGACGATAATGCTTGGCATAGTGGAAGGCAATTGGAAAAGAGAGAGGATAGATTCAGTCAATGAACCTGAGTTTGCAAGATCTGAACATAACTGTTAATAAGAATCAGTTGGAAGTCTCCCATTCAAATGTTTATGTGTCTTCAGGTCACCGGTTGATTTATGGCAACCCAGGGATTTCATAGGTTTTTTCTAGGTAGGGAATACTTAAGGGTGGTTTTCCCAGGATTGACATCATTTGAAGCCAGCTTGACAACACATGCAAAATCAGTAAATCTAAATAAGGTCTGCTGACGTGTTGAATGTTTTCAGTGTTTATACTTGATTTAACACTGTTGGCAACAGTAACGAAACTGGATCGTGTTGGAAAGTCCTATAGGCAAAAGAATTTTCTTTTCCAAGGTTATAAGAATTAATGGAACTGTTGTTTCCTGCTGCTTCTACAGGAGAATCCAAGTGAAGAAGATGCAGCCATTGTAGATAAAATTTTATCTTCCAGACCTGTAAAGAAAGAAGTGAGTAAATATGGTAACTGGGGGAGCCGGGGGAGGTTGGTTCAAAATGATAAAGAAAGAAAGAAATCCTCTAAAAATATAAAATACTGTGTTCCTTTTTTTCAGATTCCTGGGGGAGTGGCAGTGGAAGCAGAGGAATTTTTTGTTAAATACAAAAACTAGTAAGTATTCTGTTGAGTTTCTATGTAAATTGCAGAATGTCATCCAGTTTAATGTTTTTAAGCACAATTCCAAGAGCTGCATGGAAGCAGCCTGTTTGAGTTTTGATTAAACTCTTTTGTAGTGCCATCAAGGCTTCATTACTAAGGTTTCAAAGCTAGTAGGCTGGGTCTCTTCTGTCCACAAATTGCTATAGCACAGGAAGAGTGATTAGCAAATAGAAAATAGGAAGTTGAGATTCTGCTTGTTCATCAGGACCAAAACTGGGCTTTTATTCTTATAAATAAAAGTATCCGGGTAGATGGGGCATACATATATAAGCATAAGATAACAAACTCCCAAAAAGCATGTAGAAGGGAGCCTGTAATGTGCATCTGTGTCCTGTGGTTTTTTTATTTTTTTATTTTATTGTATTTTATTTCATTGTAGTTCGTTGTTTGGGCTTGGCCTCATATAAGCCGCCCCAAGTCCCGGTTGGGGGAGATGGTGGCAGGGTATAAATAAAGTTGTTTATGATTATTATCATTATCATCATCTGGGTCTTAAACAGAATTGCCTATGTAATCACCTACGCCAGTGGTCCTCAAACTAAGGCCTGGGGGCCGGATATGGCTCTCCAAGGTAATTTACTCAGCCCTCGCTCAGGGTCAACCTAAGTCTGAAATTACTTGAAAACACACAACAATAATAATCCTATCTCATCACCCAAAAGCAGGTCCACACTTCCCATTGAAATACTAATAAGTTTATATTTATTAAAATTGTTCTTCATTTTAATAAATATAATTACTGTATTGTTTTAAAGTGTTTTTGCATTACAAATAAGATATGTGTAGTGTGCATAGGAATTAAAAGTTTGAGGACCCCTGACCTACGCAATAAATACACTTTCTTCAATGCCAGTTTGAAACTGCATTAAATGTCAGTGTAGATGTGCCCTCAGTGAAGCAACCAGTGCTAGAATGAGAGTGTCCTGTTACTATTTTGGACTTTTTTGCTTTTGTTCTCAAGTTCAGGACTCGGAAAAGAATTGTTCCAAATAAAACTGCTGTTATATTGTACACTCTCCTTCAGTAACGTGTAAAGGCACTGCTTTAACTGCCATGGCTCAATGCTGTGGAATTAAGGGAATTGTTGTTTGGCGAGGACAGATCAGTGTTCTTTGGCAGAGAAGGCTGATGACATTCCTGGAGGGCCATTCCCTGAAGGTGTTGTTGGGGGATTCCTACTCGGTCTCACAGCCATTGTCCTGTGGGGTCTCGCAAGGGTTAGTATTGTCCCCCATCTTGTTTAACATCTACACAAAGCCGCCAGGAGAGATCATTCGGAGTTTTGGAGTTCAGTGTCATCTGTACACAGATGACGTTCAACTCTGTCACTCATTTCCACCTGCTAATAAGTAAGCTGTTCAGGTCCTGAACCCGTGCTTGGCAGCTGTGATGGTCTGGATGGGGGCGAACAAATTGAAATTGAATCCAGACAAGACAGAGGTACTCCTGGTCAGTCGCAAGGTTGAACAGGGTATAGAGAGGATCATTTGCACAATTAAAACTTGTGCGCCAGCTGCGCCTGTACCTTGGGAATTAGACTTGGCCATGGTACTCTACGCTCTGGTTGCATCCCAAATAGATTACTGCAATGCACTCTATGTGAGATTGCCTTTGAAGATTGTTCAGAACCTTCAAATGGTTCAATAGACAGCAGCCTGGTTGCTCACCATAGAGGCGTACATCAGCTCCACTGGCTGCCAGTCCGCTACTGAGCACTGTTCAAAGTGCTGGCTTTAGCCTATAAAGCCCTTAACAGTTCTTGTCCAGCTTTCCTGTCCAAACGTATGTCCTCCTATGAACCATTGCAGAGATTAAGATCATCTGGGGAGGCCCTGCTCTTGGTCCCGCTTCCGTCACAAGTGCATCTGGTGGGAACGAGAGACAGGGCCTTCCCAGTGGCGGTCCCTTGGCTGTGGAACTCCCTCCCCAGTGATATTAGAGCAGCTCTCTCCCTTCTGGCTCCAAAAGGAAAGTGAAAGCCTTTGGACATTAATCTTTAGTGCAATAATAGCCTCGAAATATGCACAATTGATCTTTGGTATGGCCCTGGATTATGACCGAGGATGCCATGATTTTAATAGTGAATACCGTATTTTATATGTTTTAATGTGCATTTAATTTTAATTTTTAATTTCAGTGTATCCTGTTTGTTGTCCATATGTAAAGCCGCCTTGAGTCCCCTTCGGAATAGAGAAAGGCGGAATACAAATAAAGTAAATAAATAAATAAATACTCTAGCTTTCGTGACTCCATAGCATTGAACCACTACTGTCGAAGTGGTGTCAAACTGTATAGTTGTAAGCCTGAATGTAGGGAACTGTGAAATCAACAATATATGACTTTTTACCACTTACGTGAGATGCAGTATGTGAACATGCTCTACTCTTTTAGCTCCTACCTTCACTGCGAATGGGCGACAGAGCAACAGCTCCTAAAGGACAAAAGAATCCAGCAGAAAATCAAACGTTTCAAGCTGAGGCAAGCACAGAGGGCGCATTTCTTTGCAGATGTGAGTATCTATAAGAAACCAAACCAAAACCTTATATTAAACCTTATGGTAATATAAATTTCCAGTATGAAAAATGATATATATTTCAGCGTATTACCCTATTCCACGTCTCATGTTGTGCAACCTTTTTTATTTTTGCGCTCAGATTGTATCAATGAAATCTTAACTTTAAAAGTAGTTATATATTAATATGTATTCTTGCAATTTTGACCATTTTTATTCTTTCTACCTTGATATTGCTAGTAAATCTTTTTAAAATATATATATTTATATTCTAGAAGTCAACTTTAAGCCAGTTAAGTCATTATTAACATAATATAAACACATATTCAATTTCAGATGGAGGAAGAACTTTTTAATCCTGATTATATAGAAGTAGACCGAGTGTTAGAAGTCTCCTTCTGTGAAGATAAGGATACTGGAGAGGTATGGATTTGTCTAAAACGAGTAAGTCGCAAATCTCACAAAACTTGTCAAGATCAAGAAAGTATCTTTAAAGTACTCCATGTCTGTGTCAATCTGTTCAAACCATTAGCTGTCAAAGTAGAGCAGAACTTTTAAATTTTAAATCAATAATTTGCATCTTTAGTATATAATCTCTGTATTTATTAAAAGGCCAAAGTAAAAGGAGGGGGAAAGGCCAGTCACAGATGAATCAGAGGAAAGAAAGAAAGAACAGAGAAATTCTGAAAAGGAATGTCAGGTTCAGAGCAATGCAGTTAAAACTAACTCAGCATAATTTAAGTGTTTAGAGGGCACTATTGATATGTTTGGCCTACCAGGATGAATTGCTCTCATTAATTTTAGCTATTGTGGGGATTGAGAAAGCGTGACCCATCCGTTCAACATAATGGCATCTTAGAATTCCTCAAGTTAAATGTAAGTGTGGTAACTTATTCTATTTTCCCCTCCACAGCCTGTTACTTACTATTTAGTAAAGTGGTGCTCACTACCCTATGAAGATAGCACCTGGGAGCTGAAAGAAGATGTAGATCAAGGGAAAATAGAGGAGTTTGAACAATTGCAAGCAAAAAGGCCTGATACAAGGCGATTGGTAAGGATGTTCAAAAACTGCAGTATCAGACAGTTTAAGACAACTGAATATATACTTACTCTCTCTCACACAAACACACACACACGTACACACACACACACATATCAATAACAGTTAAAATATTATGAAATAGGTAAAGGTAAAGGTTGTCCCCTGACTTTAAGTCCAGTCATGTCTGACTCTGGGGTGTGGTACACATCTCCATTTTTAAGCCGAAGAGCCAGCGTTGTCCATAGACACCTCCAAGGTCATGTGTCCGGCATGACTGCATGGAGCACCGTTACCTTCCCGCCGGAGCGGTACCTATTGATTTACTCACATTTGCATGTTTTCGAACAGCTAGGTTGGCAGAAGCTGGGGCTAACAGCAGGAGCTCACGCCACTCCCCGGAATCGAACCTGTAACTTTTCGGTCAACAAGCTCAGCAGCTCAGCGCTTTAACCCACTGCGCCACCTGGGGCTCAATGAAATAACAAACTGTTTATTTTTAATAAGTGACAAACTAAGTAATGGTTTTTCTGGCATGCACTGACTGTTCTAATTCCCCCTCCCTCTGAAATTGCACATATTTTTATGTCAAGCCAATATGGGGAGATAAAGTGGAGTATAAATAAATATAACAATCATCATCATCATCATCATCTCTTCGCATAGAAAAAGGGTCAAAAATCTCATTTTTAAACATTTTTCTTTGATTTCTAAGGAACGACCTCCCCCTAATTCATGGAAGAAAATAGAACAGTCCAGGGAGTATAAAAACGGCAATCAACTCAGGGAATACCAAATGGAAGGACTCAACTGGCTCCTCTTCAACTGGTATAATAGGTACGTGCTCGGTTTTTGGATGATGGGCCTTTTGGTAATGTTAGTCACGGTGAATGTGTTTATCCTCCTTGTATTTTTCTTATGCTAAATGTGTCAGAAATTAAATATGAACTAGGTATTTTTAATTACAAAAATGTGAGTCAAGCACTGAAAGGGTTAAATGGATGCAATGATGTAGTAAAAGCTGCAATTCAATATAAGCAGGTGCTTGTTGCTTTGGAGTCTCAGTGTGTGCGAGATTTCTGTGAGAGAAGGGCCTCGGTCTGTTAGTATTTATTTATTTACGATATTTCTACACTGCCTTGCTCAAACCTAAAGGTGACTCAAGGCAGCTCAGTGTAAGAAGGTCTCAGGGTTAGTTCGCCTCATTGTGAAAAAGCCTTCAGTGTGAGACAGCCTCAGTGTTAGTAGGCCTTAGTATGAGAAGGCCTGATGAGAGAAACTTTGGTGAGAGAAGCCCCAGGTTGAAGGCCATCGTGTGTGAAGGTTGCTGTGTGTAAAAAGCTACTGTGTGAATCTCCTGTGTAATTTCGATGTGAGAAGAGGCTCTGTGAGAGTGAAGCTGTTTATCTGCATGTGAAAGAAGCCTAGTGTGGAAGCAAAGAAGGAAGTATAAAGAACTTTATTTGTGTTATGGAAACCTTGTTCTTGTAAATAGTACAACCGTATTTCTCTTTAAAGAAAAGCCTCCTATGGAAGAGATAACATTGGTCTGTGTTTTTTGGTTCTTTTATCACTTTTGGGCTGCTAGTGCTGGGTCACGCTGCTGGTAATATGTTACTCTGCTGTACATTTATGAGGAGGGTCTTTTGTTAATAAGCCCACTTGCTAACAAAATGAGCATCCTGAGTTTATGTCTTCTTATAGGCCTGCTAACAAATGATTTCCTGTTTGTAGGCAAAACTGCATTTTAGCTGATGAAATGGGCCTCGGAAAAACTATCCAATCCATAACCTTCCTCTTTGAAATCCTTCTGACTGGTATCAAAGGGCCCTTCCTGATCATCGCCCCGCTTTCCACCATTGCTAACTGGGAAAGAGAGTTTCGTACTTGGACCGACCTTAATGTTGTGGTGTATCATGGGAGCATGATCAGCAGGCAGATGATACAGCAATATGAGATGTATTTCAGGGATTCACAGGTAACATTCTGCATTAGATTTTAAGCAACAGACCATTACAAACAGGGCAAATTGATTTATATGCATAGTGGCTTGTCATTTCTTTATGGCATTTTTAACTTGATTTTTTAAATCTCAAAATCAACCATTACTATGCTAAGAAAATCTGCAGATTACAATTTGGCAGCTCTCAGACTTTCCCATCAAGGTGAATGTTTATATGTGAATATTGTTAGGTTTTGTATCCTGTTTATGGATTTTTATGTTCCACTTAATTGTTGATTGAATGTTGCTCCTATATGTGTATGATTTTTCAGGAGTTGATCAATATATTATTTAATTTATTAATTATTAATTATTTATCAATGCCCTGTTTACACGGTTGAAGGAGCAATGCAGTTATCCTTGCATCACCTATTGATATTAATCCAGAATTGTTGGTTTTACCATATTAGGACAAACAGGTTTATATTCATTTTGCTCTCTTCTAGGGCCGAATCATTAGAGGCACATACAAGTTCCAGGCCATAATCACCACTTTTGAAATGATTCTTGGTGGCTGTCCAGAACTCAATGCAATCGAATGGCGGTGTATTATCATTGATGAAGCACATCGATTGAAGAACAAAAACTGCAAACTTTTAGAAGGACTCAAACTTATGAATCTTGTGAGTTTTCTGAAATAATGAGAGAATGATTCTCTTTCTTGCCATCTAAATAACTTTAACAAATTACAGAAAATTAGCTTGTTAAGGTGACAATATTTGAGAAAACATTTGTTTTTTGCCTTGAGTGGCTTGTTTATTTATTCTCATGTAGTTCCTATCAGAAATATCTGACTTGGCCACGGTGGTACACGCTCTGGTCACATCCCGCCTTGACTACTGCAACGCTCTCTACGTGGGGCTGCCCTTGAAGACGGCCCGGAAGCTTCAGCTGGTTCAGCGCGCGGCAGCCATGTTACTAACTGGAGCGGGTGGCAGGGAGCACACAACACCCTTGTTGTCCCAGCTCCATTGGCTGCCGATTTGCTACCGGACCCAATTTAAGGTGCTGGTTTTGGCCTACAAAGCCCTAAACGGTTCCGGCCCAAAATACCTTTCGGACCGCATCTTGGCCTACGAGCCCACAAGGACCTTGAGATCATCTGGGGAGGCCCTTCTCTCGATCCCGCCTGCCTCACAGGCACGTCTGGCGGGGACGAGGGAGAGGGCCTTCTCGGTGGTGGCCCCCCGGCTGTGGAACACTCTCCCTGCAGACATCAGACAGGCGCCCTCCCTTATGTCCTTCCGAAAAAGCCTCAAGACATGGCTGTTCGAGAAGGCATTTAATTAAGTGCTATAACAATGTGGTAAAGATGACTGGAATGGAACAAGGAATATGAGATTGGTTATGATTCCACTATGAGACGAAGCGGATTTTTAGTGTAACTTTGTAATTGTTGTATCGTTTATATGTTGTTGTAATTGCCTCTTTGTATATTGTCTTTTATATGTGTTGTACACCGCCATGAGTCGCCCTAAAGGGCTGAGAATGGCGGTTAATAAATGCATCAAATAAATAAATAAATATTAAAAATTAACTAGGTATTTTTAATTACAAAAATGTGAGTCAAGCACTGAAAGGGTTAAATGGATGCAATGACTTAGCCAAAGCTGCAGTTCAATATAAGCAGGTGTCCCTGTAGCTTAGTAGCCCTCAGTCTGTGAGAGGTCTCTGTGAAAGAAGGGCCTCAGTATGAGTAGGCCTCAGTGTTAGTTCACCTCAGTATATGAGAGGCATCAGTCTGAGATAGCCCTCTGTGTAAGAATTTATTTATTTATTTATTTACGACATTTATATGCCGCCCTTCTCAACCCGAAGGGGACTCAGAGCAGCTTACAAGTACAAAGTAAATACAATATATTATATTATTACCATAGCACAATATTAATATTATATATTACATTGTACTATAACATTATACTGTAATATCAGTAATATTACATTTAATATAAAATATATACTTATAATATCATATTATTTATTTATTTACTTTACTTGTATACCGCAGTTTCTCAGCCCAACAGGCGACTCAACGCGGTTTACAACAAGGATAAGAATCAATCAACGATATACAATTTAAAACCATAAAAGCATAATATACAATATTGACACAACAATAGACAACACAATGCATCTCATAACTAGTCGTGATCCAATCCGTCGTCCAAATTTCCATTCCTGTAATCATCACATTCATTGCACTGTTTAACCGAATGCCCGTTCAAACATCCAAGTTTTTAATCTTCTTTAGAACACCATTAGCGAGGGGGCTGATCTTACCTCCATAGGAAGGGCGTTCCACAGCCGGGGGGCCACCACAGAAAAGGCCCTGTCTCTCGTCCCCGCCAGCCGCATATTATTAGTAGTAGTAGTATTGTATTGTATTACATAATAATAATAATAATAATAATAATAATAATAATCTTTATTTATATCCCGCTACCATCTCCCCAAGGGACTTGGTGCGGCTTACATGAGGCCGAGCCCACAACACATCAATAATAAAACAATAGCAAACCAACAATACGAAACAGTTAAAATACATCTCATAAACAAAAATAAAATAAAATATAAGCAGTACAGTAACACGACAAGTATTTAAATCCTATGGCTGGGCCAAATGTAAAATTAAAATTTAAAAATATTTAAAAAATAATGCTGGGCATGAGCAAAGTAGGATATAACTGGGATGGAAATTATATTATCAATATTATATGTATATATATTGTATTGTATTATATTATATTATAAGCACAGTGCAGGAGACAAAATGGAACTGCCTTCATGGTCCCAGTGTGAGGTAGACCTCAGTGTTAGTAGGCCTCAGTATGAGAAGGCCTGTTGTGAGAAGCTTCAGTGTGACAAGTCCTTGGTTGAAGGCCATTGTGTATGAAGAAGCTTCATGTGTGTAAAGCTACTGTGTGAAGCTCCTGTGTAAGTTCGGTGTGAGAAGATGCTCTGTGAGAGAGAAGCTGTTTTTCTGCGTGGAAGCATAGAATGAAGTATAAAGAACTTTGTTCATCTTATAGGAATCTCATTTTTGTAAATAGTGCAACCATATTATATTATTTTGGTACAAAGAAAAGCCTCATGTGGAAGAAATAACATCAGTTTGTGTGTTTTTGTTCTTTTTATCACTTTTGACTACTGTTGCAGAGTCATGCTGCTGCTGTTAAATTACTCTTCTGTACCTTTATGAGGAGAGTCTTTTGTTATTAAGCCCACTCACCCAACAGTTCCTCCCTTCTACCTAAATTTGCGTAACTTATTGAATGATTTCTGATTAAATGTAAATATCACTTGCAATTCAGGGAGAGGGGGTGTTCCTGCCTCTCTTTTTTTGGCCACTAATTATGTAACAATGCTTTAGATGTATTCATAGTTTGCCAAAGGGTTGGTTAGCTTCTTCTGAAATAGAAAATCAGCGTCTTTGTGTCCACAGCATATCATTTATTCTGTGGTTTGCATTCCAAACATATGTTGTAATATCGTTTCTCTTAACGTTACAATTCTAATTCAATCCATTGAAAACAATAACAAAACCTGAATTCTACTGACGTGCAATGTGCATTTTCCATAGGAGCACAAAGTACTTCTGACAGGCACTCCGCTGCAAAATACCGTTGAAGAACTTTTCAGCCTTCTTCACTTCCTCGAACCATTACGCTTCCCAGCAGAGTCTACATTCATGCAGGAATTTGGGGACCTTAAAACAGAGGAGCAGGTATTGGAACTTTTCTCAATATGTTTCCGGAAGTGCGTCAAAAATTAGAACAGTTTATCATGGCAAGATAAACTTGTGAGTGTATAATAGTCAATTAAGTATCTCCCTTTGAAGTCATGCCCAAGGCAAATCGATTTTTATTTACCCTTTTTGCTGCTATGTTTTGTTTTTTGTAAAATAACATAGTGCTAGAATTCCCTGTAATTCCAATGGAATAATGTAGAAAATCCTTTGTGGGGAAGTATGTAAATCATGTACTTGATATGCATTTGAACTTGTGAAGAATCATAGCTAATTCAGGAAGATAACTGTGTTGGATATGGTCCAAAGAGCTACTTAATTGCACAAAGAATTTCAGCAAGACATGAAAGTGGGCAGGATTGTGTGCCTGTGTGTGTGTGTGTTTAATACTGCTGCTTTGGATGCCAAACCTCTATAACATCAGAAGCAACTTCTGAAATTTTGAATGTCAAAAAACTGTTATTGATGTTATAGAAGTTTTAAAGCTTTCTGCTACTGCTCGAGGAAGGCAAGACTACCATAATACTCATGTATAAGCCAAGTTTTTCACCCCCCTTTTTTAGACTGAAATAGCCCCCCTCCCCCTCGGCTTATACTCAAATCAAGGTTATTTATTATTTTATTCTATTATTACTACTACATTTATTATTTTACTTTATTTATTATTGTATTTATTATTTTACTCTATTTTTGTTATTACATTTACATTATTTTACTATATTATTATTATTACATTTATTATTTTACTCTATTTTTACTGTTATTTCATTTTCATTATTTTACTCTACTATTATTATTGTCGAAGGCCTTCATGGCTGGAGTCACTGGGTTGTTGTAGGTTTTTCGGGCTAGATGGCCATGTTCTAGAAGCATTCTCTCCTGATGTTTCGCCTGCATCTATGGCAAGCATCCTCACCTCACAACCTGTCATAGATGCAGGCGAAGTGTCAGGAGAGGATGCTTCTAGAACATGGCCATATAGCCCGAAAAACCTACAACAACCCATTATTATTATTATTATTATTATTATTATTACATTTATTGTTTTACTTTATTATTATTGGAAGGATACACAATCATATTTACATTGAAGAAGGTTAGAATAATGGTTTAATCTGAGTCACACAGTCTTATCTTAAATTACAGTTTTATGTAAATATTCAAAAATATTTAAACTATTGATGTAATTTTATTGGTAGCTATTTTTATTTTGAAATTTCCCAGTAGCTGCTGCACTTCCCACCCTTGGCTTGTACTTGAGTCATTATGTTTTCCCAGTTTCTTTGTGGCAAAATTAGGTAGCCTCGGCTTATATTCGGGTCAGCTTATACTCGAGTATGTACGGTAAATAGTTTGCAATATTTGCATGGTGGATCTTTTGCTCTCGCCTTTCTGTGAAAAAGAACTTTCTGCGTTTCTCAGCTTTCAGTTCCAGCTTTCGCGTGCTGCTTCTTACATTTTACTAAGAGCATAACAGAGTCAACAAAAAAGTGAAATAGCTCTGTAACAACATGACATTATTTATGGTCAAGATACTGCATTGCATGTATGGGGTTTAAGTCTCTGCCCACACAAATTCCATTGAGATGTCTTACAGTTTTGTAGAAGGCAGCAGACCTAGTGGAAGAGCACACCTCCGTAGCAGGAGTTGTGTACTGAAGCTGCAGGCAGCTGAGTAATGAAAATATGTCACTTGCTAAAACGAGTGCATATTTAGTGACAATCTAGAAAGAGTGATATCCCTTTCATTATATAGCTGTAAAACTGTAACATACTCTCTGAAGAGCTGGGAAACTGATGGCCTTTTGCATTGCCAGGCTCCAAAACTGTAGCTGGCCTCTGCTTGGCCTTTAGACCATGGTTATTGATCTCTGAGAACCACTATATGCGTATGGTATATGACCTCCATTAGAAATATTGTGTTCCTATGGGTGAAAGAGTTTTGAAATAAAGTATTTGAGACCTCCTTCCATCTCTGTAGGATAACATATGCTAAAGTCATGTTATATCAACAAATGATTAATTACCACCTGCAGTTGTTGTTAGCCTGTTATAGCACTGTACTTAATTCCCGGTTCCCTCATATTTTGAGTTTGCACTAGCCTCAGCTCGGCCCTTTTAATTGTTCTGAACAGGCAGGATAATTTTTAATATATATGTGTTATTGTGATGATTTTGTGCTTATGTTGTTTTGTTAATTTTATGTCATGCTGTTTACTTTGTATGTTCTAGTGATGTTACTTGAAAACCGCCCTGAGTCCCCCTCAGGGAGATAGAGCGGTAAATAAATATTATAATAATAATAATAATAATAATTATTATTATTATTATTATTATTATTATTATTATTACCACCATCTTGGGTTGCTGTGAATTTTCCAGAGTGTATGACTAGGTTTCAGAAGCATTGTCTCCTGATGGTTTGTCCACATCTATGGCAGACATCCTCAGAGGTTGTGAGATATATTGGAATCTAAGCAAAGGAGGTTTATCTATCTGCAGAAGGTCCAGGGTGGGAGAAAGAACTCTTGTCTGTTGTAGGCAAGCATGAATATTGTAATTAATCACCTTGATTAGCATTGCAAAGCCTTGCAACTGACGGATTCCTGCCTGGGGAAATTTTTTGTTGGGAGGTATTAACTGGCCCTGATTGTTTCATGTCTGGAATTCTCTTATTTCCCCGTTTTGAAGCGGCAAGACTTTGCAATATAATCAAAGTGGTTAATTGCAACATTCACATTTGCCTCCAACAGACAAGAGTTATTTATTTATTTATGACATTTATATGCCGCCCTTCTCATCCCGAAGGGGACTCAGAGCAGCTTACAAGATAAATATATATACAATATATATTATTAGCATAGTACAATATCAGTATTAAATATTACTATATTGTATTATACCATTATATTGTAATATTATTAGTAATATTGCATGTAATATAAATATATAGGTATAATATATTATTATTGATATTATATTGCATTACATTATAGTATTTTAAATATTATATGTATATGTAGTATATTATATTACATTATATTATATTATTAACATAATAATTTCTTTCTGCCACCCTGAACATTCCAGAGATATATAAACCTCACTTGCCTAGTTTCCAATATAACCCACAACCTCTGACGATGTCTGCCACAGATGCAGGTGAAATGTCAGGAGAGAATGCTTCTGGAACATGGCCACACAGTCCAGAAAACTCACATCAACCCAGTGATTCCAGCCATGAAAGCCTTTGCCAACACAAATTACCACCTTGTTCGTCATGAACACTCTGCATTTATTTTTTTCCCAAGCTTTAATAAATACCATCACTTAAATAGGTCAGTCTCTTTGTCTTATTTAGAGTCAAGCTAACTTGGGTGCCGTCATATGGAAGCGGTTCACTAGCTTGTGAACAGTTCTTGTTATATAGGGTTCTCATTAGTTGTTGGTTTCTTTTGTTACATACAGGTGCAAAAGCTTCAAGCTATCCTGAAACCAATGATGCTAAGAAGACTCAAAGAAGATGTAGAGAAGAAGTTGGCTCCAAAACAAGAAACCATAATCGAAGTGGAGTTAACAAACATTCAGAAAAAGTATTATCGTGCGATTTTAGAGAAAAACTTTGCATTCTTGTCAAAAGGAGCCGGGCAAGCCAATGTTCCGAACTTAGTTAACACTATGATGGAACTCAGGAAATGCTGCAATCATCCATATCTTATCAAAGGTAAATGTCGAACCATTGGAGTAAATCCAATTTCGTTTTTAACTAGAAATGAAGAGGACTTGTTAGTATGTAAGTCCTGTAGATTTCAGTAAATTTCTCTAGTTGGGATTCAAATTAAGTCATTAATATATTAGCTACTTGAAGCTTTGTTAATGTGTCATAAAACATTTCTGGCTTTGGTGGAGTCATAATTGCATTAATTCAGTCAAGATAACCATTAAAAAGATAGCTCTTACAATCTAAGACAGGGGTCCTCAAACTTTTTAAACCGAGGCCAGGTCACAGTCCCTCAAACTGTTGGAGGGCCCGATTATAATTTGAAAAAAACTTGAATTAATTCCTATTCACACTGCGCATATCTTATTTGTAGTGGAAAAAAAAAACCCAATACAATAATTAAAATGTAGAACAATTTTAACAAATATAAATTTATTAGTATTTCAATGGGAAGTGTGGGCCTGCTTTTGGCTGATGGGATAGGATTGTTGTTGTTGTTGTTGTTGTTGTGTGCTTTCGAGTAATTACAGACTTAGGTGGACCCTGAGCGAGGGCCGGGTAAATGACCCCGGGCCTTAGTTTGAGGACCCCTGATCTAGGACTTCAAGTGTTTCATTAAGTTTTAGCGGGAAACTTTTTTGTCAACATGTTAAAATTTTATACTGTCCATAAATAGCTAAAGTGGGATGTATTAGTATGAAAAGTGTTGAGCTGAAAGCAGATGAGAATCTGGCTATAATTATATCCTAATGCAATTTCTGGAGTAGGAAGCTGTGCAACTTAGGGTATAAAACAGCATTTCTCATTGTGGGGGTCAGGACCCCTGGGGGGGTCGCAAGGGGGTTTCAGAGAGGTTGCCAAATACCATCAGAAAACATATTTCTGATGGTCTTAGGAACCCCTTTGGCAGAGAAGGCTCAAGATCTCTCCACCTGTCCTTCTCTACCTTTTTGGAAACATATTGGAAATCCTCTCACCGAAAGCTCTCTTCCTGCTGTGATTGGCTGACCTCCCAGCCAAGGGGAGGGCTGTTTCTGAAATTGCAAGCAATGAGGGGAGAGCAGGCATGCTTGTCACATGGCAGTGTGGTGCACACGTGCAGGTGAGGGAGAGCGCGCAAGGCTGGAGGCAGGCTCACATCCCTTCAAGGCAGTGGGGAAAGCACCCTTTGATTGTAACTTAACTATAAATCCCAGCAACTACAACTCCCAAATGACAAAATCAATCCTCCCCAACCCCACCAGTATTCAAATTTGGGCGTATTCTTTAACCAGTTTTGCATAGTGACACCCCCCCCCCTCCAAAAATGAGACTGTTGTTGCTTTTGATGCTTGTTTATTATTGTTTATGCTGTTTTATGCTATTTTAATATGTTATTGTTCTGTTTTTAATTGTATGTTGCTTTGGGCTTGACCCCATGTAAGCCACCCCGAGTCCCTTTGGGGAGATGGAGGTGGGGTAGAAAAATAAAGTTCTTCTTCTTCTTCTCCTCTCCCTCCTCTTCCTCCTCCTCCTCTCCTCCTCCTCCTCCCCCCCTCCTCATCCCCCCTCCTCCTCCTCCTCCTCCCCCTCCTCCCCCTCCTCCTCCTCCTCCTCCTTCGTACCAAATTTGGTCCAGTGAATGAGAATACATCCAACATATAAGATATTTACATTATGATTCATTACTGAAGCAAAATTACAGTTATGAAGTAGCAGCAAAAATAATTTTATGGTTGGGGATCACCACAACATGAAGAACTGTATTAAGAGGTCGCTGCATTAGAAGGGTTGAGAACAATTGGTATAAAATATGAGTGTATTTGAAAAAGAGAAAGCAAAGAGCACTCATTTTATCTGATATGCTTTCTCTGACAGGTGCTGAGGAAAAAATCTTAGGAGAGTTTAGGGAGACCTATAATCCCTCCGCTCCTGACTTCCATTTACAAGCAATGATCCAGTCTGCTGGGAAACTGGTCCTCATTGATAAACTTCTTCCAAAAATGAAAGCAGGAGGCCATAAGGTGCTGATCTTCTCCCAGATGGTGCGCTGCCTTGATATCCTTGAAGATTACCTTATACACAAAAGGTATTATGTTATTCGTATTACAAATAGCAGTGGTAATGGCATCTTTTGTGATTCATCTGTTGACCAAGCACTAAAAATTCAAGCATGTGCAAACTAGCCTTTAATAATCAATTTTGCACTTTAGTTCAGCACAGCTGGCATTTTGTTCCTCACGCAGCCAGACCCTTAAGCTCAAGGTTTGGGTAACAATGCAGAATTAATTTTTAAATAGATATTCTAGTGGACTGTAAGAATACAGTTACCGTCATACACCGGGTAAAGGAAAACTACAAGAATATACATTTCTGAGCATTAACATGACGAACAAATGTGGTTTGCTATGTATTATTAACACATTAGGTATTATATTACAGATTTGTTTCTTGAAGTAACTATTTTGAGGTTTAGTGACTGTGAAGTGCGTTGCTATTCATTTCAGAATTGATGCTTATAGTCAGCATGCCTAATATAATAGAGGTGGTTCAGAAGAGCATGGTTCTTCCTGAGCGCTCATGTAACGCAAAGACAGATGGAGTTTCTTTCTTGAGCCCTGAAAGTGAACTGGCTCGACGCTGCCCTTTGATTTGGATTGTTAATGCTGATGTATTGCATATGTTACAAAATGCATGACTCCGGGAGCATGGCTGCCTGCCAAATGCCTGAGGGCTACTGGATTATATCTACTGTGCAGTTTTATGGCTGATTAGCAAGGAAGAAAATGTTTGACAAGTTTAGCTCTCGAACAAATGGCAGCACTACTTTGTAACCTGCTTATCACACAGAGACACACGACTATTAACATTCTAGGAAAAGTATTGTACTCACACACATATGTGTGTATATATATGCTTATGTGTATATACTAAGCATATGTGATTCATAAAAAATGGTTCAAAAGTACTTACATAGCTGGGAGCGCTGGTGCTTCATTTCTAAAGTGTTTCTAAAGTATACTTAGGGAAAAATCTGTTACTATAATGACAGTAATGAAATTTTGTTACTATTTTGTTACACTAATTGAGCATAATTAAATTACTATAATTGGGGAAACTTCAGGGGCTCATTTCTCCCTCGTTTTTAAAGCTATTGGAGTGAAACTTGCTACAGTGGTTAGCCTGCCAAATTTCAGAACATTTCACTTGTCCGCGGATTTTGGGGGAATGTTCAAACTTTTTATTAACATTTTTTAAAAAAATACAAGAGGTAGCTCCTTGAATTTTCTATTCAATGACACAAGATAACAGGGGATCACTCTCCCCAACATTCATAAATACTCACACATCTACTGATTTTAAGGAATATTTTTAAAGTTTTGATTTAATAAACTATTTAGGGAGGGATGAATCTCTCTTCCCTCTCCTGATTGATGCTTTCTGATTCTGATGCATAATATGAAATGTAGTTTAGGGCAGAGCCTTTTGAATTTTTTGGCATAGGGCTCCTCCCCTTCCCAAAATAAATTTCCCAAATTCTGTGCTGTTCCCAAAATGCAATGCTCCCTGTCTTTATGCTGAGAAGCTATTAATTTGCAGCGAGAGGAATGGCAAAGGAGGCAGGTAGCTTTTCTTATGCTTCCTTTCACTTGCTTAGCTTGCTTTCTTGCCTTACACTGCATGAAATTGACTGGATGAAACTGACTTTGGGAGCCTTCTGAGCTTTACAAATGTAAAACAAAAAAGTATTGGATGAATTTCGATTCTTAAGTTTTTGGTGTGGGCCACCCAAACTTTTCAGATGTGGTTTCCAACTTAGAAAACTTCTGATTTTCTTACAAACTCCAACTCATCAGAATTTTTTGCACACCTCTAGTTTATACATGAACTAATCAGGCTGATACAAGACCCCTTATACAAAAAGGACACCTAATTTTAATTCACCTGGGACAACGCACATTGAACAATATTATATACACATTTTGGAAGGAATTGAGCTTAGTAGGATGTGACTAGTTTTACAGTGCATAATTATTAAGAAGAAAGCCTTCAACACAATGGGATTTGCATCCAAACATATAGGATTACAGCCTGAGTAATTATGACTGTTTTTCATAATTGTAATTATAAATGGAAGGAAGATGCATCTCTTCCTAAAATGCACTGTGGGAACCAACTCATAGCTTCTTGGTCAGACAAGAAACAATTACTTATTCTTATCTGCTTATGACTGTATCTGAACTTTTTTTGTGAGAACTTATGGTGCAATGCTTTGTGTACAATTCCATTTATTGTCTTTTGAATGGCAAAAAAATCACCTGGTAGTCACTAGCTATAGTAGTCTGTGACAGATGCCATTTTAAAATCACAATTATCTGGCCTATGAATCTCAAAGTGCAGGTTTCAACATTTAGTGTTGGGAGAGTTCAGATTTGATCTCTTACACAACAATATCAGAAGGATATTGTTATGTATCCAAACTTCTAACATCCAAAGAAGTGATCGGTTTGCCTATATCTTGCTTCCATTAACAACGTAATTCTCAAACATGAGTTAAATGCCAAGGATTTGCCTTAATAGTTTCCTTCTACAATCCAAAGGTACCTGTATGAGCGCATTGATGGAAGAGTGAGAGGAAACCTGCGGCAAGCTGCCATCGATCGATTCAGCAAGCCAGACTCTGATCGCTTTGTCTTCCTTCTTTGCACCAGAGCTGGTGGATTGGGCATTAATTTGACTGCGGCTGATACTTGTATAATTTTTGATTCTGATTGGAATCCTCAGAATGATTTGCAGGTAAATCGGCTTGATCAAATACACTTTCTGCTGTAGGGCAGAAATACATACGAGAGATCTGTAGATGAGATTATTTACAGTAAGCAGGTATGAACAAGCGGGATTGCAAGCTAAATGGTTCATGCAAGGACACACGCTCTCAAGCTAAATTGTATGCAGGCCATTTCAGGCTTTATGAATAAACAAGTTACTGCAGGTAATGAGTAAGTCAGGCTGGTAGCTATCACTGACCAAAGAGGCACAGGGATATTGGAAGGCCATGCATATTCCCAACAGCTTTTTGTTTGTTTGTTTATTGTTTTCCCCAAAATATATGTTTTGTTCCCTCTGGATTCTAACATAAACACCGTTCTGGGGGAATTAGGACCCTTTTGGGACTTCCCTAGGCTGTTTTAGGCCATGAGGGGCTTTTTAAAAAAGAAAAGAAAGCTGTTGAAATGAAGTGGGGGCATTCTAAGGGTGGAAAATGGCGATGGGGGAGCATAATGATATTCTATTTATACTTATATATATGCAACCTTTTTGCCAGCCTGGGAGTAAAGCTGGTTTACTTCTGTTAAAAGCAGCATAACTAAAAATACATCAGTTTAAAGCAGGGGTTCTTAAACTAAGGCCTGAAGGCCGGATACGGCCCTCCGAGGTCATTTAACCGGCCCTCGCTCTGGGTCAACCTAAGTCTGAAACGACTTGAAAGCACACAACAACAAGAACAATCCTATCTCATCAGCCAAAAGCAGGCCCACACTTCCCATTGAAATACTAACAAATTTATATTTGTTAAAATTGTTCTATATTTTAATTATTGTATTGTTTTTAAGTGGGGGTTTTTTTGCACTACAAATAAGATATGTACAGTGTGCACAGGAATTCATTCATATTTTTTTTCAAATTATAATCTGGCCCTCCAACAGTTTGAGGGACTGTGACCTGGCCCTCTTTTTAAAAAGTGTGAGGATCCCTGGTTTAAAGTATCACTAAAATATTTTTTTTGAATATATCCTTTTGACTGCACTTTCTCCACTGCTGAAATAATAGATTTGCTTTTGCAGTCTGAACGTGTGTCTGCCTTTGAGTTGCCTTTCAACTTATGGTGACCCCACACATTTTTCTTAGGCAAATAATGCTCAAAGAGGGTTTTGCCAGTTCCTTCCTCTGAAATATGTAGCCTGCAGCACCTGCCAGTTCTTTAGCAGTTTCTTATCCCATCCAAATACTAACTAGGACTGACCTAACTTAACTTCCAATGATCGAGCAGGATATAGGACAGGCATTCTCCAGCTGTTTGGGACTTCAACTCCCAGAATTCCTGACAATTGAACAAGCTCGTTAGGGCTTCTGGGAGTTGGAGGCCCAAACAGCTGGAGGGCTGCAGTTTGAAGATGCCTGATATAGCATATATTGCCTGGTTCCTTTATCCAACAAACTAAAGGGAGAAAGCACGGTTGTAAGGATGTGGTAACTAGATACTCTGGGTTTCTGTCAACTCAGAGAAGAAATAATCACAGGCTTTCTTTAGCTTGATTTGTTGGAGCTTTTCTCTGCAGGGTTGGGAGGAAGCCTGAAGCTTTTCAATTTTGCCAAAAGCTCACTTAGCGCTTGTTACACCAAACAAAAGTATGGATTCCTATCATTTGTCATGGACGTGTTTATAAAATGCATATAATTATAGTCTGTGGATAAATTTCAATTTTCTTATATTCTGCTTTTCAGAAAAAGCTTAATTTATATTTTTACCTTTATAACAGATGTGTAGTTATTATGGGCTGTTCAAAATTAGTTTAGAACAATAGAAATCAATTCTCCACATTTCATTAGGTGTTGTAGTCCAGTCTTTGGTTGTGCCTGTATCTGATCCTATTGGGGATTCTGAGCCTATTAGGTAGATTATTACAATGGGGGTTCTGGGCCTGCAGACCAGCAAGAGAATCAGGACATTTTAAGCCCTGAGGATGAGAGCTTTCTGTCCCAGGGAGGCCGCATTCCAGAAAGGTAGTTTCCTAGAGATGCAAGGTCAGAGCCAGAAATGAGCTCAGGGGTTGATGATGCAAGGGAGGAAGATGCAACTCCAGGTGGAAGGCTAATGAGCAGCAGTTAGATAAGAGATTGATGTTCCATCAACATAGAATTTCTCATGAGGCAGTTCAAAGGTCAAGTTGTGTATTAGTCAAGAAGACCTTATCAACTTTTGAAGGGAAATGGCACAGCTTTCTATCTATATTAGAGACAGCAGCAGATCATTTCCTCAGTCCAGGCAATGTTGATTTTGGAGTACAGAACTCTTGCCAAGTCAAGTCTTCCAAGGGATCTCTAGTTTCAGGTTTTTTTGTGTTTATATTTCTTGTGTTCATGTTTCAAATACCTAAGGCCTGTTCCTGTATTGCATGTTTGGATTTATCTTGCTTTTGTATTCCTGGTTTTTGATGCATTTCATGTACTCTGAACTCTGAGGATTATTCTTGTTTTTTGGACATTGATTTTTAACACTATTTTGCTGGATTGCTTTTTTATATATATTCTTCAAGTAAACCGCTTTGCTATTTTACCTTAGACTGGATTGTATGTTAAGTACAGAGGTGATTCTCAGCCTTGGAGTGCAACATTAGGTTTATTCTAGTGGAACGGATTTAGCTCGATTCATTTATAAAATGTCAATTTCAAGAGTGCAATAGGAGGTTTTTTAGAGCGAATCTACAGCTATGATATTTGTATTGAATGTGGCTGATTTGCATCTCTTTTTCTTAGGCTCAAGCTCGATGTCATAGGATTGGTCAAAACAAAGCCGTCAAAGTCTACAGGCTGATTACCCGGAACTCTTACGAAAGAGAAATGTTTGACAGAGCAAGTCTGAAGCTTGGCTTGGATAAGGCCGTTTTGCAGAGCATGAGTGGAAGAGACAATAGTGTTGGTGGCGTATGTACCTTCTTTACCCCCTCCCTCCACAATTTATTTTGAGAAATAGGGCCCAGATTGTTATAACTATGTAAATTTGCAGACATAATTCCTGAGAAAAAGAGGACATCTTAAAACCTTAGCCTGAAGAACATGATAGAGTTTACCCAACTCTCTGTTTCCCCATCAGGCCCCTACCATCTTGTTCCAATTGAAGCGAAGTTATTTGAATAGGAATGTTGGTTGTGTTAGAAATAGAATATTAGATTTGTGCAAAAAATTGTAAGAGGGTCTTAAGTCATAATAACTTTGTAAGATCCATACTTACGACCCGCATTATGAAGACCACGCAGCACTGTCCCTGCCATACAAATGAATGAACTCCGTAACTGTTGTATACCTCAATAGGTCAGCTTATTCTTTCAGTGCAACAAACTCTATTGGGCAGTGCAGGCAAACATGTTAGGTCACCTATCCTCAGCCTAACAGGACCGAGGGCTAAGGAAAAGGGAGGAGTTGTTCCTGGGTTTTCCAATGAATATAGCAGCCACGAGGGTTTGCTTGCCATTGCAAGGTGAGTGTGGTGGGAGAGAGGAGGGCAGCTAGTAGGCAGGCAGGAAGGAAGGAAGCAAAGCAGTGAACGAATAGCTTTAAGCTTAAGCTTAGCGTTAGCGAGCATAGCACGTGACTAGCAGCTGAATATGTCTGCTCAGGAAGGTTTTTCTTGCAAGGGATTCCTTTTAGGATTGCTACAGCCAGGCTTAGGATTTTTAATGTTCATTTTCTTTTCACGTGCATGTGTGTTTGTGTTTACGAGGTGGAGGTCCATCTATGATTCATTTCGGGGGTTTCCCTTTTATATTGTTTAATTTTATTATTATTTTTATTTGCAAAACTTTTTAAAAAATCGTAAAAAACAGTGAATGAGCGAAATATTCTGAAACTTGGGAGGCTTAGAGTGGTAAATGTGTGCTACAATTGTAGCAAGTTCCATTGCAAAAGCCCTAAAACTGAGGCGGGGGGGGGAGCCCTGTTAGTGTACCCATTGGCACAAATGGGCAACTAACTTAACGAAAAGGTAACGGAATTTTTGGAACTCTGTAATAGATCTGACACAGTCCCCTTGAACATTTTTCCCAAAACACATTAGAATTTAATGGGGGTCGCACAAATTTCATTAAGACAAACAAAGCAGGTTTTTTTTTAGTCGTGAACACCCTTACAGTATATGTACATTTGGGACTCTGAATTCTGCTTCTGGGTGTATGATTGAAGGCAAGTCTTCAAAATACAGCTTGGGAATACTTGATTACAATCAGATTATTAATGTTATTATTTGTACTTTGCTTTTTTTCTCTAAAAAGAGATGTATGTGATACCTGATTACAGGGGGAAAAACACTGATGTCAGTACTTATAGAATTGCTAATTTGACAAATTCTATATGTTAAAAATGGAACAATGCAAGTCTATTTTTTATGTTTTATGGCAAATGGTGCATATAATTGATCAATAAACGGTAGCCCTTGTGTGACTAGGGCCCCTTCCACACAGCTGAATAAAATCCCACATTTTCTGCTTTGAACTGTAATATATGGCGGTGTGTCCGCAGATAACCCAGTTCAAAGTAGATATTGTGGGATTTTCTGCCTTGATATTCTGGGTTATATAGCTGTGTGGAGGTGTCTGCAGATAACCCAGTTCAAAGTAGATATTGTGGAATGTTCTGCCTTGATATTCTGGGTTATATTGCAGTGTGTAAGGGCCCTCAGGCCCCTTCTACTCAACTGAATAAAATCTCACATTTTCTGCTTTGAACTGGAATATATGATAGTGTGGATTCAGATAATCCAGTTCAAAGCAGATATTGTGGGATTTTCTGCCTTGATATTCTGGGTTATATGGCTGTGTGGAAGGGCCTTAAGACAGTCAACAAGACCATTTCATGAGCATCCTTTTTCAAACTCTTATTATCTGCAGATCCAACAGCTATCCAAAAAAGAAATAGAGGACTTGCTTCGAAGAGGGGCATACGGTGCCATCATGGATGAAGAGGACGAGGGCTCTAAATTCTGCGAAGAAGATATTGATCAGATCTTACAGCGTCGCACAAAAACTATCACGATTGAATCAGAGGGGAGGGGTTCCACCTTTGCGAAGGTATTTACAGTTTGTGACTACTGTATATACTCGAATATAAGCCTAGTTTTTCAGCCCCTTTTTTTAGGCTGAAAAAGCTCCCCTCGGCTTATACTCGAGTCAAGGTTATTTATTATTTTACTCTGTTATTAGTATTATTTTTATTTCATGTATTATTTTACTCTCTTTAGTATTATTACATTTATAGTATTTTACCCTATTATTATTATTACATTTATTATTTTACTTTATTATTATTGCATTTCCATTATTTTACTTTATTATTATTATTATTACATTTATTATTTTACTCTATTATTGTTGGAAGGATACGTAAGTACATTTACATTGAAGAAGGTTAGAATAATGATTTAATCAGAGTTGGGCAGTCTTATCTCAAATTACAGTTTTATGTAAATATTCAAAAATATTTCACCTCCTGATGCCTCAATTAATTTAATTTTATTGGTATCTATTTAATTTTGAAATTTACCTGTAGTGGCTGCATTTCCCACCCTCAGCTTATACTCGAGTCAATATGTTTTCCCAGTTTTTTGTGGTAAAATTAGGTGCCTCGGCTCATATTCGGGTCGGCTTATACTTGAGTATATACGGTAGTTTGTTTTTTATTTATACCACATTAATACAGAATATTGAAGATGGTTTTACTTAGATGTGTTCTGCATTCCAACCTCTTTACCTTGAATATGTCATGTTTATTTATGTAGCGTTTGGACAGAAATCTAGATATCTTACCTTTCTTTAAACTGAATTTAAGTCTTACCGGCGCACTCTATGTTGTTACAGGCTAGTTTTGTTGCTTCTGGAAACAGGACAGACATTTCTTTAGATGATCCAAACTTCTGGCAGAAATGGGCCAAAAAAGCAGAAATAGACCTTGATACCATCAGTGGTAGAGTAAGTATGTGTTTATGTGTTTGTAGTATTGAACCTGCAAGTTAATGTTCATCCCTTTAGGAGTCTTAGTTGATTATTTAGTAAGTAAAGCTGTGTTGACCAAATATTCATTGCAATAAAATAAAGTTCTCCAGATATCAGTATCTTCACTGACATTGCTACTTTTGATAGCTTAATGCTTGCTTTCTACTTTGAAAATATTTAATTCTGTTCTCCCAAATATTGGTTATATTTATATAGAACAGCCTGGTTATCGACACTCCCAGGATTAGAAAGCAGACAAGACCTTTTAGCGCCACAAAGGATGAGCTTGCAGAGTTGTCCGACATTGAAAGTGAAGGGGATGAAAAGCCCAAACTTCGGAGGCCTTGTGACCGCTCCAACGGATACGGAAGAACAGAATGCTTTCGAGTGGAGAAAAATCTACTAGTTTATGGGTAAAAATGCCTTTACCTTCTAAGTTAAGTTAGAAAAAAATTACCTTTTCTCTATGGCTCATGCCTCATTTTGTACTGATTTCTGAGAGTGATATAGTGTTGTTGTTTTGGTTTGGTTTTTTCTGTGTCAGGAGCAACTTGAGAAACTGCAAGTCGTTTCTAGTGTGAGAGAATTGGCCATCTGCAAGGATGTTGCCCAGGGGACGCCCGGATGTTTTGCCATCCTTGTGAGAGGCTTCTTTCATGTCCCCACATGGGGAGCTGGAGCTGACAGAGGGAGCTCAACCCGCTCTCCCTGGATTTGAAACGCTGACCTGTCAATCAGCAGTCCTGCCAGCACAAGGCTTTAACCCATTGTGCCACCGGGGGCTCTGATATAGTGTTAATGATTGTTGTTACAATGCATTGCTTTGTGATGATAGAGCAAAATGGGAAAAGTACTGTATAATTAGCAGATTTTACAATCAGATTATATATGAAAATATGAAATTTCTCTCAAAATATTTGAGAAAAATTGCAGAATAGGGAGTCATTTTACTTTATGAATGATCCCATTAGAAAATGTATAAGGATATGGGTGAACTACGACTCCCATCATCCTGGGTCCCATTTCCCCCCTCCCAAATTCCGCCAGAAATTAAAGGTGGTTATGTTGGGTCTGTGTTCTGAGTTTGGTCCTGATCCATTGTTGGTGTGGGTCACAGCCCTCTCTGGATATGAGTGAACTACAGCTCCCATCATTCAGGGTCAATCCCCCCAAACTCCACCAGTATTTTAAGTTGGTCATGGTGACTAGTTAAATACATATTTTGAATAGATAGATAGAAGATAATATTTAGAATTTTAGTTATAAAGTTGCAAAATATGTCATAGTAAGTATAAGTAATTAAAACAGCAGTCAGATTTTGGCAGTCCTTAGATAATTTATAGCTAAATAAACTTATCAGATATCAAACTAATGTCTATTTGCATAAATTGTGGTTTTATTTCTTATACTTGTGTGTAAAACGTGATACGCACACAATATGACAACAACCCCTCCTAATTTTTGAGTGAAATACACTAACTAGTTATCATAGTGACAAAAAATATATGTACACTTAAGAAATCTGGGGTAGGGAACCTACGATATTTCAGATTTTGTTGGACTATACCTCACGCAGACCTATATCCCAGAATATCAAGGCAGAAAATCCCACATTGTGTGAGTGTGGACTCAGATAGCCCAGTTCAAAGTAGATATTGTGGGATTTTCTGCCTTGATATTCTGGGATATAGGGCTGTGTAGAAGGACCCCAAGTCTCTTAATTGTGTATTGTGCTATCACGGCTTGGGATCAAACCAGTGCACCAGTCTTTGTAAGGATTATGGCAGTTTTGTTCAAAATGTTGAGGCAAAGTGTTGAATTTAAACCAGGTGGGGTCGTTGGAGGGAGATTTTGTCCCACGGACGCTTCAAGAGGCAACTGAACGAACAGGATGTGGAAATAATCTGCCGAGCCCTTCTAGCGTATTGCCTTGTTCACTACCGAGGAGATGAAAAAATCAAAAGTTTTATATGGGATCTAATTACACCAACTGAGGACGGGCAAACACGAGAGCTACAGAACCACCTAGGTAAGCATCCAAGCCAATAATCTTAGCTAAAGTTGACTTAAAGCGAATTAATGTTAGGGTAAAGGCAGTCTTGAAAATTACTAAGACTATGCCCGATGAGATAGATTGAGGCCAAAGATCATAACATACGTATTTGTTTGTGGCCTTTGTGACTCAAAATTCAAAGTGCTGGTCTTGACCTATAAAGACCTATATGGTTCCGGCCCAGCGTACTTGTCCGAACACATCTCCCTCTACATCCCACCTCGCAGTTTAAGATCATCCGGGGAGGCCCTGCTCTCGGTTCTGGTAGCCTCGCAAGTAGCGGGGACGAGGGACAGGGTCTTCTCGGCGGTGGCCCCACGCCTATGGAACTCACTCCTCAGTGAGATGAAGTCAGCATCTTCCCTCCTTTCTTTTAGGAAGAAAGTTAAATCATGGTTCTGGAGCCAGGCCTTTGGACAGCAAGCATGACAGCACTTTTGATCAGATGGGAATTGGCTATATGAATTGTTGACAATGTTTCAATGGGATTTTAATCTGTTGATGTTTTATTCACTATTTAAAATCAATGTTTTATTTGTTATAGTGTTTTATCTTGTGGCATTGAATTGTTGCCAGTGTAAGCCACCCTGAGTCCCCCCTCGGGGGTTGAGAAAGGCGGGTTAGAAATATTCGAAATAATAATAATAATAATAATAATAATAATAATAATAATAATAATTTGAATCATACTCGCCTGCATATCCCAGTTTCAGAAACTTCTGTAATGTAAGTGATATTTTAGGCAAAAACTTCATTGTTGACAGTATTAAGAAATCATTCTTTAGACTTGTGAGCTTCAGAAGACAAATTGGCTTCTGAAAGGGATAAAATAGAATTCTTTATATTTTCCATTCTTATTCTGTTTAGTGACCAATTTTTGATCAAAGTTTTGAGAAGAAAATCAGTGAAGGCAGGCCTTGAGTTCAATGACAGAGCAAAAAGAAAAGCTTATGTAGTCTCTACTCAGTTCGAAGCTGTATATGTCTTGTGTTTGAGAAAGGGAAGAGAATCATGCATCTATAGTCGTTTAATTTTATTGCTTGAATTCTTTACTACTTCCAAGTTCTAGGGGGAAGCAATCTCTTCAAAATGCAAGAATCATATTTTGAAACAAGGCTTTAATCAAAAATGCTTAAACATTGGATATTTATTTTGCACAGGCTTGTCAGCCCCTGTCCCCCGGGGTCGTAAAGGAAAGAAAGTTAAGACTCAGGCCAGCACTTTTGACATACATAAAGCAGAATGGCTTCGGAAATATAATCCAGAGCATTTGTTGCAAGATGACGGCTATAAAAAACACATAAAACACCACTGCAATAAGTAAGTAGCTGTATAAATAACTTGGTTTAGCAGAAGCTTGTGAAAATCTGTTGGGAGTGTGGTTTCAGAATACGCCTGCAAGAAGTACAAATAAATTACCTTACTAAAAGCTAATAGGCTTCGGCAACATTGACCTAAATAAGATGCAGTGCACTACAAATCTCATTCTGTACTTGGTATTTATAAACAGGGAGTCTCCAAGTAACAAACAAGAAAGGTTCTGTAGGTTTGTTATTTTTTTTGTTATACATTGTTTATTTTACAGCAGATACATATTATTCAATACAACCTACCATACTTTAACTTTTGGTATTTACTGTTATTTTTCTGCTTATACTTATTATACTTATACTTACTATCTATCCCTCACCACTGCACTCCCCTTCCCTCTCTCAAGCCACAGCTTTTACATATCATCTGTCCAAAATTTCAATTCTTTTTGTGGAGGTAACTTTCCTTCTTTCTTTTTAAATTCTTTTCCAATAATTTTTCTCCATACATCATCAAAATCACTTTGTTTCCATATACCTCTTTTAACTTTTAATATGCATGTCAGCTTATCATTTATTGCCAAGTTCCATACTTCCTTGCATCACTCTTCTATTTGTATATTTATTTCCCTTTTCCAATTCCTTGCTATAAGCAGTCTTTCTATTGCTAATAAGTTTGTTATCGCATCTTTAACTCCTTTTTTCAATTGTTTACTATTATATAATGCTAATAAAGCTATACTAGGACTTCTTTCTATTTTAATGTTCATGATATCCTCTATTTCTCTAAATACTTCCCCCCCCAAAATTGTTCACATATTTGCATTGCCACCACATATGCATATATGTTCCTGATTCTTGGCATCCTCTCCAGCAGTAGTTTTTATTTATATTTGCTATTCTTACTGGTGTTAGGTACCATTTCCATATTAACTTATAGTAATTTTCTTTAACCCATATTGATAATTTTTTTAGATGTCTTTGTCTCCATAATTGTTGCCACTCTGTTTCATTTATTTTTATTCCTAAATCTTCTTCCCAGATCTCCTTGAGGATGTTGTTTTTTGTTTTTCCTTTCTTTATTTCAATTATTATCTTATATACTTTACTAGTTATTCCTTTCAAATTTTCATGCTCCTCTATACCCCTTCTGTAGGTTCGTTATTAAGCTGAATTTGTATGTAAGCCAGAACAGGTACATTTTTAAGTGCAACTCCAGCCATAGATAGATAGAAGCATATAAGCTTTGGATAGCTTAGGGAAGGGATAAAACTCTTGCAATGCTTCCTTTGCTGTCTGTGCCCCATTTCAGGAAATTTCCCCTCACTTTCTGTTCCTATGATAATTTAATTTTGAAAAATTTGGCTTGTTGTGGAAACAAGGATTAGAGATAAAGCTTCAGTGGAAATATCTTTTCCCCATGATAATAACTCTTTCAGGAGTGAATTTCCCTTCCGAGGAGTAGATTTCCCTCACTTCCTGTTGTCTCCATCCCATTCTTAATTATGGGTCATTTGTAAGTCAGATGTTTGTAACTCGGGGACTGCCTATGGTAGAATCATAGAGTTGGAAGAGACCTCATGGGCCATCCAGTCCAACCCCATTCTGCCAAGAAGCAGGAATATTGCATTCAAATCACCTCTGACAGATGGCCATCCAGCCTCTGTTTAAAAGCTTCCAAAGAAGGAGCCTCCACCACACTCCGTGGCAGAGAGTTCCACTGCTGAACCACTCTCACTGTCAGGAAGTTCTTTCTAATGTTCAGATGGAATCTCCTTTCTTGTAGTTTTAAGCCATTGTTCCGTGACCTAGTCTCCAGGGAAGCAGAAAACAAGCTTGCTCCCTCCTTCCTATGACTTCCTCTCACGTATTTATACATGGCAATCATGTCTCCTCTCAGCCTTCTCTTCTTCAGGCTAAACATGCCCAGCTCTTTAAGTCACTCCTCATAGGGCTTGTCTCTTGGTGGTCATATCTTGTGGATATATATTCTCAAGAGAGTGGGGAGAGAGCGGGATGGATCTGTGGCTTTTTAAATGTCTGCTATTCATTTAGGAAAAAACTGCATCTGGCAGGAACCTCAGAATGGCATCCCCACCTGTCTTCTTCAAAGCCCCAAAAACTAGTGTGGAGGGGACATATACCCTTGCACACTTTTCTTATTCTTACAGGAGATATTGAGCAGCCTTTAAACACACATTCTTAGCAAGCTGGGGCTTCAAGAATGTGGCAAATGGGGTACAGAGGAATGTATCTTTAAAGTGCACTATTTTCAGGATCTTCACAGTTCAAAGGATTAAGAGGTTGGCCTGAAAGAGAATACTGACAAGTATACTTGGGATTAATACTAAACATCCATAGCTGTAGCCCATTTTTTTCACTTGTATTTACTCTCTAAAAGGGAGATGTGAATGGAAAGGAATAGTAAATGGCTGCCACATTAAGCTCATGGTCTGATTTTGCTATATAAATAATATTAAGCCAGAATCCAAAATAATGGCTGACTAGCTCCCAGTACCAAAAGTGTGTTCAGATGTGCTTTTCTTAACAGCAGCATCTTCTTTTCCCCTTCTCCAATGTATTTCAAAAGCATTTTCTACAGGAAGGAAATGAAAAGGTAACACAGGGCAAGGCAAAGGTCTTGTAACAAAAAGGAAACAATCTTCAAAAGATCATAGCAAAAGCAAAGAATGAACAGTCAAAAATCTTTCATAACTGTAACTTTGAGAGTCATGAGATCCCAAGAAGAGCCTCTCCTGCTGGATTTAAGAACATGGGAAGCCCAGCCATAAATGCTCATCTGATATCCAGAATTGGTTCAAATACTATAACTGATGCTGAAAATAATTTGTTTCCCAGATGAATTGGCTAGTAATAATTTCCCAGCCCAGCAGTATCACATCCATTTAATCTATTCCAGATGTTATCATATCTATGAAGAAGTCAATTCTCATCAGGAGCTGCACCACAATCTTAACATAGAAATACAAAAATTGTTAAGACAGTTTCTTAAGATCCATTAAAGTCAGCACAACATAAACTTTGTACAAGATGTCGTTACCCCATAATTTTATGTCATAAATATTAAAAAATCGGTATTTTTAATTACAAAAATGTGAGCATAGCCTTGAAAGGGTTAAATGGATGCAATGACTTGGCAGAAGCTGCAGTTCAATATAAGCAGATGTGCCTGTAGCTTAGTACACCTCAGTGTTAGTTGCTCTCAGTATGAAGAAGATTCAGTTTGAGAGAGGCCTCAGTGTGAGTTAAGTCTCAGTGTTAGTAGGCCTCAGTGTGAGGTATGCCTCAGAGTTAGGTTAAACACCAATAATCCACTTATAAAGATAACATAATGAATAAGTCCAACAAATAGGTAAATTGTGAAACTTAGACTGTTCAATTCACAGTAGTCACAAAATTAAGCAATATGAAATAAGTTCTGTATAGTCTTTTAGTGATGTCGTTGTATGTTCATGAATCAGCCTCCCACGACCGGTTTCGGCCCTTGCTTTAGGCCTTGCTTTATGCCTCAGAGTTAATCGGCTTCAGTGTGTGAGAGGCCTGAATTAAATTTTGGATTGAAGAATTAATCCTCTTCTATGTCTTCACATTTAGAGTTTTACTTCGAGTTCGAATGCTGTATTACTTGAAGCAAGAAGTCATTGGTAGTGAATGCCAGAAGGTTTTTGAAGGAGTTGATGCCAGGTAAATCATACTAGGGTTTGTTTCTCTTCACCTTTATTGGATATTAAGTAAAACTATGTTTCAACATTATTGCACTTGGTTCATTTTGAATTGGATTTGTGACCATTTAAATCCAGACGTCATTCTCTATTCACTGAGACAACTCTTTCCCGATTCTTTTGATGAGAATGGGAAATGCAAAAGATAAATGGGCCTTGTAATGGGCGACTTTAATGTCTGTTCTTTGGGTCAACATTTCAGTGAAATTGATATCTGGATCCCAGAGCCAGACCATTCGGAGGTGCCAGCAGAGTGGTGGGATACAGAAGCAGACAAGTCTTTGCTCATTGGAGTTTTTAAACATGGTAAGTACACAACTTTGCTTTTCAAGTAACAACTGAATTGTCTTCAGAGATCGTACTAACAGGATGTTCGCTTTTGCAGGTTATGAAAAGTACAACACCATCAGAGCAGATGCAGCTCTTTGCTTTTTGGAAAGAGTTGGGAAACCTGATGACAAAGCAGTTGCAGCTGAACAAAGAGCAAATGATTACATGGATGGGTAGGTTTTTTTAAAAAATCACTGTTCAAAGCCAATTATCTTTCTTAAATGAGATAAATGATGTTAACCAGTCAAAGAAAGTGCAGTCCATCAGGCATAGACAAGGTCTGACCATCTACATGATGATGACAATGATAATATGATAGTATTTGACAGTTGACAATTTTAATATTTTTGTTACTTGATTGTTTTTATTGTATTGAAATTGTATTTTAGGGTCTTGGCACCAATTGTAAACCGCCCCGAGTCGACTGCAGGCTGAGTGAGATGGTATATAAATATAGTAAATAAATAATAAAATAAATAAATAATACATGTGATAATAAATAATAAAATAATAATAAAATAATAAATAATAATAATAAATAATGAAATGAAATAATAATAATAATAATAATAATAATATAAAATAAATAATAAAATAATAAATAAATATGCATGTAAACGTATAATATAGATACTGTTGGGCGGTATACGAAGACTCCATATCAGTCCCAAGAGTATATCCAGTAAGCCCTAGTCAATAAACAAAGCTGTTGTAAACACAATTGATTGGTCATAGTTATAATCCTTTAAATTACTTATGTATAATATATCATGAGCTACAAAGATGACAGTGTGAAATAAATCAGGATTTAGAGAATCATCAAGTGGGTTTCTGGGAGTTTTCCAGGCTGTATGGCCATGTTCCAGAAGCATTCTCTCCTGACATTTCACCCACATATATGGCAGGCATCCTCAGAGGTTGTGAAGTCTTTTGGAAACTAGGCAAGGGTTATTTATATATCTGTAGAAGGTCCAGGTTGGGAGGTCTTTTCTGTTGGAGGCAAGTGTGGATGTTGAAATTAATCTCCTTGATTAGCATTGCAAAGCCTTGCAGCTTCAAGGCCTGGCTTATTCCTGCTTGGGGGAATCCTTTGTTGAGAGGTGTTAGCTGGCCCTGATTGTTTCACACCTGGATTTCCCCAGTTTTCAGAGTGTTCTTCTTTATTGTCCAAATTTTATAGTTTTTTAATACTGGTTGCCAGATTTTGTTCATTTTCAACCCACTTCATAGAAAAAATCAAAACCTCAAACCAGGCCTGAAGCTGCAAGGCTTTGCAATGCTAATCAAGGTGATTAATTGCAACATTCACACTTGTCTCCAACAGACAAGAGTTTTTTCTCCCACCCTGGATCTTCTGTAGATATGTAAACCTCCCTTGCTTACTTTCCAATATACCTCACAACCTCTGAGGATGCCTGCCATAGATGTGGGCAAAACGTCAGGAGAGAATGCTTCTGAAACATGGCCATATAGCCGGGAAAACTCACAGCAAGCCAGTGATTCCGGTCATAAAAGCCTTCGATGACACATTAAATCATGAAGTGGTTAAAACCCAAATGTGTATTCCTTGTGTCAGTTGTTTCGCCAGCCATGAAATTATGTTGTTACTTTTCATTGGGAAGATAAAAATGAGACATACTTGATTGACAAATGATTAATGTGTGTTTTGCAGTGATGTTGAAGACCCAGAGTATAAGCCAGCTCCAGCATTGTTTAAAGATGATACAGAGGTAATCTAATTTTGTTTTGTTTTGTAAACCTTGTCATTAATTTGCTTCTTTATAGTTAAGAACAAACCTTACAGATGTATTTTATTGTACTGTCCCGTGGCATGGAACATTTTATTTCTGTGGTTAACACAGTAGCTTTTGGAATCATTTCTTAGAAACTTTAATTCTTAACTGACATATTTTGTTTTAAGAGTCTCTTAACCAGTGTTTCTCAACCTTCCTAATGCTGCGACCCCTTAATACAGTTCCTCATGTTGTGGTGACCCCCAACCATAAAATTATTTTCATTGCTACTTCACAACAGTAATTTTGCTACTGTTATGAATTGCAATGTAATGTAAATATCTGATATGGACATGCAGATCCATTGATTTTAATTGTGTCATTGTGTGTTGTCAATGTTATTGCTTTGTTTTTTGAGTTATTTTGCTGTTTGTTGTTGCTGTTGTTTTTACTATTGTATTTGGGCTCGGCCTCTTGTAAGCCGCACCGAGTCCTTCGGGAGATGGTAGCGGGGTACAAATAAAGGTATTATTATTATTATTATTATTATTATTATTATTATTATGTATTTTCATTCACTGGACCAAATTTGGCACAAAACCCCAATACACCCAAATTCGAATACTGGTGGGATTGGGGCGGGATTGATTCCATCATTTGGGAGTTGTAGTTGCTGGGATTTATAGTTCACAAACAATCAAAGAGCATTCTGAACTCCACCAATGATAAAATTGAACCAAACTTGGTACAACGAACTCCCATGACCAACAGAAAATACTGGAAAGGTTTGGTGGGCATTGACCTTGAGTTTTGAAGTTGTAGTTCACCTACATCCAGAGAACACTGTGGACTCAAAGCAATAATGAGTCTGGACCAAACTTGGCATGAAAATCAATATGTCCAAATGTGGACTCCGGTGGAGTTTAGGCAAAATAGACTTGACATTTGGAAGTTGTAGTTGCTGGGATTTATCGTTCAAAGAACATTCTGAACCCCACCAAGGTTAGAATTGGGCCAAACTTCCCACACAGAACCCCCACAACCAACAGAAAATACTGTGTTTTCTGGTGGTCTTTGGCGACCACTCTGACACCCCCTCACGACCCCTCCAGGGGTCCCGACCCCCAGGTTGAGAAACACTGCTCTTAATTGAAAAGGGGAGTTTTCAGTAATCTGTATTTAAAGATGTGTTGTTACTATTTTTAGAGTATATGCTCAACTGCTAGATGTGTGACGTAAGCTGCTTCTGGATCATGTCTTGGTTCATTTTAGTTTCCTTTGTTTTCTTTCTTAGGATGATGTCTCATCACCAGGGGATCTTATCATTACGGATGGAGGTAAAGCCCCACAATTTAAGTTGTTGCTTTGTGAATGTTATTCTAGATTCGAACAAGTTTGCATTTAGTATGGAACAAAATCCATTTTGATTCTTGCTTAATTGTAGATGGTCAGATGATTGAAGGGGACAAGCTTTACTGGCCAACTCAGTCTGCTTTGACAACTCGCTTGCGTCGCTTAATAACTGCATATCAGCGTACCAGTAAGAACAGGCAAATCCAGCAGATCCAACCATCTTTCCCCATTCAGGCCTGTGTGATACAAACTCCATACGAAGAAGCTGCTCTGAATCCCAAAATGGTTGCCAAAATTGAAAGACAGCAAAGGTCTGTTTAGGCTCTCAGTATGAGGTTAAATACTTGCCATTATTTACAAAAATCCCTTTTACTTCTTTCTAGCAAATAATAATTTGGGATTGTTTGGGAGAACTCACTGAATTGTGTCTGTCTCCCTTCTTGATGTTCGATTTAGATGGACAAGGAGAGAAGAAGCTGATTTCTACAGAGTTGTTTCCACCTTTGGCGTAGTGTTTGATCCTGACAGAGCCCAGTTTGACTGGACAAAGTTTAGAGCCATGGCTAGGCTGCATAAGAAAACAGACGAGAGTTTAGAGAAATACTTATATGCATTTATGGCCATGTGCAGAAGGGTTTGTCGCCTGCCTTCAAAAGATGGTAGGTCATTTGTATAAATGGCTTTTTAAAAAATTCATGCCAAAGAGGAAATGTAGAGATGACAGAAGTTATAATACACCTATAGCTGTAAAGTGCTGTATTATATTGTTCTTTGAATGTGGTAGACAACATAATTTAGAAAAACTGTCCCAACTAGTTAGGATTTGAGCTGTTTTATGTCTCCTTCGTGGAGAGAAAAAGTGGGGTATTAATAATAATAATAATAATAATAATAATAATAATAATAACCTATATAAATAAAAATGTAATGTTCGTTTGTGGGATTAACATAACTCAAAAACCACTGGACAAATTGAGATCAAATTTGTACACAATACACCTATCAGGCCAACGAGTGACCATCACTCATAAAAACACCGAAAAACACAGTGGGACTTAAAAAGCCAAAAAAACCAAAAAATACATTACATCGCATGCACAAAACCACATATATACACATATACACAAACATATACATACACATATACACATACAAAATACATATACACGGTACATTACAACGCATGCACAAAACCACATATATACACAAACACACATATATATACGAACATATACACATATATAGACACACAAAACACATATGCACAGACTGGGCCACAGCAACGCGTGGCAGGGGACGGCTAGTAGTAGTAGTAGTAGTAGTAATAATAATAATAATAATAATAATAATAATAAGTTTAATGTTTAATAATGTTTAATATGTTCAAAACAATATGTTTAATAATTATAACCAGATTCGCAGGTTTGAATCCAGGGAGAGGCGGATGAGCTCCCTCTATTAGCTCCAGCTCCTCATGCGGGAACATGAGAGAAGCCTCCCAGAAGGATGATAAAACATCAAAAATCATCCAGTCGTCCCCTGGGCAACGTCTTTGCAGACTGCCAATTCTCTCACAACAGGAGCGGTTGCTCCTGACACGACAAAATATATATATATATATAAAACCAGATGTCTCTTAACAAAAAAAATCATTTTAAATAACCATGTGGCATAATTAATTGTATTCAACCTTTCAAAAAGCAATCTGCTTGATTGAAATGCTATTGCCATATTTGTTCAGTCTCAGTATGGTCTGAACTGGTCTAGACTGGGTTATAGTGGTTTATACTGGGCCCGTAACCCTTGTTGGGCAAGTGGTCTTACTAACAAAAGACCCTACTCAGCAGAGTAACTTATCAGCTGCAGTGTGACCCAGCACCAATAGCCCAAAGTGATAAAAAACACAAAAACACCGAGACCAATGAAATATCTTCCATAGAAGGCTTTTTTTTGTAGTAAAATAATATGGTTGCACTATTTACAAGAACTAAGTTTCCATAAAACAAATAAACAAATACATAATAACTTTACAGACAGCAGCCTTCACACTGGAGCTTTCTCACACAAGGCCTTCAACCTGGGGCTTCTTTCAGCAGGCCTTCTCACATTAAGCCTTCTCATACACTAAGGCCTACCTCACACTGTGAGGCCTACCTCACAGAATAAGGCCTTTCTCCCACTGAGGTTTACCTCAGACTGACGGCTACTAAGCTACAGGCACACTTGCATATATAGAACTGCCACTTTTGCTGAGTCATTGCATCCATTTAACTCTTTCAGTGCTTGAGTCACAATTTTGTAATTAAAAATAACTAGTTAATGTTTAATATTTCTGACAATTTTCTCAAACAGCAGCTTAGTTCCCAAAATCCTTCAAAATAAGCGATTTTTATCTTTTCTAAGCCACTAATTGGCTTAGAATCTCCTCCTCTCAGGCTTGTTGATGCCTTCTTATGTTTCCCGTGCAGAACTTGTGGATCCAAATATTTTCATCCAACCAATCACTGAAGAACGTGCGTCCCGGACCTTGTATCGTATTGAGCTTCTCAGGAAAGTACGAGAGCAAGCTGTTCGCCATCCGCAGGTTTTTGAGCGGTTAAAACTTTGTCAGCCCAACCCAGACTTGCCGGTCTGGTGGGAATGTGGGACTCATGACTGGGATTTACTGGTTGGAGCTGCGAAACATGGAGTGAGCCGGACAGATTACCACATCCTTCGCGATCCCGAACTTTCATTTATGTCCGCTCAGAGGAACTACAGTCAGAATAAAGTAGCACTTTCAAGGACCCCGACCCCACTTTTGCACCAGTATCAAATGGCACTGTCAGCGTCTCCTCTTGCCCCACAACCGAGGCTCCTCGACGTTAAAGGGAGCACTCCTGAGGACACAAAGGCTAAACTTGAAAACCATAAAGAGGAAACCCATTCTTCCGGAGAGGAGTCTATGTCTATTGATGATATACAAACAGGAGTAAAGGCTGAACCATTGAGCCCAAAGAATAGCACAACAGCACATCCTATGGACAACAAAACTGCTATGAAGGCAGACAATGACAGGCGTATGGTTGCAGCAAGGACAGAGCCTCTAACTCCAAATGCCGCTTCCAAAAAACAGAGGCCCAGCAAAAGAGGATCAGAATCAAGCTCCGATTCAGATTCTGATTCTGACAGATCATCCTGTTCTTCCAGGTCGTCCTCGTCTTCCTCGTCATCTTCTTCCTCTTGTTCACGGTCCAGATCAGGATGTAGCTCTTCTTCCTCGTCTTCATGCTCTTCAGCGTCTTCCTCATCGTCGTCATCCTCCTCTTCCTCATCGTCGTCGTCATCCTCTTCATCAGAAGAGAGCGACAGTGATGAGGAGGAGGCACAGAAGAGGCGTAAGTACCGTTTCATCATTATATACAAATCCTCGTTCTGTTTAAATCTCAAAAGTGGCTGAAGGTGCTGTTAGTTGTGTTTATTTTAGCATGAGGTAAGATTTTGCATCATCAGACATAGCTATGATGGCAGAAAATATCCTGATCCGACTCCCCAAACCCATCCGGTTTTGGGAGGACACTTGTGGTCACTGCAGTGGTGCCAAAAATCATAAATGTTCGTGATGTCTTGAGTCTGGCTTATAATATCATAAAGACCTGAAACCAGCTTACCTTACCTTACCTTGCATGAAGAAGAGAGCGGAACTGGTTTTAAATTGATTCTAATGTATATGTTGTGTTTTTGTTTTAAATTGTTTATTTTTGTATTTTGCATATGTGGAAACTGCTCTGAGTCCCCTAGGGCAGATAGGGCGGCATATAAATAAAGATTATTATTATTATTATTATTATTATTATTATTATTATTATTATTATGTCAAATCGTATAATTTTAAGCATGTTGAGCCATGCATGCTTCGCACCTTTTCAGTACAGTTTTTTTTTGTTTATTCATTCAGTCGTTTCCTACTCTCCATGCATCTCTTTTGTCCAAATTTCTTGTAAAGAGGGTAAAGACCCTGAAAGCTCATAGCTGGATTCACTGTGCTCTTTATCAGGATTGTTCACCAATATAGTGCATATAGTGTTTCCTGCCATAATTTAGTGTTGACAGTGAACAAAAGTGAAACACTGATATTCTTGAGAAACTATAGGCCTATTCAGACTTTGTTTCCTCCTGTTATTGTCTCCGTGGAGAGATTGGACCTGGAAGTTTACACAAGGCAGTTGTAACAATGGGAGCCTATTTTGTGATCTAGAAGTTATTAATAAAGTTTGTTTCTTTTGGTTGCTTAGGGATATTTTTTTTTATTTACCGCATTTGTATACCGCCTTTCTCAGCCAGAGGCAACTCAAGGCAATTCACAGTTGGCAGCAAGTCGATGCCATAACAAATATCAAAATACAGTTAAAAACAATTATAAAAACAATTCAACATTTAAAATATAATATAAAAAGCAAATATATCTGTAATAACAAGATCCTCGGTGTCTCCTTACTAAAATCGTTGTCCAGTTGCATCGTCAGTCATTACATATATTCGTTTACATCTAATTACAAGATGATTTTACATCGTTTACAAGATAATTTTATTGCTGCTATTGTATTAATTTGATTGTTTTAACTAGTTTAATTGTTGTTGTTATACTGTATTTTGTCTATTGTATTTTGTAACTGTTGGGCATCGAATTGTGCCTTTTGTAAGCTGCCCTGAGTCCCCCCCCCCCCCGGGGGTTGAGAAGGGCGGGGTAGAAGCACTTGAAATAAATAAATAATAAATAAATATGTTCCAGTAGAAAAAGCTTGCTTGAAGAGCCAGGTCTTAACCATTTTGCGGAATATTAGAAGGGAGGGAGCCAATCTTACATCCCTGGGGAGGGCGTTCCATAGCCGAGGGGCCACCACTGAGAAGCTCTGTCTCTCGTCCCCGCCAAACACATCTGCGAGGAAGGTGGGATTGAGAGCAGGGCCTCCCCAGACAATCTTAAAGTCATAACGAGAGATATGTTCGGATAGGTAAGCCGGAACAGAACTGTTTAGGGCATATGAGTTCCTTAAATCATTGGAAGTTGCTTGGTTTATACAATTCTTAGGGACGTGGGTAAATTGTTGACTAGCTTTCTGGTTTTTATGCTTTGTACTTAAAGTATCTCAGTCATTGTCACGATCCCAATGACTCACTGCTTGAAGACTGTTCTGGAGTCACAGTTGTGGAGCAAGCTAGACTTCGGGAAATTATGATTCGTCATGCAGCTTGTAAATAGCAGCTCCTGTATCTTAGGCCCATTTGTCCTACTGTGACCTCCCTAATCATGTGTTTGTGAAAAACATATATTGTGTCAGTGGTGTAGGAGGTGTGTTCTCACTGGTTTTGCAAGTTCTAGTACAAAAAATAAATGCTCCAGGTGTATAATATTTTGTTGATAGTGTTTAAGAAACATCTACCTGTTTTACGTGATTCTTGCCACCCAGCGGTGTCGGTGATTATTATTTTCCTAAGTTCAGACATTCATGGGGCATGTGTCACATCTCTAATGCTACTGAAATAGAGCTCATTGTACCTTGGGCTCTAAATTCTAATAGCCAAAAATTGTTTCCTTCAGCAGAAGGAGCCCCTCACTTGAAAGCATTTGATGAAGAGAGCGTTGCTTCTCTAAGCACAGTACAGGATGAAACCCAGGACAGTTTCCAAATGAATAATGGCACACCAAATTCTAACTGTATCTTACATGGGGGATATATGTTGGCAGCTTCCTACTGGCCCAAGGTAAGCTAGGATGTCAAGTGCATTCCTTAATGTCATGTCCATTTTGTCCTACTCGTAAATATGATTAGTATATAAAGGTTTGCATTTCAGTGGCTTACTGTCACAGCATGACTTCACACCGAAAATACTGAAGTCTTTGGCCTGGTGATTCTTGCACAAGTTATTGTCTTCACTCAGCCTTAAATGAGCCCACTGATTTTTTTTTTCAACAGTGGACACAACTAGTATTTCTTTGTATTGTTTCACCAATATCCTGCTCTAAGATAGACAAGGAAATACAAGGATATCCTTCTTATATCATATGTCATGGGATGCTATAGATATGGCAAAATATGGTTTGTGCTAGATCAGTCTTGTTTTCAACCTTCAACAGGGATTCCATGTTTGTTTCCCATGTCCAGTTTTTGGCCATTCTTCACTCGAGCTTCAACATTTGATTCCCACCATCTCAGTGGTGTTTCTTTTTGATGCTGGGATAGTATGTTTCCTTCTGTTCTTCTCTTTTTTTAAGAGTTAAATTACTATGTTATTAGGCGATCCCTCGTTCTCCAAGTATGATGGCCTTCTAAGTGTAGTGTCTTGGTGGTGGATACGTAGGTGATACGTAGGTACTGCTCGAGAGCAATGCATGTGAAAAAGATCTTGGAGTCCTCGTGGACAACAAGTTAAACATGAGCCAACAATGTGATGTGGTGACAAAAAAGCCAATGGGATTTTGGCCTGCATCAATAGGAGTCTAGTGTCTAGATCCAGGGAAGTCATGCTATCCCTCTATTCTGCCTTGGTTAGACCACACCTGGAATATTGTGTCTAATTCTGGGCACCACAATTGAAGAGAGATATTGAAAAGCTGGAATGTGTCCAGAGGAGGGCAATTAAAATGATCAAGGGTCTGGAGAACAAGCCCTATGAGGAGCGGCTTAAGGAGCTGGGCATGTTTAGTCTGAAGAAGAGAAGGCTGAGAGGAGACATGATAGACATGTATAAATATGTGAGGGGAAGTCATAGGGAGGAGGGAGCAAACTTGTTTCCTGCTACTCTGGAGACTAGGAGGCAGAACAATGGCTTCAAACTACAAGAAAGGAGATTCCACCTGAACATTAGGAAGAACTTCCTGGCTGTGAGAGCTGTTCAGCAGTGGAACTCTCTGCTTCAGAGTGTGGTAGAGGCTCGCTTCTTTGGAAGCTTTTAAACATAGGCTGGATGGCCATCTGTTGGGGGTGCTTTGAATGCAATTTTCCTGCTTCTTGGCAGGGGGTTGGACTGGATGGCCCATGAGGTCTCTTCCAACTCTAGGATTCTATTCTTGATCCTCATGTTCTTCTGCAGTGACGGCATCGGTTTCCAGGTGGAAGTGCTATAGTGCATCACTGAATTGACAGTTTTTGCAGTATAATTCCATCTGTAATTTAAAAAAAAAAGGAAATTAGCCCTTCAAACCACATCACATCAACAAAACGTCCTTAGTTTTTAAACTCAAAGAGACCCTACTAGAGACCCAAGATATGGCAACAAACAGCACATAAAAAATATATGGGTGATCATTGGAAGTGACGGTAACCAGCTAAAGCTTATTAAACTAAGGAGCTAAAGGACACACACTTCCCTAGTTCAATCTGGCAGGATCCTTATTAGTGGTGACCAGTTTTAGTGATGAGGCAGGACAAGGGGAGATGTCTTAACTGCCTTTTGTTCATTCTAGGATCGGGTTATGATTAACCGTCTGGATAGTATCTGTCAAACTGTCTTGAAAGGCAAATGGCCTTCCATGCGGCGAGGTTACGAGGGTGCTACCATTGCTTCCTTCTATACCACCAAACTTCTCGATAGCCCCGCCGCTGCTGCCGCTGCCGTTGATTGCACCGAACACAGTGTACAGACTCCCCCAAATGTGGATGGGAAAGAAGAAAGCGATCAGTCATCACAATTGTCAAAGGTGAAGACGCATGTACGGGAAAAGGAGTTTACAGTGAAAATCAATGACGTATGTTTATTTTTATTGCCCTAGGACCTGGTTGCGAATGCGGTGTGCAGCATGCTCTGCCTACAAGTGGCTGCCTGCTCTCCATTTTACTTCCTTTGCACTCGTGTGAGGGGGGTTTAGGGGCATTGCCACCCCCTTTTAAGTGCTTGTTTTCAGGAACCACCAACAAAATAATATCTTTTCTTGGTCTTTGAAATCCTGCTGGTGAGATGCTTTCTCCAGCGGCCTTTGTTATGCTACTTTTATTGTTGCTGTTACTTTCCAGAGTGTGTGATTTGAATGTTCTTAGAGTTGGAAACAAATGCCTGTAAATAGGGATTTTCAAATTACTAGAATTTCATAGAAATATGTTTTAATGTGTGTATTTTATATAATGTTTATGATTATGTGGTTTTTGCTGTGTTGCAACCTGACTCAAGCCACAAGGAGAGGAGAGTAGGAATTACAATGATTATTTGATTTTGATTTTGATTTTTTTTCTCATTTCCAGAATTCTTTAGAATAGTACATTGAAGATACATGGCAACACATACTAATGAGTTATAAGGAGTTCCATAGTAAATAATGTTGATATAAGTTTATGTTTATAAAAGTACTAAATAAAGTTGATATCAATTCTGGATCAATGCAGTTACTAACATCCTTGTTTGAGGGCAGTGAGAGTGAGTTAGAACCGAACAAAATCACATATGAAAATCCTGAATGATGAAATTGATTTATCCTTCCCTGAAGATATGCTAACACTTGTGTTTGTTTAACAGGAAGGTGGTTTGAAATTGATCTTTCAGAAGCAGGCACTTTCTCAGAAAAGACCATTTGAAAGCGAAGATGGCGCATTGGGACAGCAGCAATACCTTGCCAGGCTCCATGAACTCCAGAGCGCTTCGGAAACAAGTCTTGTCAATTTCCCAAAGTCTTTGCCAGAATCGGGTAGGCATTTTATGCTTTATGAAACAGTAGCATTAGTGAGTGGACAGGAAGGAAAGATTTGTTTTTTGTGACTTTTTTTCCCTCTGGTCTTAGGCATTGGGCTTGCCATGAGATGCTAGTCAGGACTTCCTAATGCCCATTATAACATGGTGTTTGCAGACAGAAGGGAACATAAGAGCCTTTGAATTATGTGCACTAATATATGTTTTTCTTTGATTCTGTGTCCAGCAGTTTTACTTTATGGTATTATTGCTCTTTCAAGTTGAACATGTCAGTTAATCCCAAGGCAAGGACTCATATGCCAATGATTTATTTGATTAGGAACTTCAAGCCAATTGACAACAAATGCAAACGGTGTAATAAGCGATGACCAGCCTGTGCTGAAAAAGAGGAGAGGAAGGAGGAAGAACGTCGAAGGGGTTGACATCTTGTTTATAAATCAAAACAAAGCACCTAATCATGTGAGTGAATACACATCAACCCTCAATGGATGTGCTGGTCTAAATGTTTATAATGTCAAAGGACTTAGTCCTTTAGGACTAACCAAGAAAGCTAGATGTTACTCTCTTGCCTAGTTCAGTTCTGATCCCAGAACAGGGATTGAGTATAGTGCCTGCTTTCCCATAAACACTTACATGGCTTTACATGCTTCTTATTTTTGCAGGTTTGCCATGGCATTAACGCTCCTCAGATTGCTCCAAGGTTAACCCCTGTCCTTCCGTTTATACAAACCCAAGGCCTCCGTGATGCAGAAAGTCCCGTTCCAGTTATTAACTTGAAAGATGGAACAAGGCTTGCAGGGGATGATGCTCCCAAGAGAAAAGACTTGGAGAAATGGCTGAGTGAGCATCCTGGCTACGTTGAAGATTTAGGAGCTTTTATCCCGGTGAGTGTTACGTTATGTTGCTACTCAATATATTAGAGTAGCAAATTACTCAGAAGTACTTACTTACTTAGGCGATCCCTCATAGTCCGTAGTCCGAGGATGATGTTCCTCCAAGGTCGGTGTTCTTGTAGTGGGTCCGTAGGTGACTGTGGAGCCCTATTCTTGATCTGCATCTTCTCCCACAGTGAGGGCATTGGTTTCCAGGTTGAAGGTGGTCTCGGTCAGGGTTGGCTTGACGTGCCTTCCTCTTGGCACATTTCTCTCTTTCTCCCTCCATTCATGCCTCTTCAAATTCTACAGCACTGCTGGTCACAGCTGACCTCCAGCTGGAGCGCTCAAGGGCCAGGGCTTCCCAGTTCTCAGTGTCTATGCCAGAGTTTTTAAGGTTGGCTTTGAGCCCATCTTTAAATCTCTTTTCCTGCCCATCAACATTCCATTCTTGAGTTTGGAGTAGAGCCACTGCTTCGGGAGACAGTGGTCTGGCATCCGGACAACATGGCCAGTCCAGCAGAGTTGATGGTGGAGGACCATTGCTTCAATGCTGGTGGTCTTTGCTTCTTCCAGCACGCTGACATTTGTCCACTTGTCTTCCCAAGAGATGAGTTCTGTTGAATAAATAGTTTTAATAGTTCTATAACATTGTTGTGTGTGTTTTTAATTCTGCAAAAACAGAAAATGCAGCTTCATGAGGGGAGACCCAAACAAAAAAGGCACCGTTGTCGCAATCCTAATAAGTTGGATGTTAATAGCCTCACTGGGGAAGAACGTGTGCAGCTGATCAATAGGCGGAATGCTCGAAAGGTAATATTTCATTTGTGTTGTTTAAGGCAGTTCTTCTTAAACTGTTTAATGAGGAGTACTGGCATGTTTTCCCCAAACATGCTAGTGACCAGCACCATTTTTGATTTCAAATTTATATTAATACTAGCTTGGGGACCCGGCAATGTCTGGGTTGTAAGAAAAAGGCATTGTTTGTTTTGGCGTGTTAGGTCATATCAGTTTGGTAATTTGTAGCTCTATTTCTTAGAAAAAAGTCAATCTTGCTTGTTTTTTATGAATGCTCCCATTAAAAAATACAAAAGGATGTGAGTGAACTTTAGTTCCCAACATCATGAGCCCATCACCCCAAACCCCACCAATATTCAAAGTTCACCATGTTGGGTCTGTGTTCCAAGTTTGGTCCAGATCTGACGTTGGCTGTGTTGCATGCTCTCTATAACTCCCATCAAGGTCAATTTCCCCCCAGTGTCTCCAGTATGATAGTCATGTGGAGTCTATGTGCCAAGTTTGGTCCAGGTCTATCATTCGTGGAGGTCGCAGCAGTCTGTGGGAGGCAAATCAGGTGAAGGTACTGCAAATCCCATAGTCCATGGTCTGTCCTCCCTGAAACCACACCGGGATGTATAGTGGGTCATGGGGGGTGGGGGTCTGTGTAGCAAGTTTGGTCCAGGTCCGTCATTCGTGGGGGCCACAGTGGTCTTTGGAAGTGAGTGAAGGTACTGCAAATAGCATCATCTGTGGCAAATTTGGTGCAGACCCATCGTTGGTTGGGTTCACAGTGCTCTCTGGATGTAGCTGAACTACAACTATAAACCATAGTGAATTCTTCCCAAACCTCTTGTTCAGTTGCAGATCAATTCCTGTTTGCTGTAGAAAAGGGTTAAGACAGAGGCAGTGGGTGGAGTCATGCAAATTCCACACCCATAGAGAGAGAAAGGAACGCTGGGTTGTCCATTCTGGAGGAAAAAACAGAACATCTAGAATGAAATTGTCCCCAAATGAAAGCCTTCACTTGAGGGGGGGGGGGCAATGTGGCATTTAGGGAAGACACTTGCAGAGGTTGGGAGACATGTTCACTATAACCTGAAATGTGATTGAAGGGAGGGCTTTTGGTGGCTCCTCAGTACTCTGGGTTAAAGCTGTTTGTGGAGGCACGAGGCTGTCTGTGTAAGTGGAGACCTTCACCACATACACATTTTCACTTTTATTAAGTAGATAGATAGATAGATAGATAGATAGGTAGGTTTATACCAGAAACAGTAAAATAACTGGATGAGGATCTTGTTGGTACATCTTCCACCCTGCTTCTCAACTGTCTCCCTGCCAGAGTTGCTGGATGTGATCTTAGTTTGCCATTATAACTATTTTACCTCCTATCCAAAAACAACCAATAGCTTATTTATTAAATAATGAACATAAACTAAATGTTGATCTGTGAAACAGTCTGAGAAATGTTTGCCGATGCCTCACATTTTAGGTAGGAGGTGCTTTTGCTCCCCCGCTGAAAGATTTGTGCCGATTCCTGAAAGAGAATTCTGAATACGGAGTGGCTCCTGAGTGGGGTGATGTTGTGAAACAGTCGGTGAGTTTCTTTAACGCAGTAGGAAATTATTATTATTATTATTATTATTATTATTATTATTATTATTATTTTATATTCGTCTATCCCGCCCTTCTCCCCACAAGGGGGACTCATCAACGATGCTTGCAATGTATACATCATAAAAATACAATTAAAACAGTAAAACAGTAAAAACATCTTAAAAACATCATACAAATCAGCCAATAAATTCATTTAACAATAATATTAGAGTGCCAGTAAAACCAAAAATCAGATGGATGAATTAATAGATGTTTCCCTTTCCAAAGAAGGAGACCTGGCTCTCAATATAGAAACTTTGAATTCTGAGAACTGACAAGGTTTAGCCAGGTTTTGGATAACAAAACCTTGCATTTTGTTCTTGTGTGTGCTGCATGGTCTCATAATTTAATAAATATATTAAAATAAAATGGAAGTATATTTACAGAATCAAATGGTATGTCCTGAAAGAGTTGGAAACCCATGACAACAAACCTTTGCAAGTAACTTGACATATATATGCACATAAATAATACTGGCCAACATACATTTTGACGCCTCAAATGTTAGTCCTGTTTCTGGGTATATCTGGCCTGTTGATTCCTGTTTTTCACCTATCAGCTGTAGGTTTTGAGATACAGAAATGCAGAACATACGCCATACACCACTAGCTCCGAGTCTCCTTTGGGGAGATGGTGGCAGGGTATAAATAAAGATGATGATGATGATTATTATTATTATAGAATCATAGAGTTGGCCATCCAGTCCAACCCCCTGCCTAGAAGCATTATTTTACTGTATTATTTTACTGACACAAAAGCACAGTATGCCACAGCAAATGAGATTATTATTATTATTATTATTATTATTATTATTACATTGGTCTGTGTGTTTTTGTTCTTTTTATCACATTTGGCTACTGGTGCTGCGTCATGCTGCTGCTAATAAGTTGCTCTGCTGTACATTTATGAGGAAGGTCTTTCATTAACAAGTCCACTCACCCAACAGGGTTATGGGCCCAGTATAGCCATTTCGCAACTGTGCCAAGTTGTTAGTGGAATCCTTTATTGTGAGTGATTTAAATACTGAGTTGCCTGAAGGCTAAGGTTATACAAATATAGTAAATAAATAAAATAAATAAATAATTTTTGTCTGAACTGCAGCTTAAGATATGGGTGTGTACTAAGAGTTGTTTTTTTCCCTCTCCCCATCCAGGGATTCCTTCCTGAGAGCATGTTTGACCGTATTCTCACGGGGCCCGTTGTTCGTGAAGAGGTGAGCCGGAGAGGGAGAAGGCCGAAAAGCGAGATGGCCAAGGCAGCGGCTGTGACGACGGCCACCAACATCCCGGTCAGCCCTTTGCTGGCCAATGGGCTCCTCCAAGGAGTGGATCTGTCTACTCTCCAGGCCTTACAGCAAAACTTGCAGAGTTTCCAGTCATTGCAAGTGACCGCAGGTTTAATGGGAATGCCTGCTGGCCTCAATGCCGCCGGAGAGGCCAAGAACATGGCAGCCGTCTTTCCCATGTTGCTTTCAGGAATGACGGGCTTGCCCAATTTGCTAGGGATGGGAGGGCTGCTAACGAAGTCTGCAGAATCCGTTTCTGAGGAAAAAAAGGGAAGTGACTCCAGGGAACCTGATGGAAAGAAAGAGAGGACAGAGAGCCAAAATGCACATAACGGCGGAGAAAATTCTGTGTCAGGTTCACCTTCCACGTCAACCGCTGCCGCAGCTGCCGCCACCCCCTTAGCTCTTAACCCCTTACTGTTGTCCAATATACTTTATCCAGGGATGCTTCTCACTCCAGGCCTTAATCTTCATATCCCAGCTTTGTCCCAGTCAAACATTTTTGAAGTACAGAACAGTGAAAGCAACAGCACCGGCTTGACGAAGCCTGCGGAAGAAAAGGAGGGGAATGCTAGGGTTCAAGAACAAGAAGTCCAGAGGGGGACAGAGGCAGGTTCTCGCAATGAAAACAGCACAGACGAGGGTTCGGAGAAAGCCGACGCTTCCTCGGGATCGGACAGTACGTCTTCCTCCTCCGAGGATTCAGATTCCAGCGACGAAGACTGATCCCAGGCTCTTGCACTTAAATTATAAACTGCTTTTGAAATTATTCTTTAATTATTTTGTTGTAAATAACCCAACGTTGAGTGAGTGCATCGATAATTTACTGACCGAACATTTCAGTATTTGTTTAAGACTGCTTTCAGAGACGTTTTGCATGTAATATTTCTTTGAAAGTACATCAATGTCTCCACATGTATGTACTATCGGATACACGACCGTGTAAAAAGAAAAGGAATTACAGCAAAAAGCATTATAATTTTTAGTTGAGGGGTTAATTTTTAAGAAAGCTTCGTAAGAGCTGTATATTTAATATATTTGCAGTGAACAATTCTTTACGCTCGTTCTTGATTTAATCTGAATATAGTTTTACAGCCTCCTTGACACTTATACTTTACAGATCAAAACTCAGCAATAATTTGGGCAGCTAATGAATGTCATGAAAGCTGTAGAATCTACATCACCATCCATTGCTTTAATTACATGAGAATGCTCTAGTGTTGTGATGCACTGCTGACGTTTCCAATTCAGGTACAACTGTGTTCTAAAAAAAGAAAAGTTTCCCATTCAGCCAATTACTTTGGCTACTTGTTACCTCAGCTGAGTTAGTTTAGGAAGTTTACATTAGTTTCTCTACTTGTTTTCATATTTTGCTTGACTTTTAAAAGGCATCTTGCGTGTGCTAATTTGGCAAGGGAAGTGACCATTACCAGTTGCACTCTTGACTAGTAAAGGGAGATTTTGATACAATGCAAAAAAAAAATCCCTTTCCTGTTAACTTTTGACACCATGGATAGGTATTTTGTTTCAAAAGCAGGCTCCTTCTACAGCCTTCATTCATGTTGTCGAGGAGCTGCATCCACAAGTTGAAATAACTTAAAAGTGCCACTTTCAACACTGCATACTTCATGTATGAGGATTAAATCCTTGTAAGAATGGCCTGTTTGCTCTGTTTGTTCCTATTTCTATTTTACGTTTGTTTTCCATGTAGCCTCCTGTAGTTACCAGTTAATAATGGTAAGGGGAAATGTGGACGTGTTTATAAACAACAGTCATATTTCCCTACAGGTTTGACTCTGACTATATAGGAAAAAAAGTGTTACCCAAAATCAAGATTGAGGGTATCATCAGTGAATTGTAATGCTGAGTTGCCCAGTAACGTAAAGCACTTTCAAGAATGATGAGAAAACATATACCGTGAAACCATGGTTGTTACAGTGCTTCAAAAGCATCTGTCGAGATACAAATCCTCAGAATCCTTACTACATAAAATCAGTCTTAATATTTGCTGTGCGATATGATAAATTCTTTATTCCGCTGAAGCTGCTATTTGGTCCGATATGGGAGAATCACAGAGTGACTGAGATTCGGAGTGAGATCGTATTGATCTTGCTTTGCGGTCCATGAAAGAATAGGCTGATGCTTAAGAAATGGATCAAAAAAGTACTGATGATAGTCGATAACAAACCTTTTCAAAAGGGAATAGTTTAATAAAATCTGTATTTTGATATGGTTCTGTTGCTTGCTTGTACAGTAAACAAGACTGTGTTGTTTTTTTTACCGAGATCTTTACCAATATTTAAAAAAAAGAAAATAAAGTTTGTACATGCAAAATAATTAACCCCCTTGACTAGGAAAGCAGTATTACATGTAATTACACAGTTATTCAGACATATCATTTGGATTGTGCTGGTTATTGTATTTTCTCTCCCATTCCCCAGAATCGTATGTATGACTTGTTCGGCCCATCATAACAATGTCTTAGCAATAGTCAAAACATGCCACAAAGAGACAAAAAAGGGATAGCAATTCTTCATCATGAAAGGATGTATTCCATATTTAATATTTTTGCCCTTTGTAATATATAGCACTTTTGTTTGATCTTGTATGTATCCATGATATAGCCAAAGTTTTCCAGACACGGTTGTTGACTTAGTCAATGGAGTATCTCAACAATACCATCACTTTTGCACCCTTCCCACATAATCTCTCCCCGCCCCAAAATAAAGCCCTAAACATAATTTTTAATAAATTTATGAAATAAAGTATTTTCCTAATTATGGTCAAGTGGATTTGCTTACCATTCTAGTGATGATCTTTCTCTGTATTGAGGCAATTTTACAGTCGCAGTGTGTGGTTGATACAGATTTTGAATATGAAGTCAAAGGTTTTATCAGTCTCTGTTTGAAACATGTAGCTCTCTCAGCAAACCGATATGCAAAGTGCGGCTGCATAACGTCAAGGAGCCTTCATTAGAAATACATTCGTGCTGAAATTTCAGTGCAAAAGATATCCAGTATGGTGGAGAAGTGTATGTGGGTAGTGACTAAAGAACCTTAGCTGTTATTGCCTTGTATTTCTCTCCCTCGTTTCAGGCTTCATGGTCTGTCCTGGTCCCGTTTCTTTTCTTTTGAACGTTTTGCAATATTTGCCAGTTGTGTTCTGTGTAGTCCGGATTTTGCTTTCTTGTAGTTGAACAAGCGTCTTAAGAGTCCTTTGTAATTTATTGAATTACTTTCTATGATGTTCTATAGAGCAAATGGAAGTTTAATTATTTTTTATTAAACATATTCTTTGACAACCCATGATGTTGGCCTCAGTACATTACAAAGTTCAGTTGTACGGATTTGCAAAGCAGTTGATTCCTGAAGCCATTCACTATTTGGGGAATTTATTCATGGAATCGAAGAGTTGGAGGAGACCTCAAGGGCCATCCAGTCCAAGCCCTTACAATGCTTGAGTGCCAAAAGTTTATTACCGAAAATAACAGTAGTGTTCCAGTCTATTGCAACCTCCAAGTGTGTGAGGACTATGTCACTTAACCTTCCCAGTATGCATTTTCAATGTTTCTTTCCTTCCTCGATTTGTTCATAGACTTCCCTCTTTTCTTTCCTTCTTCCCTTGATATCCCTCATACAACTTATTATTTCTTCTCTTATTTCTTCTCTTCCTTTTTTTCTCTTCCTTATTTCTTCTCTTCCTTATTTCTTCTCTTCCTTTTTCTCTCTCTTCAATCTTTTCCTGTCTCCTTTCTGCTCCCTTCCTATATCCGTCTTTCCTTCCTTCCTCTTCCCTTCATTCTTTCTGCACTCCCTGTCATGATCTTCCTTCTGCTTCCCTTTTTCCTTCTTCACTCCCTTCCTATGTCCCTTTTCTTTTCTTCCTTTTTTCTTCTTCGCTCCCTTCCTGTGTCCCTTTTCTTTTCTTCCTTTCTTCTGCTTCCCTTCTTTTTTCTATACACACTCTTCCTGTGTCCCTTTTTTCTTTCCTTCCTCTTCTTTTTTTTTCTTCACTCCCTTCCTGTGTCAATTTTCTTCCTTTCTCTTCCCTTTTTTCCTTCTTCACTCCCTTCCTGTTTCTTTCCTTCCTTCCTCTTTCCTTCTTTTTCTTTCTTCACTCCCTTCCTGTGTCCCTTTCCTTCCTTTCTTTTACTTTCTTCACTTTCTTCCTCTTCCCTTTTCTTTCTTCAATCTTTTCCTGTCTTCATCCTTTCCTTTTCTCTTCCTGTGACTTATTTCTTCCCTTCCTCTTTTCCTTTTCCTTCTCCCGCATTCACATCATCTAGCAAAAGCCAGTCTCCTTCACTTCCTTTATTCCCCAGTCACCTGATAGAGAACCACTTCACAGAGCCACAGCCAATCTGCTTTGTTCCTTTCTTTCTCTGCTCTGGATCTGAAAAGAGTGGTTCTTTCAGTTCAAACCTCTCAAGTATTTTTAGGTTGGATCATGAAGGCAATGTGTGCCAAGTTTGGTCCTGATGCATCAAGCCCTGGAGGAGCCTTTGTGGTACAAACCAAGCAACACCAAGACACTTTGGCTTTTTATAGAGAGATTTAAGGCCTGATTGGTGTTTTTGGACTTCAACTCCCAGAAGCCCCATCCTTCTGGGCCTGTTGTTGTTTATTCATTGAATCACTTCCGACTCTTTGTGACCTCGTGGACCAGCCCACGCTAGAGCTCCGTCAGCCGCCATCACCCCCAACTCCTACAAAGTCAAGTCGGTCACTTCAAGGATACCATCCATCCATCCATCTTGTCTTTGGCCGGCCCCTCTTTCTTTTTCCTTCCATTTTCCCCAGCATCATTATCTTCAAGCTTTCCTGTCTTCTCATGATGTGGCCATAGTACTTCATCTTTGCCTCTAATCTCCTTCCCTCCAATGAGCAGCCGGGCTTTATTTCCTGGACTGGTTGGATCTTCTCGTGGTCCAAGGCACTCTCAGAACTTTCCTCCAGCACCACAGTTCAAAAGTGTCTTATCTTCCTTCGCTCAGCCTTCCTTATGGTCCAGCTCTCACATCCGTAGGTTACTACATGGAATACCATTGCTTTTAACTATGCGGATCTTGGTTGCCAGTGTGATGTCTCTACTCTACTCTTCACTATTTTATCGAGATTGGTCATTGCTCTCCTCCCAAGATATAAACATCTTTTGATTTTTTTTGCACCTAGAACTATAAAGTCTGTCACGGCCTCCACATTTTCTCCCTCTATTTTCCAGTTGTCAATCATTCTTGTTGCCATAATCTTGGTTTTTTTGATGTTTAGCTGCAACCCGGCTTTTGCGCTTTCTTCTTTCACCTTGATTAGAAGGCTCCTCAGCTCCTCCTCGCTTTCGGCCATCAGAGTGGTGTCATCTGCATATCTGAGGTTGTTAATGTTTCTTCCAGCAATTTTCACCCCAGCCTTGCATTCGTCAAGCCCCGCACATTGCATGATGTGTTCTGCATACAAGTTGAATAGGTTGGGTGGGAGTATACAACCCTGCCGTACTCCTTTCCCAATCTTGTACCAGTCTGTTGTTCCATGATAAGTTCTGACTGTTACTGTGGAAATTATCTATCAAACAGATGGCAAGCTATTTAACCTCAGCAGACTGAAAGCCAAAAACAAGGTTACAACAACATCTCTTATAGAACTACAGTATGCTGATGACGTTGTCTGTGTGCATTCAGAAGACCTACAAGCCACTCTAAACACTCTAAACATCAAATCACCTCTCAAAGAAAGATTCCCCCAGGCACTTCCAAGCCATTAAATGGTAATCAAGGTGGCCAGTTGAAACATTCCCACCTAGCTCCAACAGACAAGAGTCCTTTGTCCCACCCTGGTCATTCCACAGATATATGAACCCATTTTCCTACTTCCAACAGACCTCACTACCTCTGAGGATGCTTGCCATAGATGCAGGCGAAACGTCAGGAGAAAATGCCTCTAGAACAGTGTTTCTCAACCTGGGGGTCGGGACCCCTGTGGGGGTCGCAAGGGGGTGTCAGAGGGGTCACCAAAGACCATCAGAAAACATAGTATTTTCTGTTGGGCATGGGGGTTCTGTGTGGAAAGTTTGGTCCAATTCTATCATTGGTGGGGTTCAGAATGCTATTTCATTGTTGGTGAACTATAAATTCCAACAACTACAACTCCCAAATGGCAAGGTCTATTTTCTCCAAACTCTACCAGTGTTCACATTTGGGCATATTGCGTATTTGTGCCAAGTTTGATCCAGATCCATCATTGCTTGAGTCCACAGTGTTCACTGGATGTAGGTGAACTACAACTCCAAAAACTCAAGGTCAATGTCCACCAGACCTTCCCAGTGTTTTCTCTTGGTCATGGGAATTCTGTGTGCCATGTTTGATTCAATTCCATCATTGATGGAGTTCAGAAGGCTCTTTGATTTATGGTGAACTATAAATCCCAGCAACTCCAGCATTACCAAATGACAAAATCAATCACCCCCAACCCCATCAGTATTCAAATTTTGGGCGTATCGGGTATTTGTGCCAAATTTGGTCCAGTGACTAAAAATACATCCTTTCTGCATATCAGATATTTACATTACAATTCATAACAGTAGCAAAATTACAGTTATGAAATAGCAACGAAAATAACGTTATGGTTGGGGGGTCACCACAACATGAGGACCTGTACTAAGGGGTCGCGGCATTAGGAAAGTTGAGAACCACTGCTCTAGAACATGGCCATATAGCCTGGAAAACCTACAACAACCTCCCACTACTGCAGTGGTTCTCAACCTTCCTAATGCCGCGACCCCTTAGTATAGTTCCTCATGTTGTGGTGACCCCCAACCATAACATTATTTTCATTGCTACTTCATAACTGTAATTTTGCTACTGTTATGAATCGTTATGTAAATATCAGATATGCAGGATGGATTTTCATTCACTGGACCAAATATGGCCCAAATACCCAATACGCCCAAATTTGAATACTGGTGGGGTTGGGGGGAATGATTTTGTCATTTGGTAGTTGTAGTTGCTGGGATGTATAGTTCACCTACAATCAAAGAGTATTCTGAAGTTCACCAACGATGGAATTGAACCAAACTTCGCACACTGAACTCCCATGACCAAGAGGAAATACTGGAAGGGTCTGGTGGACATTGACCTTGAATTTTTGGAGTTGTAGTTCACCTACATCCAGAGAGTACTGTGGCCAAAAACAATGATGGATCTGGACTAAACTTGGCACAAATACTCAATATCCCCAAATGTGAACACTAGTGGAGTTTGGGGAAAATAGACCTCAGCATTTGGGAGTTGTAGTTGCTGGGATGTATAGTTCACCCACAATGAAATAGCATTCTGAACCTCACCAGTGATAGAATTGGACCAAAATTCCCACACAGAACCCCCATGACCAACAAAAAATACTATGTTTTCTGATGGTCTTTGGCGATCCCTCTGACACCCTCTCGTGACCCCCACAGGGGTCCCGACCCCCAGGTTGAGAATCACTGCACTACTGTTTTCATCCGGGAGCGCGAAGCTTTGTGGGAAATGTAGTCCGCAGCAAAAGTGACGGCATTTATTTTTTAAAAGCCCCCACAGGCGCGCCTGCGCACAAGCAGCGCGCTGATTGGCGGGAGTTCTACCCCTGGCACCCAATCAGCGCAGAGGACGGGAGGGGTGAGGTGTTTAGATTCGAACGCGGAGGAAGAAGGAAAAAAACAATCCCTCCCTTCCAGCGGCGCATGCGTGGTGAGCGGCAGTGCGCGAGCGCCATCCCCTCACGACGCCCCTCAGTCAACACCATGTTGGGCGGCGGAGACGACGGAGGGGGAGGCGGCGAGGGAGCGGCGGAGGCGCCCGAGGAGGAGGAGGAAGGGAAAGGCAGCCCGGAGGAGGATGAGGAGGAGGAAGAGGCGGAGGACGACGACGGAGACACCCGGCAGCGCTACGAGGAGCTCTGCTGCAGCCTCAACATGGACGAGAGGGCCCGGGCCGAGGCCTGGCTCAGCTTCCAGGGCATGAGGAGGAACTACACTCTCGAGGTGGGAGGGGCTTCTCGGAGAGGGGGCGGGGCTTGTGCCAGAGGGGCGGGGCCTTCCTTAATGGGGCGGGGCTTGTGACAGAAGGGCGGGGCCTTCCTTAATGGGGCGGGGCTTGTGCCAGGGGGCGGGGCCAGACTGGTTGAGGGAGGTCTGTTGTGATTGACATTAGACCCTCTCTTCCATACAAAACTTAAAGGAATAGGAGTCCTTTAAGTCATTATTATTATTATTATTGTTTGTTTATTTATTTCACAGTTTTCTATACCGAGCTTCTCAACCTCGTTGAGGGACTCAGCCCGGTTTCCAGCCATAAAAACAAACACTCATTAAAATACCATATATCACAGATTACAAAAACACTATATGTAAACACTATAGTGGTCAGTCGTCCTATTAAGATGGGTCTACATCAACTTCCATCCAGGGTCCTAAGGTGTTATCTCATTCTTGTTATTATTGTTATTATTATCTCCCCTCTTCTATACAAACCTGTATACAGTACCTGTAAGCCTGTTATTGTTGATATTGGATCTCCTCTTTTATACAAACCTTTAAAGAACAGTCGTCCTATTAGGTTCTTGTGGGTTTTTTCGGGCTATATGGCCATGTTCTAGAGGCATTTCTCCTGACGTTTCGCCTGCATCTATGGCAAGCATCCTCAGAGGTAGTGAGGTCTGTTGGAATTAGGACAATGGGTTTATATATCTGTGGAACGGCTGGGGTGGGGCAAAGAGCTCTTCCCTGCTGCAGTTAGGTGTGAATGTTTCAGCTGATCACCTTCATTAGCATTTGAAGGCCTGCCTGAGCCTGGGAAAATCTCTTGCTGGGAGGTGTTAAGATGTGCCTGGTTGTTTCCTCTCTGTTGTTTTGCTGTTGTAATTTTAGAGTTTTTTATAATAGTGGTAGCCAGATTTTGTTCATTTTCATGGTCTCTTCCTTTCTGTTGAAATTGTCCACATGCTTGTGTATTTCAGTGGCTTCTCTGTGTAGTCTGACATGGTGGTTGTGAGGGTGGTCCAGCATTTCTGTGTTCTCAAATAATATGCTGTGTCCAGGCTGATTCATCAGGTGCTCTGCTATGGCTGACTTCTCTGGTTGAAGTAGTCTGCAGTGACTTTCATGTTCCTTGATGCGCGTCTGGGCGCAGGCGAAACGTCAGAAGAAATGCCTCTAGAACATGGCTCTATAGCCCGAAAAAACCCACAAGAACCTAGTGATTCCAGCCATGAAAGCCTTCGACAATATATTATTTTCCCCAAACCTCACCACTATTCACATTTGGGCATATTGAGTATTTGTACCAAGTTTGGTCCAGATCCATCATTGTTTGAGTCCACAGTGCTCTCTGGATGTAGGTGAACTGCAACTCCCAAAACTCAAGGTCAATGCCCAACAAACCCAGTATTTTCTGTTGGCCATGAGAGTTCTGTGTGCAGTTCCATTGTTGGTGGAGTTCAAAATGCTCTTTGATTGTAGGTGAAAAAATCCCAGCAACTACAACTCCCAAATGACAAAATCAATCACCCTCACAACCCCACCAGTATTCAAAATTGGGTCAGGGGAGTTCTGTGTGCCAAGTCTGGTTCAATTCCATCTTTGGTGGAGTTCAGAATACTCTGTGATTGTAGGTGAACTATAAATCCCAGCAACTACAACTCCAAAATAACAAATTAACCCATCCACCCCCCATCCCACCAGTATTCAAATGTGGATGTATCAGGTATTTGTTCCAAATTGGGTCCAGGGAATGAAAATGCATCCTGCATATCAGATATTTACATTGCGGTTCATAACAGGAGCAACATCACAGTTATGAAGTAGCAACGAAAATAATGTTATGGTTGGGGGTCAACACAACATGAGGAAGTGTATTAAGGGGTCACAGCATTAGGAAGCTTGAGAAACACTGACTTAAAGGAATAGGAGTCCTGTTATTATTGTTATTATAATTATTATCTCCCCTCTTCTATACAAACCTGTAAGGAACGGGTGCCTGTTATTGTTGATATTGGATCTCCTCTTTTATACAAACCTTAAAAAACAGTAGTCCTGTTGTTATTTTTTATTATTAAATTCCCTCTTCCATACAGACTTGGTGGTGGTGGTGTTGATATTGGATCCCTTTTTCTATACAAACCTTAAAGGAGCAAAAGCACTGTTGTTGATCATATTGGATCCCTTCTTCTGTACAAACCTTTAAGGAACAGGAGTCCTGTTATTATTGTTATTATTATTATCTATATTAATAAAAATGTAATGTTCATTTGTGGGGTTAACAGAACTCAAAAACCACTGGATGAATTGACACGAAATTTGGACACAATACACCTAACAGTCCAATGAGTGTCCATCACCCATAAACACACGCGCGCGCACAAAACCCCAGCGAACAGACTTAAAAACCCCCAAAATACACCATATATACATATACACATACACTCATATACATATATACATGTATACATTCATACACACACATGTATATATATGCACAAATATACACATATACACACATGCACATATACATGCACACATATAAACACACAAATACACACACACACACACACACACACATATATATATATATATATATACGCAAACACACATATATACAAAAATATATACACACACATATACACATATACACAGACCGGGCCACAGCAATGCATGGCAGGGGATGGCTAGTTATTATTAAATTCCCTCATCCATACAAACCTTAAAGGAATAGAAGCCCTTTCGTTGTGGATATTGGATCCCCTCTTCTATACAAACCTGTAAGGAACATGGCCCTGTTGTTATTATTGTTATTATTAACTCCCCTCTTCTATACAAACCTTAAAGGAACAGGATCTCTGTTGTTATTATGGAATACTCTCTTCTATACAAACTTTAAAGGAACAGGAGTCTTATTGTTATTGTTATTATTAATTTTAAATTCGCATTTCTATGCAGACCTTAAAGGAACAGGGGCCCTGTTGTTGTTATTGGATCCCCTCTTCTATATAAACCTTAAAGGAGCAGGAGTCCTGTTGTTATTGTTATTATTGTTAATTCCCCTCTTCTACACAAGCCATAAAGGAACAGCAGCCCTCTTGTTGTTAACTGTTATTATTAAATTCTCTCTTCTATAGAACCTTAAAGGAAAAGGTGCCCTGCTGTTGTTGTTATTGGATCCCCTCTTCTATACAAACCTTAAAGGAACGGGGCCCTATTAGTAGTGATATTTTTATTAAGTCCTCTCTTCTATATAAACCTGAAAGGAACAGCAGCCAGATCGTTGTTGATTATTTTGAGTCCCCTCTTCTATACAGACCTTAAAAGAATAGGAGCCCTGTTGTTATTATTATTAACTCTCCACTTCCATACAAACCTTAATGGAACAAGAGCCCTGTTGTTATTGTTTTTTGTTCCCCTCTTCTATGCAAACCTTGAAGGAACAGAAGCTCTGTTGTAGTTGTTACTGTTATTGATGCTTTTATTAAATTCGGTTTCCTATACAAACCTTAAAGGAACAAGACCTTGTTGCTAATTGTTATTAAATCCCCTCCTTTATACAAAAATTAAACAGGACCTTGTTGTTACTTTTTTTCATTTCAAAAGTGACTTGAGAAACTGCAAGTCGCTTCTGGTGTCAGAGAATTGGCCGTCTGCAAGGACGTTGCCCAAGGCATGCCCGGATGTTTTGATGTTTTTTACCATCCTTGTGAGAGGCTTCTCTCATGTCCCTGCACTTCCTCAGATGACCTAAAAGATGTGTTAGCTTTTCCTTCTTTTTCTTTTTGTAAAAAAATATAGGGAAATGACCTCCATTGGCTAGCATGTGCCTTATATGTGGCTTGCCGAAAAGCTGTCCCAACAGTTAGCAGAGGAACTGTTGAAGGGAACTATGTATCTTTAATAAGGATACTGCGCTGCTCAGGACAAAGGTAATTTCTCTCTATAAGTACCAGAATTGAAAAAAATGAAAAAGATTGCCTCCTTGATTGCAGTAATGTTGTGTTTTGATATAGATGTGTGAATGTGCATAGTAGCTGATGAAACCACTACATGAATTCTACATTCATTCTTTAACAACTGGCAATAAATTGCTAATCATAATATTTGAAATTGCTTTGGGGTTTTTTTAAATTGCAAGCTCTTTTTTCAATTTAAATCACATGTAACTTGGATATGTTTTTCTCTCCTGACAGATAGATTTAATCAGTTACTCTTTATGTGCAGTGTACCAAGCAATAATAAACACACCAACTTCCTTAATTGTGGACAGTGATAGGGTTTGTAATGAAAGGTGGCTTCCTTTTGTTAACCTTTCAATGAAACGCACCTCGGCAGGAATCATGTTGGTTAATCAAAACCAAAGTACACCAATTGGATCAAATAGTGAGTTAATATAGAGACCAATTCCCTGTATCAACACTGTAGATTTAATGCAATTTGATACCACTTTAATATTATGAAATCCTGGGAATGAATCCATAGGTGAAATATAGACCGTACATGCCTTCTGAACCTTTACACTTACTGCCAATTCTAGGATTGGATTATGCTGTTTAAAAATATGAACGGTTTATTATTTGATAGATTTATTATCATTTCTTTATATTTAAATCCTAACTATAATTCCACAAACTTGCTAATACTGTATATATTTTTGTTGTGCAAATCCAAACCAAAAGTCGACCAGCATAGTGGCAGTTTACTATTTTGTCTCAAGGCAGAAACAGTTTCATCTTCTCTAAAGTAGCAAGAACACTGTAATATGTATTACTGCTTTTTAAAGTAAATTTGATTCCTAAGTTCACATGATATAATGTATCCATTGCCTTGTCAGTGTAGCAGTTGCATACAGAAAAACATCCTATAACATTATCTGATGGATAGGAAGCAAAAGTAACACACAGCAAGGGAAAGCAGTGTCAAATGACTAAACAGGACAAAAGGTTCGGTGAATGAATAATAGTCATAAGTGCATGAAGCTTGATATAGAAGGAGCATTACATTCTATAGGATTTCTTATTTAGCAAATCTTGACATTGGCCTAAATCTAATTTCTAGTCCCAACTAGAGTAAACCAATTGAATCAGGGTTTATATATGTCTCGGCATGCCATTCAGAAATTTATTTTGGTGAATCTGCTCTATTAGACGTAACAAGTAGTTAGATTTCTTATATGTTTCTTCAATAGGGTTTATATAAGTGTTGACTTGCCATTCAGACAATTATTTGGTGGATCTGCTCTAGCTAGACATCACAAGTAGTAAGATTTCTGATACATTTTTCGTTCTGGCATACATTACTAATCTGTTTAGGATATTGACATTTCCTATGGCGGCACAACTTCTGACCCCTCTAAATGTCTTCAGTTTGATAGACTTTTTTAACAAGATGAAGAAGTGGGAAGATATGGCAAACCTACCCTCCCAGTTCAGAGAACGTACCACAAGATTAGAAAGGAACTTTACCGTTTCTGCTGTAATTTTTAAGAAGTATGAACCCATTTTTCAGGATATTTTCAAGCACCCTCAGGACGACCCTCCCCGCCAGCAGAGAGGAAGGAAACAAAGGTATGGATACATTACATTAAGACTTTAAGGTATATTACTCCATAGTAAGATGGGTTTTGTTGTATTTTTCCAACTATCTGTTTTCTATTGTAATCACGTAGAAGTTAATCACATGCTGGCTTCATTGAGATCTATTAAAAGAAAACATATTTTGAAGCTTTTTGTCAGCAGTGATAGGTAATAACTGTGCTTTTTGTTTTGTTTTGTTTTTTGCTTTGCCCATTAATCCCTTGTTTATCCCTTCAACTTCCAAATATTTCTCTAAGCTATCAATTGGTTGTCTATCACACTGGTTAATAAAGATTTGTGAAATAAATCTATATAAATAAAAATGTAATATTCATTTGTGGGATTAACATAACTCAAAAACCACTGGAGGATTTGACACCAAATTTGGACACAATACACCTATCAGGCCAACAAGTGACCATCACTCATAAAAACACTGAAAAACACAGCGGAAGAGACTTTAAAAGCCAAAAAATAAAATATACATTACATTACAACATATGCACATAACCAATATAAATACACATATACACAAATATATATATATATATATATATATATACACACACACACACACAACACATATACACAGACTGGGCCACAGCAACGCGTTAAATTGCTAGTTAAATTGATTAGGCTGATCGAGGAGAAGTATCTGTCAAATTCAAGAGTAATTAGGGATTAATTAATTAATCTAATATTGGGAGGATTTACTAATTGTGGGATTTATGACTTATTAATGTACAATTAAAGATAGAAATGTGGTTATATAACATTCCGTAAAAGGACTAGACTACTCCGAACTAAAAAATCATCAGACAGTGAGATTAGATATATTAGAAGATTGGTTTTTACATTTGTATGTTAGCTTTGCATTATTTTGTACCTTTTGTGCATTGGTTTGACTTTGTAGTTTTGTCAGCTGCTGTAGATTAGTGTTTTATATCAAGGAAAAAAGCTTGTTTTGTATGTTTGATGTAATTAATTCATTTCCAGGTGTCTTTGTTTATATGATGGTATATTTGTTTCATTGAATACAAATTATTATTATTTTAAATTAAATGTAACCCCAAAAAAAGGACATCCATTGCTTGTTCCCAGTGTCCTTGTCCTGTTTCACAAAGGAGGAACTGTAATAGATACAAGGAGCAGCTCATTTTTTCTCTTGAGTCAGAGGTTTCCTAGGATAGAATGGAAAGAATAAGGAGAACAATGTGTGTGGCCTCCATAACACAGTTCTCAGTGTATCTGAATGAATTTCGTATGGGAATTGGAATGTATTTTGATGTGTTTCTCTGTATTAATAAAAATATATTGCATTTATCTCTTTGTATGGCTTCTTTTCCAAAAAGGAGGCAGCCTTGCACAGTCTCCGAAGTTTTCCAGTTTTGCTGGGTGCTGTTTGTTTATGCGAAAGGTAAGAATTGCTGTTTAGTTTATTCATCTTTTGTAGTGTTCATCTATAACAGAGCTTTCCAAACATTTCATGTTGCTGACACACTTTTCGATTATGCATCATTTTGCAACAAAGTAGTTCAGTTTTACTAGAAAACCAAAGGTTAAACCAACTATTTATATGAGATACACACACAAGCATTAATTATCCTTGTTGCTTTTAATTGTTTGAAACTGCTCCAAGTGATTTTATTGAAATGTTTTCATTTATGGCAAAATATAAGTATTTTTAATGAATAAATACTCATTGTTGCACTCCAAGGCTGGGAACCACCTCTGTACTTAACACACGCTCCAGTCCAAGGTAAAATAGCAAAGCAGAATATATATGGAAAGCAATTCAGCAAAAAGTATAAAAAACCAAAGTCCAAATATCAATAATCCACAGAAATCATAGTACAGGAGTAGCATCAAAAACCAGGAATACAAAAGCAGAATAAATCCAAAACATGATATTCAGGAACAGTCCTTAACAGCTGGAATCATGAGACATGAACAAAAGAAAACATGAAACTAGAAATCCCTTGACTTGACAATAGTTCTTTATTCAAACACCAAAGTTGCCTGGACTTATGGACCTATCTGCTGAGATAGCCAAAATAGAGAGGAAATCATGCCTTCTCCCCTGGGAGACTGATAAGGACTTCTTGGTTAATAGGCATTTTGACTTTTGTAAACTTTCTTGAGAAGCTTTATGTTGATGGAGCGTAAATCTCCTATCTATCTGCTCATTAGTCTGTCCACCTGAACTTTCATTTTCATCCTCTGAACTCCGATCTGTTTTTTACATTGCTCCCCTAGTTAACTGCCTTTCAGGAATGTGGCCTTCAGATACAGACTGCTCATTTTCAGGTCTTAAAATCTCTTTCTGGCTCTCTTGCTGACTTGCAGACCCAGAATCCCCAGTATCATCAGAATGACTAACAGGCCCAGAATCATGAGAGAGACCAGGTGCTGAAGTTCAAAGGCTTAACTGCAACACTCATGCACTGTATGTGTATGGTGTAAGTTAGATGAAAGCAAGTTTAGCTAGAATTATAAGTTTAAGAATATGATTATGCACTTCCTCCAAAAGATGGATTTCACCGCAAAGTTGATACCTCCCATTTGTTTGCAGTGTAGATTTATTAAGTACTAGCGGTCCCCTGCCAGGCGTTGCTGTGGCCCAGTCTGGTGATCTGGAAAATAAAGTAATGAGAAAGTGTTGGTTTCTAATATATGTAATTCCTTTATGCTTGTGGGTAAACAGTATTTCTTGCTGTTTCTTTGTCAGCGTTGATGTGGAGATTGTCTGGTTTGCCTACTCTGGAACATGCAACATATCATTGTCCTTCTTTAGGGGTCCCTTTCAAATCTATGACACTATATCTGTGTGTGTGAATCATATATATCTATATCTGGATAGCTCTTTGTCAGGAGGGCTTTGATTACATTTTCTTGCCCTGGTGAAGGGAGTTGGACTGGATGGCCTTAAGTATGGGGATTATGTGTGGGAAGTTTGCCCCAATTCTGTTGTTGGTGGAGTTCAGAATGCTCTTTGATTGTAGGTGAACTATAAATCCCAGTAACTACAACTCCCAAATGCCAAGGTCTATTTCCCCCAAACTGCATCTGTGTTCATATTTGGGCATATGGAATATGCTTGCCAAGTTTGGTCCAGATCCATCATTGTTTGAGTCCACAGTGCTCTCTGTATGTAGGTGAACTACAACTCCCAAACTCAAGGTCAATGCCCACCAAACCCTTCTAGTATTTTCTGTTGGTCATGGGAGTCCTGTGTGCCACGTTTGGTTCAATTCCATCATTGGTGGAGTTGAGAACGCTCTTTGATTATAAGCAAACTATAAATCCCAGTAACTACAACTCCCAAATGACAAAATCAATTTTTGAGTGATGATCACTCCTTGGGTTAGTAGGTGTCTTGTGGCCAAATTTGGAAGCAATTCGTCCAGTGGTTTTTGAGTTATGTTAATCTCACAAACGAACATTACATTTTTATTTATATAGATTTTATTTCGTTTAGATCCCTTTTTCCTCTTAGCATAGGACCCAATAACTTAAAAAACAAAATACAGCTAAAGCCCTATTAGTTAAAAGTAAAAAAAAAGAATTAAAAATGAGTAAGTTGTCACATTAAACCCTAATACTATCTTAAGAGTTTTAAACCTTTAAAATGACAACAAAGGAGAAAAATGCAGGCAACCAGTTAGTAGGGCGGAAGCCTGTCTTCAGTAACTTTCTATAAGTATTTGTTAGGTCATGTTAGAAAGCTGTTACTTTCTGTATTTGCCTCAGCATGAAGTATTGGCAACACTAGAGTGGTTTTGCATATTATCGTTAATGGCATTCATGATCCTCTGACCATGTAATATGCAGGACTTCAAAAGGAGGGAGGTGGTTTGTGCTCTTGTCACATGCAGGGACTTCATTTCTTTTATTGAGAATGAGAGGAAGCAAGACTTTGTTTGCTTTGCTGCTTGGGTTTTACGCTGGATTTATCATGGCAACCACAATTCAGTGACAAGTCTGGACTTGTCTATATGACAGGCCTCCCAGCTTAAGTAATAGCGACTTCTGTTTTGGAGATGTATTGCTTCCTCCTTGTGGTTCAGATGAATGAGGTTGCTTCCTAATGTGGATGGTAAGGCAAGTGCAGCATAAATAGCACAAGGCTAGCAGTGTGAGTGCTGGTTAACTGTTTGTCTTGTTTTTTAAATGGTCAAGACTTGGTTGTTTGAGCAAGCATTTGAAAATGCAAGGTAAAAGAAATAGGAATTGGAACAGTTGGACGAGATGGAACAATGTTTTTTATTAAGAGATGCAAATGATCTATTTTAGTGTTCTTCTTATGGTTTTATATTCTGTGTCAATGTTTTTAAATATTTTATGGTGTTTTTGGGCATTGAATCATTGCCATTGTAAACCGCCCTGAGTCGCCTGAGGGCTGAGAAGGGCGGTTTACAAATACAGTAAATAATAAATAAATAAATATAGGCATATCTTTTTGTGGGTCCGGACTCTAGATTTGAGGAGCTCTGTATTTGTAGCAGTTGCAGTAGCTTTCTTTTTACTGTTTATGTGTCTGGAGAACAAATAATTAATTTGGAATGAAATAACAGTCAGTCAGAAGTTGAAAATACTTGTGGCTCATTAATAAACTCTGTTTTAACCTATTACTAGTAATTCTATTGTATGCTTAGAGACGGCAAGAGTAATATGAACCAGGGCCGTAGCTAGAAAAAAAATTCGGGGAGGGTTGAAAATTTCCGGGGGCGTGGGGTTAGGGTCACACTGAAGCAAAGAGCACAGCAAGGGGCAAAGCAGCCTTCAATAGCCTGCAGCTCTGCCCCTGTCAACCACCTCTACCAAGTCTGGCCTCCTTAATGAGAGCATTAACCCCCCCCCCCTCCCCAACTTGATTGCTTTGCTACATCGGCTATTGCTGCAAGTAATGACAGTGCGAATAAATTGTCAATATTTGCTTGAGATAGTGCTTGCAGTTCTGGAGGGACTCTTAATTTTTTGCATCTCATAGACTTAGCATGGGGATTTGGTTAACCAGTTAAAATTCATGAGTAAACCAGGGTTTGTTTTTTTTTAACCTGAAAAATTTAGGGGGGGGGTTGAACCCCTAACCCCCTCCCCCCACCCCACCCGGGCTACAGGCCTGATATCAACACAAGAAGACTGAATAGTGACATACATGATTTGGAAGAAACTGATCAATTGATAGTGTCTATGAAGGATAAATCAATGTTAAACTTGATTGGGATATGGCTATTAATTTTTTGAGGCAATACATGGAGATACAATATGTACTAACTTTTGAGAGATAGTAGGCATTGTTGTTGTTCATTTGTTCAGTCGTCTCCAACTCTTCGTGACCTCATGGATATGTTTGATCTAAAAGGAGGGCTAAACCTCTTACTTCGAGGAAGTTCATTAAATAGTTAATTATAACCAGAAATTGTGAAGATATATTTATAAGTCTCCATGTTCCCCCTGTTTCTTTAGTTGTATTATAGTTTAGTTTGGTGTTTTTGTTGTATGTTGTATTGGTTGTGTATTGTTTGTTTTCCTTAAGTGTTTCCTTATATGTATCCAAAACCTTATTTTTTGTTAATACAAAATTACTTACAATGTTTATTTCTTTAAAAGTATCGCTGTCATGATCCTCACAGCGATGTAAACTGTTATTTATTTATTGCATCATAAGCAAATTCAGAGTACAGTTGTAATGTATTTCAAAACACAAAGTTTAAAACTTGGCATTATTCTAAATGTCTTTTGACCAGTATCTGCCCACTTGGAGTGCCTCTGGTGTTGCTGTGAGAAGGTCCTCCATTGTGCATGTGGCAGGGCTCAGACTGCATTTTAATAGGTGGTCCGTGCTTTGCTCTTCTCCACACTTTCATGTCGTGGACTCCAGCCTGTTCAGAACCTTCCAAATATGGGGGAGTTTCTCATTTGGTATCAGCCATGGATTGAGGTTCCAGGTTCTAGCCTGCCACTTTTGGACTCTTGCTTGCTGAGGTGCTACTGCTAGTATCTCTGTACATCTTAGGAAATTTCTTGATTTAAGGCGTTGGCGTGCTGACTGATATCCAAACAGAGGATGGACCAGAGATGTCCATGCCTTGGTGCTTTCATTATTGGCTGCTACTTCCCAGCGGATGTCAGGTGGTGCAGTACTGGCTAAACAGTACAGTTTCTCCAGTGGTGTGGGGTGTAGGCTTCCTGTGATAATACAGCATGTCTCATAAAAAGCCACATCCACTGTTTCAACATGGTGAGATGTGTTCCACATTGGGCATGCGTATTCAGCAGTAGAGTAGATAGGCACAAGGGCAGATGTCATCACTGTGTCTGGTTGTGATCCCCAGGTTGTGCCAGTCAGCTTTCATATGATATTATTTCTAGTGCCCACTTTTTGCTTGATATTCAGGCAGTGCTTCTTGTAAGTCAGAGCACAGTCCAGAGTGGCACCCAGGCTTGCAGCGATGTAAAATAAAATCATAGGAGTGGGCAGATCAAAAGACAACCTGGAAAAAATGGCACAACCTAAAAGAATCCCACACCTAGTGTGACTATGGAGCAGAACAGACAACTCTGCACCTGTATGCTTGTCCACTATGCCCTGCCTCATGTACAGAGGAAGAATTGTTGGAGGCTACAGACAATGCCATTGCTGTTGCCCGTTTTTGGTCAAAAGATATTTAGCTGCCTGCACTCCTTCTATTTTTATCAGCTTTTTACTAATGTATGCAATGCTTTTGATACGATATATATATATATATATATATATATATAGAGAGAGAGAGAGAGAGAGAGAGAGAGAGGATGCAAATGCAACAAGAAAAAATGTCTTTAAAAAGCTAATGCAAAAGATAAGGGCTGGCATTATTGTTGTTGTTGTTATTATTATTTATTGCTTCCCTCTCCTTGCAACTCAAGCTGCAGCAAAACTTAGTTAAAGAACATAATACTAAAATATATTCCATAGAAGTACATGTCAAAACATTTCTACACATTTTAAAATACATTGGATCAAACTTAAAACACAATAATACAGATACGGCGTTTGCAAACTCAGTAAGGGCAGAGCCAGCATGACTTTTCCTTCCATAACCACGATACTACCATAGAGGAAAAAAGGTTCTTTATGTTATCATGTCCAGTTTACGTGTTATATAACTTTATTGGCAGTTGGAGTCCGAAGATCATCATGTCTTAAATCTATACACATTTCTCCAAAGCAGCTTTCAGTGTTGCAAATTTACACAAATGAAATAACAGTCTATGGGACATGTTTCTTCAGAATTGCATTCATCTTTTGACTCTCTGGTGTTTCTTTCAGTTTTTTAAATGTAATCCAAACCCTGATTATAATCTCACAGGCAATTTCCCCATGATCAGCGATGACTTGGTCAATTCCTACCATCTCTTGCTGTGTGTCCTGGATTTAGTCTATGGAAATTCCCTGCAGTGCCCAAATCATAAGGACCTTCTGAATCCTACTTTCAAAGGTATGTTGAAAATAGTAATAATTATTATTATTATTATTTATTTATTTATTTATTTATTTATTTGACCAGTCATATCACCATTTCAAAATAGAACATGAGTAAAAAAAACAAGGCAAAAAGGTGATTGCTTGTATTTCTCTTTTAAATTGAGAAATACATAGATTTTACCTTTTACCTGTTAAATTTAGACTTCTCTCCTTCTTTCAACTTGCTAGGGCTGCCTGAGGATTTTCAGAGCAAGGATTTTAAGCTGTTGTCTGAACCACCCTGCATCATAGAAAAGCTTTGCTCCTTACATGATGGTTTGCTCTTGGAGGCAAAGGGGATCAAAGAGCATTTCTGGAAGCCTTATGTCAAAAGACTTTTTGAGAAAAAGGTATGAAAACTAATGTTTAAAGACACATTTCACAACTAATCTGAGAGTGTTCCATTATACTTAATGTTGATTCTTCCTTCTAGATTCTAAAAGGAAAAGAAGAAAACCTGTCCGGTTTTCTGGATCCTGGAAATTTTGGAGAAAGTTTGTAAGTATTGCAGAACAGTTGCAAATATATTATATTAAAATGTAATGGTTTTAGACCCCCCTCCCCCAGAGCTCTTTCTCTCTATTTTGATGATGTTTTTAACTCGGCGAACTGTCTTTTATATGTATTTTATAACTCATTTATTATGTATGTTGTTTTTAAAATGTTATTTATTGTGTAGCATTGATTTTTTGCTGTTGTTAGCCAATCTGAGTCCCTCCACGGAGGTAGAGAAGAACGGGATTTAAAAGTTCTAAATAATAATAATAATAATAATATATTAAGAAATTGCTTCACTTAGTGCTGGCATTCATTTCTTCTGATACAAACCCATGCCTTTTGCAAACCGTTGGATTCTTCAAACTGTTACATATGTACTACTCTGTTAGTGGTCCCATCTGTGGCCTGTATGTACAATGAATCCATGTTCAATTTTTAACAGCTGAGAAAAGAAAACTAGCACCAATATTACTTGAGATCCTCAATTTCAAATTTTCTATCTTGTTAAATTGGTACATTTCATGGCATCTTACAGGAATGTCATAAGTGAGCAAAAGGCTAATAAAGGTAAAGATTTCCTCTTGACATTAAGTCTAGTCGAGTCCGGCTCTGGGGGGTGGTGCTCATCTCCATTTCTAAGCTGAAGAGCCGCCATTGTCCGTAGACACCTCCAAGGTCATGTAGCTAGCATGACTGCATGGAGCGCCCTTACCTTCCTGTAGAAGTGGTACCTATTGATCTACTCACATTTGCATGTTTCCGAATTGCTGGGTTGGCAGAAGCTGGGTCTGACAGTGGGAACCATCCTGCTCCCAGATTTGAATCACTAACATTTTGGTCAGCAAGTTCAGCAGCTCAGCAGTTTAACCCGCTGTGTCACCAGGGGACCCATAATTCATGGCATCTTACAGGAATGTCATAACTGAGGAAAAGGCAGCAGCTGGGGAAATAGACAAAATATAATACTGGTCTTAAAGGAATTTCATTGGCTACACTTTCACTTTGAATGCAGAGTGTTTGTGACAACATTTCAAGCACTAAACAGCTTGGGAGTGATACAGAAGGAGTACCTGTTGTTATTTAAAAGGACAGAGAGGCTTCATAGAATCACAGAGTTGGAAGAGACCTCATGGGCCATCCAGTCCAACCCCCTGCCAAGAAGCAGGAAAATTGCATTCAAAGCACCCCCGACTGATGGCCATCCAGTCTCTGTTTAAAAGCTTTCAAAGAAGGAGCCTCCACTACAGTCTGGAGCAGAGAGTTCCACTACTGAACGTCTCGCACAGTTAGGAAGTTCTTCCTCATCTTCAGATGGGATCTCCTTTCTTGTAGTTTGAAGCCATTGTTCCGCGTCCTACTCTCCAGGGCAGCAAAAAACAAGCTTGCTCCCTCCTCCTCTCACGTATTTATACATGGCTATCATATCTCCTCTCAGCCTTCTCTTCTTCAGACTAAACATGCCCAGCTCTTTAAGCCGCTCCTCATAGGGCTTGTTCTCCAGACCTTTGATCGTTTTAGTCACTCTCCTCTGGACACATTCCAGCTTATCAATATCTCTCTTCAACTGTGGTACCCAGAATTCGACACAATATTCCAGGTGTGGTCTAACCAAGGCAGAATAGAGCATGGGTAGCATGGCTTCCTTAGTGCTTACCCATTGAGAGCCATCTATTGTGTGAAGATGTGGGGAATGAGTCTTCTGTTCTGCTTTGAAGCCCAATTCCAGATCCAAGTTTAACCATGTTTTTTTAAAAGAAATTACATTAAACAGTAATCTTATTCAAGTGTGTTCAAGATGTGCCTCTTCTGTCTACCCCCCCTCCTCAACACCCCCCCCCCCCCCCAAACCACTCACCCTGAAGAAAGAACATCAATAAGGCCTACGAGGAGTACATTTTGTCTGTTGGAAACCTAGACGAGCGAATATTTCTTGGGGAGGATGCAGATGAGGAAATAGGAACCTTGCGGAGGTGTTTGAACACAACCTCCGGAGTGGAAACAGCCGAAAGGGTTCAGGTGAAACACAACCTGCAGGAGCATTTTGAACGAGTGAGTACAGTGTGTGGTTTGTTACGTCGTCGAGCACTTGAATTATTCTGCCTCCTTTGTAGCAGTAGTTTGAGTGCCAGAAGTCAGAGGTTGCCAGAATTGTATCATTTCAGTTTACGTAGGTCAAGCATGGGCAAACTTGGGCCTTCCAGGTGTTTTGGATTCCAACACCCACAATTCCTAACAGCTGGTAAGAATTGTGGGAGCTGAAGTCCAAAACACCTGGAGGGCCCAAGTTTGCCCATACCTGTCTTAGCTAATTGCAGATTAATCCTTACCTTCATAATGTCAATGGAGAGTGGTTTCTTTTTTTTTTAATCTGGCAACTAAAGATGGGAGAGTATTTTCTTTAGTTTAGTGTTTACACCTTATTTTAATTTTCTGGTTATTTAGTGTTTATTTTACTTAAGTGATATTTGTCTTTACTGTTCTCATGTAGCACAAATCCTATGTGAAATCTTACTACGTATTTTTGACATTAATATTGAATTATGAAATATATATGGAAAGTCTTTACTGTGTTAATACATTGGTTTGAAGCCTCAGTGACAAAGCTCAGTGTATTGATCATCTCTTAATATCTTTTCCCCTCAAGTAGGCAACTGTTATCCTCAAGCGACCAATCTGTAGACAAGAAGTGTTAATGCTAAAGAATAGTTGTTATGCTACAGTAACAAATAGTACTATTTCCAGTTTTTGGAACCTCTTTCACATTGCTTTTTGGTTAGGCGAAATCCTTCAGAATATCTACGCCTCTTACTGGACGGAAGTACATAAAAGAGAGGGAAGCTTGTGTGAGCCCCATTTCTATAGCCACCTACAACTTGACCCGGCTTCATACGATGCTGACCGGTTTGAAGAATGCGCCCAGTGAAAACCTGGAGCAAATTTTCAGGTCAGTAGGGAGTCATTCAGGGTTGTAATAGAAAATACTAAAAATTTGGGTTACATATGGGTTGCACGGTGAAATATAAGCTCTGTTTGCAAGGGGATACTTTATGAGAAATATTTCTAGGATTAAAAATGCACATGGAATAGTTTTTGCATTTAATACATTGTGTGATTTGGTCAAATAATTTTACATGGAAACAGTGAAATTATAATATGAGGTCAGCTTGTGAAACCTGACATGAAGGTTTCAATCTCCCTTCTCAGTATTTCCAGAAAAGAGGCTTAGGTTAAAAATCAGTGTGGCAGGCCCATAGCCAGGATTTCGTTTCCGGGGGGGGGGGGGGGGGGGGGGTGTGTGTGTGATTTTTTTTCAGGGGGAGGGTTCGGGGGGGCTGAGTTTCGGGGGGAGGGGCTGAGTCTGAGTGAAAGAGGGTCTACCGTAGCAAACCTTTTGTATCATTACCCCAATACCCCCATGCATATGGGATATATTGAGTATGGTGATCAGATCATGATATGAATAAACATAACAGTTTAAGTAATGCACCAGTAAGGCCTTTTCGCGAACTACCATGAGAATTTCGGGGGGGGGGGGGGCTGAAGCCCCTCAAGCCCCCCCCCCCGCCCCCGGCTACATGCCTGCAGTGTGGTATTATTTTTTCTTTCATTTGCATATGTTTATTCTTTTATTATTCATCTATTCCTTGTCAGATCATGCTCCAAGGACCCTACTCTGTCCATTTCCAAGAGAGTGAAAGAAATGTATGAAATTTATTGTCAGAAGACCCAGTCCCAAGGAGATCCTGATAGTTTTTCCAAAGGTAAAACTAGATTTTGTCCAATCCTTAGGTTGGGAACTAAGCTCGAATAATTAGGGTGTTGGATACTGAGTGCTGTGACAGAAATTGATAACTCTATAAATACACAATGCAATTTAGTTTGTCATTGTATGTTCAAGCAGCAGTTTCAGAGGGCTTATCAGTAATAGCTGAAATCAGAGAAAGCAAACTTTGTGAGTTTAGTATAACCTGCCCTCCTCAATTTTTCTCTCATTTTAATTGCAGTGAGTGAAATTGATACTTCTATCCTTAATGTGGACAATTCATGTTTACTTTGTTGTATTATAATCATTGCAGATATTGTTGGGAAACACTTCCATCTTGCTGAAGTACTTTACTACAAAGTATTGGAATCTGTCATTGAGCAAGAAAAGAAGAGACTAGGGGACGTTGACTTGTCTGTAAGTAAATTCATCATAAGTATTCCAAATAGTTGTTGTTAATAATAATAATAATAATAATAATAATAATAATAATATTTCTTACCCGCCTCTTCTTGTGGCTCGAGGTGAGTTACAGAATAATTAAAGCACATAAACACTGTTGAAATACCACAAATACACATATTGAAGTGTATTTCTATAAAATACAAGAAGGGAGATTCCATCTGAACGTTAGGAAGAACTTCCTGACTGTGAGGGCCATTCAGCAGTGGAACTCTCTGCCCCAGAGCATGGTGGAGGCTCCTTGTTTGGAAGCTTTTAAACAGAGGCTGGATGGCCATCTGTCAGGGGTGATTTGAATGCAATTTTCCTGCTTCTTGGTAGGGGGTTGGACTGAATGGCCCACCAGGTCACTTCCAACTCTATGATTTTGTACATATTAAAATACACATAATGTAGATTCAACAAAGGACACATGCTTAAAATTCATGTTTAAAATTATTCCACTGTAACTATCTTGGTTCGATGCTGTGAAGTTATGGGAGATGTAGTTTTGCAAAGCCTTCTCTGCCAAGGAGTGCTGGTGCCTCGCCGGACTGCAAATGCATTGAGCCAAGGCCATTACATTAAAGGTGAGAAGCTCCGGGTGCAGCTTCCCCTTTTGCTTCAGTTCAGTGCTAAGTGAATAATTATGCAAATCTAACATGGAAAATATGGGTGAAGTTTTTAGAATTTGTATAAGTACAGGATACCTTGGATGGGGAAAGTTTTGATCTCATATATGTTCCTTGATTTGTGTTTGGGCATTGTTGCATTTGGTGGTCCCTATGGAGCCCCTGGTGGCGCAGTGGGTTAAAGCACTGAGCTGCTGAGCTTGTTGATCGAAAGGTCGCAGGTTCGATTCCGGGGAGCGGCGTGAGCTTCCGCTGTCAGCCCTAGCTTCTGCCAACCTAGCAGTTCGAAAACATGCAAATGTGAGTAGATCAATAGGTACCACTCCGGCAGGAAGGTAACGGCGCTCCATGCAGTCATGCCGGCCACATGACCTTGGAGGTGTCTACGGACAACGCTGGCTCTTCGGCTTAGAAATGGAGATGAGCACCACACCCGAGAGTCGGACATGACTGGACTTAATGTCAGGGGACTACCTTTACCTTTATGTAGACTTGTCCGCAGCTGCATGGTATACGGTAGACTCCTGCAGAAGTGAGAGGATCCCTCTTGTGCTTTGCTGAATGTAGCATTTGTTGGATTTTCTTGGTGGGTCTGGAGATAGTTTGTATGTTGTGTTTCTTCATCACCTTCCCTATTTGATTAGTTGTTCCCTTGATGTATGGTAAAAACACTTTGTCTTTACTCTCGTGGCTTGTTCTTGGCCTTGCAGCTCATTTAGCTGCCAGAGCTCTTCTGGCAGGTCGTTCCACAGTTGTGGGCTGGCCAATGAAAAGGACCTCTGGGTGATGGTCGCTAGTCAGGTTCTGGCAGGCTGGAGTAACCACCTCCCAGAGGACCTAAGTCTTTGAGGCGGGTTGTGCTTTTAAAATTAAGGGCAACACAGAATAATCTTGAGTGTGGGATGCTAATTTTCTGTTCCTAGTTTCAGACTGCTTGGATGATTTAGGCCGGAGGTTTAGCACACCTGGTAAATCATCAGCAATTATAAAATCTATCAACCAAAAGGTTGCAAGTTTGAAACCCCGGGTTGGCATGAGCTGCCAACTGTCAGCCTAGCTCATTGTTTACCTAAGCAATTCAAAAACAGCTATAGCTGTGATTAGAGAAATTAAGTACCGCTAAAAGTGGGGGAGGTGTTTTACGACGCCATAAAGAAAGAAGATCAGAAAATGCTGGGCACCCAAAAGGAAGGAGGAAGTCCTGATGGCTCTTTGTCATAGAGGATAGAGCAACAACATCCCCTGGACTCAAGCCCAACCTTCCATGGCATCTCCTGTTCTGTTCTGTTCTGTCTGTATTGTCTATACAAAGCGACATTGAATGTTTGCTGTGTATATGTGCTGTGATCCCCCGAGTCCCCTTCGGGGTTGTTGTTGTTGTTGTTATTATTATTATTATTATTATTATTATTAATTTATCAAGAAGATTATTTCAGATGAATTATGCTAGTGATTACTATCTTTTTCTATCTTAGGCAATCCTGGAGCATGACGTGTTTCACCGGTCTCTCGTGGCGTGTTGCCTTGAGATCATCATTTACTCTTACAAGGCGGCTGATAGTTTCCCCTTCACCACTGACATATTCGATGTCCCTGCCTTTCACTTTTATAAGGTCAGTTCTTTTTCGCAGCCTTCTTTGACATGATGCTGCAAGAATGTGAATGTATATTATTGTTGCTTAAAGCTGCTTGTTTTATGATATTTTATACTTATTATCGATGTATATGGATTGTTGTTTACATGATTTTAATATGTTGTAAGCTGCTTTGGGTCCCATGAGGGAGAAAAGCAGGATGTAAATAAAGATATTATTATTATTATTATTATTATTATTATTATTATTATTAGAAACACAACAAGATGAGTCCACAGCAGACAAGATTACTCTGCTGGCTGTTTTTGTTATTATTATTATTATTTTCCTGACACAAAAGCACAGTATGTCACAGCAAACGAGATCTATATGCTGGATTTCGTATCACAAAATCACAAGTCAAACACTTCCCAAGCGTCTAGGACTGTGTGATGTATTTTTGAATGATACGCGCAGATCAAAGTAAGGTGGCCTTTTGCAGTTGACAGATCGTGATATTATTATTATTATTATTATTATTATTATTATTATTATTATTGTGTTGATATTGAGCATATTTATTAACATATCCATTAAAGCCATGTGTGCTCAAAATTAAAACTTGCAGTGTTATTGCAGGTGATAGAGATTCTTATCAGAGCCGAAGATGGCCTTTGCCGAGAAGTAGTGAAACACCTCAATCACATCGAGGAGCAAATTCTAGAGAGTTTGGCATGGAAAGAAGAGTCTCCGCTGTGGGACAAAATCAGAGAAAATGATAATAAAGTTCCCACCTGCGAGGAGGTAAACTTATCTAGTTGCTTTTTCAGTCATTAGTAATTTATTCTGGACTAGCAGTCCCCTGCCATGCATTGCTGTGGCCCAGTCTGTGTATATGTGTTTTGTGTGTGTTTATATGTGTATATATGTGGTTTTGCGCATGTGTTGTAATGTTGGGTTTTTTTTTTTTTTTGCTTTTTAAGTCTCTTCCGTATTGTTTTTCAGTGTTTTTATGAGTGACTAGCCATCCCCTGCCACACGTTGCTGTGGCCCAGTCTGTGTATATGTGCTTTGTGTGTATATATTTGTCTATATGTGTATATATGTGTGTTTGCATATGTGTGTGCGTGGTTTTGTGCATGTGTCATAATGTATGTTTTTACTTTTTGGCTTTATAAGTCTCTTCTGCTGTGTTTTTCGGTGTTTTTATGTGTGGTGCTCACTCGTTGGCCTGATAGGTGTATTGTGTCCAAATTTGGTGTCAATTCGTCCAGTGGTTTTTGAGTTACGTTAATCCCACAAACGAACATTACATTTTTATTTATATAGATAGTTTTAAGGGGTTTTCAAGTAAAACAAAGAGCTTCTCTGCTTTATTTTGGATTTTTTCCATGTGTTTGTATTCATTTGAGACATTGAATGTTTAAGTTTCTATTTTGTGCCTGTAAACTGCCCTGAGTCCCTTCAGGGAGAGAAGGTGGTCTAGAAATAAAGTTGATTATTATTATTATTATTATTATTACTACTACTACTACTACTACTACTACTACATACATTAGGCTGAGTCCCAACCTTGCTAACATATCTTATATGTAAATGTGTGAAATTATGGAAACTGTGGCCCTGTATTTATGATGTTTCAATGATATCAAGATATCAATAGGATATTCCTGTTGATATTTAATGATATCAATAGGAGCCCCTGGTGGCATAGTAGGTTAAACCCTTGTACTGGCAGGACTGAAGACCGCAAGGTTGGAGGTTCGAATCCGGGGAGAGCACAGATGAGCTCCCTCTGTCAACTCCAGCTTCCCATGCTGGGACCTGAAAAAAGCCTCCCATAAGGATGGTAAAAACATCAAAATCCCCTGGGCAACATCCTTGCAGACGGCCAATTCTCTCACACCAGAAGCGACTTGCAGTTTCTCAAGTTGCTCCTGACACGAAAAAAATTATATGTAGAAGCAATATAAAAGGGACCTTAAAGTAGGTTCTTGTGGGTTTTTTCGGGCTATAGGGCCATGTTCCAGAGGCATTTCTCCTGACGTTTCGCCTCCATCTATGGCAAGCATCCTCAGAGGTAGTGAGGTCTGTTGGAATTAGGACAATGGGTTTATATATCTGTGGAATGGCTGGGGTGGGGCAAAGAGCTCTTCTCTGCTGGAGCTAGGTGTGAATGTTTCAACTGACCACCTTCATTAGCATTTGAAGGCCTTAAAGTAGTTTGCACCTAAAATACCTCCTTCCATGGCCAGCTACTATTTCATTAAAAGGTTTGAGGTTAACCAAGATTAGATCATGATTTGCATATAGATAGGTCTTACTATCTTTTAACCATAGTTAGTACTAGATTAAAGCCATAGTTCGGGGGTCACATTTAATCAGTAGCTGTTCTGATTGGGTCATAACCACAATAAGTGGGGCATTATGATGAATCTAAAGAGCATTGGGTCAGAAAGAATGAACAAGCTCAAAACAGGCCCATTTTAACATCTGATCCAGAGAATAACTAAGCATTGCTGTCATTAAAAAATTGTAAATTTTGTCATGTTTCTAGGTAATGCCGTGTCAGTATTTTGAGAGGTCCAATGGAAACAGCATGGCAGGCTCCCCGTTAACCCCACGGAGGCTGAATGAAGTTCGGGCTGAATCTGGCGCACTAGGAAAGGGTAAGAATGAACAGATCTAGAGAGGATGAAGGGTTGTTTGTTTGGAGGACATGTTAAACTGAATATGTAATTCCAAAATAGAGAAGCCTAGAAAAAGCTTGAAAATATAATAGTTCCTTAAATTCTTGGGGTTTTTTAAAAGTCCTCCGGCTTTGAGTTGTCTACACGTTAATAAGAACCATCACTTCTTTTTCTAAATTGAAATTCTGAATCTGGAGACAATTTTAACAAGGAGCAAATGTTGTGTAAGAAGTTCCTATTGATTTTGTGTGTCACATGTTGTGTATTAATTTTTTTAGTAGTATGTAACTTTACAACAGAACACAAGGGGTGCCTTGTCTCAGTATTTTCATATGGTTATTATTATTATTTCTATCCTGATTTAAATCTCTAAAAAGACACAAACTGGCCTATAATGAAACCAATACAATATACTGTATATACTCAAGTATAAGCCGAGTTTTTTAGGCTAAAAAAGCCCCCCTTGGCTTATATTCAAGTCAGTTATTTATTATTTTATTCTGTTATTATTATTATTATTACAATTATTATTTTTATTACATTTATATTATTATTATTATTATTAGAAACACAACAAGTTGAGTCCACAGCAGACAAGATCTGGCTGTTTCTGTTATTATTATTATTATTCTCTATTATTATTACATTTATATTATTTAACTATTATTATTTTATTACATTTATTCTTTTACTCTTATTATTATAACATTTATTATTTTACTCTACTATTATTGTTATTACAATTATTATTTTATTCTATAATAAAAACATTATTTTACTCTATTATTAGTTATTATTGCATTTCAATTATGTTACTCTATTGTTATTTTTATTACATTTATAATTTTACTTCCTTTATTATTATTGGAAGGATACGTAAGCACATTTACATTGAAGGTCAGAATAATAGTTTAATCAGAGTTGGACAGCCTTATCTTAAATTACAGTTTGATGTAAATATTCAAAAACATTTAACCTAATAAAGCCTCAATTAATGTAATTTTATTGGTATCTATTTTTATTTTGAATTTTGCTAGTAGCAGTTGCATTTCCCACCCTTGGCTTATAGTCAATAGGTTTTCCCAGTTTTTTGTGGTAAAATTAGGTGCCTCGTCTTTTATTTGGGTCAGTTTATACTCGAGTATATGTGGTAATTTAAAACCTAAACATATACAAACATTAAAACAGAATTAAGCATTAACAGGATCGAAAAATAAACAGTTAAAACCCTTCACTACCCCTTTGTGGTAGCATATGGTATTTACCATTGTTGTTGTTCATTCATTCAGTCGTCTCCGACTCTTCGTGACCTCATGGACCAGCCCACGCCAGAGCTCCCTGTCAGCCGTCACCACCCCCAGCTCCTTCAAGGTCAGTCCATTCACTTCAAGGATGCCATCCATCCATCTTGCCCTTGGTCGGCCCCTCTTCCTTTTGCCTTCCACTTTCCCAAGCATAATTGTCTTCTCTAGGCTTTGCTGTCTCCTCATGATGTGGCCAAAGTACTTCAACTAAAGAAAATACTAAAATACTAAAGAAAATAAAGGGATGGATTCTCTGGCATGAATAACAGTTGTTACAACAGGAAAGGATATCTGGGTTTTTTAAAAATTACCACATTTTTTTCAATTATAAGATGCCATCAATTGCAGTACCAACAACAAGAATACATAAGATACACCTGCAATTCTGAAATGTTTATGCAGAGGTCCTGGGGGTGGGGGGGGGGGGGGAGTGAAGGGGTTCATCTGATAATTGAAGAAATACAGTACATTGCATCTTCTCTGTAACTAATCTGATTATTTGGACTCCTGGGTGGGATTAGCCTTTAATATGAAACATACAAGTCCTTACTTACTTACTTACTTAGGCGATCCCTTGTAGTCCAAGGTTGATGACCCTCCAAGTATAGTGTCTTGGTGGTGGATGCATGGCGACTTATTCTTGACCCACAGTGATGACATCAGGTGGAAGGTGAATCTGGTCAGCGTTGGCTTGACGCACCTTCCTCTTGGCATGTTTCTCCCTTTCGCCCTCCATTCGTGCCTCTTCGAATCCTGCAACAATGCTGGTCACAGCTGACTTCCAGTTAGAGCGATCGAGGGCTGGGGCTTCCCATTTCTCAGTGTCTATGCCACAGTTTTTAAGGTTGGCTTTGAGCCCCTCTTTAAATCTCTTTTCCTGTTTTCCGTTCTTGGGTTGGGAGTAGAGTAACTGCTTTGGGAGACAGTGATTGGGCATTTGGACAATGTGGCCAGTCCAGCGGAGTTGATGGCGTAGGAGCATCACTTCAGTGCTGGTGGTCTTTGCTTCTTTCAGCATGCTGACATTTGTCTACTTGTCTTCCCAAGAGATTTGCAGGATTTTTCAGAGGCAAAGCTGATGGAATCGTTCCAGGAGTTGTGTGTGACATCTATAGACAGTCCACGTTTCGCAGGCGTATAGCGGGGTTGGGAGGACAGTCTGTATAAATAAATATGTAGTGTTTGTTTGTGGGATTAACATAACTCAAAAACCACTGGACGAATTGACACCAAATTTGGACACAATATACGTATCAGGCAACAAGTGACCATCACTCTTAAAAACACTGAAAAACAAAGCAATAAAATAAAATAAAAATATATTGCAACGCATGGGCAAAACCACACACACATATATATACACACATTAATAATAATAATCATCATCATCATCTTTATTTATACCCTGCCACCATCTCTCCAGTGGAGACTCGGGGCGGCTAACATGAGACCAAGCCCTTTTAAAATACAATACAACACTGTAAAATACAGAATACAAAACAGAATGCATCAGAAAATAAATTACAATAACAAAGCTATATGATAAAGCAAATTCAAACAGTTTAAAATCTAACTGATTTTAAATGAACAGAAATAAAATGATAAAACCTTGGGTGAGGCAGGAATAAGAATGTACGTAGAATAATATATATACACAAACACGCGAACACAAATATAAACATATATACACAAATATATACACACACAAAACACATATACACAAACTGGGCCACAGCAACACGTGGCAGGGGACGGCTAGTAGTTTTATAAACAAGTTTCTCTTTCATTGCAGGCGTCCCATCTTCTCCAACCACCCTCTACGAGAGATACGGCTCTCCAACAAGTAACCCGACCAGGAGAAGGCTCTTTGTGGACAACGACACTCCCACGGAGGGCAATCGGACTCCCATCAGGGTCTCCCAGCAGCCGGTGATCAGCGCGATGCCGGTCCAGACGGTCTCCCCAGAGTCCATACCTGTCACTCCTGTGCCTGGGCAGACCTTGGTGACAGTCGCCACGGCAACCGTCACTGCAAATAACGGGCAGACGGTTACGATACCAGTGCAGGGTAAGGGAGATGGGCATCACAGTCCAACAAGAATTCATGTTGTCTTGCTTTTTTAGAGTTATTTAGGTCTTCACTTTGGCCCAGAGTGGCAGTTGGTGCTGGGGGAAGGGGTCCCCAACTGATGACATATGCAGGAGACAAGATGGAACTGTCCCCTGCCCCCCCCCCTTCACTCTGGCCCAGAGCGGCAATTGGTGCTGGGGGAGGGGTCCCCAACTGATGACATTTACAGGAGACAAGAAATCTCTCAGTCCCTCAGCATAGCTGAAGAGCCAAACTGGACAATCTAGACCTCCCTTTAAAACCAATTTTTAATCAAATCAATGGACTGTAAGTTACTAAGTACTGCAGTTCTGTCACACATATCAAGGCTTTCCATATGCAAAGCAGCCTGAAACAAGTAATTTCTTTCTTTTTCCTTATTGGAGTTAAATGTGCACGTGTGACACTGAAACGCCTTTGGAAATATCTTTGATCCTTTCCATTCATTCTGACAGGGATTGCCAATGAAAATGGAGGGATTACGTTCATCCCAGTCCAGGTGAACGTGAGCGGTCAGGCACAGTCACTTCCCAGCTCCATCCCTCCTCTCAGCGCCCAGACACTTGCTGGGACCCTGAGCCCTCAACAGATGACCAACACATCCCTTCACTTACAAGGCCAGTTCCAGCAGATTCCTGTTCCTGGAGAACAGCGGCAGAAACAGCAAGGCATCAAATCCCGAAAAACCGGCTCACTCATGCTCTTCTTTAGAAAGGTAAATCAACGTGGAAGGCCATGGGCACCACTAGTTTAAAGTTCAAACACACCCTTGGCTTTTATGATCAGGAGATAGTCAACAAGATGCAAACGATATGCTTGAAATATATATTTTTGTAAACATCCTATCCTCTCAAGTCAGGCTTCCTCAGCCTGGCGCCCTATGTGAGAATAGCCCAACTAGATTATCAGGATCAGTTTTAATCATTATCATCATCATCACATATTTATCATTGTACTAGCCATCCCTTGCTACGCGTTGCTGTGGCCCAGTCTGTTGATCTGGAAAATAAAATAATGAGAAAGTGTTGGTTTCTAATATATGTAATCTCTGTATGCTTGTGGGTCAACAGTATTTGATTACGTTTTCTTGCCCTGGTGAAGGGAGTTGGACTGGATGGAATTGGTCATAGGGGTTCTGTGTGGGAAGTTTGCCCCAATTCTATCGTTTGTGGGGTTCAGAATGCTCTTTGATTGTAGGTGAACTATAAATCCCAGTAGCTACAACTCCCAAATGTCAAGGTCTTTTCCCCAAGCTCTATCTGTGTTCCTAGTTGGGCATATGGAATATTTGTGTCAAGTTTGGTCCAGATCCATCATTGTTTGAGTCCACAGTGCTCTCTGGATGTAGGTGTACTACAACTCCCAAACTCAACCTCAATGCCCACCAAACCCTTCTAGTATTTTCTGTTGGTCATGGGAGTCTTGTGTGTCACATTTGGTTCAGTTCCATCATTGGTGGAGTTCAGAATGCTCTTTGATTGTAGGTTAACTATATTGTAGGTTAACTGGACCCTTTTGACTACGAAATTATTTTTGCTATCAGTTTTTGTTTATTCTGTAGCTGCGTGCTATCTTTGTGTTTTATATTTTGGACTATAAAAACAGCCAGCAAGTAAGTGCTGTTTTAATTTAACTGTTTGTTAAAACTGGGAGTTTGATTCATCTCTACCTAAATAAGGCAGAGCCCTGGCAACGTGACACTCATGCAGATAAACAGCTTTGCTCTCACACTGAACTTACACAGGCGCTTCACACAGTAGCTTGTTACACACAACAGCCTTCACTCTGAAGTTTCTCACACCAGGCCTTCCCACACTGAGGCCTATTAACACACTGAGGCTTCTCTCAGACTGAGGCCTCTCTCAGACTGAAGCCTCTTTATACTGAGGGCAACTAACACTGAGGCGTCCTAAGCTACAGGCACATCTGCTTACATTCAACTGCAGCTTTTGCTGAGTCATTGCATCCATTTAACCCTTTCAGTGCTTGACTCACATCTTTGTAATTACAATACCTAGTTAATTTTTAATATTTCTGTCAATGCTTACTATGTGATGAAGTATATTTGACATAATAGCACAGTTTAAAAAACACCTTGTCATAGGCTAGTTTTAATCCTGTCTTTTTCTTCTCATAGGTGTTCCACTTAGCGAGCGTCCGGCTGCGAGACCTTTGTCTCAAGCTAGATATTTCTGACGAGCTGAGAAAGAAAATCTGGACCTGTTTTGAGTTCTCATTGGTACAGTGTTCCGACCTCATGATGGACCGGCATTTAGACCAGCTCTTGATGTGTGCCATATACATAATATCGAAGGTAAAGCTTCACAGGGCTGGCTACATAGCTTGAAAGATACGAAATGTAATCGTTCAATGGAAAGGTTTCATTTACCATCAAATGGATTCTTCTCCTGCATTCCAGGTTACAAAAGAAGACACGTCATTTCAGAATATCATGCGTTTCTATCGGACCCAGCCCCAAGCTAAGAGCCATGTAAGGGAAATGAGTTGAAAATGGATTATTTCATGTGCTTTGAATATTGAATGTTTTATTTTAAATAGCAGTGGCCTATTCATTTATAGAGGCAATTTTATGATTTATTTATTTATTTCAAGTATTTGTACCCCACCCTTCTCAACCCCCGGAGGGGGGACTCAGGGCGGCTTCCAGCTGGCACGATTCGATGCCTACATGAGCACATAACAATACATAATGAAACCAATAATTGCATACAATTAAAGCATTAAATCCATTCAATTAAAATATACTAAAATATAACAGCCATATGGACTTATCTAGCCAACATTCTCAGATCGGAGATTCCATCAAGCTTGTCCATAGTCCATTGCCATAGTAATTTGTCCTCATTGTCATTATCCTTGTCAGCATAGTCACCCGGAGGCTTGACCCCGCATCCATGTTTTCAAATTTTTTTCTGAATGAGAGGAGAGATGTAGATGACCTAATTTCCCCGGGGAGCAAATTCCACAGGTGGGGGGGGGCCACCACCAAGAAGGCCCTGTCCCTTGTCATTTAGAGTCATTTCACTCAATGGGTGTTATTCAAAGCCCCTTAATTCCAAAGTAATCAATAGCAACAATTAAACAATGAAAACATTCGTTCAATATTTCTCAACCTGGGCCAGGACCCCTGGGGGAGGGTCGCGAGGGGGGTTTCAGAGGGGTCGCCAAAGATCAGAAAACATATTTTTGATGGTTTTAGGAACCTATTTGCAGAAAAGGATTTTTGGTGTTGGTGAACCACAGCTTCCAGAATTCAAAAACAACACCCCCCCCCCAACCCCACCAGTATTCAATGTTGGTGGCCATGTAGGTAGTGTGACAAGTTTGGTGTAGATCCATTACAGGCTGGGTTCAGAGTGCTCTTTGATTGTAAGTGAACTATAAATCCCAGTAACTACAACTCCCAAATGTCAAGGTCTATTTTTCCCAAACTCCACCAGTGTTCACATTTGGGCATATTGAGGATTCGTGCCAAGTTTGGTCCAGATCCATCACTGTGCTCTCTGGATGTAGGTGAACTACAACTCCAAAACTCAAGGTCAATGCCCACCAAACCCTTCCAGGATTTTCTGTTGGTCATGGAAGTTCTGTGTGCCGAGTTTGATTCAATTCCATTGTTGATGGAGTTCAGAATGCTCTTTGATTGTAGGTGAACTATAAATATCAACAAGTACAACCCCCAAATGATAAAATCAACCCCCCTCCGACCCCACCAGTATTCAAATGTGGGTGTATCAGGAATTTGTGCCAAATTTGGTTCTGTGAATGGAAATACATCCTGCATATTAGATATTTACATACTAATTCATAACAGGAGCAAAATTACAATTATGAAGTAGCAACAAAAATAATTTTATGGTTGAGGGAACTATATGAACTATATGAGGAACTATATGAAGGGGTCGTGACATTAGGACAGTTGAGAAACACTGCGTTAGTTGATCTTGGAGCAGAGAGTAATTTTTCAGTAATATATTAATTTTTGTCTTATTGAAGGTATATCGCAGCGTCTTGATAAAAGGCAGAAGACGAAGGAATTCAGGCAACGCTGAAAGCAACAACCAGCAAAATTCCCCCACGGAGAAAAATAAGGATAGAAGTAAGTTTGTTACGGTATTATTATTGCCAGTTTGGAAGGCCTTTTCATGTGTCCTGGTGAGTCCTTTTTATGACTATAACACTTGTGTATTGAGCAAATAGTTTGCTCAATGTGGAAGTACAGCTTCCTGTATTTTGGAAATTAGAATATGGCAACCCTGAGTGACAGCGATCTAACTGGTTGACCAACACCTTAGGCTTAGTAAGGGATAAGGAGGAGAGTTGGAAAGGTTGAATGTGTAAGGCAGATATGGGCAATCTTTGGCCCTCTTTCCAGGTGTTTTGTGTCAGAAATATTAAAAATTAACTGGGTTTGATTATAAAAGTGTGAGTCACTGAAAGAGTTACAGGATCATAGAGTTGGAAAAGATGTCATGGGCCATCCAGTCCGACCCCATTCTGCCAAGAAGCAGGAATATTGCATTCAAATCACCCCTGACAGATGGCCATCCAGCCTCTGTTTAAAAGCTTCCAAAGAAGGAGCCTCCACCACACTCTGGGGCAGAGAGTCCCACTGCTGAATGGCTCTCACAGTTAGGAAGTACTTCCTCATGTTCAGATGGAATCTCCTTTCTTGTAGTTTGAAGTCATTGTTCCACTGTGTCCTAGTCTCCAGGGCAGCAGAAAACAAGCTTGCTCCCTCCTCCCTATGCCTTCCTCTCACATATTTATACATGGCCCTCATCATGTCTCCCCTCAGCCTTCTCTTCTTCAGGCTAAACATGCCCAGTTCTTGAAGCAGCTCCTCATAGGGCTTGTTCTCCAGGCCCTTGATAATTTTAGTCACCCGCCTCTGGACACATTCCAGCTTGTCAACATCTGTCTTCAATTGTGGTGCCCAGAATTGGACACAATATTCCAGGTGAGGTCTAACCAAGGCAGAATAGAGCATGGGGAGCATGACTTCCCTGGAACTTCTGTGTGTGAGAGAATCTTTGGTGAAAGAAACCCCAGGTTGAAGGCCTTGTGTGTAAAGCTGTGTGTAAAACTATAATGTGAAGCTCCTGTGTAATTATGGTGTGAGAGGAGGCTCTGTGAGAGTGAAGCTGTTTATCTGCATAAAGAAGCCCAGCGTGGAAGCAAAGAAGGAAGAGTAGAGAATGTTATTTATGTTTTGGAAACCTTGTTCTTGTAAATAGTGCAACTATATTATTTTACCACATAAGGGGTGGAGGAGGGAAGAGAAAGAGCACTGGATGAAGATCGTTAAAGAGGTACAAGTAGGAAGAGAGAAAAATGGGAAAGAATTGCAGGTTAATGGGGAGCGATATTGGACTGTTCTGCCAACAAAACGCGTGATAGGTTTGCTCAGTAGGATTAACAAGTCTCTTGATTGCGCTTCCGTAGCAAGCAGAGATTCCAGCCCCGTGATGATGCGATCCAGCAGCACCCTCCCGGTGCCACAGCCCAGCAGTGCTCCCCCGACTCCGACACGCCTCATTGGGGCCAAAAGCGAGGAGGAGGAAGAGGAAGAGCGCGGGGACCTGATCAGGTTCTACAACAACGTCTACACCGACCGAATCAAAGACTTTGCCCTGAAGTACTCCTCAAGCAACGCAGTGAGTAGTGACGTATTGTCGAAGGCTTTCGTAGCCAGAATAATTGAGGTGTTGTGTGGTTTCCAGGCTTTTATTGCTGTGTTCTAGCAGCATTTTCTCCTGACCTTTTGCCTGCATCTGTGGTTGGTAAAGCAATGTGAGGCACTCTAACCTGTTGTGTGGTGGAAGGGACCTCTTATTTGTTTATCTAACCAGTAATGCAAAAGGGGCAGGAAAGGGGCAGGCTGCCAGCCTGAGCAAATATGACACCAAGGAATAAAAGATGGTTTACTTCTTCTTCCTCCTTTCATGACTTCTCAAGTTGGAAGTGATATATGGAGAGAGAGGCTTTGTTTGAAATGAAACAGTAACTCAGTTTATTTGTAGCATTGCAAAAGCGTAATGGTTACAGAGGTTCAAATGCTTCCTGATTACAGAACAATGTTTCAGTATGAGTTTCATTCAACTTTTCCTTTTCTCAAAAAGGACTGTTATACTAATTCATAAAAACAGGTTTCAAGCTAACTTTAACTTGTTCCTCTATCTAATTTTCCAGCTGCTTCTCAGCTAATGTCCTTCTTCGCTTTCTCTCACTGACCAACCACACCAGAATGTTCAATTAGGTTTCCTCAACTTATTTCTCTGACTAATTTTACAGTAGTTTTCCAGACACTTCCTTCTGTTGACGTGGATTAACAGTGCGTTGCCTTTGTTCTTCGACAGGGTGAAGTTCCTCCCTTGTCTCCCTATCCTTTTGTCAGAAGCGGATCCCCGCGCAGGATACAACTGTCGCAGAACCACAAAATCTACATCTCGCCTCACAAAAACGAGTCGGCGCTGTCTCCGCGGGAGAAAATATTCTACTATTTCAGCAGCAGCCCCTCAAAGGTAAGAAGAGCTGGGGGCTGAAGTCTTCTGCTAAGAGTGGTTTTGAAATCTCTGAGGTGACGGAAGAGAGCCAACTACTGGGATGTAGTATCTTAATTTCTCTCTGTCTTCCAGAGGTATAGCCTCATGATTTTTTAAAATCATGATTTTTTAAAAATAGGTTTTTATTGTTCACAAAAGAACATTTTGTTATTTTTACATAAAAAGTGGGGGAACATTAAATTGATAGGAAAGTAGGTAAAGAAATGAGAGAAAAACTGAAACTAAAGACAGCTTTTTTGTTTATTGTAATGCTGTTTTGTTATTGTATTTTTTTCCATGCAATGTTGATGATGTTGTTTGTTTATGTTTTGGTTTTATTTTGATGTAATATGTTGTTTGGGCTTGGCCCCATATAAGCCGCTCCGAGTCCCCATTGAGGAGATGGTAGTGGGGTATAAATAATGATGATGATGATGATGATGATGATGATGATTATTATTATTAACCTAGGGCTGTGCTGTAAGTCAGGTCAATGAGCATTTTTGTATTGGAGGTTGAGGGTCAGTTTGAGGAGAGCACAGTGGTGACCACTGTTTTTCTCACTCGTATGTTGCAGAGGCTTCAAGAGATTAATAGTATGATTAGAACGGGAGAAACTTCGCCGAAGAAGAGAGGGATTGTTCTGGAAGAAGGGGCCGACGAGTCGCCGGCCAAGCGGATGTGCCCCGAAAATCACACAGCCCTCCTGCGACGACTGCAAGATGTGGCCAACGACAGAGGCTCCCACTGACCTTGTGGACGAGGCGTGGGCAAACTTCGGCCCTCCGGGTGTTTTGGACTTCAACTCCCACAATTCCTAACAGCCGGTAGGCTGTTAGGAATTGTGGGAGTTGAAGTCCAAAACACCCGGAGGGCCGAAGTTTGATCACGCTTGTAAATGTAGACAAATCCGAGTTCTATCTGATGTTCGGCCAGGAGTTACGAACGGACAGTAATCCTTTGAGGCACTTTCCGTGGCTGATGGAAGCCCTTGAGCTCGGATCACAGAGACGCCTTCCGAAGTATCAGCTATTTCCCTCGCTCCTCCTTGGAGAGGGGAGTGTCGGCCGCCGTAGTTTCTTACTACAGCGTTTAATTTATTGGGCAGAAATAACCGATAAACATTTCATCCCGCAAAGAACCGACGACGAGTATCCTTGCATTAATACTCTCCAAAATAATGTTTTTAAAAGCTATTATCAGTGTAATGCTTGGAATTGGCAGCCTTTGTGGGGCGGAGTTACGTAATAATTGAATGTTGTGACGTTGCAGGAAGTGGGTCCTGTGCCCACGTTTAAGCTGGGAAAACCTAAAGGCACAATTGGAACAGCAAAATAGATAAGGCTACATTTGAAATAGCTATGATATTGTTTCTAATCTTTAATTTCATGTGCCTGCCACACAATTATGGTAAAGTTACGGGGATATCTTCAGTATCTCTTTCTGATCTCTGTTGTTTTAGCTGTGCAATGTTTTAAACCCACTCTTATGCAGAGAGTAGCAATTCGACAATTCTAAAATGTGTGTTAGAGTTTGGCTACTCTGTAATAGCACTTTTTACGTATATACATGTATATATTTTTAAATAGTCAGATCCGCGTTTGTGTTGAACGGCCTGAATCGTATTTATTGTCCAAGAGTACACAGTGGTGATGTTGAACTCGTGTACGTTCATTTCTAGGCATTGGGATCAGTTTCTCCTGCTTTTTAAACCTTTGTACTTGCATCGTCCTTGAAAAAAGAAACGTAAAAAAAGCATTCTTACCAGACTTGCAGCCACTCCTGGATTTTTTTGAGGGGCGGTGGCACCTTTATGGTTCTCTGGGGGAGGAAGTTGGCTCCTGCACCTTGCCTCTCCCTGTTTTATGAGCCTTCAGATGTTTCACGAGATTTTTAGTTCACTTTTCTAAAAGCTAGAACCAGCATTTATGTTCTACTTCCTGCAGCAAGCTATTGATATTGTAGCGAGAGAATTGTCTTTTCCAGTTTCCCAATTGTCTATTCCTGGTCCATGGGGAGACAAGTTGGCCATTTTAGCTGAACCAGGTCAAGCTTTGCTATTCATCCACGCAGCAAACATCATTTGCTCCTTGTTACTGAAATCCAAACCTTTCTTCTAATGGTATCATGGTCTTATCTCTTTCACTCTTGAAAGCCATGGGTTTGGATGTTCAGATGGAACATGGAGGCTCTCTTGGAATCATGGTCTTATCTCTTTCACCCTTGAAAGCCATGGGTTGGGATGTTCAGATGGAACATGGAGGTTCTCATGGATGTACCTCTTTCACCCTTGAAAGCCATGGGTTGGGATGTTCAGATGGAACATGGAGGCTCTCTTCCAGTCCGCTGCCTAATATAATAAGTTTTTGGTAAAATCCAAAGCTGCAAGTTGTTTGGTTCCAATGTGCAGCCATTATTTGTGGTCTCCAAAGACATCTTCTAAGCTGGATTGCTGTGAGTTTTCCGGGCTGTATGGCCATGCTCCAGAAGCATTCTCTCCTGACATTTTGCCCACATCAATGGCAGGCCTCCTCAGAGGTTGTGAAGTTTGTTTGAAAACTAGGCAGGTGGGGTTTATATACCTGTGGAATGTCCAGGGTTAGAGAAATAACTCTTGTTTATTTGAGGCTAGTGTGAAAGTTGCAATTGTCTACCTTGATTAGCACTGAATAGCCTTGCAGCTTCAAAGATAGATAGATAGACACGTTGTTGAAGGCTTTCATGATCAGAATCACTGGGTTGCTATGAGTTTTCCGGTCTGTCTGACCATGTTCCAGAAGCATGCTTATTCACAGTTCTGTAATTAAAGGGACAGAGGAGTTTCTGAGCATCTTCACACAACTACACAGAAATCCTCGTAAATGCTTATTTCGGCCATTCAAAAAGACCAGTTAGCCAACTTGGGACTTAAAAATGATGCTAGGATTTCAAACTGGAGACTTCTGAAACAAATGTCCAGGGTGGGAGAAAGAACTCTTGTCTATTTGAGGCAAGTGTGAACGTTGCAAATAACCACCCATTGAGAGCCATCTATTGTGGGGAATGTGTTTTCTGAGTTGCTGCCAGTTTTCCGGGCTGTATGGCCATGTTCCAGAAGCAATCTCTCCTGACCTTTTGCCCACATCTATGGCAGGCATCTTCAGAGGTTGTGAGGTTTGTTGGAAACAAGTCAAGTGGAATTTATATATCTGTGGGAGAAAGAACTCTGTTTGAGGAAAGTGTGAATGCTGCAATTGATCACCTTGATTAGCATTAAACGGCTTTGCAGCTTCAAGGCTTGGATGCTTCCTGCCTGTGGGAATCCTTTGTTGGGAAGTGATTAGCTGGCCCTGATAGTTTGTCTGGAATTCCCCTGTTTTGAGTGTTGTTTTTTATTTACTGTCCTGATTTTAGATTTTTTTAAATATTGGTACCCAGATTTCATTCGTTTTCATGGGTTCCTCCTTATCTACATGCTTGTGGATTTGAGTGGCTTCTCTGTGTAGTCTGACATGGTGGTTGTGAGAGTGGTCCAGCATTTATGTGTTCTCAAATAATATGCCGTGTCCAGGTTGGTTCATCAATGCTCTACTCTGACTGACTTCTCTGGTTGAGTTAGTCTGGGAGGTGATTAGCTGGCCCTGATAGTTCCTGACGAAGCGTCAGGAGAGAATGCTTCTGGGACATGGCCATACAGCCCAGAAAACACACAACAACCCACTTGTAATTGCTTATTCACAGTCCTGTAATTAAAGGGACAGAGGGGGTTCTGAGCATCTTCACACAACTAGCCAGAAATCCTCATAAATGCTTATTTCGGCCATTAAAAAAACCTGTTAGCCAACTTGGGACTTACGAACGACGCTAGGAGACTCCTGAAACAAAAGAAAGCCTTCAAGGAAGAACGAGAAAGACAGAACGTGTTCACCATGATTGCAGTTTTATTTTTTTAAGATGCCACTATGCACACATTAGTCTTACCATGTTCTGAGGCAGCCTCTCTAGATTTCTCTAAAAGGTTTTAATGCAACCAATACATCGCCTACTATTAAGAGCCCTGGATTTCTGTCCTCAGCAAATGTGTGATTTCAGGCTGCTTCTAATACTACTTCTGACACATCTTAAGGCCGCTAAGTTTTAAGATGCATGCAAACATTGAGAAGAGCGGGCCAAGTACGTTTCCGCTGGGCAATCCTTTGAGAGATTTCATCATTGTGCGTAATTTAGGGAAGGAAATGTCCGTTTATTCTTTCCTGTAGGCAACGGGAGTCCAAAATTGGGTCAAAAGATTGCCGACCGAGAGATTAGGAGCAGCCTGGAGTGACAATGCAAACTGGGGGGAAAGGGGGGAAACGTCCGATATACATCATCATCATCATTCATCATACATGCCCATCTTCAGCCTTTCTGCCCCTAAAAGGGCTGGAAGGAATCCTATCCGACTATTTACAAATTCCATATCCTAACATTATTTACAATAGAAACCGATGCATTTAAAAGTTTTTAAATATAGTATTTTTACTCTGCTATATTAGTTTACATAAACACAGATTACCTCTGGAACAAGTTTCTCCTGCCTGTTCTTGACATGTTAAAAGGAAAAGCTTTAAAAGTAAACCCAAGAGGAGCCTCAAAGGCGGCCTTCGAATCCCGTGAGGCCTCCTTCCCACCCCCTTCGCCAGCAAGAGTCCAGCCTTGTTAAAAACTACGTTTCCAACCTGCAGTTAAAACATACGTGTAAAACCCCAAGAAGAGTCCAAGCAATGCCACGGAGCAGGTTTACTTGAATCGCCGCTAGCGTTTACTCTTAACTAATCCAAAGTCCGCCGCTGGGCTTGCTTGGCTCCCGTTACATTCCCTCTTCCTGCAGAAAAAGTGTTGAGTGCGTCCTCCTTCGCGGGAGCTAAGTGGGCAGCGTCTTCTCCTCTTTGCTAAACGGCTGGACGGAGCCGGGCTTCACCCACGACAGGCCAGACACCTGCATGCTTTTACTCTGTTGATCCTCTTCCTTTTTCTACAAAGGTCGGGAAAGGAAGCCCATTAAAAGGACACTTTGCTAAAGACAGACCCTTGCTTGCTTTATTTATTTACGACATTTATATGCCGCCCTTCTCACCCCAAAGGGAACTCAGAGCAGCTTACAAGGTATATGTACGTACAATATATTATATTATTAGCATAGTACAACATCAGTATTAAATATTACTATAATGTACTATACCATTACATTGTAATATTATTAGAAATATTACATGTAATATAAATACCGTATATACTCGAATATAAGCCGAGGCACCCAATTATATTTATTAATTTACTTCATTTGTATAACGCTTTTCTCAGCCCTTGGGCGACTCAAAGCGGTTAACAATAGCAAAATTCAATGCTCAACATCATAAAAACATTTAAAGAAACAATTAAAACAATGACATAATAAACAATCAATTAAACATAACTCTAGGTCTTTTAAATGCTTCAGGGCATAGCTGAATATGGAATTTCCCACATATATCTTCTTTCTGGGGGCTCTGCAACTTATTTGGTATCTATTATTTATACCCCACTTTCTTAAGAAGAGGCTCGAGGTGGCTTACAGTACAACCAATTCAATTCAATTTTAGGACAGGGTAGATAAATGCGCCCTTCCAGGAATTATTTGACCTGAAAAGTTATCAGTTATCATCAGCTAAACTGATTCGTCCTCTTTGTTTGGAGTTCTAGGACAAAAATACCCAGATGAGCAAAAAATGCAGCTCTTGCTTTTATACAGCAGGGCTTCCCTCACATTCAGGATGTGTTAAATCACATTGTTTGTTTTTGTGCTTGTGATTGCTCAAATTAGTTGCCACAGCAGGCAAAAGAGACCCTTCCCCCATACCTTTTGAGTCAACATCTTCTCTCTAGCTTCATCATGTATAGCGGGATTCCAGGGAGAAAAGCTGTAAGATGAGCAGAATATGAAGCCTGAGATGAAGCAACTCCCCAAGTAGTACACGGTTGATATAATAAATAAATACAAGACTGAATTGTGCATTAGTTTCTGACGCGGCACAGAAATAAAGGAGGGCACAAGCACCATTTCTGGTGTATCTGAATTTGTCTTAAAACATTCAAGAACTTTCTGACTGCGAGAGCTGTTCAGCAGTGGAAATCTCTGCCCTGGAGTGTGGTAGAGGCTCCTTCTTTGGAAGCTTTTAAAGAGAGGCTGGATGGCCATCTGTCGGGGGTGCTTTGAATGCAATGTTCCTGCTTCTTGGCAGAATGGGGTTGGACTGGATGGCCCATGAGGTCCCTTCCAACTCTAGGATTCTAATTTAAAAGGAGCTCTAATCCATGAGGCACATCCTCTGCCGTATTCCAATATGCAGCGTGTTAAACGGCACTAATTACTTACCTAATTGCATAAGGATCCTCTATTTTCGGCGGATCAAATAAACGACTACTGCATAATCTGACGCTGTCGACTACTTTGCTTTTGAAAAGTTGAATATCTTTTTCATATCTACGAAGGAGAAAAGAGAAATCAAGAACAAAAAATACACCTCGAGACTTTTATCCAAAGAAGCAGTGATGGTGAGTATTCTCACAAGACGGTCGTCACGATTGTTCAATATATATTATATTATAATATGCCCTAGTGTAGGCATGGGCAAACTTGGACCTTCTGGGTTTTGAACTTCAACTCCCAGAATTCCTAACAGCCGGTAAGTTGTGGGAGTTGAAGTCCAAAACACCCAGAAGGGCAAAGTTTGCACATGCCTACACTAGGGCATATTATAATATGCATCTGAAAAATTTGTTACTGAAAGGTAATTCTGGCACACAAAAATCTATTAGCACAGCAGGTTAATCACCAGCTGCAGCTGCAGTAAATCTTACCAACCGAAAAGTTGACACTTCGAAGACCGGGTCAGGGTGAGCTCCTGACCTTCAGCCCAGCTTCCCACCCACCTAGCAGATCGAATAGCAATATGAGTAGATAAATAGTAACCGCATTAAAGCAAGGAGGTATTTTAGGCACAGTGTTTGGATCAGAAAAGGAGGAAGTTTACAAACAAAAAAAAGCTCTTCAAAAAAGAGATAAGGTGACAGCACCCTCCTGTGGTCAGAGCAGAATACAGCCTCCAAAGATGGCGAAAGAAGCCTATAAATATATACCTCTATCTGTTGTCTGTCTTGTCATTTAAACAGAGGCTGTATGGCCATCTGTCAGGGGTGATTTGAATGCAATATTCCTGCTTCTTGGCAGGGGGTTGGACTGCATGACCCATGAGGTCTCTTCCAACTCTGTGATTCTATGATTGTCTAATCGGCACAGAATGATTGCTGTATATGTATATCTATATAAAGAAAAATGTAATGTTCATTTGTGGGATTAACATAACTCAAAAACCACTGCGTGAATTGACACCAAATTTGGACACAATCCACCTCTCAGGCCAACGAGTGACCATCACTCATAAAAACACTGAAAAACACAGCAGAAGGGACTGAAAAAGCCAAAAAAGCAAAGAGATGCTACAGCACATGCGCAAAACAACACCCCCGGACAAACAAAACACACAACAGCATATCCACTCTCTTCCGGTCTACAGCTCCCAGCATCCCCTAGACCAGGCCCTTTAGGAGAAGAGGATGGCTCAAATGCACTGCTTCCAAGATACAAGCTTTCTTCTCCTTGGATTTCTTTGAGAGCATCCCAATCCCTGCATATTTCCAATTTCCTATTCCTAGACTGCAATTCCCAGCAATCCTCCAGATAGATATATTAGATAGGTAGGTAGGTAGGTAGGCAGGCAGATAGATTGATTGATCAGAAGGACTGATGGGAGTTGCAGCCCAAGAATAGGTAGAGAAGGAAGAACGGGGAGAAAGAGGAAGAGAAAGAAAAGGGAGGAGAAGACAGGAAGAGGAAGAGAAGGAAGGAAAGAGAGAGAAGGAAGGAAGGAGAGAAGGAAAGAAAAAGGGGAGGGAGGGAGGAAGGTTTCTTCTCCTTGGATTTTTTTTAGAGCATCCCAATCCCTGCATATTTCCAATTTTCTATTCCTGGACTACAACTCCCAACAATCCTATAGATAGGTAGATTAGATAGGTAGGTAGGTAGGCAGATAGAAGGAAGGAAGGAAAGAGGGAAGGAAGGAAAGAGGGAAGGGAAGAGAGAAAGAGGAAGGTTGGTCACAGCAACGCGTGGCAGGTACAGCCAGTAATAAATAAATACAAGAATGGGATGCAGACTAGCCAAATGGGAGAACACTGCTCTAGAGACACTGTTCTGCTTCCGGCACACAACTCATACAAAAACTTACAGAACAGCAGCTTCAGGATTCAGGGGGCTCGTGGTATCGATCTTGTAGAAGACCCGGCGAGCATACATAAGTATCTGCCATATGTGGTTGTGGTTTCGCCTTTGGAAGAAGCACAAGAGAGCCCGGCGAGTGTATTGAGAGGAGCGACCCAACTGAACCACCCTTCTCCAAATTCAACATTGCCGAGAACATGGCACTGACCTCCACTTGGCAAAGGCCCGTTTCACATCCAGTTCACCGGAGACGGGATCTACTAGCGGGTGGAAGATGGGCAGGTCGAACACCAAGCGCTGAGGGAAGAGGAAGCAGGCCTTGAAACCATGTGTAACTACAACATAATGTCTATTGATACAGATACAATGGGTGCTGCTCCAAAGTTCAAATGCCATCCTTTGCTGGTCTGAAGGACAGTTACGTGGCACAGTTATTTATAGCAACAGTCCACTAAATGGCTTCATGGTTAGCTTCCAAATGGTGTTATTAGGAGATAACGAGAGGGGGAAAGGCTTGATGGAGCTCAGCTCCCAAAAAAAATAGGTGGATGATACAGAATACAATACATCTGTTCTAGTGAAACAGTTTGGAAGGTTAGAGTCCGGGTGAAATAACAAAACTTTGCCATCTATAAAGCTCAGAACATTCAGAAGAGATTCTCATTATTATTGTATTTGAGCTCTTAGGATATTTCAATTGTATTTGCATGTTGAAGGAGAGTGTTAGGGATTCCTCATCTTCGGAAGAGGAAGGGGAGCAGGGAAGTGCCCAGGAATTGGAGGGAGAAGAAGAATCAGACAATGAGGGTTTGAAAGTGCCCACATATTTTAGAGAGACGAAAAGGGACAGAGCACAGACGGCGTTCAGCTAGGATAGCTGCTAAAAACACTGAGCTAATTGGGAGACTCCTGAGTGGGGAATTCAGGGCTATAAATCAGAAGCAGGAGCAGTCAGCTTTCACTGGTAACAACGACCCTGATACTGTTGTTTTCACTCCAATGGAATCTGCTTTGTGTCTGCTGCTAAGGACTTAGTTCATTGTCGTTGTCTGATGGAAGACTGGTGTTTCTTTTGGGATATTGTAAGAGACTTGAATTTGTGTCTGGATTAAGACTTCCTTGTTTTCTTTTGCACTTTTCAATTGCATTTGCTTATGCTTTGTGTTTGCTGAAGTAAAGCATTTTTTCTTTTACTTTCAACGTTGTCTAAAAGCTGTTTTTGAAGGGCATCTCAGGACAGAGAGGGCGCTTGAAAACCATTTTGTAAACCGGGAATTTTGCTTTTGGGTATCTTTAAAGCAAACAAGTCCTGCAAAAACATGCATTTCTTGATGGAAACATTGTGGCTCTCCCACACAGCCCAGAATATCAAGGCAGAATAACCCACAATATCTGCTTTGAACTGGGGTATATGACTCCATACTGTCATATATCCCAGTTCAAAGCAGATATTGTGAGATTTTATTCAGCTGTGTGGAAGGTGCCTGTGTTACATTTCACAACAAGACCAACATTACAGGTATTTGCATCACACACTCCCAAAACATCTTAAAATACATACAAAGATATTAAGTTTTGGAGACTTAACAAGGTTTTGGACTGACATCTTCCAAAACCAGATACACAACCGCCATGTATGTTAGAATCCTAAGTTTTGGAGACTTTTGAGGTTTTTGGGAGACACTTTCCAAAACCCACCACACCACATCTTAAGTTTGAGGGCTGTGTCACTCCATGATATGGGAATACAGATCCGGTCCAAGAGGAAAACAGTATTGTTCGCACTCCTTCATATTTGTTGAATTTTTGGGGGCACTTTGCAAGAAGATGAAGAAGAAGAGAGTCCAACTTGTAGGTTATGAAGTCTGGGAAAATTTGGCAAATGGGGAAAAGTCCCTTTGTGTGTGTACCTAATGAGCTGCAAAGAGTTCTTGGTTTGTACGTTTCAATAAAAGTTAGTTGTGAACAAAAACAAAATACAAAGATAACAACATAATTAAGGTTGGAGGGCAACTTTGCTGGGAACAGAGTTTACATTCAGGCTTTAGGCTCTTCCCTCCACAGAAAAGGAGCGCAGGGAGATTCCAATTCGTTGGCAACCTACATAAAGTCACTTACCCCTCCAAACACCTGACTTATACAGTGTCAAAGTAGTAAATTATTTAGTTACTAAAGAGACCAGCTATTACGTTTCTATCTGTAGACATACAGGCCATTTCTATATCTGCACCGCCAGATATAAGAACAGAAGGGAATGAAGGAAAACGAGGTGCACACCGTTTGGTAACTAGATTTTCTACAACATGTGGCATTCAAATATTTAAGACCAACACACTCTTAAATTTAAGCATCTAAATATCTTCCAAATTGAGTTCCCTTTCCAAGTAAGCTCTTTAATGTAAAGAGGCCTGTTATTCACAGATTGGCCTGCCTAAGGTTCCTCTGACAATTGCCATAAAAGTGTCAGAATCTGGCTGGATCTCTTGAGATCTGCCAGAGCTTACAGAAAAAGAATCTCCTGTTACTCGAGCTAGGCATTGGCTTTTAAGAGCAGAGTTCAAGAAGCGAATGGTAAGCATGGCAAAACCTGTCAGAAGTATTAAAGATTAAGTGGGTATTTTGATTACAAAAGTGTGAGTCAAGCACTGAAAGAGTTAGTAGGCCAAAGCCTGTTAGAGTCAGTGGGCCAAAGCTAGATCTTAGAGTTCGCGCCGGTTCATCTCCTTCTATGAACCGGCGTGAACTCTAAGATTTTCTGGGGAGGCCCTCCTTTCGCTCCCACTACTGTCACAAGTACGGTTGGTGGGGATGAAAGGGCCTTCTTGATGGTGCCCCCCGTCTCTGGAACACCACCCTCCCCAAGGAAATTAGACAGACCCCATCCCTCCCCTCCTTTTGTAAGAGCTTGACTGGTGGTTTCAACAAGCCCATGAGAATGACTAGTTCTAGCTCAGCCCTAAACATTGTTGAATATGGCCGTATTCTTCCTACCAATTACCCAGGTCACCTCCTCTAATAGGTCCCAGAAATGAACAGTCATTGACCTGTACCTATTATTGTTGTTACCTACTATAGCACTGAATTCCCGGGCCCCCTAGAATTTTTGAGCTTGCACTAATCTAGGCCCGGCCTTTTAAACTGCCTTGAACAGGCAGGATTACTTTTAATATTTATGTGTTATGACAGCAATTTTTATGCTTATGTTGTCTTGTTAATCTTATGGTTATGTTGTTTACTCTGTATGTATTGATGATGTTACTTGGAAACCACTCTGAGTCCCCTCGGGGAGATAGAGCAGTATATAAATAAAATTTTATTATATTATTATAGTATCATTCTGAGGAGTGTGAGAAAAGCCTTGTGTGAGAAAGCTCCAGTGTGAAGGCTATTATTTATTTATTTATTTATTTATTTACAGCATTTATATTCTGCCCTTCTCACCCCGCAGGGGACTCAGGGCGGATTACAGTGTACAAATATATGGCAAACATTCAATGCCAATTTTTGACATACCAACATATACAGACATACACAGAGGCTATTTAACTTTTTCTGGCCGCCAGGGGAGCTGTCGCTTTCATCGTCCATCTGCGACGCTGATGAAGTACTTTCCGCATTCCCCGCATGCTTCCCCGCTGGAATGCTCTGCTGGAGTCTTCTTTATGGCCTCATAAATTAATTTAGCCTCCCCACACTTTAAGGTGGTACCTAATTTTCCTACTTGACAGATGCAACTATCTTTTGGGTTGCAAAGGTCGACAACAGGCTACACACAATTGGTTGGAAACGCACTCCAACCCGGGCTGGCTTCGAACTCATGACCTTTTGGTCAGAGTGATCTTAATGCAGCTGACACTCAGCCAGCTGCGCCACAATCCCGGCTACTGCGTGTAACGCTACTAGGTATTTGTTTATTTGTGGTATGGAAACCTAGTTCTTGTAAATAGTGCAACCATATTATTTTACTACAAAGAAAAGCCTCTTCTGAATGTTCTGAGCTTTACAGGTGCAAAGTTTTGTTATTTAACCCCTACTTTACCCTGCCAGACTCTTTCACATGAACAGAAATATCATGCACTCTATCATCCACCTGCTTTTTAAGAACTGATATCTAGATATTCCCCTTTCCCATTTCTTCCCACACCATTGCCTTTTCCCAAGTCATTTACACTTTAAACTCAAGTCCAGTTGTTTCCACTGGTCTGATGTAAACTTTCTGAAGGGAAAGTCAACAAACCGGAATAGAAACAGAGTCCACTGTTACTTACTGGGCAATCGCCATCTGGATAGTTGTCGGGGATGTAAACCGTAAATTTAAAAACGCCGTCCTGGTACAGCCCGTGTCTTATAAATATTACTCCAAACCACACTATGGTGGAGGAAAAAAAATAGAAATTACAATCAGATTCAAGAGAAATGACTTTCAGAAAGAGAAATAGAATCAGAAATCTCAAGACGTACTTAACGCAGATTGGTAAGAGGGTTGGACATAGACACCAGGCAGTTTCTGCTTCACAACCAAAGTACTAGAAGAAAAGAAGACACAACTAAATTAGGATTAAAATGGAATACAGAAAACTCACCAGCATCAAGGCACTCTACGCTGAAAGTATCTGTTTTGGTTTCACAGCTGAGAAAGTCTTGCCTCATTATGAGAGTACTCAGACTAGTTGTTCAGTGCAGAAGTCTTTCCCCTTCCCATATATAAAGGTAAAGGTTTTCCCTGATATTAGGAGCCCCCAGTTGTGCAGTGGGTTAACCTACTGATGCCTCAATTAATGTAATTGTATTGGTATCTATGTTTATTTTGAAATTGACCAGTAGCTGCTGCATTATACTCGAGTCAATACGTTTTCCCAGTTTATTTATGGTAAAATTAGGTGCCTCGGCTTATATTCGGGTCGGCTTATATTCGCGTATATACGGTAGCTTTTCGAGTATATACGGTAGTTTGTGGCAGCCACAAAAACAAAGTTTCTGGAGTAGAACTACTTTCAAAGTAAGTTCTGCACAATTAAACAAGAAATAACGCTTTCAAAGCAGGAATATATATATATATATATATACACACACACACACACACACACACACACACACAAATTGTGTTATTCGTTCAGTCGTCTCCGACTCTTCGTGACCTCATGGACCAGCCCACGCCAGAGCTCCCTGTCGGCCATCACCACCCCCAGCTCCTTCAAGGTCAGTCCAGTCACTTCAAGGATGTTACAAATTGTGTTACATTGTGTAATTAATGTATTCAATAAATATATTAATAGTTCGCCCATTTGTGTTCTCCATTGTCTCACAGAATGTATTACAAAGTCTGTTTGGAAGACGTCTTAAATTATTTCTGAGCTTTTTTGTGGGGTTGTTTTGTTTTTCGGGACACGTGACGTAACACGACCAGATTGCAAGGCTATCAAAGGACACCCAAAGCCTCGGCCTCTGATGAGAGATAGCAGCGAGAACAAGAGGAAATACTGTTCTGGACACAGAAGCGTTACTGAATGGAATTTTACCCAGCCTTCCTATGACAGTGGGACAAAAGCGCATGAGGGGGCATTCTGCCAAAGCAGTGAGCCTCAAATCAGCCTCCATAAATCAACTTTCGATCAGCTGAAACATGCGAGAACAAAGCCAGTCAACAAGAACAGTGCAAAGCCCAGCAACCGAATGACCGCAGCAAAACTCACATCACAAAAGAGTGGCTGGAAGTGTTGACTTCCAAGCAAAATTTGATGAATAGATTAACAATTACTGAGCTGCACTCGCCTCTTTTAAAGACAACTCAAAATGACAACAGCCCCTAATAATTTGGCAACTATAAAGGAGAGACACACAAAAATGCTGAGTGTTTGAAAAAGCTCAAGCTTTAGGACAGCCTTGGTCCGATACACAACTCTGTAACATACTTATTTGACAATTTGTCAACATTTTATGACAAGAGGAATTTCTAATGGTAGAGAGACTGCTGTAATCTACATAGAGCACTGGTTCCCCATCTGTGGTCTGGGGACAAGCAGTGTTCTGCAAGAACTAAAATAAGGTGATGGAATCCTAGAGTTGGAAGAGACCTCATGGGCCATCCAGTCCAACCCCTTGCTGAGAAGCTGGAAAATTGCATTCAAAGCACCCCCGACAGATGGCCATCCAGCCTCTGCTTAAAAGCCTCCAAAGAAAGAGCCTCTACCACATTCAGGGGCAGAGAGTTCCACTGCTGAACGGCTCTCACAGTTAGGAAGTTCTTCCTAAGGTTCAGATGGAATTTCCTTTCTTGTAGTTTGAAGCAATTGTTCCGTGTTCTAGTCTCCAGGGCAGCAGAAAACAAGTTCGCTCCCTCCTCCCTATGACTTCCTCTCACTCCTTTCTACATGGCTATCATGTCTCCTCTCAGCCTTCTCTTCTTTAGGCTAAACATGCCCAGCTCTTTAAGCCACTCCTCATAGGGCTTGTTTTCCAGACTTTTGATAATTTTAGTCGCCCTCCTCTCGAATAAACCTGATTGCTCATTGGAGGGAAGAATAGTAGAAGCCAAGATGAAGTACTTTGGCCACATCATGAGAAGAAAGGAAAGGTTAAAGAAGACAATGATGCTGGGGAAAATGGAAGGAAAAAGGAAGAGGGGCCGACCAAGGGCAAGATGGATGGATGGATGGCATCCTTGAAGTGACTATTGATGTAGGCCAAAATCCCACTGGCTTTTTTTGCCGCTGCATCACATTGAGGTCCGCAGCCTCAGTGTTACCACACAGTTGCAATCAGCGCAACTGGATCCCCAGGTCTCAGCGGTGGCCGGGAGAGCTTTTGCACAACTAAAACTTGTGCGCCAGTTGCGCCCGTACCTTGGGAAGTCGGATCTGGCCACGGTGGTCCATGCTCTTGTCACATCCCGACTGGATTACTGCAACGCACTCTACGTGGGGTTGCCCTTGAAGACTGCTCGGAAACTTCAACTAGTCCAGCGGGAGGCAGCCAGATTGCTCACCGGAGCGGCATACAGGGAGCATACCACCCCCCTGTTATGCCAGCTCCACTGGCTGCCGATCCAATTCCGAGCACAATTCAAGGTGCTGGTTTTGACCTATAAAGCCCTATACGGTTCCGGCCCAGTGTATCTGTCCGAACGGATCTCCCTCTACGTCCCACCTCGGAACCTAAGATCTTCTGGGGAGGCCCTGCTCTCGACCCCGCCTTTATCACAAGTGAGACTGGCGGGGACGAGGAGCAGGGCCTTCTCGGTAGTGGCCCCCCACCTGTGGAACTCACTCCCCGGGGAGATCAGATCAGCGACTTCCCTTCTCTCATTCAGGAAAAAGCTGAAAACTTGGATGTGGGACCAGGCGTTTGGAAACTCTGGCAGCTAGAAGAAAGACCACAATGATGGGCAAATAATGACGAAACGTAATGGACCTATGGAACTCGAAACACTGACCATGAGACTGTTACTATTGTGCCTTGTGTTTATTCTGATGTTTTAATCTGTTAATTGTTAATTATTCTAATTGTTTTTATATGTATGTATTTGATATGGGCATCGAATTTCTGCCTTTTTTTGTAAGCCGCCCTGAGTCCCCCCTCGGGGGTGAGAAGGGCGGGGTATAAGTAACAGAAATAAATAAATAAATAAAACTGGTCTCACAAAACCCTCATATAGTGCCGAGGCTTATTAAATATGGATTTCTGTGGGGAAGCCAATGGCAACCACTGGCATATGTTCTGTATCAGAAACTAGAACTGAGATGGTCGTTCCAATGCAATTTTCTGAATTAGCACCCTAAATAACTAAACCGAATCTAAAGTTGACCAAAAATTGATTCGTAACCCTTTTGGTACTAATGTTGGAGAGTGGTCCCTGGTCAAGTGGTCTTTGATTTAAAAAAAAAAGGTTGGGAACCACTGACATAGAGCAAATCAAGCCTAAACTCTCCCTAAAGCAGGAAGACTAAACTGAGGCTGGCATACTTTGGGCACATCATGAGAAGACATGACTTGCTAGAAAAGACAACCATGCTTAGGTAAAATGAAATAGAAAAAGAGGAGTCTATTCATCTGTATTACAGATGGATAGACTCAACTAAGGAAGCGTCAGCCTTCAATTTGCAAGATCTAAACAGGGCTGTTGATGACAAAAATGCCTTGGATGTCTTGCATTCTTGGGGTCACCATAAGTGGAAGTCAACTTGATGCCCGTTAATAACAATGCAGGCAAGTTTTGAAAGGATCGCATAGGAGAACTGATATGAATTTTTGATTGCAACTTGTTGCTTTCCCCTACAGAACTGATTTAACTGAGCCTTGAACTATATTTTAGTCCCAATTTGTTAGTCATGGTACAATGTCACTATGAGATCAATCCTAATGCCTTTTTAGAAGTGCTGTACTTTGTCCAAGATGAAAGGAGATTTCTCCCAACCCATAAGCCCTGAAGAAAAATTGATAAAAATAATAACAGAGACTCTCAGTTAACCGGCACTCAATGGAGGTTGGTAGATGCTGGGTGAATGTCAATTTTGGTTGCTTGAGTTACTATTAAAAATAAGCCTAACTCATCCTCTGCCTCGTATTATACCATACCATACACTTTGTACTCACTTGATATTCATGTCAAAACATAGTGATTAAAAGAAAATTAAGAGAAATAAAGAAAAATTAGCTTACATTCTCAGTAAACATTGATTTTAATTTTAATTTAAAGCATTACCGGTATTTCTTTGATTATAAGACACACCCTAATTTCAGTTCCAACAACAACAAAAATATATATGATACACCTCTAGTTCTGAGATGCACCCCATTTTTAGAGATGTTTATATAGGGGGGAGTGTGTCTTAGAATTGAAGAAATACAGGGTGTCTTGGCTTTTTTTGCTGGTTGCTTGAGAGTTATTGTTGCTTGAGTTTCGGTTAACTGAGAATCGACTGTAGTCCCTGCAAAGATGTTTCAAGGAGCACTCCTGAATAATTTTATATAACTATTTCAAATAATTGCATCTGGCAATCCATCCGAAGGAAACAGCACCAACAAACTGCATGCAACTTATGCTAACCAATATTCAGAAGGATAGGCCATGCCATTCAAAGAACAAGAAGTAGCAAGCCTATACAAAGCACATTGTTTCTAGGTTGAATGATGACATACAATTCTGCCAGGAGGGAGTACTCTAAATAGAAAGGTCCATAGGAGGCATGTGTTCCATTCGTAGACTGAGCTGAAAGGGCTGGAGAAGCAGGCTTGGTCATCGGCACAGCATTTTTGGGAATTGAAGGCAGCTGCTTTTTCGGAGCAGTACGGGGAGGACTGTTCTTCAGCTCACCAACCAGAGCCTTTTCTTCGGTTTCGGGTCTCTGTTAAAGATGACAAAATGTGAAAAACAACAGTTCATCCCAGTTGTATTTCATGGTTAACAGTATATCCTAGTGTTTTTGTTCTCATGTTTGTTGCAGCAACCTGAAAAACCTGACATCTCATCTAGACAAATGGCCACTCTTAAGTTAAAAGTGGTTTCTCCCACTTTTTGCAGGGGTCCTACACATTACAGTCTCCAACAACCTTTCAATGTAGACATAATACAAAAAGCATGAAAGCCCCAGTGAGACACAGGATAGGACAAGCCTCATTTGAATTATTTGCCTGGCTGAAAGCACTGTACTCCACCTTGCGTGTTGAATTTGTAGACATGCTCCAGAAAGGGTTCATAACGTGTATTCCAGGTAGATGGTGGTAAATAGGCTATGCCTCCCGGTGGTCCAGCTTTCTGGGGTTAGTTTTTGTCCTAGAAACATAAAAATGAAATGATAAATTTAGTACCTGGCCAGCCATATTCCACCTTAGTATCAGAGAGAGAGAGAGAGAGATTCCACTTCCACCACCTGCATTTGTGAATAGTCTTAGGATGCCATCTCCAATGGCATGAACATTTCCTCATAGCCATGTACTTCTACGTTTTGTTATGAAGCCAAACAAGATGCCAGCTTGTTTTTTCATAGATGGCTAGAACAGTTTGTTCAAAACAGGTATAACTTAATACACCAGATTAAAATCACATAATTGTCCTTCCTGAGGCATTCAAAGACAACCTGTAAGGCTGGGAGCTTTTCGCTGCTGTCTGCAGCCAAATTGCCACCAAAAGCTCTTTCAGTGCAGTGTTTGCATTCTCTCATTGTCTTCTTGCACAATGAAACAGTTTAAGAGTTACACAAAGACAAGCAGTCAGTTTTAGAAACTGCAGTTTGTTTGTTTTTCCCCCCAGAACGCTTCACCTTACCCCGGGCAAGATATATTCCAAAGAACTCCTGACTTCCCCTACAAAAGTCCTGCCTAAGCATTACAACGTGGACTTCGGATTCCCGGGTTTCAAGCGCAACGCACAGTCTGGCATTAAGATTGCAGCTTAAGGAGCAAGAGCAGCCACGTAGCAAGGTATTTCCATAACTCATCCACCCCTTTGTTGATCTGACTTCACTGCAACCCGGGCTTCCGATGAATGGTGTGAACACAAAAATATGATACAAGAGGCTTCCTACCCCCTTCTTATAAAGCCATTGTGACTTTTATATTTAAGAAAAATCCAACAGAAAAATACAAATACTGCAGTGAAGTATCATCCTTTGAACTTAGTATCTGAGACATGGGATTTCAGTAGTGAAATACAGAGATTCCTGCCATTACCATTGTAGTATATCTTCAATACCTTCAATTCACTACTATACTTGGGAGATAAACCTTTACATAAATCAAATTTCAACAATACTGATGAAAAAAATTACAAAAGATTTTCAGAGAACAGATGGAAGTCCTACCAAACTTTTTTTTCTTCCCCTCTTATTTTTTATTGGAGGGGTCCTTCACATTGTAGAGACAAGCTTTATAATTCCTTTATTCCTTTTTTTTTCATTTCCTTTTTTCTTTTTCCCCCTCTATACCCTTGTTCTATCTTATTTCCCAGTGGCGAAGTGAGTTAAACCCCTGTGACAAACAGATCGCAGGTTTGAATCCGGGGAGAAGCGGATGAGCTCCCTCTATCAGCTCCAGCTCCTCATGCAGGGACATGAGAGAAGCTTCCCACAAGGATGATAAAAACATCAAATCATCCGGGTGTCCCCTGGGCAACGTCCTTGCAGACAGCCAATACTCTCACACTAGAAGCAACTTGCAGTTTCACAAGTCACTCCTGACACGACAAAAAAAAAAACTTATTTCCTACTTTTCTATCTTCTTCATAATATTCCCCCACTTTCCATGTAACCATATTACCTTTAAATAAAAATTAATTTAAAAAAACTATTACATACATCCTTTAAGGTAAAACTTCCTATTCCACACTGTCCAGAGTACATTTCAGCCTCTAAAAAGCAGCCAAAACTACATAATCAATAATATTTTTGTTATTTACAAAATTGGCTCACCGCCATTTTCTATGATTGGCATACTGCTGTATGCCTTCAATTAATTTCTGGCTTGTAGTTGACCTGACTATAGTGGATGTGGCTCTTAATGAGACATGCTGCATTATCATAGGATGTCTACACCCAACATTGCCAGTATTGTACCACCTGATATCCACTGGGAAGTAGCAGCCAGCAATGAAAGGACCAAGGCATGGACATTTCCAGCCCAGCCTCTGTTTGGATATCAGCCAGCATAACAATGACTTAAATCAAGAAACACCTTCCTAAGATATACAAAGATACTCACAGGAACACTTCAGCAAGCAAGAGCCCAAAAGTGGCAGGCTGAGACCGGATGAAAAACTCCCTCCTGGACACACAAAACACTGGGCAACTTGGAAGGTGCTCAACAGACTGTGCTCTGGCACCATGAGATGCAGAGCCAAGCTTAAGAAATGACGCTACAAAGTGGAACCCACAACATACAAGTGTGCAGAAGAGCAAACCACAGGCCACTTACTACAATCCAGTATGAGCCCTGCCACAGGCACAATGGAGGACCTTCTTACAGCAACACCAGAGGCATTCCAAGTGACCAGCATCTGGTCAAAGGAAATTCAGCATAATGCTAAGTTCTTAACTCTGTTTGTGGTTTTTAATACATTATAACTGTATTCTCAATTTGATTCTGACATGATGAATAAATAACTGACCTAAAGCAAACCTACCATGGGGCTTTCTTGGTTTGTGTTTGCCTTCTTGAGGCTGAGAGATTGTGATTTGGCCAAGGTCATCCAATGTGTTTCCACAGCTGAAAGAGGTTTCAAAACTGATCTCCAGAGTCACAATACAAAGTTCAAACAATTACACCATAATATATACACCTCTATATCCACCATAAGGAACTAAATTTGAAGGCAATCAATGATTTACATCTTGCTTCAATACTTACACTGGGCAATAAATAAGGCAGAGGTAAAGAAAATGAATGACATCTTTAAAGCTAACTGTCCTCTTTTGACATGGATTTCAATGCACTTCTGAGATATAGTTGCAATACAAACTCCAAGCCAAAGGTTTCAAGACAGTATTCCATATATGTACCTATAAAATAAAGGTAAGTCTAGTCAAGTCCGACTCTGGAGGGTGGTAATCATCTCCATTTCTAAGCCAAAGAGCCGGCGTTGTCCATAGACACCTTCAAGGTCATATGGCTGGTATAACTGCATGGAGTACCGTTACCTTCCCGCCAAAGCAGTATGTATTGATCTACTCACATTTGCATGTTTTCAAACTGCTAGGTAGACAGAAGCTGGGGATAACAACAGGAGCTCATCCTATCTGTGGTTTCGAACCGCCAACCGGTTCAGCAGCTTAGTGATTTAACCCACTGTGCCACTGCAGCCCCTATAAGTGCCTATAGAAATCCACAAAAGTCCATACTAAAATAAATTAGATGGACATAAAGGGGCCATAAGTCTCCTAGTTCTATCCTTTGGAAAATGAAAAAGATTAACACATATCTCTTCGAAAGACAAACAATAATGCTAGTTTCACTTAAAACCTTAAAACTCAAGCAATCAAAAGGCGCTTATCCTTAATATTCAAGGAGTTTGCTTCTGCATAAAAACCTTTCTCAGAGTCCTTGGCACAAACAAAGTGTGCTTTTATCATGAAAAAGTGCATTTCTCCAACATACATCTGACCTGAACAGCGAATAGACCCGCCATTGATGTTCCCTATATCTCAAGGGAACCAGTACCAAGTGCAAATAGTTCCCAGTGTATATATAGAGACACCCCACAGAAGTAAATGAAGGACAGAAAACAGGACTATTCACAGTAACTACACTAAGATAATTGTAGCAAAGCTGGGAGAAAGAACTTCTATCACTGCAGAATGAATTCAAGTGTTATATGTAGCCCATTCCTAAGTATCAATGTACTGGATTATGTAACTGACTTCAGCAATTCTTTGTATGTATAGAAGAGTGTGCCTATAAACTGGGTATAAAACAGGCACTGATTTTTTTTCGTCCTTCTCCCAAGGCTGCAAAGAAAACATTCAGTATTTACAAGGGACGCTTATCCATCTTCTGACATATATGTTGCTTTCGAGTTATGGATTTCTCCCTATTTAATCAGTATTTCACAAAACAATCCCCTAGAGTCTACAGTTTCTCAACTAGGAGCCTCTGAAACTAGGATTCAGCAAGACAAGCGATTGAGATGTAAATATGATGATTTTTATGCATTTTTATGAGACCTGAAAAATCACTTCAAGGGGCCCTCCAGGGTAACAGGGTTCAGAAAGGCCTCTCAGGTCTATTTTTAAAGTTCTACATCACTTAAGTACATTACCCTCAAGGCTGAGGTCAAGAGGTAGACCTCCTGAACAGTAAATCAACACTAGTTTAAATCCAATTAATTGAAATCGGACTTCTTTAATTAGCACCAGCAATTGGGTTTAAGCCTTATTTGGGTGCTTTACCATGGAGAAAGGCAATATAAGCAACACCAATGTGCATGCCAGCAGGATCATCACCCTCAACTGTGTATTTTGATTTTCTATTATAGTCGGTCTTCTACTCTTGTGGATTTGATAGGGCTGATGGTACTGTGGGGACTGTACCCCATGCCACTGCACTCCAAATAGTCATCCCTAGGTCTATCGAAACCAGAAAGCCAAACCTCAAACCAACCCCCTGGGTTATTCAGGTCTTTTGGGATTTCATCTACTACCACCTGACATCCGTCAGGAAGTAGCAGCCAATAGTGAAAGGACCAAGGCAGTGACATCTCCAGCTAATCCCTTGTTTGGGTATCAGCCAGCACGTCAACGACTTAAATCAAGAAATAGTTTTCTTAGATCTACAGAGACACTCGCTGGAACACCTCAGCAAGCGAGAGTGCAAAAGTGGCAGGCTCAAACCCAGCACCTCAATCCGTGTGTGATACCAGATAAGAGACTCCCTCCTGGGCACACAGAAGACTGGGCGACTTGGAAGGCGCTGAACAGACTGCGCTCTGGCACCACGAGATGCAGAGCCAATTTGAAGAAATCGGGCTACAAAGTTGAATCCACGACATGCGAGTGTGGAGAAGAGCAAACCACTGACCACCTGCTGCAATGCAACCTGAGCCCTGCTACATGCACAATGGAGGACCTTCTTGCAGCAACACCAGAGGCACTCCAAATGGCCAGATACTGGTCAAAGGACTTTTAATCAACTACCAAGTTTGCAAAATTTGTGTTTTTTTATCTGTCTGTTTGTTTTGTTCTGTTAGAAATGTAATACAATGGTATGGTTGCTGATGACACAATAAATAAAATAAATCTACTACAGTCCTCCACTACTGAAAATACTGATGCAAATTGCAGATCTAGAAGTCAAAGGCCCAGCCTGAAAGGATACCAGATAGCCGCTTCCCCTAAACACTATTTTATATTTTACTAGCCGTCCCTTGCCATGCGTTGCTGTGGACCGGTCTGTGTTTGTGTATATGTGTATATATGTGGTTTTGTGCATACATTGTAATGTATTTTTAAAATTTTTTCGCTTTTTAAATCACTTCCACTGTGTTTTTCAGTGTTTTATGAATGATGGTCACCCACTGGCCTGATAGGTGTATTGTGTCCAAATTTGGTGTCAATTTGCCCAGTGTTTTTTAAGTTATGTTAATCCCACAAACGAACATTACATTTTTATTTATATAGATTGTGAAACTGATGTAGCAGCCCTTAAGTACAATAGAGTCTTGTTTATCCAACCTTCACTTATCTGACATTCCGTCTTATCCAGCGCTCTTATCCGACAACCCCCCCCCCCTTTTTTCCTCCAGCAATTCCTCTTCTGTTAAAGGAGCGCTCCCCAATTCTCTCTCCATTCCCAATAAGTGAAAAAGGCAAGACAAGGAGGAGGAAGGAGGAAAGGGGTAAAAGAGGCAGGACTGGAAACGGAAGGATCCTCTCTCCTTCCCTCCTTTCCACACTCCCTCTTCCGCATCTGGGCACTTCCTGCTGGGCCACTCTAACCTCGAGGCATTGCTTGGCCTTACTCCTTTGAGTCCCTGTTGTTAGTATTCTAGGTGTCTATCACCACATCAGACGGGTAACAGTAGGAGACTCTGTATTATTTTTGTTTATCCGACGTTCTGCTGGCCCGTTTAGGTTGGATAAGTGAGACTCTACTGTAGATGCATCTGGTTCTCTTCTATCCATTGCTATCTAGGCCTTTCTCCATTCAGATCACATAGAGTACTTGTTGGCTAACAGGTAGCACATTCATTGGGTTAAGCTTCTTTGTTCAAGAGAGGCTCACCTGATGAACTTTTGCTTCTTTGAGAGACTATAAAGAGGGCCAGGTCACAGTCTCTCAAAATGTGGGAGGGCAAGATTATAATTTGGGGAAAAAATGAACGAATTCCTAAGCACACTGCACATATCTTATTTCTAGTGCAAAATACACTTAAAAACAATACAATAATTACAATGAAGAACAATTTTAACCAATATAAACTTATTAGTATTTCAATAAGAAGTGTGGACCTGCTTTTGGCTGATGAGATAGGATTGCTGTTGTTGTTGTGTGCCTTCAAGTAGTTTCAGACTTAGGTTGACCCTGAGCAAGGGCCAGGTAAATGACCTTGGAGGGCCGTATCCAGCCCCTGGGCCTTATTTTGAGGACCCCTGAGGTAGCAGAACAGAAGAAGTTGAAATAAGCCTCATCAAAGTTTGTAATGGAATCAACTGATACATACACTGTAATATAATCAGCATCTATGAGAGCTAGAATTGAATTTTGCTTCTTTTCTTCCCCTTTCTATTGATGCTACAGGCTTAAGCTAGACTCCTAGCAGGACGAGTAATGTTAGGATCAATAAAATCCATTCCCACCACACCCTTTAAACCTTGTAGGCATCACCTTTAGAAAGTTTTGTCAACTGCTACCTTATTTTCCTCTGTCCAGAGTCATCTGCTTTGCAGGGATTGTTAGAGACCCTTGATTGGGTCTTTCCAGGTCCCAGTCGCGGGAGCGCGGAAGGAAAGAGACAGTCCCATTTAAAGATTAATTTTATTTTAGTCTCTTCATGAAGAGAGACGAACAGCATGATAGCATTACGCAGATGCTATCCTACAAGTTGCTGCCGTCCCGTCTTGGCTTTTGACAACCCAATATATACCCTGAAGTAAACATGGAAAAGTACTCTCTTTCCATCCCCCTCTCTTGACCTTTTTTGATGGAAAGTACCTTTTTGTGCACGTGGCCTCTGCACTTCAAAAACAATATTTGAAGCTCACCACAAACATCCTGTGTGAGAAGTACATTCTAAATGTCACATCTCATTTCTAAAAAAAAAAAACACTTTCTTCCATATTGCTCTTTTTAAGTCAGAGAAAGGGTATCTCTCTTTTGCTGATTTTTGTTAGCTTTTTCACCCAAAAGCCCCTTACTCAGAGACCCTTGAGGCCTCCTTCAGGATCACTATATTATCTTCAAGAAGCCATGAGCTCACCTAGCGAGAATGTCACTTAAAAATAGGCTGCTTGAGAAACAGCAACAGGTCAGACTCGTCTGCCAACTTCATTAGAAGACCTGGCACACCTTTTCCCTGCACGCCTCTGAATGGCTTCCAGAAACAAGACTCTGGATGCCATTGCTCCTCCATCGTTAAAACCTTCGTCTATGAAACGCAAAGGGTATACCCTCTGTCAAAAGGACTCCCTGACAGCTGAGCAAAGGATCACCAGAACTGGGTCAGAGGCAGAGAGTCTGCCTTGGTATGTCATGCAACTGTTTCAAAGGAAGGCATTTCCCAAAAGGGTTGAGAGGCCAGGAGTGGGGACAGAAAAGTTGAAGAGTTCATAAGCAAAGGAGTAAAAAAGGAGAAAGAAAAGCTGTGTAGAAAAAAAGTGTATTTAGAAGTGTTTGAATTGTGATGAAGAAGCAAATACATTTTGCACAGGGTGAAGATGTAATATCTCTATATCTTCTACTACTCTGAAAGTTATTCATTCCAAAATAACTTTATGAGCAACAGCAGCCTTGTAATAACAGCTTTCTGGTATAGATTAAAGAAGGGCAACTGTGGAAGGCTATGGGAGATGCATTAGCCCCCGAGGAGACCTTCAAGGACCACTCCTGCACGTACAAAAAAACAAATATCTTGGAATACTTGTATGAGGCATTTACATCATTTTGGGTTTCATAAAAGACCTCTTTCCTGGACCAAAAGGGGTCAAGTGAGGTTATAAACTGTGTAAGAAATGCCTAGTGGACATTTGGGAACAATTTCTTCAGGGTTTTTTCAAAAAAAATTGTTTGACTTCTGCAGTACACATAGACCCCCAAATCCAGTGAAAAGGCTTTCAGTCTAATTAATGTTTTATTTCAAGGTGTGTCAGCATCTTAGGAAACAAAAGAGTCAGCGTTTTGAGAAACCCAAGCTTCATCTACTGAAATGTCCTACATTTTTATGTAAAGAAGTAAGAGGGAGATGCATTGACAGATCTGCAAGTTAAAATACAATGGCTTTTACCCCAGATCCTGACAGGTCGAAGTACAGCTAAGTTCACCTTCTTAAAATATCTCAGCTAGGCATCTTTATGTCATTACTGTTCGAAGCAGATATTTGGGAGGTGACGTGTCTCCCTTTAATGTGGATAAACAAGAGGCCTCCACTTAAATGAAACTTTGGTTTGTCAACTCATGTATTTAAGGAGAGGGAGGAATATACCCAAATCTTAAAACCATGACAAAGCAGTCACTCAATAAAGGAAAATGACATTTTACTGTCCTGACCCCAAACACCCCCTGGGCTGAGAGTGGCGGTAAATAAGTGCAAGTAATAAATAATAAATAAATAAACACAAAACTTGACCTGCTGAACTGCTTCTCATTGTGTTGCTTGGTCCAAAGGCATCAAAGATACAAGCAAAGCTGCAAGGGCCCCTTTCAAGAAATGCTCTTGAACCTACTATAGTCTCTCAAAGAAGCAAAAGTTCATCAGGTGAGCCTCTCTTGAACAAAGAAGCTTAACCCAATGAATGTCTGCCGGTTGCACTGCTGCTGACTCCAAAGCACAGAAGACAGACTTATATATGAAGATTTCATTTACAGTCCTATCTTCTTTGTTGGAAAAAACCCCCACATAATTTATATTTTTATATTTTGATGAGATGTGTTTATTGTTTACCCGTGTGGCATTAAATTTCAAAGCTGCCTTGAGTCTTCTCTAGGGTAGAGAAAGGCGGGGTAGAAATATAATAAATAATTTAACTTAATGAACTGCTTGCCATGTCACTTGGTCCAAAGGTACAGGTGTTATTGTTGTTAAAATTATTATTATAACATTTACTTATTCCTTTTTCTCTCTTAAAAGAGACTCAAAGCAGTGAACGATACCAACAAGAAAAAAAAATACAACTGGCACAGACATAACTTCAAGAGACATTTTTTGGGCCCCATCTACACTGTCATATATTCAGATTTCGGAGTGCAGATTGATTGCACAGGGTAGACTCATATAATCTAATCCAAAGCAGTTAATTTGCATTCCAAAACTGAATTATATGGCAGTGTAGATCCAGTCTAATAAGCATTCTTGAAAAGGCAGGAGTTCAAGAGATGAAACTCCTTTCTTATTCTAAAAACAATAAATAATAATTTATCCTGATGGCTTTCTGTTCACTGAAGGCACAGGCGGCACTGGCACAGGTACAGCTTCAGGTGAGCCCTTTAAAAAACATGTTTCTGCAAATAATTGGGAGTTTAATAGGTGAAGCTTTCCTTTCATCCTTTTTTTTAAAAAAGAAGACCTTAACTTGGTGCTTTTTTTGTTTGAGGGAATAGCATTATTATTTATTTATTTATCACTTGGCACTGAGAGAGCTTTAAGTAGCCTTTCAGAAAATGCTATTCCCTCAAACAAGAAGAAGCTGAATAAGTAATTATTATTCATTACCTGGCACGAATAGAGCTTCTAGTGGCCCTTTAGGAAATGCTATTCCCTCAAACAAGAAGCTGCCGAATAGGTAAGAATAATAATTATTTATTACCTGGCATGGGTAGAATTTCAAGTAGCCCTTTAGAAAATGTTATTCCCTCAAACAAGAAGCTGAATAAGTTATCATCATCATCATCATCATGAATTGCCTGGCACAGAGAGAGCTTCAAATTGTTCTTTAGGAAATGCTATTCCCTCAAACAAGACACTGAATAAGTTATTATTATTAACCTTGCACAGACACAACTTCAAGTGGCCCTTTAGAAAATGCTATTCTCGCAAACAAGGAATGAGTTGTTGTTGTTGTTAACCTGGCACAGAGAGAGCTTGTTTATGCAATGCTTTTGATACAAAATAAATATATTAGTATTATTAATTACTGGCACAGGGAGAGCTTCAAGTGGCCCTTGAGAAAATGCTATTCCCTCAAACAAGAAGAAACCAAATAAGTCATCTCTATGCTTGTCCGCAATGTCCTGCCTCATGTACAGAGGAAATAATTGTTTAAAGTGACAGACAATGCAATTGCTGTTGCTTGTTTTTGGTCAAAAAATATTTAGCCGCTTGTGCTCCTTTTTTAAAATCAGTTTTATAACTTATTTAAGCGATGCTTTTGATACAAAATAAATATATTATTATTAACAATAATTACCTAGCACAGAGAGAGCTTCAAGAGGCCCTTCAGAAAATGCTATTCCCTCAAACAAGAAGAAACCAAACAACTTATTATTATTGTCCAGATATATTACATTGCTCTCTCATCCAGTGTTTTTAAACTTTTAATCTTTGCAACTGGCCCTGCCCACTGTGTGTTCAATTTTTGCGAATTTATATTGTTTGTTGTGCTTATTTTGTGTGTTCAATTACTGCGATTTTATATTGTTTGTTGTGCTTATTTATATCGTTTCTTGTATTTTATTTTTTATTTATATGTTATATGTTCTATGTTGTATATTTGTATTGCCGTATTGTTGAGCTTGGCCTAATGTAAGCCGCACTGAGTCCCCTTGGGGAGATGGTGGTGGGGTATAAATAAAGTTTATTATTATTATTGATTACCTGGCACAGACAGAATAGCATTTCCTAAAGAACCACTTATTCCCTCAAACAAGAAGCTAAGTAATTATTATTTACTAGCCATCCCCTGCCATGCGTTGCTGTGGCCCAGTCTGTATATATGTGTTTTTGCATATATATATATATATATATACACACACACACACGTGTGTGTGGGTGTATATATGTGTGTGCATATGTGTGTATATATTTGTGTGTTTATATGTGTGTGCTTGTCTATATGCATATTTGTGTTTATATATGTTTATATATGTGTGCATGTGTATATTTGTGTGTGTACATGTATATATGTGTGTGTATGTAGATGTGTGCGTATGTAACGATGGTCTTGAACCAAACTTGGCACATGGAACTCCCTTGACCAACAGAAAATACTGGGTTTGGTGGGCACTGACTTTGAGTTTGGGAGTAGTAGTTCACCTTCATCCAGAGAGCACTGTGGACTCAAACAATGATGGATCTGGACCAAAACTGGCACGGATATTCCATATGCCCAAATATGAACATAGATGGAGTTTGGGAGAAGTAGACCTTGACATTTGGGAGTTCTGGTTACTGGGATTTATAATTCACCTACAATCAAAGAGCGTTCTGAACCCCATCAAGGACAGAATCGGGGGCAAACTTCCCACACAGAACCCCCATGACCAACAAAAAATACTCAAGGCCAACTCCCTTCGCCAGGGCAAGAAAATGTAATCAAAGCCCTCCTGACAGAGAGCCATCCAGCCATAGGTATAGATGGGTATGATTCACACACACACATAGTATCATAGATTTGAAAGGGACCCCTAAAGAAGGACAATGATATGTTGCATGTTCCAGAGTAGGCAAACCAGACACTCTCCACATCAACACTGACAAAGAAACAGCAAGAAATACTGTTTACCCACAAGCATAAAGATATTACAGACTAGCTGTCCCCTGCCACGCGTTGCTGTGGCCCAGTCTGTTGATCTGAAAAATAAAGTCATGTGAAACTGTTGGTTTCTAATATATGTAATTTCTTTGTGCTTGTGGGTAAACAGTATTTCTTGCTGTTTCTTTGTCAGTGTTGATGTGAGAGTGTCTGGTTTGCCTTCTCTGGAACATGCAACATATCATTGTACTTCTTTAGGGTTCCCTTTCAAATATATGATACTATATCTCTGTGTGCGTGAATCATATCAATCTATCTATGGCTGGATGGCTCTTTGTCAGGAGGGCTTTGATAACGTTTTCTTGCCCTGGTGAAGGGAGTTGGATTGGATGGCCTTGAGGCTTGAGTATTTTCTGTTGGGCATGGGGGTTCTGTGTGGGAAGTTTGCCCTGATTCTGTCGTTCGTGGGGTTCAGAACACTCTTTGTAGATGAACTGTGAATCCCAGTGACTACAACTCCCAAATGTCAAGGACTATTTCCCCCAAACTCCATGTGATCATATTTGGGCATAGTGAGCGGTTGTGCCAAGTTTGGTCCAGATCCATCACTGTTTGAGTACAAAGTGCTCTCTGGATGTAGGTGAAATACAACTCCAAAACATGCCCACCAAACCCTTCTAGTGTTTTCTGTTGATTTGGGGAGTCCAGTGTGCCAAGTTTGGTTCAATTCCATCATTGATGGAGTTCAGAATGCTCTTTGATTGTAGGTGAACTATAAATCCCAGTAACTACAACTCCCTTCACTCAATTTTTTTGAGTGAAGGACATACACTGGATTGTTAGGTGTCTTGTGTCCAAATTTGGTGTCAATTCCCCCAGTGGTTTTTGAGTTCTGTCAATCCCACAAACAAACATTATTTATTTATTTATTTACCTTACTTATATACCGCTGTTCTCAGCCTGAAGGCGACTCACAGCGGTTCACAACAAATATGAACAGCAAAAATTCAGTGCTACAGTATAGAAACAGTTAACAACCTAAGACATTACACAATTAATAAGCAGTTACTACAATACCCATTCACTGTCGTCTCGTCATCAAAAACATGTTCCAGATTCGTCATCCATTGTTCCATCCCAGTGTTCATTAACCAATCATTGCACTAATTATTCGAACGCCTGCTCAAACAGCCAGGTCTTCACTTTTTTGCGGAATACCATTAGAGATGGTGCTCGTCTAACGTCCGCGGGAAGGGCGTTCCACAGCCGAGGAGCCACCACCGAGAAGGCCCTATCTCTTGTCCCCGCCAGCCGAGCTTGAGAAGCATTACATTTTTATTTATATAGATTACCTGGCACGGATAAAGCTTCAACTGGCTCTTTTCCCTCAAACAAGAAGAGGCCGAATGAGCAACAATACATATTGAAATACACAAGACAGAGAGGAAACAAAGGAGACGAGTTCAAAAGTCAAGCCTAGCCTGTAAGTGGAGCAGCTTCACCTGAGGGATTCCCGCCTGTTAAAGGTGGGACAGGTAGGCCTCCAGCGGGCCATTCCCTCAGCCCATTCCCTCCAGAGAAGCCCGACTTCAATGGGAAAGGCTCTCCTTTCCTCCCACAGAGGAGCTTCACCTGAGGAATGGCTGCCTGTTGGGCTGCAGCTGCCTCCAAGGCCTCGGCCTGGCCCTTCCCCGTCCCTTCAGCCCAAGCCTGCCTCGATTTACCTCACTCCGCGCTGCTGCTGCCGCTTCTCCTCCTTGTTTACCCCCATCTGCTCCGCTCCCGGCCCCACCACGGCGGATATCCGGTGAAGGAAAGACGCCGCCGTTGGATTGGTCCGCGCCGCGGCCAATCACGCGCAGGAGCCCGCCTCCTCGCCTTCCTCCGTCCTATCAGCGCTTTGTGATTCCCGCAGTAACTCTTGTGAGGTTCTAAACGAGGCCGGCACCTGTTGCTAAGGGAACGCCCTGTGCCTGGATTCTGATTGGACCATGCACCTGCCTATTCCTGAACGGGGTGGAGAATGCTCTGGGAGTGACAGGAGATATAGCCAATCTGTAACAGGAGATGGTTCAAGGCTACCAATAAAAATCGAGAATCCGCTCAATAGAAAAGCCGAGTTGGTGAGAAAGAGATTTTATTTGGGACTTCAGTTCCCAGAAGCCTTAGCTACCACGGCAGGCGGGCACCTGTTGCTAAGGGAACGCCCTGTGCCTGGATTCTGATTGGACCATGCGCCTGCCTATTCCTGAACGGGATGGGGAATGCTCTGGGAGTGACAGGAGACTCAGTCAATCGGTAATAGAAGGTGGTTCAAGGCTACCAGTTGGTGAGAAAGAGATTTTATTTGGGACTTCAGTTCCCAGAAGCCTTAGCTACCACGGCAGGTGGGCACCTGTTGCTAAGGGAACGCCCTGTGCCTGGATTCTGATTGGACCATGCGCCTGCCTATTCTTGAACGGGGTGGGGAATGCTCTGGGAGTGACAGGAGAAGCAGCCAATCTGTAATAGGAGTTGGTCCAAAGCTACCAATAAAAATAGAGAACCCGCTCAATAGAAAAGCCTAGTTAATGAGAAAGAGATTTCATTTGGGACTTCAGTTCCCAGAAGCCTTAGCTACTATGGCAAACGATGAAGGATTCTGGGAACTGAAGTCCAAAGCAGCTAGAGGGCCAAAATTAGGGATTTTTATTGAACTTTTGATTTAAAAACATCCTAAATTGGTTATACATGTATCGTTATGCAAATTATGACATTATTAATTAATGACATTTAATAATTATTAAATAATTATTACTTATTAAATTAATTGTTATAATTAATTAATTATAATAAATAAATAATTAATTATAATTAATTATTATAATTAATTATTATAATTATTAATTCGTTGAACTAAAAAAATATTCAACAATTATTAATTCGTTAAATGAAATAATTATTTAATCTAAAACAAAATTAAGGATTTTATTGAACTTTTAATTAAACAGCACCCTAAATTGGCATTACATGTGACTTTATGCCAATTATGACATTAAATAATTATTAATTTATGACATTAAATAATTATTAATTTGTTAAACTAAAAAATATTCAACAATTATTAATTTGTTAAATGAAATAATTATTGAAATAACCATTAGTTCGTTAAATTAACTTGTTTGTTTGTTTCTTTGATTATTAAATTAAATAATTATTAATAGGTAATTATTAAATTGATTGCTAAATTAAATAATTAGATCGGGATCAAATGTGCCGTGATGTTAATTAATTATGAATGACAGATTCATTAATTAACACGAATGGCGCACATTTAATACCGATTTAATTATTTAATTTAATGTGTCGGTCATGCTTAATTAGCTGCAATGTGTCATATTTACCTTTTAGAATTTGGAATTCAAAGGCATTGGCTCTATTAATCTGAATCAGGAGCTAAAGTGTCCCTAAGGATGCATCTACACTGTATAACTTATGTGGTTTGACACCATTTTGCCTACAATGGAGTCCTGGGAGACGTAGTTTCCCAAGTTTCCAAACTGCGACTTCCAGGATTCCATAGTATTGAGCCATGGAAGTTCAAGTGGTCTCAAACTGGATTAATTCTATAGTGTAGATGCACTTGAATAAAAAGTAAAGGTTTCCCCTTGACATTGAGTCTAGTTGTGTCCAAATCTATGGGATCGTGCTCATCTCCATTTCTAAGCTGAAGAGCCGGCGTTGTCTGTAGACACTTCCAAGGTCATGTGGCCAGCATGACTACATGGAGCGCCATTACCTTCCCACCGAAGCAGTACCTATTGATCTACTACTGGACTGGGTTGTGGTGCAGCAGCTTGGGAGTCAACTGCATTAAAATCACTACTGACCGAGAGGTCATGAGTTTGAAGCCAGCCCGGGTCAGAGTAAGCTTCCGGCCATTTGTCTACCTTGCTGTTGGACTTTGCTGCTAAGTGTGAGAGAAATAAGGTTGAACACTGTGAAAACCACCCACTACATGGCTACCAGCCTCCTCCCAGCAGACTCAAATCAAGGAAAAGCTTCATGAGAACCACCACTCCTCTTGGCATCCCTTCAGCAACAGCAAGGGTATCCCTCTGGGCAGCTAGACCAGGAAATCCCAACTGGATGGCCTCCCATGAGGGTCTTCCTCCAGGGGCAAACCATGAATGGGTAACTTGGAAGTCCCTGAACAGACTCAGAAGTGGAGTGGGCAGATCAAAAGACAACCTGGCAAAATGGCACGACCTAAAAGAATCCCACACCTTGTGTGACTGTGGAGCAGAACAGACAACTCCGCATCTGTATGCTTGTCCACTATGCCCTGCCTCATGTACAGAGGAAGAATTGTTGGAGGCTACAGACAATGCTGTTGCTGTTGCCCGTTTTTGGTCAAAAGATATTTAGCTGCCTGCGTGCCTTCAATTTTTACCAGTTTTATACTAATTTATGCAATGCTTTTGATAGGAAATAAGTAAATAGAATTGATGCAGTTTGACTGCACTTCAACTCAATACTATGGAATCCTGGGAGTTGCAGTTTTGCAAGACCTTCACCCTACTCTGCCAAAGAATGCTGGTGTGTCATGAAACTACAACTCCCATTATTCCATAGCATGGAGTCATGGCAGTTGAAGCGGTATTCATTTCACCGTGTAGATGCATCCTTAGAAAGAGACTACATATCTTGGATAAATGGTTACAGATGACGCTAGCACCTTGTTCACCTTCCTATAAGTTGCTTTCCAAGCTCTGCAATGAATACGCATGAATATACCTTGCAATCTATTCGCTCGATGCCAGGAAAATGGAAGGCACCACTAGATGGCGGGCAACATCTGTCCTCTGTTTAGAAAATATAGAAATATTCTTTGCAAAGAGAGAGAAAGAGAAATATCTCATAGGAGAGAGTCGCACCACATGACAATAGCACTTTGATAGCAATTTAATTCCTCTGATAGCAATTTAATTCCTTTAATTCCTCTGTCCGAACCTTAGGGCATCTAGGATTTTTGTGTTTGTTGTGAACTGACTTCAAATCATTTCCAGTTCATGGCAACTTTGCCTTTGCTTTGGGGCTGAGAGAGTGTGGCCCATCCAAAGTCACTCCAGGGATTCGAACTCTAGTCTCCAAAGTTATAATGCAATGCTGAAACCATTACAGTATGCTGACTCTCTCTTGTGTGTCTAAGGATGCATCCACACTGTAGAATTAATGCAATGTGACCCCATTTGAAATGCCTGGGCTCTATGCAATGGAATCCTGTATGAGACAACACTACAGTATAATTCAGTTCAAAGCAGATAAACTGGATTAAGAAACTGGGTTATATGGCCATGGAGACGGAGACTTTAGACAAGGGAGGTAAATCATGGGACACTTCCTTGGAATCACATCTCCACTGCCTCTGATGGATAAGAATGCTGGGACATGCGGTCCAAAAATATTGGTATGGCTACGTGAGTCCAAAGGTGTATCTACACCAGTGATTCTCAACATCCTAATACCACAATCCCTTAATACAGTTCCTCATGTTGTGGTGACCCCCAACCATAACATTATTTTCATTGCTACTTCATAACTGTCATTTTGCTACTCTTATAAATCATAATGTAAATATCTGATATACAGGATATATTTTCATTCACTGGACCAAATTTGGCACAAATACCTGATACACCCACATTTGAATACTGGTGGGGTTGGGGGAGGGTTGATTTAGTCATTTGGAAGTTGTAGTTGATGGGATTTATAGTTCACCTACAATCAGAGAACATTCTGAACTCTGTCAATGATGGAATTGGGCCAAACTTGGCACACAGAACTCCCATGACCAACAGAAAATACTAGAGGGGTTTGGTGGACACTGACCTTGACTTTGGGAGTTGTAGTTCACCTATATCCAGAGAGAACTGTGGACTCAAACAATGACGGGTCTGGACTAAACTTGGCACAAATATTCAATATGCCCAAATGTGAACATTTGTGGAGTTTGAGGAAAATAGACCTTGACATTTGGGAGTTGTAGTTACTGGGATTTGTAGTTCATCTACAATCAAAAAGCATTCTGAACCCCACCAACGAGAGGTTTGGGCCAGGATCTTGCCTGCTGGTGGAAAGAGAGACAAGGTATCCATATGAATCTCCCAGACGCATGAATGTTACTGGGATTTATAGTTCACCTACAATCAAAGAGCATTCTGAATCCCACCAACGATAGAATTGGACCAAACTTCCCACACAGAATCACCATGACCAACCGAAAATACTGTGTTTTCTGATTGTGTTTGGCATGATGTTGTTTATTTGTTCAGTCACTTCCAACACTTCGTGACCTCATGAACCAGCCCACGCCAGAGCTCCCTGTTGGCCGTCACCACCCCCAGCTCCTTCAGAGTCGAGCCAGTCACTTCAAGGATACCATCTATCCATCTTGCCCTTGCCCAGAACCCCCATGACCAACAGAAAATACTGTGTTTTCTGATGGTCTTTGGAGACCCCTCTGACACCCCCTCGTGACGCCCCCCCCCCCATGGGTCCTGACCCGCAGGTGTAGAGGAACCCTCAGTGTTATCCTAGATTAATTGGCTAAGCCTGTAGAATGCATACCCCCCCCCCAAAAAAAAACGAAGAATCTGCATTAAAGTGTACAAGCTTTGCAAATCAGAGAACACAGTCCTCGTAAACAACCTTTGATCAAGCGCTTCCTATAATATAATTACCGCCTTTGCATTTAGAGCAGCCTGATGGGTCCTTGCCAGCCTGGAAGCCAATTTAAAAAGGGTGTTGCAAGAGAAAATTAATTTGTTTGCCTGAAAACGACTGTAATTTGAGAGATCAGACATAATGCAACTTTTTTTTCCCTCCAGATCTCCTTTCGAAACTTTGCCTTTGCTGGCATATGGAATTGCTTGTGTTATTTTAAGTTGCACAAAAGTCACTTGCCGGCTTTCATCTCTTTGTTATTACCTCCGCAGCGTAGTGACATATTAAATAGGTTTCTAAGTGCCTGATGGATCGGGGAAAGGAGATTATTAAAAGGATAATAAATAATAATTGTATTATCTGATCAAAGTGTTAGATATTGTAATGCTAACACAGTGGACTTTGGAGAAATGCATAAAGGGGGAAAATATGATATATGGTAGACTCTCACACTGGATCTGTGCCAGTTTTTCTCAACCTGGGGGCCGGAACCCTGGGGGGTCGTGAGAAGGGTTGCAGAGGGTCGCCAAAGACCATCAGAAAACATATATTTCTGATGATCATAGGAAGCCCTTTGGCAGAGAAGGCTGAAGATATCTTCTCCTGTCCTTCTCTTCCTTTTTGGAAACAGACGGCAAATCCTCACCAGAATGCTCTTTGATTGTAGGTGAACTATATATCCCAACAACAACTCCCAAATGACAAGGTCTGTTTTCCCCAAACTCCACTAGTGTTTACATTTGGGCATATTGAGTATTCATGCCAAGTTTGGTCCATATCCATCATTGTTTGAGTCCACAGTACTCTCTGGATGTAGGTGAACTACAACTCCAAAACTCAAGGTCAGTGCCCACCAAACCCTTTCAGTATTTTCTGTTGATCAAGGGAGTTCTGTGTGCCAAGTTTGGTTCGATGCCATCGCTGGTGAAGCTCAGAATGCTCTTTGATTGTAGATTAACTAATCAATCTCAGCAACTACAACTCCCAAATGACAAAATCAATCACTCCAACTCTACCAAAATTCAAATTTGGATGTATTGGGTATATGTGCCAAATTTGTTCCAGTGAATGAAAATAAACCCTGCATATCAAATATTTACATTACAATTCATAGCAGTAACAAAATTACAGTGATGAAGTAGCAATGAAACTAATTTTATAGTTGGGGGTCACCATAACAGGAGGAAGCATATTAAGGGGTCGTAGCATTAGGAAGGTTGAGAACCACTGCACTAAGCCAGGCATGTAGCTAGGCTTTGCTGTCTCCTCATGATGTGATATAAGTCTATACTGCCATATAATCCAGTTCAAAGCAGATAATTTGGATTTTATATGACAATCTTAGTCTCGGATTTTGACACTGAAATCTCAGGGCTTGGGATGGTTTTAACTTGGCAAACATACTTCTCAACAGCGAATGTTTTCCTCCATAGTAAGTATTTTGTGTATCTGTCCAAATGTTTGCCAATTAATTGCTCATTTCCCCTGCAATGGGTTGACAAAGAGATTCTGAAGCCATCACCAGTCCTTTTACAAACAAGCAGAGAATGCAACAATTGTACCATAACAGCCACTGTGTAAAAACCATGAACCCGCTCTAAACTTTTTCTTGTGGGTCCTTTAATATTCATTTCCCCCCTTGGCAGACATCCTATTGTTAATCAGAATAGGCAAAGGAGGTTATCTTGCCTAAGGCGACCGGTGTAATGCAGAAGTGCTGCATAAAGATTTGATGAACAAGCCGAAGAGTCTCCTTGAAAGAAGCAAAAGAGATACAAAACAAACCATGTCGTTCCAGAGATCTCGTTCCTTTCAAATATCTGTTGTTGTGCTGTTGCAATTTTAGAGTTTTTTAATACTGGTAGACAGATTTTGTTCTACCCAATGTAGAACACAATGTAGAGGCCCAATGTTTACACAGGAGTCTACCGTGTACCATGCAGGAAAACGGAATGTTGGTGGACAGGAAAAGAGATTTAAAGATGGGCTCAAAGCCAACCTTAAAAACTCTGGCATAGACACTGAGAACTAGGAAGCCCTAGCCCTTGACCGCTCCAGCTGGAGGTCAGCTGTGACCAGCAGTGCTGCAGAATTTGAGGAGGCACGAGTGGAGGGTGAAAAAGAGAAACGTGCCAAGAGGAAGGCACAGAGTCAAGCCAACCCCGGCCGAGACCGCCTTCCACCTGGAAACCAATGCCCTCACTGCAGAAGAAGATGCAGAGCAAGAATAGGGCTCCACAGCCACATACGAACCCACAAGAATATTGGAAGACAATCATCCTCGGAAAGCGAGGGATCGCCTAAGTAAGTATGCAGCTGTGGAGAAGTCTACATAGGGACCACCAAACGCAGCATTGCCCAAACACGAATCAAGGAACATGAAAGGCACTGCAGACTACTTCAACCAGAGAAATCAGCCAGAGCAGAGTACCTGATGAACCAACCTGGACACAGCGTATTATTTGAGAACACAGAAATGCTGGACCACTATCACAACCACCATGTCAGACTACACAGAGAAGTCATTGAAATCCACAAGAAGCATGTGGACAATTTCAACAGAAAGGAAGAAACCATGAAAATGAACAAAATCTGGCTACCAGTATTAAAAAAAACTCTAAACTTACAACAGCACAACAACAGAGAGGAAACAAACAAGGACATCTAATCACCTCTCAACAAAAGTTTGCTCCAGGCACAGTCAGGCCATTGTATGCTAATCAAGGTGGTCAGTTGAAACATTCACACCTAGATCCAGCAGACAAGAGTCCTTTGTCCCACCCTGGTCATTCCACAGATATATAAACCCCTTTTTTCTAGTTCCAACAGACCTCACTACCTCCGAGGATGTTTGCCATAGATGCAGGCGAAACGTCAGGAGAGAATGCCTCTAGACCCATGATAGCGAACCTATGACACGTGTGTCAGCACTGACACTCATAGCCATTTTCGATGACACACAGCCACATGCAGCCGTGTACAGAGAAGATGGGGCCGCATCCCAAGAAAGACATTTCATCCTCGGCTCCTACACCAGCATTTTTCTATAATGCCGAGATATATGGCATTATAGAAAAAGCAGGTAAGTTAATTAATTAGTTTTTGGTTTATTAAATACAGTTATATATTACAATAATATATTTTTGTTATTAAACTATAAATATCATGCAATTATGTGTGTTTTTTTCTCAAAGTGACACCCCACCTGAGTTATGCTCGGTTTTTTTGGCGAGTATTGACACACCAAGCTCAAAAGACCATGGCCATATAGCCCGAAAAAACCTACAACAACCCAGTGATTCCGGCCATGAAAGTCTTCGACAATACATTATTATTATTATTATTATTATTATTATTATTATCATCATCATCATTATCATCATCATCATCAGTATCATCAGTATCTTCAGTTCCCAGAGGCCTCAATCACTTTGATCAATGGTAAGAGATTCTGGGATTTGAAATCCAAAACACCTGGAAGACCAGATTTTGGGAATCAACAGTTCAGATATAACAGCATAACCAGTTTGCCCACATTAGTTTGCAAACCACCTCCAAACAACAGTATTGGATACTGATTGAGCAGCCAGTTGCAAACATAATTAGCCATATGATGTTAGTTTAAGAATAACAACAAACCAGGCATGTAGTTGAACTTATCCTCTGCTCCTCCCCAGTAACATTTTGGCCATCTTCCGACCTGGGAGTCCCATCTTCCAATGGCATACCGACATATCTCTGGTTGTACTGGTCCATTTAGTTTTCTTGACAAGGATACTGGAGTGTTTTGCCATTGCCTTCCCCAGGGATCACGTTTGGTCTGACCTCTCTGCCACGACCGTCCCGTCTTGGGTGGCCCTTCACGGTTTCGCTCATGACATCATTGAGGTGCTCAAGCTCCAGCGCCACAACAAGGCGGTGATCCTTTGCTGGAGTGACTGGACTGACCTTGAAGGAGCTGGGGGTGGTGACGGCCGACAGGGAGCTCTGGCGTGGGCTGGTCCATGAGGTCACGAAGAGTCGGAGACGACTGAACGAATGAACAACAACAACAACAGGCATGTAGCCGGGGGGGGGGGGGGGGGCTTGGGGTTTCATCCCCCCCCCCCCGAAATTCTGATGGTGGTCCGCGAGAAGGCCTTACTGGTACATTATTTAAACTGTTATGTTTATTCATATCATGATCTGATCACCATGCTCAATATATCCCATATGCATGGGGGTATTGGGGTAACGATACAAAAGGTTTGCTAGGGTAGACCCTCTTTCACTCAGACTCAGCCCCATACTCAATATATCCCATATGCATGGGGGTATTGGGGTAACGATACAAAAGGTTTGCTAGGGTAGACCCTCTTTCACTCAGACTCAGCCCCCCCCCGAACCAAACTCAGACCCCCCCCAACCCCCCCCCCAAAATCCCGGCTATGGGGCTGCAACAAACCATGGCTTTATATCTGAAACACCTCTCCTACTCTCATCCTTCAAGAATCTGTTTTGAACGCAACAAAAATCAAACATTGATCTCCAACGTAAATCATTCTCTCTTGATTTCCTCCATGACTATCCATCAACGGTTGTTACGAAAGCTTCATCTTCGAAGCGACAATAACAGACACAAGATGCTTTGATTGCTGGGTTGGAAAACGAACATTTTGGCTCAGCTTCGCTCTCTCTTTTTGCCACTTAACTTTCGAATGGGGCCTTTTCATAATCCAGCCTCCTGAAAAAACGAGAGTCTTAAATGACAGTTAAAAAAATGGCACGCGGTGCTTCCCAACGCAATTGAGCTTGACAGCCATGCCGTCAAGACTAAAAATAAATGACTTTGCATCCAAATAATAAGTAATAACAATGTTAGCCTGGATAGGAATTGCAGGACTAGATTCAAATGCAATATTAATTTTTCGGGATATGAGTGACTAGGGAGAGACGCAGGCAAGGAAGCCACCCCTTCATATCGCCAAACTCTCATCTTATCCCCCGGGCAACTGGCTGCCTTTCACCTCGGCAGTGCAGCAATTATGTGGCATAATGACTCCGCTGCAAATAAGCAGGGAGATTTTATTAAACCAAATGAGCAAATCATCGGCGTCTTATTGCGGTTTGATTGACAGTGACAAGTGTCGCGCCGACGCGGACGCCGAAGATGATGAAGAAGCTCGCCGGAAAGCTCTTGATAATGTTACTCTTGATAAAGTTGCTTCGGCAAACCTTGCTGAGTAAATAAAAGGGAAAAGGAAAATGCGATGCATATTAATTTGCGTCGTCGGCTACCCGGCGTGGGATGGATTGAGAAGGTGGAAGGAACACCAGCAAAGGTTCGGCACATTGGCATTTCATCTGAATTCCAAAATTGCATTCATGAGTCACATAGACTTTACAATAATATATTAATATTAAAAGTAAAGGTCATTCCCCATAACGGTTAAGCTGCCTGAGCCTCAACCTTTCCATCAGTAACAGGCCTGTGGGGGAAGGTGGGAGAGAAAACAAGAGCGAGTGATCGGAATAAAAGGACGGGTGGAGGGAAGGAAGTGTTACTTTCATGGAACGTACTATGAAGTTGGGATGCTTTATCTATAGACCCAAATGAAAGGATCATAGAACCATAGAGTTGGAAGAGACCTCATGGGCCATCCAGTCCAACCCCATTCTGCCAAGAAGCAGGAAAATCACATTCAAAGCACCCCCGACAGATGGCCATCCAGCCTCTGTGTCGCACCTCATGCAAGATACTCCACTTTGGCAGGAAAAACGAAATGCAAAGATACAGAATGGGGGACAATGCCTGGCTCGAGAGCAGGACGTGTGAAAAATATCTTGGAGTCCTCGTGGACAACAAGTTAAACATGAGCCAGGAATGTGATGTGGCGGCAAAAAAAGCCAATGGGATTTTGGCCTGCATCAAGAGGAGCATAGTGTCTAGATCTAAGGAAGTAATGCTACCCCTCTATTCCGCTTTGGTTAGACCACACCTGGAATATTGTGTCCAATTCTGGGCACCACAATTCAAGAGAGATATTGACAAGCTGGAATGTGTCCAGAGGAGAACAAGCCCTATGAGGAGCAGCTTAAGGAGCTGGGCATGTTTAGCCTGAAGAAGAGAAGGATGGGAGGAGATATGATAGCCATGTATAAATATGTGAGAGGAAGCCACAGGGAGGAGGGAGCAAGCTTGTTTTCTGCTTCCTTAGAGACTAGGACGCGGAACAATGGCTTCAAACTACAAGAGAGGAGATTCCATCTGAACACAAGGAAGAACTTCCTGACTGTGAGAGCCGTTCAGCAGTGGAACTCTCTGCCCTGGAGTGTGGTGGAGGCTCCTTCTTTAGAAGCTTTTAAACAGAGGCTGGATGTCCATCTGTCAGGGGTGATTTGAATGCAATATTCCTGCTTCTTGGCAGAATGGGGTTGGACTGGATGGCCCATGAGGTCTCTTCCAACTCTTTGATTCTATGAGTAGATTCACCTTGCTGACAACACCAAACTACACACAGCCAGAAGTCTTTATAGTTTATTAAAAATAAAAGGTAAAAATTTCTTAACAGCAAAGGTAATGTTCCAAAAGATCAATACAAAATAGCACTTTGAAGTTTAATCCAAAAAGGCACCAGCAAAGCAAAGTCCCATGAGAACACGACTAAGTCCTGAAACCATGAACACAAGAACTGCAAGATAATCCAGACAAGCAAAGGAAAGCTTCTTGGTTAAACAAAAAGTTGCTCTGGCAAAGGTTTGGCCCCAAACACACTGCTTAATACCCTTTGCAAAACATGAAGACATTTCTTTGGCCCTTGACCTCCTTCTTGTTAACTATTCTCACACTCCTTTGAACTTTGAATTCCAAACGGTCAGCCCGATCTAAGGTTCCCGTTTCGTCAAGATCAGTCTGTTCGTTAGTGTCAGCCTGTTTCCCTTCCTGATCATTATCAGGCTGAGAACTGTCCTCCTTCTCTGAGTCAATCTGCACCTGCACCTGGCTATTTTCAGTATCAACAATCTCATTCCTTGCTGTGGGAAACTGCATTTACACACCCTGTTCTTCACTCTCTATAACAGGGACATTTTGAACCAGATTGTGAACCTGAGTCCCATCATCCCCATCAGAGACACCATCCTCATCAGAGACACTCTGTGGTTCCAGCTGAGTCACAACACTCTGTTTAAAAGCCTCCAAAGAAGGAGCCTCCACCACACTTTGGGGCAGAGAGTTCCACTGCTGAACAGCTCTCACAGTCAGGAAGTTCTTCCTCATGTTCAGATGGAATCTCCTTTCTTGTAGTTTGACGCCATTCATTTCCTAAACATCTGACACTAGATTGATCAATAGTTGGTTTATCCTTCTAGCCTCAATCAATCAGAGGTCACACATTTAGAAATGCATTTTGCAAACGGATATTTCATTACATTCCACCACCCATAACATTCCCGACATCAGGAACTGTTGATACCCAAGTGAAATAAGTTTCTTAAATTCCACAGATATATAAACTCCACATTCCAGAGATATATAAACCTCATGTGCCTGTTTCCAACAGACCCCTCAACCTCTGAGGATGCATGTCATAAATGTGGGCAAAACATCAGGAGAGAATGGTTCTGGAACATAGCCATACAGCCCAGAAAACTCATAGCAACCCAGTTTCTTAAATTTTCACAACGAATCCAACTTATCCACCATGTAGTCAAACACATCCAAATGGGCTACTTTTATTGGGCCATCAATGAATGGAGAATGAAATAAGCTAGAAGAAGATGGAGAAGAAGAAGAAATTTATTTTTCTACCCCGCCTCCATCTCCCCAAAGGGACTCGGGGCAGCTTACATAGGGCCAAGCCCAGGGCAAGATACAATTAAAAGCAGAAACAAAAATCAGTTGAGATGCATACTGATATAAACGGATTATATCCCAATATGATAAAGTGCTAAGAATCTCTAGGTTCTCCAGCAGAATCCTGAAGTCAACTTCTACCTGAGGTTGACCATAGAATCCCTCTGAAGAGCCTACAACTTCTTCGAGAAAATTTTCTCAAGCAATCTCTAAGTCCTCCAACATGACTTTATAATATTCTTAGACCGGAAAATGATGCTATTTAATGGTGTTCAGTTGCATCCATAGTTTCGGGTAACTGTGACCCAGCCAGGAAATTATCTCCTGTGGAAACATATATTCCACTAATTATACTACTACTAGCCTTGGGCTCAAATCAGTTTGAGCAAAAATGATTTGTAGTATTCAGTGAGCCATTTTTCAGTGATTCAGTGATCCACCCACGGATTGAGGTGCTGGGTTTGAGCCTGCCACTTTTGGACTCTTGTTTGCTGAGGTGTTCCAGCGAGTGTCTCTGTAGATCTAAGAAAACTATTTCTTGATTTAAGTCCTTGACGTGCTGGGTGATACCCAAACAAGGGATGAGCTGGAGATAGGCATGTAGCCGGGGGGGGGGGGGGGGGGGGGGGGGCTTGGGGGCCTTCAGCCCCCCCCCCCCCGAAATTCTCATGGTGGTTCGCGAAAAGGCCTTACTGGTGCATTAATTAAACTGTTATGTTTATTCATATCATGATCTGATCACCATACTCAATATATCCCATATGCATGGGGGTATTGGGGTAATGATACAAAAGGTTTGCTAGGCTAGACCCTCTTTCACTCAGACTCATCCCCCCCAAAACACAGCCCCCCTGAACCCCCCCCCCCCGAAAAAAATTCAGCCCCCCCCCCCCCCGAAATGAAATCCTGGCTACGGGCCTGGCTGGAGATGTCTCTGCCTTGGTCCTTTCACTATTGGCTGCTACTTCCCGGCGGATGTCAGGTGGTGCAATACCGGCTAAACAGTGTAATTTCTCCAGTGGTGTAGGGCGCAGACACCCCATGATAATGCGATATGTCTCATTAAGAGCCACATCCACTGTTTTAGTGTGGTGAGATGTGTTCCACACTGGGCATGCGTACTCAGCAGCAGAGTAGCATAGCGCAAGGGCAGATGTCTTCACTGTGTCTGGTTGTGATCCCCAGGTTATAATTATAATAATATAATAATAATAATAATAATAATAATTAATAATAATAATTAAGAAGAAGAAGAAGAACAAGAAGAAGAACAAGAAGAAGAAGAAATACCTCCCCATTCGAGTAATTTCCCAATAAACAGAATGAGGAGTCAGCCAACAAGGGAGCCCGAAACGGGATGACTTTGGACCTAATTGCGCACCTCTATTACTTCGAACATACCAATTAAGATTTCATTCTTGCACATACTTCTGTGGAACGGGTATTTATTTCAATGCAAGTCCGCAGCATGATTTTGCTCAAATTAAAGATAGCATTCCTAGAAATACGCAGGTATCCTTGACCACTAATTTCCTTCTCTACTATCAACCTTTCACCTGTTCTGGCTGCTGGAATTAGACATCATCATGCTTATTCTCTCCGGTTATAACGCTGCAGTCGTTTAGCTCGTTGGTAATAACGCTAAGCTAAGTTGTCATTTAAAAAGAAAAGCTTGAGGCTCTGACGGCAAGTTTCTTCCCCTCTCTTTTCCCAGAATGGCTGGTTTTTTAGCTTACTTATGAGAAATTAGAAGCATTATTGCCTCCTTTAATATTCGTGGTCGTCCCTGGGAAATGTATCACAACTTGGCATTTATTAGTCCTAGGCACAAGTAAGGGGCATGTTATTTGATTTGAATAACAGCTTGGAGCTACCGTTTGAGTCGAGAAATATATTAGTCAGAAACAATCTCATTTAATAACACTGAAACTAATAAAAGGGTGTGGGAAGTATCCAACTTCTTTGAAATTGAATTTATGAATATTGCTTAGCAGGATTAATGACAGAAAGAGCCCAAACCTGTTTGTCATGTTATTACGCCGTATTCCCCCCTTTCTCCCCCAATTGAAATGCAAAAGCGGGGAGTCAATTGCATATTGAGCTAAAGGGGAGCGATTACATCCATGCCGACTTGGGAAGTGATGGTAAACTTTAATTACAAGGTCAGGTAATCAAATTATAATCAAATAGCCTCGCATAAAATCAGTGTCTGAAATTAATCAGAGACAATGCTACAAATCTGTACTATTGTCCTTCCAAATGTATGGAGAGAGATTTCGTTTCCATTTAAACGTCACCGTAAACGCTCGCCTTCCATTTCATACTTTAGTTTGATTTCAAATATCTGAAATTATCCTCCATTGAATTAAATGCTTTAAATAATATAATCGTTTTGAAAATAAATGTTACCAACTATTCATATTTTTTATGGAAATAAATGTACATATCTTGCATTAAAATAAATATTGTAAACTATGAGATAGAACATTTTTAAAAATCTAGTTTATAGGTTAATTTACATTATATGTATACACACACACACACACACACACATAAACACAGTTTATATGTAGATTGACATTATATTTTAGGTAAATATGTATATATACACACACAATTTCTTATTAAACAATATTCTACACATACATACACATTATATATTTACACACACACACAAAAACAGTTTATATGTAGATTGACATTATATTTCAGGTACATATGTATATACACACACACAATTTCTTATTAAACACTATTATATATATATATGTATATACACATACATACACATTATATATACACACACACATAAACACAGTTTATATATTAATTGACATTATATTTTAGGTAAGTATGTATACACACACGCACAATTTCTTATTAAACAATATTCTGCATATATATACACACACATACATACACACACTTTAGATATATGTAGAGAGTTTATATGTAGACTGACATTATATTTTTATGTACATATGTATACATGCACACACCATTTCTTATTAAACAATATTATCCATATATATATATATATATATATATATATATATACATACACAGACACACTCATATCCACACAAACAGTTTATATGTAGATTAATATTATATTTTTGTACATATGTATACACTCACACGCAATTTCTTAACAATATTTTCCATATATACACATACACAGTTTATATGTAGATTGACATTATATTGTGTATATATGGATGCACTCACACAATTTCTTATTCAACAATATTCTCCATATTTTATTTATACACACACACACATAGATATACACATAGTTCATATGTAGATTGACATTATATTTTTATGTACATATTTATGCACTCACAAAATTTCTTATTCAACAATATTCTCCATACACACACACACGGTTTATATGTAGATTGACACTATTTTTATGTACATATGTATGCACTCACACAATTTCTTATTCAACAATATTCTCCATACACACACACATATACACACACACACACAGTTTATATGTAGATAGACACTATATTTTATGTACATATGTATACATGCAGTCACAATTATTTATTCAACAATATTCTTCATATATCCTAAATATGTTAAAGAGTCTGTTGAATAATATGTAACTGCTATAACCAAACACATAACAAATGTAATAACTATGATAAAACAATTAAAAATATTTTTTAAAAAATCCTCATATATATATAGTTTATATGTAGATTAACATTATATTTTTATGTACATATGTATACACACACACAATTTCTTATTAAACAATATTCTCCAGATAGATAGATAGATAGATAGATATAGATATCAAAAGCAAATATTGTTTAATAAGAAGGCATCACGAATAACAACATGGTATTATTCTTGAAGCAGATCAGAATAAGGCAATAATCCTCGACAGGGATTGGGATTTTAGCATTACAACAGGTAAATTCTAATAAAACAGAATGATACTGCCATCATATTGTTATGTAAGCCAACCTAGAAACACAGTTGAAGGGCAATAGATGCATTATTTTTTTCAAACTAAACCATACATTGCCTATAGAACTTTTCCTCTGATGCACTAGGGAGATATATATATATATATATATATATATATATATATATATATATGGTGTGAATCAAACTCAATTGTGCATTAGACTTGAGTAAATACGGTGTGTATGTATGTATATATATATATGTATGTATGTGTATGTGTGTGTATGTGAGGTGTGAATCAAACTCAATTGTGCATTAGACTTGAGTAAATACGGTGTGTATGTATGTATATATATATATGTATGTGTATGTGTGTGTATGTGAGGTGTGAATCAAACTCAATTGTGCATTAGACTTGAGTAAATACGGTGTGTATGTATGTATATATATATATGTATGTATGTGTATGTGTGTGTATGTGAGGTGTGAATCAAACTCAATTGTGCATTAGACTTGAGTAAATACGGTGTGTATGCATGTATGTATGTATGTATGTGTATATATATATATATATATATATATATATACACACATACACACACACACACTGGTATATATAGTCAGAAAGGTAAAGTTAAGCACGTTGTATTTTTTAAAATAGGAAAAGTAATCAAAACACTCACATTAGCATTTAATATAATAGGCTAATAAAACAGACAAAGGCACCTGAGCAAGTGAATAGGATCTACATTCAATACAAACAAGTCCGAAGTTTCATTCCATATCCCTAAATATATATCCCTCATATGCTCATCACTTATCTATTAAATCACAATTAATTAATGTGATTTAATGTTTTAAATGTATGTAATTATTGGGTTTTATTATGTATTTTATTATGTGTACATTGGAGGTATCGAATTGTTGCCCGCTCTGAGCCCCCCCCCCCCCGGGGTTTGAGAAGGGCGGGTACAAATATCTGAAATAAATAATAAAAATAAAGAAATAAATATGACCAAAAGACAACATTTTATATACCTTAAAAATTAACACCACCTTTAAATCTCTATCATATTTGCTTTAAAGTTGCTTCACAGGGGAAACATGCACACATATTAAATTCAAAATCAGCGAATAGGAACTGTATTTGAAGCACTCTGGAATGTTGTATCACAAAAAAATTAAATGAAAAAAGCCATAGTACAGTAATACTTTAACTGTTGTTGTTAACTGGCATCAACTCAGTTTTGACTTCTTGTGACTTATGAATGAGGGACTTCCAAGTTGACGGTCCTGCATATCTTCTCAATTGTGATAATTAATATTACATCTTCCACCTCAAATGACTGAGATGTACTTTTTATGGTTAACACCAACACAAAACCAATATTTGTCCTGATTCAATGGGAAAAAATAGGATTTGTGATTCTGTGTATTTCGAATGTGGACCTGATTATCTCCCAGCCATATTTACTTTATACTGTTTCTAAAGAAAGAGCTTCATATTGGATATCAATATGAACCTCAAGAGCATCCTCTTTGAGCATTTATGTAGCATCTCCAAAGAGGGATGTGATGCTTCCTAATTTTTCTCTCACAGGAAATGTGCTGGTACGGCTGTACCAGGAGCTCCAACTTTATTTGCTTTGTATTAAATGTTTGCTTGCAGTCCAAGGTTTCAGGGATTCTGCAGGAAGGTGGCTTCCTTTAGTTGCAGTCATAGGGCAAGTCACCTGTCCCTCATAATTAAGTTTTGGTTTCGCCCCTTGTTCAGGGCTCTGGGAGGGAAAGGAGCCATTTTTTGGGCAGTCTCACATAAGGAAGCTAAACTATAGGACGTAGACCAGCTCGTCCCATAGAAAAGCTTCTTTCCTCAAGAACATCCGGGGAAACAGAAACAGAAATTCCGGGGAAAAGGTCCCAAGGCTCTGGCTGAGAGCTCACAGCCTCTCAGCCTCACAGCAATCAGAGGGAAAACAGCCCTGAAGTTTTCAAAGAATTCTCGGAGGGAGGACAGCATTACAGATCCACTGAACTCCAGCTGAAATATCTACAAGCCTCGGCTGGTAGGTCTACTCAATACCCAGACGCATTTGGAATCGGTAGTAGGACCCACACCGATGAGGCATAGGTAGTAAACAGTCTGGGAGAGGTTAAATAGGGTTTTTTCTTATAGAGAAAGTACAGTTAATCAAAGTCAGGTATCAGCCCATTGAGGACTAGACTAAGAAAGCCTTGAAGTGTTGTTTGAACCATTGAAGATTTGTTGTTTGTTCCATAATAAAAACTTTGTTGTATCATTAAAGACTCTAAAGACCATCACTTCCGAAAAATCCCTGAGAACCTCTCTTTGAGGCCCCCTGGCTTCCCGCTGGGCTTAAAGTATACGTCCTATAGAAAAGACAGCTGTTACAGGCCCAGCACGCGACAGAACAGGAACCGATTTTAGACATTTTCTTCCAAATATGAGAAAATTTCACAAATTGGAGCTGATTCTGTACAAAATTCAGACATTGTTGTTTTACACAGAAAACACCGTATTCTCCACCAGAAAGAGCATTTTCTGGACATGAAATGTTGCCCTCTGCAAACAACAGAAAAATAACAATAACAATAATTGCAATAATAATGGTTACAATGATCACAATAGCAACAATTATAATGATGATGCTGTTTTCTGCGCAAAATAGCAATGTGTGCATTTTGCTCCAAATAAGTCCCAAGCGATAAAGATTTGAACCAATCTAGGAGTCTTCTGCTTAGAGTTCCTCAACACTCAAGAAACATGTTTTTGAACTATTTTATGAATTGTTTTTGAATATTTTCCTATCCCTATCTCAAAAGTAAGCATTGTACAATCTCTTTCTAAGGCATATGCACCTTCACTGGTATCCATACTAAATATATTTCTATTGTTTACACAGGTCTGTAACATCATGAAAACTCTCTCTCTCCTCCTCTCCCCCCCCCCCCCTATATATATAATGTATATTCTACTTCAGCATTTCTCAACCTGGGGGTCAGGACCCCTGGGGGGAGTGGTAAGGGGTCATCATGGGGGTCATCAAAGTCCATCAGTATTTTCTGTTGGTCATGGGGGTTCTGTGTGGGAAGTTTGGCTGTATTCTGTGGTTGGTGGGGTTTAGAATGCTTTTTGATTGTAGATGAACTATAAATCCCAGCAGCTACAACTCCCAAATGTCAAGGTCTGTTTTCCCAAAACACCACCAGTGTTCATATTTGGGTATATTGGACATTTGTGCAAAGTTTGGTCCAGATCCATCATTGTTTGAGTCCACAGTGTTCTCTGGATGTAAGTGAACTACAACTCCAAAACTCAAGGTCAATGCCCACCAAACCCTTCCAGTATTTTCTGTTTGTCATGGGAGTTCTGTGTGTCAAATTTGGTTCAATTCCATCATTGGTGGAATTCAGAATGCTCTTGGATTGTAGGTGAACTATAAATCCCAGCAACTACAACTCCCAAATGGCAAAATCACCCCCCCCCCCAACCAATCCCACTAGTATTCACATTTGGTCACAATATGAGGGGTCACAAGGGAGTGTCAGAGGGGTCACAAAGAACCATCAGAAAACACAGTTCTTTCTGTTGGTCATGAGGGTTCCATGTGGGAAGTTTGTCCCAATTCCATCAATGGTGGAGTTCAGAATGCTCTTGGATTGTAAGTGAACTATAAATCCCAGCAACTACAACTCCCAAATGTTAAGGTCCATTTCCCCCACACTCCACCAGTGTTCACATTTGGTAATATTGAGTATTTGTGCCAAGTTTGGTCCAGATCCACCATTGTTTGAGTCCACAGTGCTCTCTGGATGTAGGTGAACCACAACTCCCAAACTCAAGGTCAATGCCCAACAAACTCTTCCAGTATTTTCTGTTGGTCATGGGAGTTCTGTGTGCCAAGGTTGGTTCAGTTCCAATGCTGGTGGGGTGCAGAATGTTCTTTGATTATATAAATCCCAGCAACTGCAACTCCCAGATGACAAAATCAATCCCCGCCCCCCCCCCCAACCCCACCAGTATTCAAATTTGGGCATATCAGGTATTTGTGCCAAATTTGGTCCAGTGAATGAAAATGCATCCTATGTAACAGATATTTACATTAAGATTAATAATAGTAGCAAAATTACAGTTATGAAAGCAGCAACAAAAATAATGTTATGGTTGGGGGTCACCACAACATGAGGAACTGTATAAAGGAGTCACGGCATTAGGAAGGTTGAGAACCACTGTTGTAGGTGAAAGGACTTTTGCAACTTTCTGTAAAAATTGTGGAGGAAAGTGTTGTGTAAATAAGACACTGAGTCAATGTAGTTCCTGTTTATGGACAGTTGATAGCAGGATTCTGTCCATGTTTACACACAATAAATCCTATTCAGTTCAGGGGGCTTCAAAATATTAAAGTGTATTGATGTTCACAGTTGCAAGTTAAGAAGCTATGGACTGAAGAAATAACATGCGAGTCATTTATTGTATATAGGCTGTAGGTGGAGCCATAACACAATCTTTACAACGGCAATATTATACTTTGTGATGGAAATATTTCAAGCAGATATCCAATGCTCAAAAGGGTGGGAAATGACTGGAGTTCAATTTCTACATTTTTTAAAAAAAAATGTTCATTGAAGTGTAGTCTACATAGATCAACTCGGAAATAAGTTTCATTGCGTTCAATGGGATTTACTCCCAGGTAAGTGAGCATAGGGGCCAAGATGAAGTCCTTTGGCCACATCATGAGAAGACAGGAAAGCTTGGAGAAGACAATGATGCTGGGAAAATGGAAGGAAAAAGGAAGAGGGGCCGACCAAGGGCAAGATGGATGGATGGTATCCTTGAAGTGACTAGATTGACCTTGAAGGAGCTGGGGGTGGTGACGGTCGACAGGGAGCTCTGGCGTGGACTGGTCCATGAAGTCACGAAGAGTTGGAAACGACTGAATGAATGAACAACAACAGGTGTTTTGGCCTACAACTCCCATAAATCCCAGCCAGTTTACCAACTGTTAGGATTTCTGGGAGTTGAAGGCCAAAACATCTGGGGACCCACAAGTTGAGAATCACTGGACTAGAGGTTTCTCACTAGTTGGCTTTTGCCCAAGAGTGCATCTACACTGTAGAATGTCAGCAGTTTGATAGCAGTTAAAAAGCCATGGTTCAGTGCAATGGAATCATGGGAACTGGAGTTCTTAAAAGCATTTTATTTTTCCTGCCAAAGAGTGTTGGTGCCTCACCAAACTACAACTCTTAAGTTTGCATAGCACTGAGCCACAGCAGTTCAAGTGGTGCCAAACTGCATTAATGCTGCAGTGTATACACACCCTGGGTCCACTGGGGAAAACGAGATTCCACTTCCTTCTTTTTGCAATAGGAACTGAGTTTGCCATAACTGAACTAAACTGATAACAAAGAGATAAACTGGGAGGATGAGAGAAAAAGTAGCCAAAATAGTGGAATGACACTAATCTGAACATATGCCATCTCCAGAAGACAGAAGCAGAATTCAAAATGATCTTAACAGATTAGAGAGATGATTGGCCAAAACTAACAAAATGAAGTTCAACAGTGACAAATGCAAGATACTCCACTAAGGCAGAAAAAGTGAAATACAAAGATACAGAATGGGGAATGATGCCTGGCTAGAGAGAAGTACGTGTGAAAAAGATCTTGGGGTAGACACCTCCAAGGTCATGTGGCAGGCATGGCTGCGTGGAGTGCCATTACCTTCTCACTAGAGTGGTACCTACTGATCTATTCACATTTCCATGTTTTCAAACTGCTAGGTTGGCAGAAGCTGGGACTAACAGTGGGAGCTCACCTCACTCCCCAAATTCAAATCTGCAACCTTTTGGTTAGCAAGTTACAGAATGGGGGACGCATGGCTCGAGAGCAGTACGTGTGAAAAAGATTTTGGGGTCCTTGTGGACAACAAGTTAAACATGAGCCAACAATGTGATGCGGCGGCAAAAAAAGCCAATGGGATTTTGGCCTGCATCAATAGGAGCATAGTGTCGAGATCTAGGGAAGTCATGCTTCCCATTCTCTATTCTGCCTTGGTTAGACCACATTTGGAATACAGTGTCCAATTCTGGGCACCACAATTGAAGAGAGATATTGACAAGCTGGATTGTGTCCAGAGGAGGGCAACTAAAATGATCCAGAGTCTGGAGAACAAGCCCTATGAGGAGCCCTAAAAGGAGGCCACCAGCTGCCACACGGCTGGGTTAGGGTTAGGGTTATAGCCATGTATAAGTATGTGAGGGGAAGTCACAGGGATGAGGGAGCAAGCTTGTTTTCTGCTGCCCTGGAGACTAGGACACGGAACAATGGCTTCAAACTACAAGAAAGGAGATTCCATCTGAACATTAGGAAGAACTTCCTAACTGTGAGAGCTGTTCAGCAGTGGAACTCTCTGCCCCGGAGTGTGGTAGAGGCTCCTTCTTTGGAGGCTTTTAAAAAGAGGCTGGATGGCCATCTGTCAGGGGTGCTTTGAATGCAATTTTCCTGCTTCTTGGCAGGAGGTTGGACTGGATGGCCCATGAGGTCTCTTCCAACTCTCTGATTCTATGATTCAACCAATTGCCATCTGCTTATCCATATAAAACCATGATAACTATATCTAAGAAACTATGGCTGATGTGATCGATCCAGTGAAATATCCAGAATCAAATAACCCCAAGAACAGGCCTAAAAAACAAGGCACAGAGAAGTTTTTTGGTTGGGCTGTGCAATAGGAAGAATATTTATAATATTGAGGCCACAAATCCTAGTGAACTCCATGGGGCTTTCTTCCGCGGTACAGGATTATGGCACAACTCTTGGTTTTGCTAGAAAAAAAGTAATGCATTTTCAAAGTCATTAATACATCTTTCAGGAGTTTTTCTCTGACTCCGGCATAGATTATGTGTTGTTTGGCTTGGAGAAGGTCTTTGGACTCCACCGCACCCAGCAGGACTTAAGGCAGCCAACTTCGCACTCCAGAACATAACCTCACGCTTTTGCTCTTAATGCCCACCAGAGCCTTGCAAAGAGGCTCCGTATCATGCTGAATCGATCGCCGCCTTGATGTGGATTTGGACGGCGATCCGCATGCCTCCCTGATACCACACACACAGTCGTGAATGATGAAATGAACTCATTCTTGACCCCAGGGCCCATCTGTTCCGCTTCTGCCATATGACGGAGAAGGAATAACTTCAAGACATCTTGCTTATTTGTGGAGTCTGAAAATAAGAGCCACTCCTGCTACACTTCTATTTGTTTTTAGGTGTTTTTAGGTGTGGCAGGGCATGAATCTATATATAAGTATGGCTTGCATGGGGATATGTGTCATTTTAAGATAGGGGACAAGGCAAAGTGCTGTTCCAGCAGTCACCAGCCAACCCCTTTCCAATGCGAGAGATACAGCTTAATGGTGTAACATTAGAAAATGTTGATCATTTCCGCTTCCTTGGCAGCCACCTCTCCGCCAAAGTCAACATCGACACCAAAATACAACACCGCCTGAGCTCTGCGAGCGCAACATTTATCCAAATGAAGCAGAGAGTGTTTGAGGACCAGGACATCCATAGAGATACCAAGGTGCTTGTTTATAAAGCTATTGTCCTCCCAACCCTGCTATATGCCTGCGAAACGTGGACTGTCTACAGACGTCACATGCAACTCCTGGAACAATTCCATCAGCGCTGCCTCCAGAAAATCCTGCAAATCTCTTGGGAAGACAGGCGGACAAATGTCAGCATGCTGGAAGAAGCAAAGACCACCAGCATTGAAGCGATGGTCCTCCGCCATCAACTCCGCTGGACCAGCCACATTGTCCGGATGCCCGACCACTGTCTCCCAAAGCAGTTGCTCTACTCCAAACTCAAGAACGGAAAACGGAATGTTGGTGGGCAGGAAAAGAGATTTAAAGATGGGCTCAAAGCCAACTCTAAAAACTCCAGCATAGACACTGAGAACTGGGAAGCCCTGGCCCTTGAGCACTCCAGTTGGAGGTCAGCTGTGACCAGCAGTGCTATAGAATTTGAAGAGGCACGAATGGAGGGTGAAAGAGAGAAATGTGCCAAGAGGAAGGTGCGTCAATCCAACCCCAACCGGGACCGCCTTCCACCTGGAAAACAATGCCTTCACTGTGGGAGAAGATGCAGGTCAAGAATAGGGCTCCACAGTCACCTATGGCCCACCGCCAGCATGCTGATATTGGAAGACTATCCTACTCAGACAACGAGGGATCGCCTAAGTCAATGATGGGCAACCTTTTGAGCTTGGTGTGTCAATACTCACCAAAAAAACCGAGCATAACTCGAGTGGGGTGTCACTTCGAGAAAAACCCATAATTTCATGATATTTATAGTTTAATAACAAAAATATATTATTGTAATATAAAACTGTATTTAATAAACCAAAAACTAATTATTTAAGTTACCTGCTTTTTCTATAATGCCATATATCTCGGCATTATAGAAAAATGCTGGTGTAGGAGCCTAGGATGAAATGTCCTTCTTGGGATGCGGCCGCATCTTCTCTGTATGCGGCCGCATGCGGCTGTGTGTCATCAAAAATGGCTATGCGTGTCAGTGCTGATACATGTGTCATAGGTTCACCATCATGGGCCTAAGTAAAGTAGTAGCCCTGAAGATGGCTTTAGGGCTCCATTTCCTTACATCATGTGTTGGCCTCCTTGTGGCTCTGTTTCCGAAGCGCACGTAAGCAGATGCTTTTGAACTTTGGTGTTGGAGGAAAGTGCTGAGAGTGCCTTGGACTGCAAGAAGATCCAACCAGTCCATACTTCAAGAAATAAAGGCTGACTGCTCACTGGAGGGAAGAGTATTAGAGGCCAAGATGAAGTACTTTGGCCACATCATGAGAAGAAAGGAAAGCTTAGAGAAGAGAATGATGCTGGGGAAAATGGAAGGAAAAAGGAAGAGGGGCCGACAAGGGCAAGATGGATGGATGGTATCCTTGAAGTGACTGGATTGACCTTGAAGGAGCTGGAGGTGGTAACGACTGACGAGCGCTGGCGTGGGCTGGTCCATGAAGTCACGAAGGGTCGGAAATGACTGAACGAATGAACAACAACAACAACAACAAATGTAAACAGAGCCCTAAAGCCATGGGATGAAGTCCTTAGTGAGCTGTCTGGGATGGGTGCTCATGCGGAAGTTATATGCGATATGCTGAAAGCATATCATAGTAGCATATTATAGTATATTGTAATATGGATTGTTTTGATTCATCCTTGCAGATGTATAACCCTGTTGCATCTCATAGATGTGTGCCATCTGGCTCTGGACCCGAAACGTTCTCAGCAATCTTTCCTTGGCAACTCTATAGAAATATATTTTCTTCTCCGCCATATTTTTAAGGAAGAACAATGTTGCAAATTTATCAGGTCACATTTATTTCTGGCTTAAGTCCTGTAATGCCTAATCGAGACTAATACTACAAGCCCTGTAACAATCCATTTATGGATTTGGACTTGTCGCTGCCTATTATTTGAAAGCCAGGTATTAAGGAAATGGGATATTTTTTTGAAAAGGAGGGGAAAATGGGGATCGGACTTAATAAGCATTTTCATAATTAATCAGCCGCTCTCCTATTATTGCTCCAACGTGGCAGACGGTGGGGCAATAATAGGCTTATCAGTCTGTACACATGGATCCCTCCCTTTATGAAGGATTCCATGCAGAAATCAGATGGAAACTTCGGTGAGTGAAGCCATCTTCCAGCTCATCGGTTTCATGACAAAATGCGACAATTCAGTTCCAAACTGCATTATACGGCAATGTAGATCCAGTTAGTTAAACAAACTCGGCCCTCCATATTTGCAGATTTAACCTCCGCGGATTGGATTAAATATATTCCCTCTAGGTCCTCTAGGACAGTATTTCTCAGCCTTCCTAATGCCACGACCCCTTACTACAGTTCCTCATGTTGTGATGACCCCCAACCATAACATTATTTTCATTGCTACTTCATGGCTGTAATTTTGCTACTGCTATGAATCGTAATGTAAATATCTGATATGCAGGATATATTTTCATTCACTGGACCAAATTTGGCACAAATATGAAATATGCCCCAATTTGAATACTGGTGGGGTTGGAAGGATGGATTGATTTTGTAATTTGGGAGTTGTAGTTGCTGGGATTTATAGTTCACCTACAATCAAAGAGCATTCTGAGCTCTACCAACAATGGAATTGAACCAAACTGGGTACACAGAACTCCCATGACGAACAGAAAATACTGGAAGGGTTTGGTGGGTAGTGTCCTTTGGTTTTGGAGTTGTAGTTCACCTACATCCAAAGATCACTGTGGACTCAAACAATGATGGATCTGGACCAAACTCTACATGAATACTCAGTATGTCCAAATGTGAACACTGGTAGAGTTTGGGGAAAATAGAATCTTGACATTCAGGAGTTGTAGTTGCTGGGATTTATAGTTGACCTACAATCACTAACCTTGAGTTTGGGAGTTGTAGTTCACCTACATCCAGAAAGCACTGTGGATTCCAACAGTTAGGTCAGGACCAAACATCGAGAGAGCAACAATGATGGATCTTAACCAAACTTGGCACAAATACTCAATATATCCAAATGTGAACACTGGTGGAGTTTGGGGAAAATAGACCTTGACATTTGGGAGTTGTAGTTGTTGGAATTTATAGTTCACCTACAATCAAATTGCATTCTGAACCCCACCAACGATAGAATTGGGCCAAACTTCCCACACATAACCCCATGACCAACAGAAAAGACTGTGTTATCTGATGGTCTTTGGCGACCCCCTGACACCCCCTCACGACCCCCCCCTCCCAGGTTCCCGACCCCCAGGTTGAGAAATGCTGCTCTTGGATGATTCTAAGCTAGAGTCAACTTCCATCTTACACTGGCCTGAGAGACATGCTGAAAGATCTAGACATTTCTAACGGGGTTCAAAAATATAGTGATTTTTTTTTAAAAAAAAAAATCACATTTCTCCATTTCATCCATAGTCAGGACACAGAGCATAGCAAAGATACATGACATGGAAAATCAAAATTCAAGATTGCCACAGAGTTTGTCTGTTTCTTTATGTGGTTCTTTACAACAAAACAGATTAATTCAAACCCAGGATTTGTTTGTTTGTTTTCTACGACTGGTGGGAAATTCCTAAAAGCACCAAGCCTTCTGGATGTCGTTACAAGCGGATTAAATATAGACACCAGCCGAAAGAAAGGCAACATCTATTAAGGGAAATGTCTAAATCCCATGGAAGGGGAATTGTTGGGAAAATTCTGTAGGGCTTCTGTTCTCCCAGCCTCTGGTGGGAATCAGTTCTGGAGGAAACGAATAACTCTCTGGATAATTCATGGGTCCAACCTTCTTTCTTATGGGAAATGGAAATATCCCAGATGTGTTACTACAGGAAAAATAGGAAGGGTGTCACATTAAGCTTGCAAGGACCTGTGTAAAAGCTTAGGAAAAGAGGTGTTAAAACCAACCCAGTATATTATTATTGATACTGTTGTCATTATTATTCCCCACTTTCCTCTCTTAAACGAGACTCAAGGCAGCTCATGAGACTCAAAGGTCGAGCATACACACCACAAATGACCATAGATGATAGTCTCCAGATTTGTATTTCTCATTATACAGTCCAACAGGTTTTTAGGCTTGTTCCATGGGGTATTTGGCGTTCTGATTCAGAAAATTGCATTGTATATACTACGAGGGTTATCTGGAAAGTATTTATTTATTTATTATTTCTCACACTTCTACCCCGCCCTTCTCAACCCCCGAGGGGGGACTCAGGGCGGCTTACAAAAAGGCATAATTCGATGCCGGCACAACAACAAGGTAAAAAATAAAACATATAAACAGTAATTAAAACAATTAAAACAGTCCATTATACATCACAATCCCTAAAAACAATCTAGTGCTCAACGTTTACCAGCTCATAGTCCGTAAATTCAAATTCCACATTGTCCAATCCATCAATTCTAGTCGTCATTTGTCCCTTATCTATCCGCCAGATTACCTGAAGGCCTGGTCCCAAATCCATGTTTTTAATTTCCTTCTAAAGGAGAGGAGGGATGTCAATGACCTAATTTCCCCGGGGAGTGAGTTCCACAGGTGAGGGGCCACCACCGAGAAGGCCCTGCTCCTCGTCCCCACCAATCTCACTTGTGATAGAGGTGGGGGCGAGAGCAGTGCCTCCCTAGAAGATCTTAAACTCCGAGGCGGGACGTAGAAGGAGATGCGTTTGGACAGATACGCTGGGCCGGAACCATATAGGGTTTTGTAGGTCGAAACCAGCACTTTGAATTGTGCTCGGAATTGGATCGGCAGCCAGTGGAGCTGACATAACAGAGGGGTGATATGCTCCCTGTATGATGCTCCGGTGAGTAATCTAGCTGCTGCCCGCTGGACTAATTGAAGTTTCTGAACAGTCTTCAAAGGCAACCCCACGTAGAGTGCGTTGCAGTAATCTATTTGGGATGTAACGAGAGCGTGGACCAAGATTACAAGCCTTTTAAAAAATACAAAGAATGAATATAATTTCATAAAACTTACATGGATTGTAGCATACATTATTTCCACATATAATCACCATTCAGTTCAATATATTTTGGCATCCATGGGATGAGTTTTTGATGCCTGTGTCATAGAAGTTTCCCTCTGCTTTTTTCAGCCAGTTCGTCACTTCGATTTTCACCTTCTCGTCGGAAAAGTGTCTTCCACGCAGGTGTGAACAGATTATAGTCACTGGGTGCAAGGTCGGGGCTGTGAGAGGGGTGGCTGAAAACATCCCAACCAAATGAAGTCAACATCTCTTGTATTGCATGAGCAGTGTGCGGACACACATTGTCATGAAGGAGGCAGACTCCTGCCATCAGCATCCCACAACGTTTGTTTTGGATGGCTCTGCAAAGTTTCTTCATGATTTCACAATATATTCCGTACCCATTTTATCACATGCTGTCTTGACATGATGTCCTCTCCATAAACTGAAATGATATTGTGATGAATCGCAGCGTCATTTATGCACTTCACATTTAGGTAGCGTATTACAGTGTGAACTTTGCACTTGGAGGGAAATGGAATGAGGATGCTCATCTCTAACCTTCATCACAATGCCAGTTGATGTGCTACTGACGACTGGCACTGCTCGTTCACTTCTGCTGGCTTCCTGCTACATGGCAGTGATACTAACTTTCTACGAGAAAAATCCCCACGAGAGCTATGTGCCTCATAACCTTACTTTCCAGACAACCCTCATACATTCACTTTACCTTCTTAGATATGGTTATCACGATTATGGGCGAGCAGATGAAGATCGCTATATGGCTTATGTTCTGTATTTCAAAAACTAGACCTGATAGAGGAAAACTGGTGCCATTTTTTGAATCAGCAGGTCAACTAGCCCTGTTTCTAGTATATATACTAGAAACAGGGCTAACATTTGAGGCACCTGTCATGTATCATATTCTGCAGTTGATGGTGGTTGGTGGTGGTAGGCTAATGTAAATCTTAGTTCTAAAGAGTTGAGTAATATGTAAGTAAAAGTTCATGGGTGAAAGCAATTAAGGGTGGAGGTATGCAAAAGATGGGTTGCAGCTGGGTGTTTCTGGATATAAGGAACTAGACTTAGAACTGATTTTTTGGGGGAAAGTATTTGTCTTATTTTGGTGGTAGATGCTGCTGGTTTTCCCCCTGTGGATTTTCGGTGTTCTGACCTGTCTCCTGAACGTTTGGAATCCTAGAACCTTGAATCTTTGGACTGGCTTTTGACTACGGGATAGACTCTTGATCCTTGGACTTTGCTTATTGAACTCTCGGCATTTGACCACTGGACTGGACCTTTTGACTACGGAGTTATCTTGAACCTGCAACAGTGTTTGCTGTTTTTGTTTTATATTCTGCGGCTGAGTGCAATCTTTATGTTTTATATTTTGGAATATTAAAACAGCCAGAAAGTAAGTGCTGTTTTAATTAAACTGTTTAACACAAACTGGGAGTTTGGTTCACCTCTGCCTACATATTGGCAGAGCCCTGGTATCGTGACAGCACCAATATGTGTGTTGGCTATCATTATCTATTCTATGAACCTATGGATAACTTTTCAGGCCCCCCAAAACTGCTGCGTAAGAGCTTTTTTATGCTACACAATTATATTTCACTTTAATTGCCATCCCTATGGAATTCCGATGGAATCATGAGCTATGTTGTTTGGTGAAGCACTTGAATTCTCTGTAACTCTTTTGAAAAAACTTCCAGTCCCAATACGCCATAGGATGCAGTTATGGTCATTGGAGTGGGATCATAAAATGCAGTTATGGTCATTGGAGTGGGATCATAGGATGCACGTACAATGTAGAATTAATGCAGTTTGTCAAAGCTTAATGCTATTAAATCACGAGAGTTACAGTTTTACAAGCCTTCTCTGCCAAAGGGAGCTGGCGTTTCATCAAACTACAACTCTCATTTCATAACAATAAGCCATGGCATGTCAAGTAGGGTCGAACTGCATTAATTCTACAGTGTAAATGCATCCGAAGTGGTATATAATTGTGTACTGTTAAAACTCATACATTACAATCCTTTACTTAGAATCATAGACTCATAGAATCAAAGAATCAAAGAGTTGGAAGAGACCTCATGGGCCATCCAGTCCAATCCCCTGCCAAGAAGCAGGAATATTGCATTCAAATCACCCCTAACAGATGGCCATCCAGCCTCTGTTTAAAAGCTTCCAAAGGAGGAGCCTCCACCACACTCCAGGGCAGAGAGTTCCACTGCTGAACGGCTCTCACCGTCAGGAAGTTCTTCCTCATGTTCCGATGGAATCTCCTTTCTTGTAGTTTGAAGCCATTGTTTTTTGTCCTAGTCTCCAGGGCAGCAGAAAACAAGCTTGCTCCCTCCTCCCTGTGGCTTCCTCTCACATATTTATACATGGCTATCATATCTCCTCTCAGCCTTCTCTTCTTCAGGCTAAACGTGCCCAGCTCCTTAAGCCGCTCCTCATAGGGCTTGTTCTCCAGACCCTTGATCATTTTAGTTGCCCTCCTCTGTCAATATCTCTCTTGTCTGCTTAGAAGTAACACCAATTGACTTTCATATGATGTGCATCAGATGTTTGTATAAATAAATCAAGGAAGGAATTAAAAACTGTTTCTTTAGTGTATATGTGAATAAAGATCCATGGTTATTTATCCCAGCAAATATGAAGGGATTCTGTGTCTGCACTGCATAGAAAACAATACACTGTATCTGGGCAGACTTCCTATTTATATGTTAAGAAAAAGATTAGCATATATTTAAGGTGCCTGGTTAGGATTAAATACCCGCAGTCTTGGTTACAAACTATCAAGACTGTATGGTTTCATTTAATCTATGCTTAGTGTAAGCTAATAAATCCCGCTAATAAGCTTCTGTTTAATTAGACAAACACTTGTGGGTATTTTGAAAGAACAAACTCCATTGAATTGAGGGGTGTAATCATGGCCAAACCCATCTGAAATAGCTTCCAAATGATGCCTCTCCTGATGTGTGCATACAAACACTCACCACAACGTAATAGTTGGAAAATGGAGAACAACATCTCACTACTGTCTGCAATTTGAATTACTTCCAGGTCAATCTTGTATATATCTGCTACAGAATTAAACTTCTCAAATGTTATCAGCCGCAGAGCCCTTTTTGAAGCAAACGTTTTGGGTAGAGCCTCCAAAAATGTGTGTGTATGTTGTTGTTGTTGATTTGTTCAGTCACTCCTGACTCTTTGTGACCTCATGGACCAGACTATGCCAGAGCTCCCTATACTATAATATACTACTATGATATGCTATAACTTCCGCATGAGCATCCATCCCAGACAGCTCACTAAGGACTTCATCCCATGGTTTTAGGGCTCTGTTTACATTTGTTGTTGTTGTTCATTCATTCAGTTGTTTCCAACTCTTTGTGACTTCATGGACCAGCCCACACCAGAGCTCCCTGTCAGTCGTCACCACCCCCAGCTCCTTCAAGATCAATCCAGTCGCTTCAAGGATACCATCCATCCATCTTGCCCTTGGTCGGCCCCTCTTCCTTTTTCCTTCCATTTTCCCCAGCATCATTGTCTCCTCCAAGCTCTCCTTTCTTCTCATGATGTGGCCAAAGTACTTCATCTTGGCCTCTACTATCCTTCCCTCCAATGAGCAGTCAGGCTTTATTTCCTGAAGTATGGACTGGTTGGATCTTCTTGCAGTCCAAGGCACTCTCAGAACTTTCCTCCAGCACCACAGTTCGAAAGCGTCTATCTTCCTTTCACTCTGCCTTCCTTATGGTCCAGCTCTCACATCCATAGATTACTACAAGGAATACCATTGCTTTAACTATGCAGACCTTCCTTGCCAGTGTGATGTCTCTACTCTTTACTGTTTTATCAAGATTGGTCATTCTCTCCTCCCAAGAAATAGAATCTTCTAATTTCCTGGCTGCAGTCTACATCTGCAGTAATCTTTGCTCTTAGAAATAGAAAGTCTGTAATGGCCTCCATGTTTTCTCCCTCTACATGCCAGTTAACAGTCAGTCTGGTTGCAATAATCTTGATTTTTTATGTTTAACTGCAATCCATCTTTGCACTTTCTTCTTTTTTTTTGCACATATATATCTATGGCATGGGGAGGAGGAGGAGGAGGCAGTAAGCGTGGAGCCCTTCAGTATGTTTCATGGAACCCCAAGGGCTCTGTGGAGCACACCTTGAGAACCACTACTCTAAAGTATATTTATGTCAGATCAATCTGTAAGGTTGCAATGAAGATAAAGGTTCAGTGAAGATAAAGCAATGGTATTCCCCGTAGCAACCTACGGATGTGGGAGCTGGATCCTAAGGAAAACTGAGTGAAGGAAGATAGATGCTTTTGAACTGTGGTGTTGGAAGAAAATTCTGAGAGAGCTTTGGACTGCAAGATACAACCAGTCCATACTTCAGGGAATAAAGCCCGACTGCTCATTGGAGGGAAGGATATTAGAGGCAAAGATGAAGTACTTTGGCCACATCATGAGAAGACAAGAAAGCTTAGAGAAGACAATGATTCTGGGGGAAAATGGAAGGAAAAAGGAAAAGGGGCCGACCAAGGGCAACATGGATGGATGGTATCCTTGAAGTGACTGGGTTGACTCTGAAGGATCTGGGGGTGGTGACGGTCGACAGGGAGCTCTGGCATGGGCTGGTCCATGAAGTCACAAAGTGTCGGAAACTACTGAATGAATAAACAACAACAACAACCACAACACTGTTCCTCCACTTTTGTGTTTTCTAAATGACCTTGTGGCAACTTCCAGCAGAAGTCATTCCTTTCAATAAGGTTTGCTATTATCCCCGTTTCCAGATGTTCTGGAATGTTTCCCACATGGCTATGGGGTCTTACTCTATATACTTATTTGGGAGTAACTCTCACTGAATGCAACAGGATTTCCTTTTGAGTAGACCGATTTAGGATTACAATCCTTACTATCCTTATCATCTGGCTTCAATGTAGATGTTGTCTTGCTGGTGCACATCATTGAAGTGTTCAGTAATATTTTGCTTGGATCTCTCCAGGAAATGGGCTACTCATAATCAATCATGCATTGCAATTCTTTCAATCTCAATGGCCAATGACATGCAGGAATGATACAGTTATAATGCAGAAAAATGACTTCTTGGCCTTCTATCGATTGGCCACGGTCATCCAGAAACCAAAGGCTTTCCTTTGTTAAATTCAGAGTAGCATTTCTCTCAACAGTCAAGTTTCTCTTTGGGTAAGAATCCAGCCAAGGAGGGAGGGAACTTCCCTCTTTCTTTTTCGTTCTCTTCATACATAAGGAAATAATTCTCCGTTCTATCATACAATGCCAATTTGATTGAATATATTAAGGGGAGAAAGCCCTGTACTTGACCAAATCCACATACAAAAAATCCTGGGCAGATTGTTATTCAAACATGTGTAAGTGATGTTTTGCATTCGAAACCACAGATGTGGGACAGCTAACCATATTGTCATTTTGTTATAAAGAGACGTGAGAATATGTAGATGAGGTTGGATGGTTTCTATATCAAAAGTGGGGAACGTTTTAGCAGTATTAATCTTTTAGATGTCAACATCTAAGATCCACTTCCATTGGCCAGTTGTTAATTTCCAAGAAATTGGTAAATAATCCAAAAGACTGTGGATGCCCCTGAATATCAAGGGACTTTTCAAAACCACATTTAGCTGTGTGATTACGTCCTTGCAAAATTTAGTTACTATGGGACAACTCCAAAACACATGCATTAAGGAGGTATTAGCAGTATTATGATTCCCAAAATTTACTTTTTAAGAAAGCACTTTCTTCAATAACTCTTATGACCACCAATACTGTATACCTAAAAAAGCAATTTCTGCTGTGTAGGCAAAGTCAGAAGTCTACAACAATATGTAACACATTTTTTGTTCCTGGGTTATGGGTGTCATTTCCTAATTGGTTCTATCAATAAAACATGGAAAAAGTTAGTTGTTGTTCATTTGTTCAGTCGTTTCCGACTCTTCATGACCTCATGGACCAGCCCACGCCAGAGCTCCCTGTCAGCCGTCACCACCCCCAGCTCCTTCAAGGTCAATCCAGTTACTTCAAGGATCCCATCCATACATCTTGCCCTTGGTTGACCCCTCTTCCTTTTTCTTTCCATTTATTTATTTATTTATTTATTTGGGGTTCTTGTACCCCGCCCTTCTCACCCCGAAGGGGACCCAGGGCGGCTTACAGCTGCAAGGCGCACTTAGACGCCTGCTACACAAACAATCATCACAAAAATATAACAGTACAAATTCCCACAATTCAACATTATCCAATAAAATCAGTAAAATGATAAAATCAGTAAAACAATACAAACCTGGATCTTCCTCCTACCCATCAGTGTACATTAACTCAAAGATCTGTTTTTGGTTCCATTTCGACAATCCTGCCGATCTTACACATCTGATTGTCTTATTTGGTTGTCATTGTCTAATTGCCTGGTTGCCCAAAGGCCTGGTTCCACAGCCATGTCTTCACCCTCCTCCTGAAGGAGAGGAGGGTTGGTGCTGTTCTGATTTCCCCCGGGAGTGAATTCCACAGGTGGGGGGCCACCACTGAGAAGGCTCTGCTTCTCGTCCCCACCAGCCTCACTTGTGAGAGTGGTGGGGTCGAGAGCAGGGCCTCCCCAGATGATCTCAAACTCCGAGGTGGGACGTAGAGGGAGATACGTTCGGACAGATACACTGGACCAGAACCTTATAGGGTTCCCCCAGCATCATTGTCTTCTCTAAGCTTTCCTGTACTTCATCTTTGCCTCTACTATCCTTCCCTCCAATGAGCAGTCGGGCCTTATTTCCTGAAGTATGGACTGGTTGGATCTTCTCGCAGTCCAAGGCACTCTCAGAACTTTCCTCTAGCACCACAGTTCAAAAGCATCTATCTTCCCTCACTCAGCCTTCCCTACAGTCCAGCTCTCACATCCGTAGGTGACTACGGGGAATACCATTGCTTTAACTATGTGGATCTTCGTTGCCAGTGTGATGTCTTTATTAAGCTGCAAAAACTTTGTTTTTGCGGGACATCTTGCTGTCCATTTTGCTAGAGTTTTCAATGAATATCTCATAGAGTAGTGGTTCTCAACCTTTCTAATGCCGTGACTCCTTAGTACTGTTCCTCATGTTGTGGTGACACTCAACCATAACATTCTTTTTGTTGCTGCTACATAACTGTAATTTTGCAGTTGTTATCAATCATAATGTAAATGTCTGACATGCAGGTTATATTTTCATTCACTGGACCAAATTTGGCACATATACTGATACGCCCAATTTTTCAAATTTTGTTACATGGTGTAATCATACAACTTATACTGTAGATGTAAAAATCTAGTGGCATTAATTACTCAAAACTGGATATTCCCATTCTTTATTCCATTCTTGCTGTAAACCTTGATGGCATATTGATTTATAATTAACAGAAATGTGTATATATAAATGGTTTGTTTGGATACTTGGTTAGCTGCAATTTATATCTCTACTATTAAGGGAACCTCAGATGCACTAAAAGCTACAACTCCAAATCTAGATTGTAACAGATGTTTCAGTTGTAAATATTGCCATATTGTTGTAGTTCAGCCAGCTGATGATGTTGAGAGGTTTGGGGGTGGGGGTGGGAGGCCTGATGGTTCTGTGGGTGCCCAGACAGAGGGGTTTTTGGAGCAACATGGTTCTCCAGTTGGGAGAACAAAGGGGTTTTGGAGCAAAATGTTGTTTCTGAGTGTGCGAATTAAACTGCTTTGGAAGCCAACAGGCAGGGAGGGGAGGATGACATTAGTTCATCCAAAGAAGAAGCTTGGCCTCTGAAGACTGCCCGGAAGCTTCAATTAGTCCAACGTGCGGCAGCCAGACTACTAACGGGAGTGGGGCACAGGGAGCATACTACTCCTCTGTTGCGCCAGCTCCACTGGCTGCCAGTCAGCTTCCGAACACAATTCAAAGTGCTGGTCTTAACCTATAAAGCCCTAAACGACTCCAGCCCAATTTACCTGTACGAACGTATCCTCCCCTATGAACCATCAAGATTGCTAAGATCATCTGGAGGGGCCCTGCTTTCGATCCCACCGGCCTCACTGGCGCGGCTGGTGGGGACGAGAGACAGGGCCTTCTCGGTGGTGGCCCCTCGACTCTGGAACTCCCTTCCACTGGAGATCAGAACTGCCCCTTCTATCTTAACGTTCAGGAAACAGGTGAAAACTTGGCTTTGGGGATTGGCATTCGACAAATGAGCCATGATCCTGTGATATGGATGGATGATGACGAATAATGTTTTTTGATGACGACTGACCACTGTAATTATATGATTGTATTTTGCTATTTTAATGTTTTAGTGTGATTTAGAATGTGATGTTTTAATGACTGTCTGTAATATTGATGTTGGAAACCGGCCTGAGTACCTCGAACGGAGGTGAGAAGACCAGTATACAAAGCTGCTAAATAAATAAATAAAATTAGACAGAGATACCAGGCTGCTCCTGAGCAGGAGGAAATTCAGGTACAAGTGAAGCCATGGGAAAGAGAGGCAAGAGCAGGCTTCTCAAGGTCAAAGGAATGCGTTCATGTTTTGCAGCCCTTAAATGAGAGAGAGAGAGCTGTTAGGATTTCAGATCAAGCAATGTCACTACTGGAGTTGGAAATTCCTGTTTTGTTCCTGGTTTAGGTTTTAAACCCAAGTCAAGTTTTGCTTCCTGCTTTATGGATTTACCTATGGGTTCGTGCTCTTGTTTTGTTCCTTGTTTTCTGGATTAATGTTCAAGTTTTAACTCTTGTTTTTGGATTTATCTTTTGCCTATGGGACTTGCTTTCTATATTAACATTTGGATTTTCATCCTATTACTTGCTTAAGGTGCCTTTCTTCTATGTGTTTCAATCAATAAACTGTTTATTACCACGTCTGGTTTCCTGGTGAGTGCTGTGAGCAAGGTGAACTCCTACTGAGGTGCAACAGATTTGGTGTATAGAGGTAGTCTAAACTGCTCCTGAAAAATTGAAAAAAGCAAAACTGACCATCAACATTAAGTTTCTTATGTAAGGTAACAATCCGTAAACAATCCATAAATCTGTCAAAGGCTTTCATGGCCAGAATCACTGGGTTGTTGTAGGTTTTTTCGGGCTATATGGCCATGTTCTAGAGGCATTGACCTCACAACCTCTGAGGATGCTTGCCATAGATGCAGGCGAAACATCAGGAGAAATGCCTCTAGAACATGGCCATATAGCCCGAAAAAACCTACAACAACCCAATCCATAAATCTATTCCTTACCAGTTTTAAGATCTGGTTTCCCCTATAAAGTTAGTTTGGAATGGGTTTATGGGTCAAATTGCAATTAAGACAATGTCTCAAATTTGATATAGGCTGGACCCTTTTTTGCCATATTTTCTCAACACAGCAGTAAGTGGCTACCACACAGTTGAATCTGGGTAGTAATCATGGCATTTTATTCTATCCAGTTGGTAATCCTTTAATAAATGAATACATGGGAAGCAACAGAAGAAGCAGCAAATCATCTTATAGAAGGTGGGAGTTTTTCTCAGACTCTAAAGAAAAATAATCTGGCTAAACCACATTTATTAACCATTGTAGCTGCTAGATTTCCCTCACCCCTCTCAGTTTTCATGGAAGTGCCTGGGAACGATTATTGACTGCAGACGCCGAGCTTTGGGATTTAACAGGAGAATGTTTCTCACACCCATCAAGTGAGTTCTGGCCATGCAATTTTCTTGGCTGGGTGTTGTTGTTATGTGCCATCAAGTCAACTTTGATTTATAGTGACCCGGTGAAGAGAGACCTCCAAAAGACTCTGCTATTAGTATTCCTGCTCAGGTTTTGCAATTCAAAGCTATGGCTTCCTCAGTTGAATCAATCCATTTGTAACAGACTCTTCCTCTTTTCCGATTGCCTTCTGCTTTCCCCAATATTACCATCCTTTCCAGGGAATAATCGCACAATATGTCCAAAGTATGATAGCCTGAGTTTAGCCATTTTGGCTTCTTAGGAAAGTTCAGGATTGATGTCTTCTTAGATTAGATTTAGTGTAGAAGCTCAGTTTGGACATAATGCAGATGGTTCTATCTTCAAATTCCTGGCATATTTATATATGATGGTTGAATGAAAAGTAATGCCTCCACTTTCATTACTTGGGTTTGGATGGGAATATTTTAATAAATCAAATGCAGAAATAATCCTTAGAATGTGCTCTTTAACTACCACTATTCACTTTTTCCGCATAAGCACCAGACAATTGGATACATTTCTGCCAACAATAAACAAGTTTTCTGAAGCCATCACAGAAGAAGTCAACACTTTGTTTCCGCAACCCATCATGCACAGATCTTCCATTAGCAAAGCAAAGCAATAATGTGACTCACACATTCTTGTGAAATGCCAATTATGCTTGAAATTTCTCTCAGTGATACGACGATCATCCTGAATCAATCTATCAAACTTTCGCTTGTGAAACTCGGCGGTTGCAGTCACAGGATGTCCAATTCTTTGTTTGTCACGCAAGTCAGATGTTCCCACCTCAACATCTTTACTTACTCGCCCAACGACACACAGTACTCACATCAACACAATCACCATAAGCAGCTTGCATTTTCTGATTAATCTCCTTTGGGATGACACCTTCTGCTGTCAAGAATTCAATGATTGCACGTTGCTTAAGTCACATTGACCGACCATCTGCACAGGGTTCCATACTTTGCACTTTAACAACACAACCGTTCAATGCTAAGGCTTCCCGCCAAAATGGAAGTGTAGAGGAGAGTCTACTGAACAAGCCAGTACCTGCCACATCCTTTGAGGAGTTACGTAGGTAGAGTTACGTAGGTACTTTTCATTCAACCCTCGTACATCTAGTAAGTAAAGTCTGCTTCCATTCAGTGGAAAGCAGGGAGTGAGGAACCATGCACTCCGGGACTCAATATGTCCCTTCTGAAGTCACAATCTTTTTTCTTTTCAATCATATTTATTGATGTCAGAATGGGTCATTTGCACAACCAGAAAAAACAAGGGAGTTGCTCTTCCCCAAATTTCCTGACCATGTGGAGTCTAACATCAACAAACATGACAGATGACGGTCTGGCATAGGAAGCTCCATGGCTGGTGGAGAGCCACAAAGGTAATGCAGAGTTAATGGAAGTGTTAACATGGTGATGGGTCAAACCATTTGGTCACTGTCCCCAGTTTTAGGAAGTATGAGCTGAATCTGGGGCAGTAACACCCCAGAGTATTCTGCCCAATGTGGAGGTGACCCTTGAAAGATCTGCTATTCCAAGATCTGCTCCAGCTTCTGTAATCTGGCGTTGGTATCATTAATTACTAAAGATGGCACTGGATTTAGCTGTATCTGGGTATTTATTTATCGTGTCATCTGCAACCAGAACATTGTATTACATTTCTAACAGAACAAAACAAACAAACAGATAAAAGAAAAAACACACAAATTTTGCAAGCTTGGTAGCTGATTAAATGTCCTTTGACCAGTATCTGGCCACTTGGAGTGCCTCTGGTGTTGCCGCAAGAAGGTCCTCCATAGTGCATGTGGCAGGGCTCAGGTTGCATTGCAGCAGGTGGTCAGTGGTTTGCTCTTCTCCGCACTCGCAGGTCGTGGATTCCACTTTGTAGCCCCATTTCTTAAGATTGGCTCTGCATCTCGTGGTGCCAGAGCGCAGTCTGTTCAGCGCTTTCCAAGTCGCCCAGTCTTCTGTGTGCCCAGAGGGGAGTCTCTCATCTGGTATCACCCACCCACGGATTGAGGTGCTGGGTTTGAGCCTGCCACTTTTGAACTCTCGCTTGCTGAGGTGTTCCAGCGAGTGTCTCTGTAGATCTAAGAAAACTATTTAACTGGGTAAAGTCCAGTTTCCAGTTACTGTTCTGTTCCTGTTTGAATAGACAATATACTTCTTATCTGGCTTCCTGGTCGATGTGTCCTCCAGGGCTTCCGTGACGAAGTTCCGCAACAGAGTTCAACAAAAGAAACGTTGAGAAAACAAGCTCCGGGCTTGCTTCTTTATAAGGAAGAGATTTTGTTTTGGGTTGCAAAATATTAGGTGAATAATACAAACCTCCTGCTCCGATACCGCAACCCCATTTCTGAAAAGCCACTTTGTTAATCTTGGTGTTGAATCTAGCTGTTTTAAATTACTGTAATGTATAATAACAAGGTTTAATGACAATACAGTGGTGGGGAGCCAAAGAACACGAGGAAGTATGGGCCAAAAAGAACGATGAGCGAAGGAACAAGCGCAAGTGAGAACACAAACATGTTGCCCCCTTTTACTAGGGAATGAATGGAAAGGGATTTGGAACGTTGCTGTCTGCGGTTTCTAGAACGTTCCATAGGAATAAATTGTTGTGAGAACTTGCCGAGTTCGCTCCTCGGAGATCCTGGTCCCTTAAGGTTCGGAATGAAGGAGTGGGAATTTAATGGCAGAATCCAGAGATTTCTGTGGTTAAATATATATTCTGTTGGCCTCTTGATGTACATCAACAAATTAATATTGTATGGCTGCCATTTCAAAGCCTGCTCACGGCAAAGAGACGTATCTAAAGCCATTCGAGCACAGATGGTTCAAACTATATGCAGATATTCATACTTCGGCACTTTTTTTTGCGTTTGGTCTGTTTTCCCCCCTCTGTTCTTTCTGTTGAACTGTAATGAATTGTCTCATAATCTATTCCATCTTCTTGCCATTAGCAGGCTCTGAATGTTCACAAATAGGAGCAAAGAACTCATTTTCCAGAGCTTTAATCACACAAAGAAGGAATGCCTAATTCTCTAAATGAAATGGTCTGTGAGCACTGAAGTGGAGATTTAATATATCACGGCAAATTAGGTAGATTTTAATAAATTACTTATCTTTCTGAATACTTTACATATGCTTGCGAAAGAAATATCGCCTGTTTTGCAAACAGTAGGGAGATACCTCTGCTTATGCCACGCTGTTCAAAGAAACTAAAAAGGCAACAATGAAGTGTATATTCAAAAATAAAATGTTAGCTCCTTCTTATGAATCTCATCTACAGACGTATTTCTTTTTGTAGTGCCGATCCACGGCTCCATTAGAAAAAAAAATCAATTAAATCCTTCGCTACCATTGGCGGAAGGATGGAAAATTGAGTTTCCAGGCTGTTTTCAATCACTGATTATCAGGATACAAATATTCATTGTTTAGATTTGATTTAAGTTTTAAACATTATTTAAGGGAGGGGGGAGCTGGGGGGGGGGGAACCCCGTGGCCGAGCCTTAAGTGTAAGATAAGCTGATCGATCTTTTCAGTTTCATCTCACACTTTGATAGTTATGATTTGAAATATGTAAATCTCTTTTTTCTTACAGATGATAACAACACAAGCACTCTTACCATCAAAACAAAAAGGCGGTTTAAGCCCACACCCTCCCTTCCAACTTGATAATCACAAACAACTGATTATAATGTTCACAGAAGGGCAAAAGTTGTGTGTTTCTTTTTTTATAAAAGCTTGCCGTAATTTAATAAGTCTTGGGACCAGTCTCGTTCTTTATATTTAATTGATAGAAACGGCATGCATCAAAGAAAACGCATACTGAGATTTAATGTGCATAAAATGGATATTAGCATTTTAAAGAGGCAGATTAACACATTAATCCAAGTAATTTTCATATATTGCTTCTAATAAAAGCTTCACAGTATAAAATTCTTAATGAGGCTAATCGCAGGCATTCCATTTAGCGGGGTGATTAGGGATAACATAAAAGTATTTTTAATCAGTTTTCTAAGGCTTAAGATTTATTTTTTTTATTAAAAATTAAAAATTTGACTTGCATTTTTATTATATTTTATGTAAGGCAGAAAAAAATTGTTGAAAATGCAAATAAAGCACATCATTCAATCATGTAGGTATTAATTATTTACAAGCTGGCATCCACTGTGGGTGGGGCTGTAGCCTAAGGGAAGGAGAGAGAAAACATATATATATATACACACACACACATACACACACACACAAAGAGAGAGAGAAGGGAAAATATATAAACTTTAAAGCTGTAAATTGTGCATCTTTTACATATAAATTATACATTAAATAGACTGTAGCATCCCTCTGCCTTGCAGTAGCGACCCAGCACCGGTTACATTAGGAAAAGGCACATCTGTAGGTACAACTGCTCATTTTTCAGGCCTCCGGGCTGTTTCTTAGTTCCTTGTGGATGGAGCGCAGAGCATTGAGGGCCTCCACTGTTACTTTGAGCTTTCCAATTACCGTTCCATCTTCTGGCGAATCGAAAACTAGAAAAGAAACACAAGGGAAGTGGTGGCGGTGGGGGAAGCAACATCAGTGGCTCCCCAAACCTTTGAGTCAACCTCAACTGATAGGGAAAGGCCTTCCAACACTCATAAAAAGAAGTGGGAAGAGTCACAGAACTATCTGCATTTCCTGGGTGTGAGGTCTGATTACACCTGATAGTGGCAGTTGGCTTTGATCTGGAGACCTTGTGCTGATCTCCATCAATCTATGTTGACACCCTTGGATACTACTGTGTCGAGACACTGCAGTGCTACCCTTGCCTTAAGAAAGGAATGACAGCTGGCAGCAAAATATATGGGATGGAAAAACCATCCTGAACCCACCTTTGATGTCTTGTTCAATCATGTCTTGCCTGTTCTGAAATATCTCACTCAGACGAACGTATGCAAAGCCAATATCTTCACACTCAAGGTCTTGTTCATCTTCAGGAGGGTCACTGACCACAGTGAATCGTAAGCTGAGATGTGGTTTGAGGTGGCCATGGGGAGAAACATAGCATACATCGATCTCAGAGTGAAACCAAATATTATGTTGCTTACACTTAAAAAAGCAACTTCATATTATATCCTTTATCCTCTTAGAATCATAGAATCAAAGAGTTGGAAGAGACCTCATGGGCCATCCAGTCCAACCCCCTGCCAAGAAGCAGGAATATTGCATTCAAATCACCCCTGACAAATGGCCATCCAGCCTCTGCTTAAAAGCTTCCAAAGAAGGAGCCTCCACCATACTCAGGGGCAGAGAGTTCTACTGCTGAACGGCTCTCAGAGTCAGGAAGTTCTTCCTCTTAGTAGACTACAAGTTCAACATGAGTCAACAGTGCGATGTTGTGACCAAAGAAACCAATGCAATGTTGATTGCATCTTCAGGAGGGTCACTGGCCATAGTGAAGGTCACTTCACTGGAGGGTCACTGACCATAGTGAATCATAAGCTGAGATGTGGTTTGAGGTGACCATGGGGAGACACATAGCATACATCGATCTTATAGTGAAACCAAAGATTACGTTGCTTACACTTTTTTTTAAAAAAAAGCAACTTCATATTATATCCTTTATTCTCTTAGTAGACCACAAGTTCAACATGAGTCAACAGTGTGACGTTGTGACCAAAGAAACTAATGCAATGCTGGTTGTATCTTCAGGAGGGTCACTGATCATAGTGAGGGTCACTTCACTGGAGGGTCACTGACCATAGTGAATCGTAAGCTGAGATATGGTTTGAGGTGGCCATGGGGAGAAACATAGCATACATCGATCTCAGAATGAAACCAAAGATTATGTTGCTTACACTTTAAAAAAAAAAGCAACTTCATATTATATCCTTTATTCTCTTAGTAGACCACAAGTTCAACATGAGTCAACAGTGTGACGTTGTGACCAAAGAAACCAATGCAATGTTGGTTGCATCTTCAGGAAGGTCACTGACCATAGTGAGGGTCACTTCACTGGAGGGTCACTGACCATAGTGAATCATAAGCTGAGATGTGGTTTGAGGTGGCCATGGGGAGAAACATAGCATACATCGATCTCAGAGTGAAACCAAAGATTATGTTGCTTACACTTAAAAAAAAAAAAAGCAACTTCATATTATATCCTTTATTCTCTTAGTAGACCACAAGTTCAACACGAGTCAACAGTGTGATGTTGTGGCCAAAGAAACCAATGCAATGTTGGGCTGCATCAACAACAGTATAATATCCAAATCAAGAGAAATAGTAATGGCACTCTATTCTGCTTTGGTCAGAGCTGCCTTGGAATATTGTGTCCAATTCTTGGGTGTAAAAAAAGGTTAGATTTGATCAATGGAGGTTCATTGTGCCATTGAATATGGGAATCTCTCCAACTTTCCATGAATATATATTATCCTGAAGCAGATGTTTCAAACATGTACATAAAATATATAAAATGAGTTGTACGCATTCCTCAAAGCTTATTCAGAAAGCAGCTTAGTAATAATGCTAAAAGGCATTGCTCAAGTTTTGCCAATAAAGCTATTTGTTTAAGTACAAAGAACTAGAATGAAGTATGCTTTTGAAAGTTGTGGTTCCCTCTTGTGCTAAAATACAGCATGGAAGGGTAAAATTTAAATGTACATTATCCTTTAATGAGCAGACAAATAACCCACTTCCCACTACTATGCCCTGACATGTTGGCCTGTATGTGTTTACTTGAAAAGAGGGAAGGGCCCAAAAGATGGAGACACATGCAAGTGATTACTTTCCTTGGCACCTGAGCCAACTCCACAATTGGGAAGGTCTCGCCAGACCATGGAATGTTGGCTTTAGCAGGTTGTCAAGTATGTTTTGCTTGACAAAAAAAATAAAGTAAAATAAAGACTATAAAAATATCAATGTCAAAGAGAATTCCACAGTGTGATGCTGCAGAGGAAGCTTCAGAGAATCATTAAGTTAGAAGTGACATAGAATGTTTTTTGTTCAATTCTGAACTTCTTTCAGATGTCTTTCAATTTCAAGGAAGCTTGTGGGGCCACCAACAATGGTGGTGGCAGAAAGATGAGAGACAAAATACAACCATAATAAGATTTAAAATGTCTATTGTTAATAGTAAAGCATTAGGATCAACCACTGGGAAGACCCAGATTGGTTTCAGCATTTATAGTCTTCCTGAAATAAACAACGGCTTCCGTTGATCTAGTAAATAATACAGCAACTTGTCTTGATTTGGGATAGGGCCAACTTAGCATTTAAGAGCTCTCACTTGAAGTACTGATATGTTCACCATAATACAGTAGGATATTAGGATGGTTTAAAGTGAATAGATCATTGATCAATCCATCCCAGGACTATCTATTCTGACTGTTTGGGCTCTCCAGATTTATTCCCTATCCAGTTAAACGTATGTTTTTAACTGGAAGTGTTAGGAATTGAACTTGAATGGAAACATGCGCTCAACATGTAGCTGACATATCTCCAATGCATGTTGGCAAGGACATAGAAGAAGTAAGAGTGATCATGAGCGTCTAGCCATCAAATCTCATCAAGATTAGTTGAAGGAACTAGATGAGTTCACCCTTAAGAGAAACAAGTGGAAGTGACAGAAAATGTAAACTATTGTCACATATTTCAGATGTCAGTCATAAGAAGTGAAACCCACTCTCAGCAAATTAAGTACAGTGATTTTTTTTTACTCCAGTTGGTATATTAAATTGATCATTTATTTATTTTTCTGATTATACACTGCCTTTCAAATGGATCTGGGAGAAGGGGATATAATCATGAGCATATGTAGGAAATGCCTCTGACACATGCCTAAAATTATGTTCCATTAAAAAACATGAGATTTAAGCACAACTAACTATTTTGGGCTGGGAGGGAAGGGAATCCGCTACCCAATAAAGATATAGACTTCTCTTGGACATTTTCAGATGGGTGATGGAGACAAATTAATAGTAGAATGCTAGAAAATGGATGTTTGTTTTCATGCATGGGCTTTGACTTGATGGACTCCGCAAAGGGGAGATTTTGATTGAATATTGGAAGGTACTTCTTGACAAGAGAGAGCAGTTTGGCAATGGAACCAACTGCTCAGAGAAGTGGTGAGTTTTTCCTCCCATGGATGTCTTCAAAAAGATGTTGGATAGCTACCTGCTGGAGATCCTGCATCAAGAAGGGTGTCGGAAATGATGGCTCATTCTTCTTTATGATTTTGACACTTGCTACATGTGTGAGACTCAGGACTTTGTCACATTAACAACTAGAATGCAGGGGAAAGTGGAGGGAACAGTCTTAATTTGTTCCCTACCATTTTTCCCCATCTTCTAGATCAGTGGTTCTCAACCTGTGGTCCGCAGACCTCCAGTGGTCCCCAAGAACTAAAATATGGTCCATGGCCTCTCCGTTACTACACTGTGGCAACAAGAACAACTGGTCTCGCAAAACCCTGTTATATTGCCAAAGCAACAGGGATGTCAGGAGGGGAGAGGCTGACTTCCCACAAAAGGCACAACAACAAGCCTCTGACTGCTGCTTCTCCACCTCCCTCCCCCTGAGCGGAGCCATTGCATGTCACGCCTGAAAGCGGTGGTGCTTTGGTGTCTTCATTTTTAGGCCTGTTCCTGGGGTTACTTGGGGTGCTGATTCAGAAAATAGCATTGGATAGACCACGTCAGCTCTTGATTATTAAATATGGTTTTCTGTGGGAGAGCAGATGGTGACTACTGGATGGTATATGTTCTGTATCAGAAACTAGAGTTGATGTCATCTGTCCAATGCAATTTTCTGAATCAGCACCCCAAATAACCAAACTGAATCTAAAGTTGACCAAAAACTGATTCATAATCCTTTTGGTATTAATGCTGGAGAGTGGTCCCTGGTCAAAGTGGTCCCCGGTAAACCTTTTGGTACTAATGCTGGAGAGTGGTCCATGGTCAAAGGGCTCCCTGTACGAAGCGGTCCATGGTCAAGCGTCTCTAGTCAAAAAAGGTAGGGAACCACTGTTCTAGATAGCCAGCCATTCCTCGTCCTTCTCCGTGTTTCCCCTGCTTCCTCCGCATTTTATTTGAGTCACAAGTCGGGTAACACTCCTGAAAACAGAGTCTTCTGTCCATTTTAACACACTGACAACATGGATTCCCCTGGGCAGCCACTGAAAGTGGCCATGCGTCATGAAATAGCTTCCTTAGGATTTCCATTTTGCCAGAGTGTTAAAACGGAGAGGAGATGGAAAGTGGACTATGTAAGATGAAGTCGTCAGGGCCCACTGAATTCAAAGAGAATGATATAATGTTTTCAGCTCTTTAACCTATGGAATTAGAACTCCAAAATGTTGTGTCGTTGCTAAATCTATGCTCTATAGCACTACAGTGTGTGAACCTGCAAGGAATTTCAACTTTGCCTAAGTCACTAGCCTTTGGTACGTCCTACAAAACAATGGCCTGTGCCACAGAATATAGCACCGTTGGGAAATATGTAACTTTATTTGTGGCTTTGCTAGCACCAGCATGTTATCCATCTTACTAATGTATGCAGTAAATCTGGAAGTCTTTTGCTTGTTTGCTGAAATGAGAAAAGGAAAAAAATGTTTCTGAACATCAAAGTGCTTTAGATGTGATACGTGCCTGCTCTTAAGGGATCACTTTATGGAACTTCCTGTCGGATTCCATTAAAAATTGTGAAACCGGCCAACGCATGAAGCTCAATTTTAAAGGAAAATGGAGGAAACAGAGATTACGGTCTTATTGCCAAGAACTACCCTCAGGTCTGCAAAGCTTATTTGTAAATATGTGGCTAACTGAAGAGTGTGAAAAGCTGATTGGCAGCTTTTACACTTTTCATTGAATCAGCAGCCATTCGAGTTGAGATTAAAAGGGCATGGATCTTAAAATCAAAAAGTACTCTCCATGAATTTGGGGGAAGAGTTATGCAGCTTATCCAAAGTCCCTTCATTGTCAAAAGTATTTATTGATCTGCCCATTCTGCACCAACTGACGCTCTGGGCCAGAGTGAAGAGAGAGGAGGCCAGGGGACAGTTCCATCTTGTCTCCTGCACATGTCATCAGTTGGGGACCTCTCTCCTCAGCACCAACTGCCGCTCTGGGCCGCTCTGGGCCAGAGTGAAGAGAGAGGGGGTCAGGGGACAGTTCCATCTTGTCTCCTGCATGTGTCATCAATTGGGGACCCCTCTCCCCAGCACCAATTGCTGCTTTGGGCCAGAGTGAAGAGAGAGGGGGCCAGGGGACAGTTTCATCTTGTCTCCTGCATATGTCATCAATTGGGGACCCCTCTCCCCAGCACCAATTGCTGCTTTGGGCCAGAGTGAAGAGAGAGGGGGTCAGGAAGACAGTTCCATCTTGTCTCCTGCATGTGTCATCGATTGGGGACCCCTCTCCCCAGCACCAATTGCTGCTTTGGGCCAGAGTGAAGAGAGAGGGGGCCAGGGGACAGTTCCATCTTGTCTCCTGCATATGTCATCAATTGGGGACCCCTCTCCCCAGCACCAATTGCTGCTTTGGGCCAGAGTGAAGAGAGAGGGGGCTAGGGGACAGTTCCATCTTGTCTCCTGCATATGTCATCAATTGGGGACCCCTCCCCACAGCACCAACTGCCGCTCTGGGCCAGAGTGAAGACAGAGGGGGGCAGAAGACAGTTCCACCTTGTCTCCTGTGCTATTCTAATAATATAACACAATGTAATATAATATATTGTATATAGATATAATATTTATAATATTATAATGTAATGCAATATAATATTACTAATAATATGATATTATAATTATATATTTATATTACATGTAATATTACTAATATTATAATATAATGATATAGTACAATATAGTAATATTTAATACTGATATTGTACTAAGCTAATAATATCATATATTGTATGTGTATATATATATGTGTGTGTGTGTGTGTGTGTATATATCTTGTAAGCTGCTCTGAGTCCCCTTCGGGTGAGAATGGAGGCATATAAATGCCGTAAATAAAATAAATAAATAATAAATTCTAAAAACAGACAAACATGCAGAAGCTTCCAGAGGTTCAATGCTATTTCATCCCGCCTGCATTTTTGGAAAGTGCTTGCACAACCTTGTTCTACTTAGGTAAAACAAAATAGGAAATATCTGTTGCTGTAAAAAAAAAATCATTAAAGTCATGTGATCTTCAAACAAACATGGGAGAATACAAAACAAACTCCCTTCTATAGGGAGGATGTTTGCATATGGAAATACAAATTGATAATGCTGATACCTACTGTTGGATCTACTTACTTTTGCGAAAGAACTGGCAAGCTTTCAATTATTTATGCATTCATTTATTCATTATCCTCCCCCTTCAGATCCAATTATAAATTAATTTGCATGGTAAGGAGCGTCAGTCAAAGTGTCCTGACGTACTTAGCTTCTAAACGTACCTTCCAGGGCTGGGCTCAGTTCCCCGAAGCATGGTTTTGAGGACATCTCGCCTTGCTTTGTTGTTTGCTTGATCCAGGTGCATGACTGCAAAGAGAAGTCTATAAGAAATGGCTGGTTCCAACTGGCCACAAGCAAATACCGTGAAGACATTTGCTTTGTGAATCACTGATTTTCAAAGCGACTTCCTTGTGTTTGGATTTGAGTCAGGGGTAAATATTAGCTTCTCATTTCCAAGAGGGAGCTGTGGTAGTCTGTTGCAGCAAAAGCAATAAAGAGTCAATTTAAATCTTATTTATTACTTGCTGTCCCCTGCCATGCATTGCTGTGGCCCAGTCTGTGTATTTGTGTTTTGTGTGTGTATATATTTGTGTATATCAATATAAATAAAAATGTAATGTTTTTAATGCAATGGGCTACGAACACTCACACAATCTATATAAATAAATATGTAATGGGATTTGTGGGATTAGCATAACTCAAAAACCACTGGATGAATCGAGACCAAATTTGGACACAATATACCTATCAGGTCAACGAGTGACCATCACTCCTAAAAACACTGAAAAACAGTCTAAGACACTCTCAGAACTTTCCTCCAATACCACAGTTCAAAATAGTAATAGTAATAGTAATAATAATAGTAATAATAATAATAATAATAAAGTTGAAGGTTGTTAAAAGTTTGATCATTGGGGCACTTAGGACATTGTGTTCTTCTGATTATGGACATATTCCCAGCTCATTTTTTTAAGTTTTGCCTCTAAAGTGTGTGAACAGGCCTACTTTTAAAAGGACCTGTTCATTATTTAAGCCTAAACATACCATATTTAGGCAGGGGGAGGAGAAAAGAAGGTAATGGGAGGATGGGGATGGAGGAATGGTCTCTTTCAGTATTTCCTAAAAGGATATCAAACACCAGAACTGAAGTGGGAACCGTGATCCAATTGTCATATTGCTGGCAGCTTTATGCCGCACACTGTCGGAAAAGATACGGGCAGCATCTCCGAATGCCACACAGCTGTCATTTCCTGTTAATGGCCCTGGCAGTCAGGCCTGTAAAAGCCAGTGGCTTTTATTGCTTTGCAATGGAAGGGATTTACGGTGGTTTCTTTCACCCTGGTGAAAGCCCGTGATAGCGATAATGTATGGCAGAGCGCTTGTCCTTTCTGACAGCCCCTGTAATTTAATCCTCCTCTCCTGCCACAACAGGCAATAAGAGAGACTTTGAGAGCAGCCGTGTTGCGAAGGCTACAGCCTGACATTTATCCATCTGTATTTAAACACACATGCGTCGTGCATCTGATGAAGAGGGCCAGAGCCCCATGGAAGCTGACACCGTAATAGCTGTATTTGTCGTTCAGAAACCACAGGATTTCACATTCTCTGCAGTGCAACAGACTAAGATGGTTACGTAATTTGGAAATGAACCCCATTTCATGTTACAGTGTGGATGCCATCATGCTGGAGCCTTTTCCACCCAGTGTTACAACCACATACATAAGAGTCACAATGAAAGTATTGCATTGTCGAAGGCTTTCATGGTTGGAATCACTGGGTTGTTGTAGATTTTTTCTGGCTATATGGCCATGTTCTTGAGGCATTCTCTCCTGACATTTTGTCTGCATCTATGGCAAGCATCCTCAGAGGTTGTGAGACCTCACAACTTCTGAGGATGCTTGCCATAGATGCAGGTGAAACATCAGGTAAGAATGCCTTTAGAACATGGCCATATAGCCCAAAAAACCCTACACCAACCAAAGTATTGCATTATCACTGTCAGCTGGACTCAACACAAATATATTGCAGTGGGGATCAATGACACAATCACTTCAGGCTACTGTTGTTGTTATTGCTGTTATTCTTTTTAGTCCCTACCCGCCTCTCCCTATGGATCGAGATGGGGAACAGCAACATTTTACCATACAACATGAACCATCAGTTAAAAAAATAATACATATTGATCTATAAGGAGCTTGCAAGCCACTTTGGTCTCAATCTAAGACAGTGATTCTCAACCTTTCTAATGTCGTGACCCTTTAATACAGTTCCTCATGTTATGGTGACCCCCAACCATAAAATTATTTTCATTCTTAACTGTAATTTTGCTACTGTTATGAATCGTAATATAAATACCTGATATGCAGGATGTATTTTCATTCACTGGACCAAATTTGGGATAAGCCCAAATTTCAATACTGGTGGAGTTGGGGGTATTGATTTTGTCATTTGGGAGTTGTAGTTGCTGGGATTTATAGTTAACCTACAATCAAAGAACATTCCGAACTTCACCAATGATGGAATTGAACCAAATTGGCACACAGAACTTCCATAACCAATAGAAAATACTGGAGGGTTTGGTGGACATTCACCTTGAGTTTTGGAGTTGTAGTTCACCTACATCCAGAGAGCATTGTGATGGATCTGGACCAAACTTGGCACGAATACTCAGAACACTGGTGTAGTTTGGGGAAAATAGACCTTGACATTTGGGGATTGTAGTTGCTTGAATTTATAGTTCACCTACAATCAAAGGGTATTCTGATCCCCACCAACGACAGAATTGGGTCCAACTTCCCACACAGAACTCCCATGACCAATAGAAAATACTGTGTTTTCCTGATGGTCTATGGTGACCCCTTTGACACCCTCTCGCAACCCCCCCCCCCAGGGGTCCCAACCCCCAGGTTGAAAAACGCTGCTCTAAGAGATAACAGCAGGATATAAATAAATATGAGGATAACAATAATAATATTTCCAGTGTGAATCCTGCCTCTGTCAAGAACTGATCTGGTTGATCTAACTAAGTCTCATTCTCCTGGTATGGAATATTAGGACAGTCATTCTGATTTACTTTATAAGGTGTTTTTCAAAGGATGAGTTAATAATTACTGAATATTTGACATTCTATACAAATACTGAGAGGCAGCATGGTGCAATGGCATGAATGTAGGGATATGACATAAATCAGAAGGAAGGATACACAACAAGACAAATATTGTGAGACAGAAGTTTGTGTGTTGGTCTAGGACTCCAGGTGACAGGGTTTAGAACCTCCCTCAGCAATGGAAACCTGCAAGACATGGTGGTGAACTCATGCTCTCTTAACCCAAGAGGAAGGCAATGACAAGTCTCCCTGGAATATATCACATTGAGAAAATTCTAGCAGAGGGCCAGGATAATGTTGGAGTTGATTTGAAGGTACATCTCACACACATGTACAAACATTGTGTGTTCTTCCATATTTTCATGTGTAACAATAATGGTCTTGGTGCTGCTGTTCTAGTTTTTTATGTGTTGTCTGGCTGATTTAAATGCAGTGTCCAATTGGCCGAAAATAGTATTTTTGTCTTAGAACTATCCTTGCCAAACCTAAAGCTGGCTTACTTTTGAGTTTTGCCATTGTGTCAAAGTCTACTCACACAGGGCTTCCCCGTCTGCCCTCTATTCTGATGTAAATATCGAACATGGGGAAAAATAGTGTCAAAGCATCTTCAGCAGTGTGCAAATAGAAGATCCCTTTATCATATTATCCTGAATCCAAAAGGTACCCAACTATTCATTCTCTCTCTCTTTTTCATTTCGCTTGCCTGAGGTCCCTCCAATTTGTCCAAATAATCAACCACTCACTCCTCAGAGCCAAAGGCTTCTGATCTATATAAGTCTCATAAGAAAAAAAAAACTTTGGAAGATTTCATTAATCTTTCCCCTTTCTATTGTCAATTCCCAAGCAGGTTTATATAGAGCCAAGATAACATTCTTTAGCTCCGCGATCATTAATCTTATTTCCAGGCCCGTTTTTCCTGCCTTCTCAGCATTCCTGTGGCAATATTCTCCAGGCCCGATGAAAAATAAATGCTATTTCCTTGTTATCAGTGTCTATCAATTGAACTTAATCTTTGTTATTTCAATTATGGTGGTCTTGTCCAGGAGGAGAAAAAAAAAAGAGAAATATCATTTTGTCAAGGTGAAATTAAGAGTCGACCCCTTCTGTGTAACTATCCATTTTGAGTCAGAGGAAGTATAAAGCCAGTTTGCTTACATCCACAGTATTTTCAACTTAGAATGATCACTAGCTTTAGTTCGAAAACATGAGTATGACCCTTGCTTGCCATCTTTATAGCTGACAAGTTAGGTTCTTCTCAATCTTCCTCAGGCTCAGGTCCTATTTAGATGCTATGAATTTCAAGCGACAGGTTTAATATCAGTACACAGAAAATAGAATAAGGACTATGCCTTTTCTCTTCCACCACTGAATTCACGTGCGGGATATTAATAGATAGCCATTTCTTATAGAAACACACTTCCAAGTTCCCTCAAAAAGGCAAACAACTGAAAAACTAATTTTAAGACTATGGAATTGGCTTAAACCTATGAACCGACCAGTGAACCTGGGAACTGCTCCCAACCAGTCTGCTCCCAATCACAGGAAAACTCTACGCATGATATTTGTGCATGAGGCTTACTTCCTTTCTGGAGACAACACAATTTCCGATGCACAAGCAGCTTTTAGAAAGAACTTCTCAACTAGAGGATGTATCAGATATTAAACAGATAAGCACAGATACTACACTTGATCTTAGCCAGAAGTTACAAAATTATGATAAATAAATGTTGGAAATGTGGAAAACAACTGGGCACTTTTTATCATTTATGGTGGACTTGTGATAAAGCTAAGGAATTTTGTAGGGAAATACATGAAAGAACGCGGAAAATATTACAAACTAACTTTAAATTAGACCCAAAATTTTATTTACTGGGAATGATAAATTTCCAAAAGGACAAAGAGAAAGAACCCCTGTTCAATTATTTATCAACAGCTGCCAGAATAATTTATGCAAAAAACTGGAAAAATGAAGAAACACCCTTGATGGACCAATGGCTATTGAAATTGATGGAGATCATGAACATGGACAGATTGACTAACCTAATGGCAACATCTCAACAGAGAAGGAAACTCCAGATAGACTGGACAATAGTAAAAGATTACCTAAGAAAAGAAAACATAAAAATAATGATATAAAGACTTTATTAAGTATCTAAACATATATAGAAAAAAATTAACTATAAAGGACATAGTAGAAAAAGGAGAAAGGTGGGATCCTTGATAACAATGAGAATTTAATACAATCCTACCCTCTAATACCACCACCAAGAAAAAGATGGAAGTCAAACTTCAAATAAAGACTGTTTAGTGATTTTTTGTGATTTTCTTTCTCTTTTTTTCGGTTTTTCTTTTTTTACCCCTTTTTTCTTTTGTTTTTTTCTCATTTCCTACTTTCCTATCCTCTACACAATGTTCTCACACTTTCCTTGTAATTGTATATCCTTTCAATAAAAATTTAATGGAAAAGAAAGACAGAATTACTCAACTACTGACCACTGCTTAGTGCTCTCCCATCTTGCTGAGAAGCATGTCAAACTACTACAAATCAAGTTGTTTGTGGCCTTCATGGATCTGAAATCAGCTTTCGACTCCATCTCAAGAAACAAACTTTGGGTAAAGCTGAATAAGACATTGAAAGACAAAAGACTTCCAGGCCTTTTTAAGGTGCTCTACAGTGACAGCAAGCTTCAGATTAGATGTGGCGACCTGAGTCAACTCTTGAATGAGATATACATGTTCAGAGGAGCTTGACAAGGATGCATCCTTGCCCCCACCCTATTCAACATATTTATAAATGCCATGGAGGATACCCTTTTAGACCCCACTGGGCACTTGCCCAAGCTTGGAAGTAGAAGAACCCCCATACTGCTTTATACAGATGATACTATCATTTCATGCTCCAGGGCAGGCCTAAATTACTTATTAAGGAAATTCCTTAATTACTGTGCCCAGAATGACCTAAAAATCAATTATGAGAAATCTAAAGTTCTGAAATTTGAGAATTTTTTTCTCTCACCCAGTTGGTCTTTTGATGGGCATACTCTAGAACAGGTCAGAAGTTTTCAATACCTGGAGCTATTTTTTCACCACAGACTGTCTTGGTCCACTCATATTGCCTCTATTATCCCCAAAGCTCAAGTAAGAAGTTCAGTCATGTTGCATTTTAGCAATACCAACAGAGGGCAATTCACATCTTCTGCAATCAAAGCTTTTAACGCTAAGATAGCTTCCCAGCTACTGTATGTTTCCAGCATCTGGATTGGTGCCTTAACATCCAAAATAGACCAACAGCAAATACAGTTTTTGAGGTCCCTCTTCCAGCTCCCCAGATGTGTTCTATCCTGTGTTTTGCTACTTGAATCTGAGGAAGTATCCTTGTCATAAAGAGCCTGGTGGGTAGCACTTAAATATTGGCTGAAGACTAGAGTTTTCAATCTAGCTTCCAATCTGATTCCTCATTTAGCTCAGGATGAGTACCTAAGCAGTTGATGTAAGATCAATTCTCCATTGGCCTTCTCCATCGGCCTTTCCCTCTTAACTCATCTTAGCTTTGATATAGTTCTCAAATCAATCAAACAGAGATTGTGGGACACTGCCTTTTGTGAGCTACATTCATATGTGTCTTGCTCCCCAAGTGCTCTGTCCATACACTATTTCAGGCCTTTCCACACAGAAAACTACTTAAAGAACTTGACTGTGACCAAATACCACTATTTTCCAAAGCAAGATGTAATGTGCTCCCGTCTGAACTGCTGTGTGGGAGATTTGCAGGTATCCCATATAAAGAAAGACTCTGTCCATGTAACAAACAGGACGTAGAAGGCATCCACCATATTCTACTGTCGTGAAGTTTCATAGTGGTTGTTTGTTGTGTGGAGAGGCCCGAACACACATAATCAATCCCCTACTGAGAAACTTACTGGCTAGTTCAGTGAAACTTTATGTGAGGTTTCTACTTGGTGATGATCTTCCCCTCATGACCTTGGAAGCTGCCAAGTTTTTTTTCATGGCAGCCAGGATTAGACAATTCCCAATTTTAGACACAGGCTGAAACATGCCGACAACTTTGTAGCTTGTAACTTATGTTTTTAGTCATCGAGAAGTTTTAACCCCATATTCTAGGCAGTTTTAACTTTTGTAAATTTTATCCAACTATGTGTTTAATCAGTTGGCTGTTGTTAACATTATTAACCTTGTATACCTATGGGGAACAGGGTTTTTTGGACCACAATAAAATGTTGCTGCTTAAACTTATGGAGGTGATAGAGGTGGGGTGTAGAGCAGGGGACAGTTTAGCAACAGAGAAGATCTGATAGCAGTTTCTAGACTTGAGTTGAAGCTACAGAGCCAATCGGAGAGAGAGAGAGATCCCAAAGGCAACTAACACACAGGTGGGATTATTAAAATGTTCATTTTCCCCCTTGCTCTTGTCTATGTTCATAGGAACATCAGAGTCTACAAGACAGGATGCCATTGTCTATACATTACCCCAGTTCAGGAAATATGTTGACAAGCTGCAACGTGTCCGATGGAGGGCAACTAAAATGATCAGAGCCAAGACCTATGAGGAACAGCTAAAGGAGATGAGTATGTTTAGCTTGGAGAAGTGAAGATGAAGAGGAGACCTGACAGTAATAGTTAAATATTTGAAAGAATGAAGCAGGCAAGTTTTTTGCTGCTTCAGAGACATGGAGAAATGGATCCAAACTGCAGGAAAGGAGATTCCACCTGAATATTAGGAAGAACTTCTTGATGATAAGAGCTGTTCAACAGTGGAGCACACTGGTGGATTTTTCTTCTTTGGAGAACTGTAAATAGGAACTGGATGGCCAACTATCAGAAATGTGTATTCTTGCATGGCAGCCTGGTTGGACCTTGTGGTCTCCTCGAACTCCATTACTGTATGATTCCATAATGCTACCTTTAATATTTGATTAGTATATGGTTTTGGATATCAGTTTCTGGGGTCTGGGAAACAAGGTACAGAAAACATAGTTGAACCCATAACTTGTGTGGGCCTCTGGACTAATTCAACTTGGCTCTTCTTTTTTATATACTGCATCTCTTCTCTTCTCATTTAGCATCCTCAGAAAACTTGAATGGCTTTACATTACTTTCAATAATATTTGCATGAGGTGCAGAATGATGGCTTTTCCCATAATTACAGTCATTGTGTTTCTCTCAAATTTGCTTGAAATTTACTTAATACAGAATTTGAACAAAGAGTAATCTTGAAGGGAACATTGAAGACCTTACTTCTTAGAAATGTTTCTTCTAAGCGAAGAGATTTTACATTAAAAACAAGCCATTAAAAGATGATCTGCCTCCATTTTAATATAAAAATGAGATTAAATTTATTAATTGTAGAATTGCCTTCTTTCTTAAGATTAAAAAAGAAAACTCAAAGTCTCGGGAGACTGAGAGCACTCCAGCTTTACAATAAGTGTTGCTTAATAAGCCAGAATTCCAAAAGATGTAAAGCAGATTTTGAAAAAAGCCATTCACAGTGTGTGGAGGTAAATATAATAAGAGAACTCAATAAAAAAGGTATTATTTACCGAGAAATAATGATTTCTTAAATTACATCTGGATTTATTGTGATTTCTTCATACAAAATCCTGGGGACTACTAGTTTCCCTTTAAGCTCAAAGTACACTTTCTTTCCCAATCATGTAAATCTCAGTTTTATTAAAGGAAATATTCAATTAACCCCAAATATTCGACATGCCCAAATCTAATTAGGCATGAATAAGAGATGGAGTAAAGCTATAGTAAACACACACATTCCCACTTCATTACTATTAGATTATTGGCTTCCTCGCTGACATTATCAAACAGCAAATTCATTAGGACATTTGCCTGAAACGGTGTTCCTTTCCAAGCAAAACTGGCACCAAGGAGAAATTAGCCGACAAGTTATTTAAATAACATTTTAGCAAAGACAAAGCCATTGTGTTGGGAACACATTCTGATTTACAACGTTGTGGCAATTATTGCCAAAACTAATTATCTCAAGAGAGAGATTATATTGTATTGCTAGTTAGAAGACGGATTAGTCTAAATCCTAGATTGCTATGAAGCAAAGGTGAAGGATAAAAAACAAGATGGCACACCGGACAATTGAAAAAGAAACTAATGGGCTTTGCAAAGTCAAGATATCGAAATAAATACGATTTTTGGATAATCATTTTTTTATGTTCCTATTTGATGTTTTTTATGTTCCTATTTCAGAGCTAAGTACTGCATACTCTATATAAAATTAATTAAGCAATCAAATGCTGGAACTATTCCATAATGATCCAACTGCAATTAAATCGCATTTTTTTGGAAAACAAAATATCACCACTAATATAGAGATCGGATATTATGTGATGAGTCTGACACTTATCGACAGGTGGACTTCTCATGGGGCAGAAAATATTATTTATTTATTATCCTGTATTTATACCCCACCCTTCTCCCCCCGAAAAGGGGACTCAGGGCGGCCTAACAAAAGCATCATACGATGCTAGCATCATAAAAACAACAACAGTACAATCACAATATTAAAAATTAAAACAACAATTAAAACAATTAATTAAGACACATCCATTAAAATCAAAATCCAAAAACCAGTCCGGGTCAATTCATTGCCATAAGTTGTGTGATCTTCTTCCACTTGCTGCTCACGGATCAAATGCTTGGTCCCATAACCAAGTCTTGATTTTCCTTCTAGAAGACAAGAGGGAGGTGGCTAATCTGATATCTCTAGGGAGGGCGTACCATAGGTGGGGAGCCACTGCTGAGAAGGCTCTGTGTCTCGTCCCCATCAACCACATTTGCGATAATGGTGGGATTGAGAGCAGGGCCTCTCCTGAAGATCTTAAACTTCGTGATGGTTCGTGGCAGAAGATACGTTCGGACAGGTAGTCTGGGCCAGAACCATTTAGGGCTTTAAAGGTTAAAACAAGCACTTTGAATTCTGCTCAGAAGCCGATCGGTAGCCAGTGGAGTTGGCATAACAAAGGAGTTGTATGTTTCCTGTACGTCGCTCCGGTGAGCAACCTGGCTGTCGATCGTTGGACTAATTGAACCTTCCGGGCAGTCTTCAAAGGCAGCCCCACGTATTACTACACAGTAAGCACGTGTATTCAACCCAAAAGGAATGTCATTTTCAAATCTGTTTCCATCTGGTTCCTCATTTCGTTTCCCAGAAAGTTACCCAAAAGGGGAGGGGTGTTTTCTCTTTCATTTGGCAGAGATTTGGCCCATTGGCTACAAAGGGAAAATTTAAAGGCTCAATCCTCAGCCATTTAAGGCCTATCTGCCTATCTCAGTTGTAGCCCCCATTTACAACTGCAGACCTGCCTTGTTTCAAAATAATTCACCAACCTTCTGTTTTTTTACAATTATTTTAAGTTTTAACTGTACATTTTGGAATTGTAGTTGCTGGTTGTGCCCATTCTGTGCCAATCAGAGCATGGACATCACCAGGCTTTTAATTGGCTGAGAGACACGCTATGCAAGTGCTACTAGGAAAGTGAAACACCAGGGCCCTCTCTGGAGGAGGAAGTAACTTTTCCAGGAAAAAATGGGAGGAGGCTTCTTCTGACGGGGAAAGAAAAAGACGACACCCTGCCTCAGGTAGTTTGTGGATCTGACACTTTCCGAAAATATTGTCTCTCAAAAATTCCTTTCACTGGTCTTTTTGTCTCTCTTTTCTCCTTTCTGTTTTTGGAAATTATCCGAAAATTGCTTTCCAAAAACTACAAATCTTGTCATTAACAGCGATTTGGGCCCAAGTCTACTACATAGTCTAAAAGACGAGTTATTTTGCATAGGGAACAGTGGCAATGATACAACGACCCCACTGAACTCTTCATTCTGGCACGGTGCTCCAGTACATAAAAGAATGAGATCATTCCTTTCTTAGAATCACAGAAACACAGAGTTGGAAGAGTTGGACCACCGGTCCCATCCAGTACAACCCCCTGCCATGCAACGAATAGTTTCTTCTTTCGAAACTATTGGCTTTCATCCTCCCATCTCTCTGCTGAGCTCTGTGTGTGTGTGTTGTTGTGTGTATGTGGGGAGAGATATATTGCTGCAGTTGGAGCCCTTTTTGTTCTCTCCCTTGTTCTAATCAAATGAACTGGGGAAATGGTGGGACAGAGATACAAGTCTCTCCAGGAGATCTCAGAGATCTAATGGGTTCAAATGGGAAAATACGAACTTTCAAATAACTTTGAATCCAAGCTGTATAGGGCTTTGTAAGTCAAAACAGTCATCTGAATTGTCTACAAGACCTTAGAGCTCCAATGGGCTCAAAACAGGAAACAGATACTTTCAATTAACCTAGATCCAAGCTGCATAGGACTTTGTAAGTCAAAACAATCATCTGAATTGTCTATGTGATCTTAGAGCTACAATGGGCTCAAAAATGGATCTTCAAATCATCTGGATCCAAGTTGTAAAGATCTTTATCAGTCAAAACCATTACACTGAATGACCTAAGTGATCTTGGAGCTCTAATGGGCTCATAAAGGGAAATATGGACCTTCAAATAATCCAGATCCAAGCTGTATAGAGTTTTGTAAGTCAAAGCAGTCCTCTGAATTGTCTACAAGATCTTAGAGCTCCAATGGGCTTAAAAAGGGAAATATGGACCCTTCAAATCACCTGGATCCAAGTTGCATAGGGCTTTATAGGTCGAAACCATTACGCTGAATGGCCTAGGCCAGAATTTCTCAACCTGGGGGTCAGGACCCATGGGGAGGCCACCAAGGGGAATCAGAGGGGTCGCCAAAGACCATCAGAAAAAACAGTATTTTCTGTTGGTCATGGGGGTTCTGTGTGGACAGTATTCGCACAAAGTTTGGTCCAGATCCATCATTGTTTGAGTCCACAGTGATCTCTGGATGTAGGTGCACTACAACTCCAAAACTCAAGGTCAATGCTCACCAAACCCTTCCAGTATATTCTGTTGGTTGTGGGAGTTCTGTGTGCCAAATTTAGTTCAATTCCATCGTTGGTGGGGTTCAGAATGCTCTTTGATTGTAGGTTACCTTTAAATCCTAGTAACTACAACTCCCAAATGACAAAATCAACCCCCTGCAACCCCACCAGTATTCAAATTTGGACGTATCAGGTATTTGTACCAAATTTGGTCCAGTAAATGAAAATACATCCTGCATATCAGATATTTACATTATGATTCATAACAGTAGAAAAATTACAGTTATGAAGTGGCAATGAAAATAATGTTGTGGTTGGGTGTCACCACAACATGAGGAAATGTATTAAGGGGTTGCGGATTTAGGAAAGTTGAGAAACACTGACCTAGGCGATCTTAGAGCTATAATATGCTCAACAAGAGAAATATAACCCCCCCCCCCCCAAAAAAACAAAAACAAAACAGGATTCAAGCTGTACAGGCTTCATAAGTCCAAACGACTACACTGAATCGTCTAAGCGATCTTAAGAGTTCCAGTAGGCTCATGAATATGGTCCTTCTAATAACCTGAATCAAAGTCACATAGAGGTGTATAGGTCGAAATAAATACTCTGAATTATGCTTCAAACCAACAGATCTGCTGGAAGCCAATAGATCTGCTGCAATGAGGAAGTTGTGTGCTCCATATAACCAGGGCCAGTTAACAACATGGCCGCAGCTCTTTGGCCAACTGAAGCTTCTGAGCACTTTTCAAAGGCAGCCCCACACAGAGAGCGGTACAACAATCCAAATCTATCATGGGGTTTTCTTGACAAGATTTATTCAAGGAGGTTTGCCATTGCTTTCCTGCTTGGCTCAGAATATGACTTGCCCAAGGTTACCCAGTGGGTTTCCACAGCTGAGTGGGGATTTGCACTCTAGTCTCCCACAGCCCTAATCCAATACACAAACCACTACACCACACTGGTTTTCTTCAAGTTTTTAAGGCTCCAGAATTGAGTAATAAAATGTTGGAGTTATTTTAAGGGGGGAAATAATTTTTTTTATGGAGCTGGAGAAGCACAGCCTTCAAGCTCAAACTACGAGGTAATAAATTTAGGACTTGGGTTTTTATAAATAAATAAAGTCATGAGGAGATTGTTCAAATAATGCTTAAAAATGGATCACAATATAATAAAAGAAGTTGGACGCACAGTGTCACCCCTGCTCTATCCATATAGAATGGGTCGAGCACAATCACATAAATAGCAAAGTTACTGACACTGACTGTTGGATGAGTTCCCGATTGGCAATATAGACCATCTTGCTTTGCTCTGTGTTCCAAGGACACATCTAACTTCAATAATGCTTATGGGGGGAAAGAAACCCTCAGAATATTTGGCTTTGTGAAATCTTGCAGATTCATTAAACCACAGATGTTTTATATATTTCACCATATGACAATGTGCCGTCAAAATTTATTATGGCCTGGCATAAGGAATAGCACTTATCTGCTCATACACAACTCTCTAGCGTTACATACAAAAAATAAATGATTTGGAAGTATGGTTTGCCAAACGTTGGAAGAGCTGTTACTTTGTTTGCTTTCACTTGGCAACCTTGCTTCCCTATGAAAACTGGTAGGATTATTTTTAAAATCACAATTAAAGTGAGAAATAATGTCATTAAAAAGAGTTGCCAAAGCAAAAGATGGAGGGGATTTTTTCTCATTAATGATTGTATCGAAAAGGAAATTTCACCAGGGAGTTGCTTGTTACCTGGTTGCATCATGATGATTATGGAGGGGAAAAAAACCCAACACAACCATGAAAGCAGCATTTCTCAACCTGGGGATTGGGTGGGGGGGGGGGGAGGTTCACGAGGGGGTTTCAGAGGGGTCGCCAAACCATCAGAAAACACAGTATTTTCTCTTGGTCATGGGGGTTTTGTGTGGGAAGTTTGGCCCAGTTCTATCACCGGGCACCGGGATTGTGGCGCAGCTGGCTGAGTGTCAGCTGCATTAAGATCACTCTGACCAAAAGGTCATGAGTTTGAAGCCAGTCCAGGTTAGAGTGGGTTTCCAACCAATTGTGTGTAGCCTGTTGTCGACCTTTGCAACCCGAAAGACAGTTGCATCTGTCAAGTAGGAAAATTAGGTACCACCTTAAAGTGTGGGGAGGCTAAATTAATTGACGTATGAGGCCATAAAGAAGACTCCAGCAAAGCATTCCAGTGGGGAAGCATGCGGAAAATACGGAAGTGCTTCATCAGCGTAGCAGATGGACGATGAAAGCGACAGCTCCCCTGGCGGACAGAAAAAGTAAAATAGCCTCTGTATGTCTGTACATGTTTGCATGTCAAAATTTGGCACTGAATGTTTGCCATATATGTGTACACTGTAATCCGCCCTGAGTCCCCTGTGGGGTGAGAAGGGCGGAATATAAAAGCTGTAATTAAATAAATACATAAATAAATATCATTGGTGGAGTTTAGAAAGCACTTCGATTGTAGGTGAACTATAAATCCCAGGAACTACAACTCCCAAAATGTCAAGGTCTATTTTCCCCAAAAACCACCAGTGTTCACATTTGGGCATATTGAGTAGTCATGTCAAGTTTGGTCCAGATTTATCATTGTTTGGGTCCACAGTGCTCTCTGGATGTAGACGAACTACAACTCCCAAACTCAAGGTCAATGCCCACCAAACTCTTCCAGTATTTTCTGTTGGTCATGGGAGTTCTGTGTCCCAAGTTTGGTTCAATTCCATCATTTGTGAAGTTCAGAATGCCCTTTTATTGTAGGGTAACTATAAATCCCAGCAACTACAACTCCCAAATAACAAACACAATCCTCCCCCCAACATCACAAGTATCCAAATTTGGGCCTATTGGGTATTTGTGCCAAATTTGGTCCAGTGAATGAAAAGACACCATGCATATCAGAAATTTACATTACAATTCATAACAGTAGCAAAATTACAGTTAAGAAGTAGCAATGAAAATAATTTTATGGTTGGGTGTCACCACAACATGAGGAACTGTATTAAGGGGTCGTGGCATTAGGAAGGTTGAGAACCACTGCATTAAGGAGAGCTCTCACGTTTTCATTGTGGCAAACTCATCCACAACTTACCTTTCTTGAAGGCTTCCAGACAGTAACCGACTGGCTACTAAGTAGGACTTCAAACTTTGGTTGAATCTAAAAGGGCTCCTATTTATTTCAGAGTATTATTTCCAAAATACATATTTGATATTTTAATTAGGGATCCTTTTAAAATACAACAACAGAGAGGCATGGAACCAGGGATAAAGAAACATAAGTAAATGCATACGTAATGAAAACGTACCATGGCTGTAATTGTAACAGACCCACTGTCCACTTTGGGGTTTTGGAAGCGATACTGGAGTTTCCTCTGCTGGGAAAGTAGAGAACTTGCATTCTACAAACAGCCGTTGTATCGTGTTATCCCTTGTAATCTGGTTGTCAGTGAGACTGAGCGATATGATTTCAATCCGGATTTTTTCAGCAGGCTATTAAAACAAAAAGATCGCGTAAGCAAAAAAAAAAAGTGACCTTGTGCATATACGTGCCTTGTTGTACTAAAGTGTCACCACAAACACACAAATCAAACAAGATGTCTTGGATTAAAAAAAAAGAAGACTGATAATTTATGACAGAGCAATCATAGATGTCCCGGTGCCCTAGGGTTTGTAGTTAACACTAACATTGCAATGGGCTACAGATATATTATTTGTGCTGAAAATACAGTTTTTAGCCCTGCTACCTGAGAGCCTTTTAACCAGAACTGCTAAAGACTGACGCTGGGGCCTTGCATAAGTAAGTACTTTTGTGTTGTTTATTTGTCCAGTTGCTACTGACTCTTTGTGACCTCATGGACCAGCCCATACCAGAGTACCCTGTTGGCTGTTGCCACCCCCAGCTCCTTCAAGGTCAAGCCAGTCACTTCAAGGATATCATCAACCCACCTTGCCCTTGGACGGCCCCTCTTCCCTTTTCCTTCCACTTTCATAGAATCATAGAATTAAAGAGTTGGAAGAGACCTCATGGGCCATCTAGTCCAACCCCCTGCCAAGAAGCAGGAATATTGCATTCAAATCACCCCTGACAGATGGCCATCCAGCCTCTGTTCAAAAGCCTCCAAAGAAGGAGCCTCCATCACACTCCCCAGCATCATTCTCTTTCCCAAGCTTTCCTGTCTTCTCATGATGTGGCCAAAGAACTTCATCTTTGCCTCTAATATCCTTCCCTCCAGTGAGTAGTCAGGCATTATTTCCTGGAGTATGGACTGGTTGGATCTTCTTGTGGTCCAAGGCAGTCTCCGAATTTTCCTCCAACACCACAGCTCAAAAGCATCTATCTTCTTTTGCTCAGCCTTCCTTATGGTCCAGCTCTCACATCCATAGGTTACTACATGGAATACCATCACTTTAACTATGTGGATCTTCATTGCCAGTGTGATGTTTCTACTCTTTATTTTATTGAGATTGTTCATTGCTCTACTGAAGCATTAATCTATAGCCCCACAAATAATACACAGGTGTGAAGGTTGTACTTTCTCATCTTAAGGAGACTTCTGGGCCGTATATATTTATTTCTTAAGGAGATCTGCCTTCCCACGCATATTTTTCTCCACTTAATGACATCAGTTCTTAATCCACTAAATGATGCCACATCCCCTAGTTTTCAGTCAAATACATTATTTAATATTGATACTTTCCGTCACCCCTTCTGAACTGTGGTCTTGAACATATGGCAATTTTTAGGGGTGTGTGAAACGGCAGAAATCCATTCTGGTTTCGTGCCGAATTTCAGGTGTCCCCTCCTCCTTCCCGGGTTCTGTTTTTGGGAAGATTCTTCCAAAATGGAAAAGGAATTCTGGATCTCGGATTACAAATCCAAATGACCCCCCTCCTAATCTCCCAAAACCTTCCCAAAAACAGAACTGATTTCTGCTGTTTCGCATACCCCTATTTTTATATACGGTATATCAGTTACATTAAAAAAATTATTATTATTAAAAAAATGAACTTTCTCCTGCAGATTTTTAGGTTTCAAATGGGACCATGCATATAGAATCCCTTTTGTAACAATCCTTTTTGTTCACGAATTGTCCTAAATTGCAGTTCAGTATGACTGTATTTACTTGAGTATAATATGCCACTGAATGTGCCTGAATTTTGAAGGTGCACATTACAAAATATGGATTTGCCCTTGAAGGTAATGTGCTCAGTAGCACAGGCATAGCATGTCAAGGAAACAGGCAGCATGAATGAGGCTATTTGATAAGCCACGTTCCTCCATCTGACCATAGCTGGCAAACTCGCTAGCCTTGTATGACTCCAGACTAGCCTTGTATGACTCCAGACATTCAAAACCGAGGTCAGTTGGGAACCACGTGGGACTGAATCTGAGGGGTGGGTGGGTATGGGACCTTGAGGGCCACCTGGAAGGTAAGATCTGTGGGTAAGCAAACTGGAACTAGTGGGTCAGCAGCCAGATGCCCTTTCTCCTTCTATGGGCAACACGGAGCCCTGAGGCTGCTGCCTCCACCAGGAATATCCTTTCTGCATCCCATGCCTCCCTGGTGATCCAGATTCCTCTGAGCCTTTTCATGCAGGTAGGCTTATGTGCCACATGACCTTGGAGGTGTCTACGGGCAATGCTGGCTCTTTGGCTCAGAAATGGAGATGAGCACCAACCTCCAGAGTCGGACATGACTAGACTTAATGTCAGAGGGGAAAATCTTTACCTTTACCCTAGGCTTATGTGTGTAATTCTAATGAGCCATCAAATCTAATGCACACCTCAGTTTTGGCAATGCAATTTAGCCAAAAAAGTTTGTATTAGCTTGCTATTCTCTCTTCATCTCCTATGAGTTCCAAGGACTGGAAGTATCAGTTTGTGCTTTCAAAGTACAACATTATCACCACTTTGTCCAAAGGGAATACTGCTATGGTTTATCCAAGTAAGCAAAGGTAACAAACCATGTTTTGATTTGGGTTGGACAAACCATAATTTAAACCTTTGGACAAACCATAATTTAAATGAAACAGTTTATCTTATGGGAGTAAACTAAAATAAAGTCACTGGAAATGGTTGCTTCCAGTCTCCTTGTGGTTGTAACAGAGAAGCCGGAGGTAGAAAAGCTCATTGGCCAGGATTCAATCATGCAGCAACAAATAATGGTGTAGGGTTTGGTTTCAATATGATCACGGTATTGAAAATTCAGAGCATTATGTCTTTCTTTTACAATTTTCATGGAACTTGAGTATAATTGTAGATAAATAAAATGCCCCAGAGAAGGCAGAAAACCTGGACATGGGATCAATTGTTTTAGGGATCCAGTCAGTCATGGGATCACATGACATATTGACTATGTCCAAAACATTTCAGGCTATACATTAGGCTTGTTTGATAAAAAAAAATGGTTAAAAACTCGTTTCGGATGTAGGTTCAATTCGGGTGGTGGTTCAATTCTAAAGTCAATTTTGATTTTCACAGAAAAAATGTTCAAAACTTTTCGAAACTTCAGAAATTTTTGAATCCTTCCTTAATGGTTTGAAACTGTTATTTCCTGTTTCACTGGGAGGTCTTCACTTAGTTTTACTCCAGCAGCAAGGGGGGGGGGGGGAGGGGAAGCAAAGGGAGGAAATTCATCCACTCTGGTTTAAAACGGTTTTCCAGGCTGAATCATTTCCAATTCACTTACTGCTTTGTAACAGAAATGGCGGAAAAAACTTCGGAAAAGCAAAGGGACTTCCGGTTTCCTTAAAAACTACGAAATTGCTTAAAGAAGCAAATCTGTCCGAATTTATTCCAAATTACGAAAATTTCGACCGAACCTAACCATGCCTACTATACATTTGATCTTTCTGTTCGATGATTTTCTCTCTCTCTTGAATATATCACAGTACTCTCAATGGAGCATGGATCTGGCTTTGAGATTCTCCATTTAGTAAAAAATCTACTTTACCCTACAGGAAACTACTCTATGGAAAACTATTTACAAGATTTATGAAGGTTGTGTGATGGACTTCTGTCAAAAATAGGTATATAAACTGAACAACACCCAATGATATTTGTGGCTTGAAAGGCAGACTCTTCTTTAGAAATGTGTGCATATTAAGTATTAACACAGTGGCACTCAAACGTTCTCCTGAATAAGTCAATGGTTTCAAAGAAGGCATAACCACTGTGATGTCTAAATTAGTCTACAGAGGAGAACATTCAAAATATGAGATTCTGCTCTTCAAAGAGCAAATGGAGCACCTTGCCATTCTCGACTGTCAAGTTCTCCTTAACTTTCCTTTTTATGGCTCCTCTTCTACATTAAAGGACTATTTCTCTGGTGTGGAATCTGAAGGCTTTCTGGTTGTAAATTTAAATTACTAACTTTGCAGTGATAATTATAGAATTAAAATGGCAAAAATGAGGAGGGGATCCGGTTTCTAGAGGGTGGCAAAACTGTAAATCGATACAATATTAAAGTTCAACACGGCAATTTGTGTGTTTTCAGACATATGTTCTATAATTAATCAATTGAAAAGCCCCGACCATCCCAGTATAATGTAATAATGTATATCTTTCTCTCTATCCTTCCTATGGAACAATACTCATTGCTGTCAACCTCCTTCAATATTTGATGAAGTAACTTTCCCCACACCCCCTTCAAAAGGCATTTCCCTTTATTATGTAGCCTAAGACACCTTAACTAAAACCCCAAATCTGAATATTTCAATAAGGTTGTTTTATTATTCAGTAGATTCATGGAAATTTTACTAGGATGACAGAGAAAATTCCACACCATTCTGTCTCCGCTAATACAGGTACACGGCTTCAGCAGGCAATATTACTAGGATTAGCATAGTATGATGAAATATTTAAAGGAATTTTTTTTCTAAAAACCTAATAAATCAAATGACTGCCAAATGTCATTAAAGTGATGGTCTTTGACTTGAATATGCTTTTCATATTCAAATTTGAAAGAAAGAGATGAAAGCCTGGAAAGGTTACTCAGTTTCAACTAATAACCTCAAGCACTCTACATTCACATGCATAAAAAATGAAATTGCCTCTATTGTCTAATTTTACTTTCGAAACAACTCCTTTCCTCCTGCCGTCGTACAGATATATTAGAAGCGTTTTTAAGTGATATTCAGAGTAATATTGTTCCAAATATTTAACTGGGCTGTCAAAACCAGTGCGTGCCTAGATGGCAGTTTACAAATGAAGTCCAAATGTGGAAAGTATATATAGTGAGACTTTGGCAGAGGAAAATAGATATGTTTGTTTTGGCATTAAGCAAAGAAGAGGAGAACTTACAGAAGTGGGCAAGGCAGGCAAATACAAAGATTGTGTAGGATTAGATGGCATGCCCCCCACCCCCCAATATATTTACGAAATAAAGCTGGACCATGATGTCCAGGTCTCCGTTTATGTACAACCAGCTGTATCCACCACGCGTTGCTGTAGCCAACCTTTCCTTCCTTTTTCTCTCAATTCTTTCTCTTCTTCCTTCAATGTTTTCTTTCCTTCTTTCCTTCCTTCTCATCTTCTTCCCTTCCTCCTTTTTCTTTCCCTTCCTCTATCTCCCCTTTTTTCCTTCTCTACCTATTCTTAAACTGCAACTCTCAGCAGTCCTCCTGATCAATCTATCGACCTATCTATCTAAATCTATCTAATCTGGGAGTTGCAGTCCAGGAATAGGAAATTGGAAATATGCAAGGATTGGGATGCTCTCAAAGAAATCCAAAGAAAAGAAAGCTTTCAGCTTGGAAGCAGTACATTTGGATCATCCTCCTCTCCTAAAGAGCCTGGTCTAGGGGATTCTGGGAGCTGTAGTCCAGAAGAGCGATTGGATTTGCTCTTGTGTGTTTTGATTACTGGGGGAGTCATTTTTTGTGCATGCGCTGTAGCATCTTGTTGCTTTTTTTTTTGCCTTTTAAAGTCCCCTATGCTGTGTTTTTCAGTTTTTTTAGGAGTGATGGTCACTCGGCCTGATAGGTGTTATTGTGTCCAAATTTGGTGTCAATTGTCCAGTGGTTTTTGAGTTATGCTAATCCCACAAACGAACATTACATTTTTATTTATATAGATGTCTGATGAAGCGCTATGGGAGTTCTTTAAAAACTGCAACGGATTGCAAGGTTTTAGTGTCACAATATTACACCTGCATTTGTTCTCATATGTTGGTTAGACATTTTGTTCAGGCTGGTATTCTGGAGCCTTTGAGTAGTAAAGAACAAGCTGATAAAACTATAATATATATTAGATTCAACTTGGGCTGCAATGGAATAACAGTGGAGCATTCACAGGACAAACTAGGGAGCAGGTGGTAAGGACTCTGCTGGGTTCACCAAATGCTACCCGTTTCTCCCTCTAGAATCTGTACATTGTAATTTACACCAACACACCACTGGCTTGTGTTGTGATCTTGTTCATTCATCTGCTTTCAATGTACTTGGATCAAGGAGATTTTAACACTACCACCTTTCCGGAAGAAAAGAAAAGAGACAAAAACCTACATGGAAAAGGGAGCCATTCTTTTTCTGTCCGATTTTTGCTATTTTGACATCTTTGTTGTCTCTTTAAACAACATATGGTTCTCTCCAGGATAAATACAGCCACCTGGAAAGCCCGGCTTGTGCTCTTTCAAGAACGCCAAATGTCAAAATTAATTAAGGGTCCTAAGATCTTAATTTAAGAAAAGTGATTATGACAGTTTTCACTAAACTGCTATTAGTGCAAAAAAAGCACATAAAGGCTATCTATAATGAAAGGAGAGAGAAAAGATGTAAACACACCTAGAGGAAAACGAGACCACCATGGAATAAATTGGTTTTGCGACGATTTGCCTTGTGGGCACATTTGAAGATAACTTGGGAGCTGACAGCGGTAAAAAAAAACTTATTGTGATAATTGAAAGCTAAATTATTACTCAAAAACGATCAAGTGCAGAGGTGGAGGGATGCGAACAAGCAGTTGCTAATTTTATTTTATTTCTGTTGTTGACTTTTGCAGAGCGCAAATGCAAATTTCCAGCTCCTGATGTCTATTTCGAAGGCCTGGAACAAGGCTTTTAATCAATGTATTATACATCAAATTGATAATGTTAACTTCTGATTATTCAAACGGGATGAAATATTCATAAAGAACTGTCCAAAGTTTTACATTTCCCTGATTTTTTCCCTCCCCCTTCCATTAATTATCATGCCTAGAAGCTTTTTTTTATTTTAGCAAAAAAAAGAGCACCAGTCATCATCTTGACTCAACTTGACAAGCTAGCAAGGCCCAATTACGTTGGCACTCTGTGGCACTTTGATGTAGTGGAAACGAAGAGAGATAGGGGCAAATTGTATAGCACATTATGTTAATGACATGATTTAATCCAGCCACTAAACTTTATGTAGCCTGTTAAAAAAGATGCTAACACTAATTATGCCACTTTGGAAAGGGAAAAGAAGGGGACAAGCATTTCCTACCGACAAAGCGAAGCTCATAAATGTTGTAAATGCAATGAAACAAAATGAAGTAATCTATGATTAATTATACATAACAGACTAGAGGAAAAAGAGAAAGGGAAAGGCACGTTGCATTGCTAAATCTTGGGCCAATTTTTGGGAGGTGGGGAGGCTGATATTCCTTTTATGATCACCCCATCTAAGACAAAAATATGAACTGTTTTAATTTGTCACCTGCAAAAAAAAAAAAAAAAAAAAAGGAAGAGCCTAATCTTAAATGGCTTAAACAATACGGTTTGGGATTCATCGGATAATTAGCGAGGCAATCTCCTGATACAATCAGAAGCTGTGTTTACTGAGTCTGAACCGCTGCAGGGATATTTGTGTTACTGATACAAAAAGAAAATAAGAAACTGGATCTTAAGCAGATGTTTGCTTTAATTTTCCTCTGAAAAGGCAACCAGGTATTCCTTGAGAAATGGCTTTATGCAGAGACTGGGATTCTAGATGTAAGCGCATAACTCTTTGCCGCCCTGGACTTGAAAAACCAAAGCCTGGATGTTGAAAGCACATATACACATGGTCACAGCAGCGACAACATCGAAGGAAGGGTTGAACTAGGGATGCCACAGCAGAATAAGCTCTGGTATTTCACCTTTAAGACAGACATACAAAAGTTCTCCGTTAGTGGGGTAACACCTTGGAAATCTGCTACTATAATCACCCCTAAGCTTTTGTGGATTTGATTATTCACAGATTGGATGAAAAATGTTCTCTCTAATTAAGGCCTGATGACCGGATACAGCCCTCTAAGGTCATTTACCTGGCCCTCGCTCAGGGGCAACCTAAGTCTGAAATGACATGAAAACACACAATAACAACAAGCCTATCTCATCAGCCAAAAGCAGGCCCACACTTCCCATTGAAATACTAATAAGTTTATATTTGTTAAAATTGTTCATCATTTTAATTATTGTATTGTATAGGTATAGGGTGGCAACCTGTGCTGGATGGGGTTGTACTCCCCTTGAAATCACAGGTCCGCAGCTTGGGTGTTCTCCTAGACTCAGCGCTGACGTTTGAAGCTCAGGCATCTGCGGTGGCTGGGAGGGCCTTTGTACAATTAAAGCTCATGCACCAGTTGCAACTGTACCTCGTGAAGTCGGATTTGGCCACGGTGGTCCAGGCCTTAGTTACCTCTAGAATGAACTATTGCAATGCGCTCTACGTGGGGCTGCCCGTGAAGACGGCTCGGAAATTCCAAACGCTCCAGCCAGATTGTTAACTGGAGCGAATTACAGAAAGCGGTCAACCCTCCTGTTTAAGGAGCTCCACTGGCTGCCATTTATTTTCCGGGCCCAATTCAAGGTGCAGGTTTTGACCTACAAAGCCCTGAACGGCCACTGAATTGACTTCATTCCTAGTTACTCAAGTAAGGTAAATGTAAAGGTTTCCCCTTGACATCAAGTCTAGTCATGTGTGACTATGGGGGGGGGTGGTGGTGGTGGTGGTGCTCATCTCCATTTCTAAACCAAAGAGCTGACGTTGTCCGTAGACACCTCCAAAGTCATGTGGTCGGCATGACTGCATGGAGCGCTGTTACCTTCCTGCCAGGGCAGTACCTATTGATCTACTAACATTTGTATGTTTTTGAACTGCTATACTGGCAGAAGCTGGGGCTAACAGCGGGTGCTCAGCCCACTCCCCAGATTCGATCTGCCGATCTTTCAGTCAGCAAGTTCAGCAGCTCAGTAGTTTAAGCCGCAGCCTCACCGGAGGCTCCCAGTTACTTCACGGTGAGCCTTAAAATTTATTTATTCGTTTGTTTACCGTATTTATATTCCACCCTTCTCACCCCACAGGGGACACAGGGCAGATTACAATGTACATATACATGGCAAACATTCAATGCCATAGGCACACAACATATATAGAGAGACACAGAAGAAAATTAACATTCCAGCTTTTCTTGAGGGTATTCTGGCCAACAGGGGAGCTGTCACTTCACCGTCCATTTGTGACACTGATGAAGTACTTCCTCATTCTTTGCATGCTTGCTGGAAATTTTTATGGCCTTGTAAATTAGTTAAATTAGCCTCCCCACATAAGTGGTATCTAAATTTCCTACTTGACAGATGCAACTGTCTTTCGGGCTGCAAAAGTTGACAGCAAGCTACACAAATTGGTCGAAAGCTCAATCCGACCTGGGCTGGCTTCGAACTCATGACTTTTCGGTCAGTAGTGATCTTAATGCAGCTGACTTCTTGGTTAATTTTAACTTACATTAGGCCAAAATAGGAATTGTATTTCCTGTATCTGTTGCTGAGATCGTTGGGCAGAAAGTGTTTTTAATATGCTTTTTTGGTTTTCACATTTTAGATACGAAAAGTGGGCGGAAAGTTGTTTTTAATATGCCTTTTTGGTTTTCACATTTTGTATTGCAATGCTTTTGATATTGATTGCATGCAATCTTGGAAACACATTTAGGTTTTTGAAATAAATAAGTAAAATATCACTAAAACATACTAAGGATCAGGACAATAACTGCATCATGAATGTTAGAAACTTCTGTGTATATCATGAACTGTTGAACTGTTAGGTGGAAGCATATCCTGTCTTTCATTTTAAGAGGCCTCGGGGGGTTTACCTCCATACTGAGTCAATATTAAATGTGCTGGAGTTCCTATTGATTTCAAAGAGAGAGATGAGGTACATCTTTAGTAGTGACTTATTGAAATCAATGAGACTTAAAGAAATGGTTAACCTTGACTGAATTATCCCCATTAACCGAAAGTCTCCCGTGAACTCAGGGGAGTTTACTTCCATGTAATGGTCCTAAGTTGCCAGGTGCTCAAAATGAAGGCATGGAAACATTAATTTTTGGACTATATAGCACAGAATCCATCATTCAGCATGGCTACTAGTTGAATTGCTGAGGATTACAGTCAACAAAATAACTTTTGGAAGCTCTGCAAGAGAGCACTAATGTGATTGTCTAATGTGAAATAAACATACCAGTAAAAACAGAAGGAAGTCATACTGAATTTTAATTATCTATATAAATAAAAATGTAATGTTCGTTTGTGGGATTAACATAACGTAAAAACCACCGGATGAATTGACACCAAATTTTGACACTATACCCCTAACAGACCAATGAGTGACCATCACTCATAACCCCCCACCCCCACCCACCCAAAAAATAGCAGAAAGGACTTAAAAGCCCCAAAAAGCTAAATGACGATGCAGAAAAAAGGAAAGGAAGAGTGAGGGAAGGAAGGAAGGAAGGGTAGAAAGAAAGAAACAAGGAGAGAAAGAGGGAGGGAAAGAAGGAAAGAAGGAAAGAGAGAAGGAAGGATGGAAACAAAGAGCAAAGGAAAAAAGGAAAGAGGTAGAGAAGGAAGAAAGGAGAGAAAGAAAGAAAGGAGAGAAAGAGGGAGGGCAAGAAAGAAGGAAAGAGAGAAGGAAGAATGGAAGGAAAGAGTAAAGGAAGGAGAGAAAGAAGTAGGAAAAGAAAAAGGGGGGAGGGAAGGAAAGAGATAGAAGAGGAAGGAAGGAGAGAAAGAAAGAAAAAAGGGAAGGAAAGAAAGAGGGAACGAAGGAAGGAGAGAAAGGGAGGGAAGGAGGGAAGGAGAGAGAGAGGGAGGAAAAGAAAAAGGGGGAAGGAAGGAAAGAGTTAGAGAAGGAAGGAAGGAGAGAAGGAAAGAAGAAAAGAGAAGAAGGAAAGAGGGGGCAAAGGAAGGAGGGAAAGAAGGAGAGAAAGAGGGAGGGAAGGTTGGCCACAGCAACGCATGGTGGGTACAGCTAGTTACCTATTAAAACTTAATAGAGGCAGTTCCAACAGAGTGTACACCATCCCTGACTCCTGGTTTGTCCTTGAAACTAAAGTGAGAGCCTCTCTGGAAGTGTTTATGGGATTTCAGATGATGATTGCATTATCCTAAGTTTTTTTCTCTCTTCTCCTGACTCATGTATTGCACTTCTCCAAGAGAGATGAGTGCAGATAGAACGGAAGAAAAGAAGTAAGGAAGGATCTGCACTCTCACCCACATCCTTTTCCGGAGGTGCTAAGATATTTTAAGTCTTCTTAAATCATTCTGGTTATAATCGAGCGCAACAAAGCCAGAGATTTGTAGTCCCAGCTGTATTTTTGCAGGGCTCATTGGCAATGAGTAATTTTCCTATTTGGCTCACATTGTTCCAGCTTAAAAGAATCTGATGGCACTGAATAAGCAGTTAATCATCATACAGTTCCACCGATTAAAACAATTTCTCTCCCTCTCTAGTTTGGATAGGTGGCAGCATTTCAAAATCCTTGCGAGGGATGATGAATAGACAAGAAGCCAATCAAGCACAAAATATTGCTTAATGTAGCTGGTTACACTCTACGATGTCGCGCATGCATTACTTTCTCCTAAGCTGGCGCCTGACGACTATCATTGGTCAGGTATCAATCACGGCAGGCACACTCTGCAATATTATTATTATTATTATCATCATCATCATCATCATCATAATCATCATCATCATCATCATGTGTTGTTGAAGGCTTTCATGCTCGGAATCACTGGGTTGCTTGCTGTGAGTTTTCCAGGCTGTATGGCCATGTTCCAGAAGCATTCTCTCCTGACGTTTCGCCCACATCTATGGCAGGCATTCTCAGAGTTTGAGGATGCCTGCCATAGATGTGTGCGAAATGTCAGGAGAAAATGCTTCTGGAACATCACCATACAGCCTGGAAAACTCATAGCAACCTATTATTATTATTATTATTATTATTATTATTATTATTATTATTTGAAACACAACAAGATGAGTCCACAGAAGACACTCTGCTGGCTGTTGTAATGGATCACACGTCGGACACTTCCCAAGTGTCTAGGAGTGTGTGATGTATTGGCGAATAATTCATGCAGATCCCAGTAAGAGGTGGCCTTTTGCAGCTGGTAGATGGTAATTTTGTCAGCGCCGATTGTGTTTAAGTGCAGGCCAAGGTCTTTAGGCACTGCACCCTGTGTGCCGATCACCACTGGGACCACCTTGACTGGCTTGTACCAGAGTCTTTGCATTCGATCTTTGAATCCTCATATCCTATCAGCTTTTCCTGTTGTTTCTCTGCAATCCTGCTGTCACCTGGGATTGTTTCATCGACAATACATACTTTGTTTTTTAACACGATTGTGAGGTCAGGAGTGTTGTGCTCCAGAACTCTGTCTGTCTGAATCCGGAAGTCCCAGAGGAGTTTGGTGTGTTCATTCTCTGTAACTTTTTCCGGCTTGCGATCCCACCAGTTCTTTGTTGCAGGCAGATGGTATTTGTGGCATAAGTTCTAATGAATCATCTGAGCAACGGTGTTGTGCCTCTGCTTGTAGTCTGTCAGCACGATCTTCTTGCAGCAGCTGAGGATGTGATCTATTGTTCCATCTGCTTCCTTGCAGAGTCTACATTTGTGATCTGTTTTCTCCTTCTCCTTCTTAGAAACACAACAAGATGAGTCCACAGCAAACAGGATCACTCTGCTGGCTGTGTCTATGGCTGTGTGACGTATCAGCGAATAATGCGTGCAAATCCCAGTAGGGTGGCCTTTTGCAGCTGGCAGATGGTAATCTTGTCAGCACCGATTCTGGAACATGGCCATACAACCCCAGAAAACTCACAGCAACCCATCCATTTATTTGTCTCATGAGCCAACCACAGCATCCAGAGAATTCTTCTCCAGAACTACATCTCGAATGAGTAGTGGCAGTAAGCATTTCCAGGCTATAGTAGTTTTGTTATTATTGTTGCCATTTTTATTATATTCATTTCTATCTAGCTATCACCCCAGAATGGGACATAAAACAGCTGCTATTTTAAATGGTGTATTTTAATATTTAGATAAATGTTTTTAATGTTTATGTATTGTATCCAGGCATTGAATGTTTGCCATGTATATGTTGTGCTCCGCTCTGAGTCCCCTTCGAGGCGAGAAGGGCGGAGTGAGAAGGGCAGAATAGAAGTGTTTTAAATAAATAAATAAAAACTTAAAACACACACACCAGGACAAGAATCATCCCCCTTTGCTTCCCTTTTTATTCAAGCAAGCCTTTCACAAATTTTAAGCGAGCCTTTCGCTTAAAATTTATTTAGAAAACGAGGTGTTAATGAGAGGCGTTTTATCTATTTTTGCCACTGTGTTTTAATTGTGTACTGATATTATTTTAACCTTGTGTTTTTCAAACTGACCTGTTGTTGTATATGACTTTAATAGGATCTTCATATGACCTTTAAAAAATTGTCCCTTGTTTCTTGTATTTATTTATTTACTTCATTTATATACCGCTTTTCTCACCCGGGGGGGGGGGGGGGGGGGCTTCTGACGGTTTCTGACATATTCACGGCAAAATTCAATGCCTAACACACATACGAAAACCCTAACATGAAACAACAATAACAAATAACTATCAATTAAATCATAAAAATGCAATAACATTTACCACTTGTCTCCTATCTTGTTCTGTAGTTTGTAATTCCGTTTCCCACACTTTTCAAGTCCTGTATTTTACACCTATTTCTATTAGTATCGTATATATTTTACTGGCATGTGCCTTATTTCCTTCCACTTTTTCTCTCACTGAACAATGCGATTGGGTAATGATTTTAGTAATGAGACGCCGAGGATTTATACTTTTATCGGTTTTATTTTATTTTATCAAATGTTATTTATGTTTTAATTGTTTTTATGTTATTGTAGGCATTGAATTGTGCCGTTTGTAAACCACCCTGAGTCGCCCTTGGGCTGAGAAAGGCGGTATATAAATATGGTTAATAAATAAATAATAGTAAATAAATTGTCTTTTCAAAGGTAGTGTGGTCTCTTTTTATCATATTAATATTTTCTTTAGTATTGAGATATGCACAAATTGCTCTTATCTGTAGCCATTTTTTTCTGTCCAAGCTATTGTTTAATTCTGTTCTCCCTTACTTTTCCCTTATTATCATATAATTGTTCTACTCTGTCTATTTCTTTCAATATCTGGATATTTCAGTTCCCATTTGATTCTTTCTCCCTATTTTTTGACCATACTCTTGACATTATAAAAACTTAATAACATTTAGACATTAAAACATAAGGTTAATAAAAACATATTAATATAAACAGTAAAATCACATAATCCGAAAATAATAATCCAAGGCCGTTCTAATATCAAATATCAACTGCACATAATTCCTGTTCATTCCTTATTGCCCAAAGGCTTGGTCCCACAGCCAAGTTTTTACTTTTTTCCTGAAGGCCAAGAGGGAGGGCGCTGATCTAATTGCATTGGGGAGGGATTTCCATAGTTGAGGAGACACCACTGAGAAGGCCATGTCTCTCATCTCCACCAATCGCATTTGCAAAGGAAGTGGGACTGAGAGCAGGGTCTCCCCAGATAATCTTAACCTTCGAGATGGTTCATAGAAGGAGATACATTTGGACAGGTTAGTTGGGCCTGAACTGTTTGGGGCTTCATAGGCCAAAGTCAGCACTTTGATTTGTGCTCGGTAGGAGACAGGCAGCCATTGGAGCTGGTGTAACAGGGGGGTTTGTTTACTCCCTGTACCCAGCTCCAATGACCATTCTGGCTGCCACCCATTGGACCAACTGAAGCTTCCAAACAGTCTTCAAAGGCAACCCCATGTAGAGTGTGTTGCAGTAATCTATTTGGGACATAACTACAGCGTGGACTACCATGGCTAAGTCCGACTTCCCAAGGTACGGGCGCAACTGGTGCACAAGTTTTAATTGTGCAAAAACTCCCCTGGCCACTGCCAAAATCTGAGGTTATTTATTTAATTACTTCATTTATATACTGCTTTTCTCACCCGGGGGTGAGTCCCGATTACTCCCAAGCTGTCTTGGATCCCATATAAGAAAAAAAAAAAAAGACAGGATATACATTAAATAAATACAAGCATGGGTCTGCATTACTATTCATGTTATTTGCCTCTTGTTAATACCAATTTTCCAAAATCAGAAGGGGGCTCTCCGAAGGGGATTATTACAAGTATTATTATTAATTTTATTATTATTACTGGTTTGTGTGACCTCCTTCTGCTGATCTGCCTCATTTCCCCCTACTGCTTTACAGCAATGTCACTGTTTGGATGCTCGCGGCCGCTCTTAATAAAACGTTTGAAGATATCCAAAAGGAAAATATATTAAATCTGCTTTGGATACTTATAAGGAAAGATGCATTCATTTTCCTTCTGAAATATCAACTAACCTGATTCAGGCTTGTGGACACTGGACTCGAAACAATACAGTCGTCGCTGTCAGTCACTGTTTCAACACCATCAGCCATGCATTGCTCATCTTGCTCTGTTGAAAAAAATGAACAAACAAACAAATACTCTAGTATTATGTGCAGTTGAGGTTATTAAAGAAAACTGTAAAATGGCATAACCGCTCAGCAAGAAGTGGAAGCAGCTTTAAGTAATGATATATGATTTCTTTTCCTTGCAGACAAAACATGACACTGGGTAATCGATGATAATTAAATGGTTTGCAGGGTTACTCAATTCCTCTTTCAGGCCTCGTTTCACTTGGGCTCAGCATTGGAGAGATGTGATGTTACCAGCTTGGTTACCACAAGAGATGATCATTAAATAACAACAGAGGTATAGAACAAATTCCTAAATCACACAGAACTGTGCTGAGACATTAAGGAGGCAAACTGGGATCAAAGCTTTGGTGACACTTTCTATTCAATGATTATCGAAAAGAAAAACTCCTGTGACTCCCTGAAACAAATTATGGTTATAAGAATAAGATGAAGAGCTTCAAGAGAAATTCAGAACTATGGTGTCACCATTGAGAAGGCCCTGACTTCTTAGGTTTGCTGTTCTAAACAGTTTCATCAGAAGAGTTATGGGTTTATGATTAGGGTGATGGTTTGGAGGCTATTAAGAAACCTCAGTTAGGGTTAAAAGGGGTAACACTGACACTTTGAATATGGACCAAAAATGTATGGGCAACAAATGCAATCATGGCAAAAAATCAGACTTTTTAGCCACCAGCTGAAATTTTCAAACTGCTTTCAAAGATAGTCAAACATCTAGGATGTCAGAAAGTCTCTGAGCTCATTTCTTGTAGAGTAAGCTTTCACAAAAAGAGATATATATTTTTTACATTCATTGCATTGAAGTTCTTGTAAAACCTTTCATATAGAGATGTGATAATGCCTGCACTAGCCCCTTTCTACTTCAGACTCTTTCCTTCTGTCTTTCTGTCTTTCTTTCTTTCTTTTGCATCACGAGTGGCTGCTACCTGCAGACCAAAGCTCCTGTTTTAAAATATTCCCCAGAAAGCTCTCTTCTGAAGTATGGATTGTTGGGCGAGTGGGCTTATTAAGAAATGACCCTCCCCATAAATGCACAGCAGAGTAACTTATTAGCGGCAGCATGACCCAGCACCAGGAGACAAAGTGATACAAAGAACAAAGAACACATAGACCAATGTTATCTCTATCTTAGGAGGCTTTTCTTTACAGCAAAATAATATGGTTGCACTATTTACAAGAACAAGGTTGCTGTAACACAAATAGTTCTTTACACTTCCTTCTTTGCTTCCACGCTGGGCTTATTTGTCATGCAGATAAAAAGCTTTTCTCTCTCGGAGCCTCTTCTCACACTAAACTTACACAGGAGTTTCTCACAGTGGCCTTTTACACACAGCAGCCTTCACACTGGAGCTTCACACACGATGGCCTTTAACCTGGGACTTCTCTCACAGAAGCTTCTCATCCCAGGCCTTCACACACTGAGGCCAACTAACACTGAAGCCTACCTCACACTGAGGCCTTTCTCCCACTGAGGCGAACTAACATTGAAGCCTTCTCACACTGAGGCCTCTCACAGACTGGGGGCGAACTAACACCGAGGGCTCTCACAGGTTGAGATCTGATAACACTGAGGTCTCCCTCAGACTGACAGCCACGAAGCTACAGGCACAACTGCTTTTTCTGAGTCATTGCATCCATTTAACCCTTTCAGTGCTTAACTCACATTTTTGTAATTAAAAATACCTAGTTAATATTTAATCTTTCTCACATGGATCTCACATGAAGGAAGAATATAAAGATATTTTAAAACAGAAGCCAGCTTTAACATTTTATGGAACAAGTTTTGAGATGAGATTCCCTTCTTCCCTTCTTAGTCAATTATTACTAAGCTACGAGTTACTCTTTTAGATAGATGCCACCAACCCCAAGTTAGCTCTAGTCAGGAAGGAGATCAAAAGTGCTGAAACTAGTCAAGAATGTATGCGGCACATTGTGCAGGCTGATAATTACCTTCTGGTTCCAAATCCTCAGTAATTTCAGTTTCATCCCCCGAATAAGCTGAGCTCTGGTCAGCAAACTGGTCTTCGGAGAGCTGAGAAGATTCCTCTTGTTCTGGTTGAGTCTTGCTTGCAGATTTACATGTTCCAATACCTGCTTCAGTTTCTGGTTTGGCCTTGAGAAATATAAGGATTATACAAGCAAAGCTTTGCACATTTGTAGTAATTTCTTTTTTTGTTTTGGGGTGGGTGAGGGTTACAATTATCATTAAGTTTTACATATATCAGTGGTTTCCAACCTTTGGCCCTCCAGGTGTTTTGGACTCCAACTCCCAGAAATCCCAGCCAGTTTAACAGCTGGTAGGAACTGTGGGAGCTGAAGTCCAAAACACCTGGAGGCCCAAAGGTTGGGAACCACTGACATATATAAATGCATCTAATCTCAGAGGACTGATGAGCTCGTATTCTTCAGAGATTGGGGTGACTGATGTAATCTTGTAATTTAACATATATGAGAATTTAGACTAATTTGCTTTTCTGAAGTTGAATCTTCATTTAAATCGGACTTCCTGAGCAGTTGGAAACAACTGGCATATTATCAGCCAATGCTGTGTGTTTGGTACTGGTAGTCCTACTGATTTAGTGCATTGCTGCACAATACTGTTGCTCACAAAAAGAAGGTCTGGGTTATATCCTCGGAGCCATCTCCAACTGTTGTTGGATGGTGGGAGCTTACTATCATGAACAAGAGATAGTTTATGCAATTCAGCCCAGGAAAGGGCAGCCTCTCCATTTTTATCCTCCTGGGCATAGCCCCATACGTGGCTATGGCTATTACAATCACCAATTACTACTGTCCTTTGGTTCCTATCAAAAGTTCTCAGGAGAGGAGAAACAAAACTTTATTTGGGGGGTTGTACATAGAGGTAAACACACAAGAAGCGAATTGAAGTATGCAACCAACCAGCCAACTAAGCAACCAACCAGACCTTTTCAGGACCAGCTATGACAGTGTTTCTCAACCTGCCTAATGCCATGATCCCTTAATCCAGTTCCTCATATTGTGGTGACCCCCAACCATAAAATTATTTTCGTTACTACTTCATAACTAATTTTGCTACTGTTATGAATCATAATGTAAATATGTGATATGCAGAGCGTATTTTCATTCACTGGACCAAATTTGGCACAAATACCCGATACAACCCAGACCTTCTATTTGTGAGCAACATTTGAATACTGGTGGGGTTGGGGGGATTGATTTTGTCATTTTGGATTTGTAGTTGCTGGGATTTATAGTTCACCTATAATCAAAGAGCATTCTGAACTCCACCAACGATGGACTTGAACCAAATTTGGCACACAGAACTCCCATGACCAACAGAAAATGTTGGAAGGGTTTGGTGTGCACTGACCTTGAGTTTTGGAGTTGTAGTTCACTTACATCCAGAGAGTACTGTGCACTCAAACAGTGATAGATCTGAACCAAACTTGGCATGAATATTCATTATGCTCAAAAGAAAACACTGGTGGAGTTTGGGGGAAAATGGACTTTGACATTTGGGAGTTGTAGTTGCTGGGATTTATAGTTCCCCTACAATCAAAGAGCATTTTGAACCCCACCAATGATGGAATTGGGCCAAACTTCCCACACAGAACCTCCGTGACCTACAAAAAATAGTGCGTTTTCTGATGGTCTTTGGCGAACCCTCTCACAGGGGTCTCAACCCCCAGGTCGAGAAATGCTGAGCTATGACTATAGTCTCAATTAACATCGAAGGCATGCCAGTGGTCAAAGAACAGTTGCTTTATGAACTGTGCTGTGATAAGAAATGTGATAAGAAACACACAGGGATAAGCAACAGAAACTACTAAGTTCCGGGAATTATCTTAATGGCGGAAAGACCACATGCATAGTATGGAAGTGCCGTCTTTGTAAAACTGGGCCTCCAAGTCAGAGAACTGATGATGGCATATTATTATTACGATCAATTGTTCATCATCGTCATCTTCATCCATTTATATAGCACCACCATCGCTGTACATGACTCTTTGCTAGCAAAAAAGCAACACAACAGAATTTCTAACTCTATAAATTGTATTAGATATTCCTGCATTAGGAATGTTTTCTGCTGCAGATGCAACTCCCAACTTGGATAGTAGCCCATACTGGAAGTGCTATAGAGGCCGACTCCATGAACCCTAATCTATCTTGGCACTGCACTCTCGGTTCTTTAATATGTAACATGACATGGCTTGTAAACCTGCATAAAAATATCCACTAAAGCATTCAATTTGCAATGCCGAGTTTTCGCTTTGCATTTCTGAGCCGCCCGTGAAACGGAGACTCCATTGAGGGGAAGGAGAAAATGACTTTCCTGTAACTAAGCACAACCTGTCAAATCACTTTCTTTGTGAAGGGTCAAGTCTGCCAGGAAAGAGGAGAGGGGTGGTTTGGTACAGTTCTAACTTCCTAGCCCTATCCTGGTAAATTATTTACTCGAAGAGCGGCTTACGAGATATATATACATACAATATATTATATTATTAGCATGGTACAATATCAGTATTATATATTACTATATCGTATTATACCATGATATTGTAATATTATATGTAATATAATATATGTAATTATAATATCATATTATTATTATTATTGGTATATTATTAGTAATATTACATGTAATAGAAAATATACAATTATAATGTATTATTATTAGTATTATATTGTATTACATTATAATATTATAAATGCTATATGTATATACACTATATTATATTACATTATTGTATTATATTATATTTATCTGTTAAGATTCCCTTTGACATCCTGGATTCAAGATGATATTCAGCTATAACTAACCTGATAAAATTGACAGAAAATACTAGATTTGTTGAGTGCTTTCAAGTCATTTATTGTTGTTGTTGTTGTTGTTGTTGTTGTTGTTATTATTATTATTATTTCATAGCCCAATGCTCAGACCACTTTATCATGCTAGTGCTGAGACACTAAGTCACTTTTATCAAATACTGTAGGCATGCAGTGCAGCCTTCTGAAGAAAAACTAACTCATATTCTCCAAATCCAGACAGACAAGAATGAAGTTTCTAACAACACTTTCAGTTGCTCACAAGCTATAGTCCTGGGACCAGATTTTTAAAAAATCAATGTTTGAAATCCCAAATAAATGAACAGACTGCCCAATCAATTGATCTTTTTCCATTTCACATAGAAAGAGAAATACAAATAGAATTGGTTTGAAGGCAGGTGGACTTTAGATGACAGCATACCTGAGGAATGTCTGACACAATGGGCTTTTCATCTTTAGCTTTCTCCTCAGTGTCTTTATCAGGATTCTAAATCATTAGGATTAAAACATAGAAAATAGTTTATTACCCTTTGCAATATGAAAAACATTCCATACAACATACAGTAACCTTGAGTTCTACATGTAGATTCAATAGATCATGGAAACATTTGGGTAAACACTTACATGAGCATACGCTCTGGTTACATCCCGAATAGATTACTGTAACACGCTCTACGTGGGGCTGCCTTTGAAGATGGTTCGGAAACTTCAGCTAGTTCAACGGGCGGCAGACAGATTACTAACTGGGGCAGCATAAAGGGAGCATACCACCCCTCTGCTATGCCAGCTCCACTGGCTGCCGGTTCATCTCCGAGCCCAATTCAAAGTGCTGGTTTTGACCTATAAAGCTCTATACAGTTCTGGCCCAGCTTATTTGTCCAAACGCATCCACCCCTACGTCCCACCTCGTAATCTAAGATAATCCGGGGAGGCCCTGCTCTCACTCCCGTCAACAGCACAGATGCATCTGGCAGGGACGAGAGACAGGGCCTTCTCGGCTGTGGCCCCCCGCCTATGGAACACACTCCCAAATGAGGTAAGATCTGCTCCCTCCCTCCTGGCTTTAAGAAAAAAAAATAAAATCATGGTTTTGGGACTAGGCCTTAGGGCAGTAGAAGTAAATGTAAGCAGCATCTCAGAAAGACAAGGACTGGAATGGCGATTTGACCGACTAGACTGTTTTATTGTTTTAATGATTGTTTTATTGCTTATGGATGTACTGTTTTTAACTTGATTTATGTCTAATTGTATTGTAAAATTGCAATTGTTTGTACTGGCATTGAATTTTGCCATTACTTATGTGTAAACCGCTTTGAGTCCCCCTCGGGGTGAGAAAAGCAGTATACGAATACTGTAAATAAATAATAAATAAATACACCTTCCTCCATTCCCAACATACTGCCTCCCCTGACTAGATATTAGGCATATCATGATATCAACACACCCAAGAACAAGCCAAGTATTGTTCAAGGTAAGGCAAAGTAATCAGAGGAAATCCTTCAAATAGTGGCCCCCAGGAGGCCTATATTGTTCTAACATCGCTTTCAAAATAAGACAAAAATATCTTCACTATCTTGTCATGTTAATCTATTGTCATCTTATTTTTTTGACCATGCAGTGACTTCATATCTTATATATGACTTTGCTTTTCTTCTTTCCAAATAAATAAAACATCAATTGATTTAGACTTCCTTCAATATTAGAGCCAAGACTAGAAGAAGAACAGCAGCTAAGATAATAACATTGTCCATCGTAGAACACAGGCTATTAATCCTGGATTGTGGGATGTAGCTTCTTGTTGAATATTATTTAGATTCTGGGCAAAAGGATTTGGTAACAGTCTTTGGGACAGTGTGCTTTGATCTGTTATCATCAGCCCCTATTTTATATAGTGAAATCTTGAGGATGGTAACTATCACAGGGTAACTTGGTAGAAAAGGAAGGCTAAGATGTTACTTCACGTTGTGGGAAAAAAATGAGCTCAGCAAACACAACAATTCAGAAAAAAAATCCATATTTACCGTATTTGACAAAGCAATCAGATCTACAAATGACACCTTCTTATCCACTGCAGCTGTACGATGTCTAGGTTTAGGCTGTGGCCTCTAAGGAACAAGAGAAATACATCAAAATCAGTAATGTTCACCAAAGTACTGAAGATACATGACTATAAGCCTAGTTTTCAGCCCTCTTCTAGGCTGAAAAGGCCTCCCTTATTCAAGTCAAAGTTATTTATTATTTTACTCTGTTATTATTATTATTACATTTATTAGTTTACTCTATTTTTATTATTATTACTAGCCGTCCCCTGTCATGCGTTGCTGTGGCCCAGTCTGTGTATATGTGTTTTGTGTGTGTATATATGCATATATGTGTGTATATATTTGTGTGTATGTGTATATATGGTGTGTTTGTGCATATATGTGGTTTTGCGCATGCGTTATAATGTATTTTTTGTTTTTTGGGCCTTTTAAATCTCTTATGCTGTCTTTTTCAGTGTTTTATGAGTGATGGTCGACTGTTGGCCTGATAGGTGTATTGTGTCCAAATTTGGTGTCAATTTGTCCAGTGGTTTTTGAGTTATGCTTATCCCACAAACAAACATTACATTTTTATTTATATAGATTACATTTACATTATTTTACTCTATTATTATTATTATTATTATTATTATTTTATTACATTTATAATTTTACTCTATTCATTATTATTATTATTACATTTATTATTTTACTCTATTATTATTTTTATTACATTTATTATTTCATTCTATTTATTATTGTTATTATTACATTTATTATTTTACTCTATTTATTATTATTACATTTATTTTACTCTATATTTATATTTACTCTATTGCTGTTATTACATTTATTATTTTACTCTGTTTAAATAATAACCCACTGATGCCTCAACTAATGTAATTTATTGGTATCTATATTATTTTGAAATTTTCCAGTAGCTGCTGTATTTCCCACCCTCAGCTTATACTCGAGTCAATACGTTTTCCCAGTTTTCTGTGGTAAAATTAGGTGTCTTGGCTTATATTTGGGTCGGATTATACTAGAATTTATATGGGTATTCCCTCTGTTCATTTACATGATGAGTAGGTTTACATATGGACGACCAATTTAGACACATGGGAATAACTGGCTCTCTCCTCCCCCTAAAATTGATCTCAAATCCAAAACAGCCTGGAATATGGTATTCACAATGCCTTCTGTTCCAGACTACTGAATTTGGGAAGCTCCATTCTCAAACATCTTAATGTAAACCCCAGTAAACATCCTGCAGAACATTTGCTATCCTATTGGCAGATTACTCCAATAGGCTTTCAGAACTGAAGGTTTGTAAGTAAAGAACTTTTATGAGGATGTAGTATTGTTTTAAATGCCGCTTCCTATCTGTTTAAATCACAGATTAATACAGATGGAGTATCCATTATTTGAAATGCTTGGTACTCCCAAGAGTTTGGGTCCCCCCCCCCCCCCCCAGATCTTGGAGCACCTTGTCAATAGGTACATAGTGTTTTGGAGATGGCACCTCAGTCTAAATCCAAAATTCATTTATGTTTCATATACACCATGTCACATAGCCTTAAGGTAGCTGAATATACAATATTTTAATCATCCTGTGTGTGAATCAAAGTTGGTGTGCATTAAACCCTAAGAAACAAAGGTCTTGCTCTCCCAGCTACCCAAGTGGACAATTTGGGATTCTACAATCTCCAGTAAGAGATGCTCAGCCTGCATTGCTAGTCATTTAATTCTATTTCAATGTTGACTTTGTTTTTAACTATACCGTAATCTGGAGAAAAGGCAGGATGTAAATAAGGATAATGATCATGATGATAATCCGGCTCTGGCCCAGTGTACCTGTCTGAACGTATCTCCTTCTATGTCTCACCTAGGAATTTAAGATCTTCTGGAGAGGCCCTGCTCTCGGCCCTGCCCTTGTCACAAACGAGACTGGTGGGAACGACGGACAGGGCCTTCTCAGTGGTGGCCCCCCGCCTGTGGAATTCACTCCCCGGGGAAATTAGATCATCGTCATCCCTCTTCTCTTTTAGAAGGAATTAAAAACATGGATATGGGACCAGGCCTTTGGGTAATCTGGCAGACTGACAAGGAGAATGACAACAAGAGCTTTGGAACAGACTATGATAAGCTGAATCGATTCACTAATTACAGAATTTGGTGAAACGATGGCCACCAGGTTGGCTTTTTTCTATTACATTTTATGGTATTAACTTAACATTTTAATTATTTATAATTACTGTTGTTGTGTATTTTACTGTGTTGAATTGTAGGCATTGAATATGTGCCGGCTGGAAGCTGCCCTAAGTCCCCCCCTAGGGGGTTGAGAAGGGCGGGGTAAAAATACCCGAAATAAATGAATAAATAAAATAATATACCACTGCCGTTGAAGTGAACAGAGGTGTCAGAAGAGGGCCTTCCCCTTGTCCCTTCACTGGTTTCTCATTCTGGATATAATGCGACAGGTCTGCTGCTACAATCGAACCAGGTGGTTGTAGATAGGAAAATTTCCATTTCAGCTCAATGCTAATTGTACCGGTGGAGAGGCCTTCGGAATCTGTTAGTTCAAAGGTACCTGAAAACCCAAGCACGAGAGCAAATCAATGACTTCATCTTCTTAAGGTTCAACATATTGACTAAACAGATCCCTCTACAATATTTTCAAGCAGCTAAAACATTTTTTCATCCAATGCTCACATAGGATATGAAGCAGGGCCGCTAAGTATTTGGTACTTTCATCATTTACCTCTGTCTTTCTGTTACCCAAATATGGGCTTTCAAAACGACAAACCAGCACCCTCACACAGCACTCAATGAAGCACAGCCATAGACAATAAATCAATAGATCAGTGTAGACATATAGATTCTATAGCTTCAGATCTTCTATGGAAAATTATAAGACGGGTTTTCAAATAAGTTCAAAGATATAAGAAGAAAGCAAACTGGAAGGCAGACGTGGTTCTGCACCAGACGGAATAATTATGTTTACGTTTCTGAGGGTGGCTTTGTAATTTCAAAGGATATCTTTGACATTTCACTTGGGTCAAGGGAATTCTATAGCTTGTGCACCAAGCCTGAAACAGTCTTTCAAACAGAGTATGTTCATGCTACACAGTGGACAAAATAAACATGTGACAACTGAAAGTCACCCATTGTGATTTTATAATCTGAACCTATATGTCAGTGTTTCACAACCTGGGGGTCGGGACCCCTGGGGAGGGGGTCGCGAGAGGGTTTCAGATGGGCCGCTAAAGACAATCGGAAAACACATATTTCTGATGGTCTTAGGAACCCTGTTGGCACAGAAGGCTGAAGATCTTTCTGCCTGTCCATCTTTTCCTTTTTGAAAACAGTTGGCGAATCCTCACACCAAAAGTCCTCCTCTGCTGTGATTGGCTGGCCTCTCAGACCCTAGCTTAGAATCATCCTAGAGCAGCATTTCTCAACCTGGGGGTCGAGACCCCTGGGGGAGTCGAGAGGGGGTGTCAGAGGGGTCGCCGAAGACCATCAGATAACACAGTCTTTTCTGTTGGTCATTGGGGCTATGTGTGGAAAGTTTGGCCAAATTCTATCATTGCTGGGGTTCAGAATGCAATTTGATAGTAGGTGAACTATAAATTCCAGCAACTAGAACTCCCAAATGTCAAGGTCTATTTCCCCCAAATTCCACCAGTGTTCACATTTGGCCATATTGAGTAATCTTGCCAAGTTTGGTCCAGATCCATCATTGTTTGAGTCCACAGTGCTCTCTGGATGTAGGTGAACTACAACTCCAGAACTCAAGGTCAATGCCGACCAAACCCTTCCAGCATTTTCTGTTAGTCATGAGAGCTCTGTGTGCCAAGTGTGGTTCAATTCCATCATTGGTAGAGTTCAGAATGCGCTTTGATTACAGATGAACTATAAATCCTAGCAACTACAATTCCCAAATGACAAAATCAATCCCCCTAACCCCACCAGTATTATAATTTGGGCGTATTGGGTATTTGTGCCAAATTTGGTCCAGTGAATGAAAATACACCCCCCATATCAGATATTTACATTACGATTCATAACAGTAGCACAATTACAGTTATGAAGTAGCAACAAACATAATGTTATGGTTGGTGGGAGGGTCACCACAACAGGGTCGCGGCACTGGGAAGGTTGAGAAACACTGCTATAAGTCTATAGCCACCATCACTCTGTAGTTTCATCTGAAGTGTTACCATTTTGACCATTATCTATGTACTTCGAAGTAAGCCTCATTGTCTCTTCATTGCATTTTTTAGTCCATGTAAATGAGCTTAAGATAGCAGTTGGATGGCACATTCAGTTATTCTATTGCCCAAGCTACATAAACATAAATGGCGTCTTGGAAATATCTTTGAGCACTGCTTCTCAGACTATCTGATGTGAAGCACCAACAATAATTTATTCCAAATGTGCCATGGACTAGAACCATATTTGTGTCCATTGACCTCAACTGTTTTCTTCTTTCCTTGGAACCCAACATGGATCAAAGGTCAAAGACCCAGAGGTCAGCACTGGATCACAAATGGTTGGATCATCTGCCATTCATTTTTGTGGAGGCTCTTTCAGCCCAAGGGTCAAATTCAATTTCAGAGATGTTCTTGGGACACTACATACTAGTAATGATAATTAAATAAAACTTTATTTATACCGGCCAACATCCCCCAAGGGATTTGGGGTGGCTCACAAAGCACTCAGAGATGAAAACGCACAAAATACAACAAGTGAATAAACAATAAACAACCCAAAGAAAAAAGGATGGGATCAAAAGTCAGTTTATTTTAGCTTTACGATCCATCCTGCCAATAAAGTAAGTCTTAGGAGACACATTTCTGATTTGCTTTAAAATATGCAAAAATTGGGGAACAATCAAACAACGGTGTCACGAGAAGGTATGGCCCTATACGGCAATGTTTCTCAACCTTGCCACAATGCCTTAATATAGTTCCCCATGTGGTGGTGACCCCAAACCATAAAATGATTTTCGTTGCTACTTCATAATTGTAATTTTGCTACTTTTATGAATTGTAATGTAAACATCTGGTATGCAGGATGTATTTTCATTCACTGGGCTAAATTTGGCATATATACCCAATACGCCTAAATTTGCATACTGGTGGGGTTGGGGATTGATTTTGACATTTGGGAGTTGTAGTTGCTGGCATTTATAGTTCACCTATAATCAAAGAGCATTCTGAACTCCACCAACGATAGAATTGAACCAAACTTGGCACACAGAACTCCCATGACCAACAGAAAATACTGGAAGGGTTTGGTGGTTATTGACCTTGAGTTTTGGAGTTGTAGTTCACCTCCATCCAGAGAACACACTGTAGACTTAAAGAATGATGGATCTGGACCAAACTTGGCATGAATCCTCAATATGCCCAAATGTGAACACTGGTGGAGTTTGTGGAAAATACACCTTGACATTTGGGAGTTGTAGTTGCTGGGATTTATAGTTCACCCACAATCTGAACCCCACCAACGATAGAATTGGGCCAAACTTCCCACACAGAATCTCCATGACCAACAAAAAATACTGTGTTTTCTTATGGTCCTCTGACACCCCCACATGATGTCCCTCAGGTTGAGAAATGCTGGTCTAGGGCCAGAAATTGACCTCAAGATAGCTGGACTTGTAGGCTGAGGACAGGCATGTAGCTGAAGCCCCTCAAGCCCCCCCCCCCCCGAAATTCTCATGGTGGTTCGCGAAAAGGCCTTACTGGTGCATTATTTAAACTGTTATGTTTATTCATATCATGATCTGATCACCATACTCAATATATCCCATATGCATGGGGGTATTGGGGTAACGATACAAAAGGTTTGCTAGGGTAGACCCACTTTCACTCAGACTTAGCCCCCCCCCCCAAACAAACTCAACCCCCCCTGAATCGAAATCCTGGCTACTGGCCTGGCTGAGGATAAAGAAATGTATTTAATAAATAAATAAAAACATCATATCTGTACTTGGAAAGCTGGTGTTAACATCAATGCTGCTACTATATGCCCAGGATCTCAATTAAGTTACAGTTGAGCCTCCAAGTGCTATTTTATTATATAATTTGTACCAAAAAGAAAACAGGATAGCTCCTTACCTGAAATGTATCTATCATGTGCTAATGAAATTAAAGGCACGTTGGCTTTTCCTATATAAACCCCGTCTTCAGTTTCATTATCATCAAAAACGTACAGACTCAAGGATTCAGCTTTCAGATAGCGGTCAAGGTCCACATTCATTGACACCGGGAAGCACGCGTGATCGGCAAATTGCGGTTGGTTGCTGCTAGGAATGATGGCGGTATCGTGGTCGGCGAAATCAAAGAACTTGTAGACAACATAAGGACTTGGCTGGAGGCCACTCATTCGGCACTTCAGACTGCTGCAGCATTTTATTGTTATGTGGAGCTCATTTAAGTTTCCATCTGTGGAAGGGCTGGACTGAACCGGATTGAGCACTGGCTGTTTCAACAGGAGAAGGAAAAACATCAGAAGAGTGCAAGACCAATAACAAGCCACGAGAGTAAAGACAAAGATCCATTCAGAGAAAAAGTATTCTTACCATACATCAAGGGAACCACTGACCACATAGGGAAGCTGATGAAGAAACACAACCTACAAACAATCTACAGACCTACGAAGAAAATCCAACAAATGCTACGTTCAGCAAAGGACAAGAGGGATCCTCTCACCTTAGCAGATGTCTACCGTATGCCATGCAGCTGTGGACAAGTCTACATAAGAACCACAAAATGCAGCATTGCCCAGACACGAATCAAGGAACATGAAAGGCACTGTAGACTAATTCATCCAGAGAAGTCAGCCATAGAAGTGCACTTGATGAACAAGCCAATGACACAACATATTATTTGAGAACACAGAAGTGCTGGACCACTCTAACAATGACCATGTCAGACAACAACAATAACAACAACAACAACAACAACAACGATCTTTATTTATACCCGTGAGTTCCCGCTGTTAGCCCCAGCTTCTGCCAAGCTAGCAGTTTGAAAACATGCAAATGTGAGCAGATCAATAGGTACTGCTCCTATGAGAAGGTAACGGCGCTCCATGGAGTCATGCTGGCCACATGACCTTGGAGGTGTCTACAGACAACGCCGGTTCTTCGGCTTAGAAATTGAGATTATTACTATTTACTTCATTTATATATCGCTTTTCTCAGCCCTTGGCTGAGAGCATCAACCCTCAGAGTTGGACACAACTGGACTTAATGTCAGGGGAAAACCTTTACCTCTAATGTCCATAAACTTAATTAAGCACAATTAGAATTATTTGGCTTGCCTGGTCCTTTGTGTTCATTGTTATGTATCCCAGGGCTTTGGCTCGTTCTTTATACAATCGGATTGCTTGGTCCATGGGGACTTTTAACCTGGCCCAGTATTCCACTGTGCCATAGTTTTGGATCTCTCTTCCAACGCCTGAAAAGACAAATACATTGTACAAAAAAAAAAGGGAGTCAACTCTTGATCCAGTTCTGAGAGATCCCAGTCTCAATTCACTCAACAATCCAAAGGTGCTCAATGTAATTTCCACTGTTTTTTGGTAACAAGACACTCCATTAAAGTACAGAAAATCCAACCCTCCCTAGTAAAGTCTGGCAACTACACTCAACTTTGGAAACCCAGATGAACTGTGAAGTAACCTCTGCAGAAGGAGAGCTGACAGCATACTATTTTATTGAGAGAGATGCTTAATAAAAATGGAAGACATCGAAGGGGAGGGGAGCTGGAGCTTTGAACAGATTGTCTAAAAAGATCACGATTTTGGCACAAAAGGAATAGGAACAGATCCTCTGGAATTGGACTGCACTATTAATGGGGAGGTTGAATGAGATTTATGATCTTTATTTCATCTCGGGCCTTAGGCTCTGTTCCTCAAAAAGCAAGGAAAAAAGTTGGATCAGTCTTTACTCCAGTATTAGAAAGCAGTCCTGCCTCCTTCTTAATGATGGTTTAGAAATGTGTAATTCAAAACAACATCTGAATATTCCCTGCCTAAAAAACCCCCAATGAAATTGAAGTCATCACCATAAGCCAACTGGAGACCTAAGGGCACGCCTTAGACGTAATGTGATGTCTGCACAGGCTCTCAGCATTGTTATGGGAATGCTTTCAGTGATTGATGAAGAGACTTATGGGCAAGTAGGAGAGAAGTCTTCTTAACATGCTCGTGTTACATCCCGAATAGACTACTGCAACGCACTCTACGTGGGGCTTAGTTTGAAGACTGCCCAGAAGCTTCAACTAGTTCAACGGTCAGCAGCCAGGTTGCTCACCCGAGCGACGTACAGGGAACATACAACTCCTTTGTTACGCCAACTCCACTGGCTACCAATCAGCTTCCAAGCACAATTCAAAGTGCTAGTTTTAAACTTTAAAGCCCTAAACGGTTCTGGCCCAGACTACTTGTCCGAACGTATCTCCTGCCATGTACCGTCACGAAGTTTAAGATCCTCAGGAGAAGCCCTGCTTTCGATCCCATCACTATCGCAAACACGGTTGATGGGGACGAGAGACGGTGCCTTCTCAGCAGTAGCCCCCCGCCTATAGAACGTCCTACCTAGAGATATCAGATTGGCCACCTCCCTCTTGTCTTTTAGAAGGAAAATCAAGACCTGGTTATGGGACCAAGAGTTTGATCAGTGAGCAGCAAGTGGAAGAAGATCACACAACTTATGGCAATGAATAGACCCGGACTGGCTGTTGGATTTTAATTTTAATGGATGCGTCTTAATTAATTGTTTTAATTGTTGTTTTAATTTTAAATATTTTGATTGTACTGTGGTTGTTTTTATGATGCTAGCATCATATGATGCTTTTGTTAGGCCGCCCTGAGTCCCTCTTCAGGGGGAGAAAGGCGGAGTATAAATATAGGAAATAAATGAATAAATAAAAATAGGCCTCAGTCTGAGAGAGCCCTCAGTGTGAGGAGGCCTCTGTGGGAGAAAGACCTCAGTGTGAGGTAGTCCTCATTGTATTAGTAGATCTCAGTTTGATGTGAGAAACTTCGGTGAGAGAAGCCCCAATGTGAAGGTTGTTGTGTGTAAAAAAAAACTACTGCGTGAAGCTCTTGTGTAACTTCAGTATGAGAAGAGGCTTTGTGACAGCGAAGCTATTTATCTGTATGAGAAAGAAGCCTAGCATGGAAGCAAAGCAGGAAGTTTAAAGAACTTTGTGTGTGTTATGGAAACCTTTTCTTTTTGTATAAATAGTGCAACCATATTATTTTACTATAAAGAAAAGCCTCCAAAAGAAGATATAAAATTAAAGATACAATATTAAAAAATAAGTAGGTATTTTTAATTACAAAAATATTAGTCAAGCACTGAAGATGTTGAATGGATGCCATGACTCAGCAGAAGCTGCAGTTCTATATAAGCAGGTGAGCCTGTAGCTTAGTAAGCCTCTGTGTTAGTTTGCCTCAGAGGGAGAAACATCTCAGTCTGTGAGAAGGCCTCAGTGTGATGTAGGCCTTAATCTGTGAGAGAAGCCTTGGTATGAGAAGGCCTCGTGAGTGAAGCTGCAGTGTGAAGATTAAACTTTATTTGTGTCATGGAAATCTTGTTCTTGTAGATAGTTCAACCATATTATTTTGCTATAAAGAAAAGCCTCCTACTGGAGATATAACACTGGTCTCTGTGTTTTTGTTCTTCTTATCACTTTTGGCTACTGGTGCTGGGTCATGCTGCTGCTAATAAATTAATCTGCTGTACATTTATGAGGGGGGAGTGGGTCTTTTGTTAATAAGCACACTCTTCCAGCAATTTCTACCTGCAAATTCATTCTATTGGGAATGCAAGGTCAAGTCTATACACTTCTCTTACCAATACCAATAGGAAATGGTTCAGCGATGTAAGTTTGGACTGTTAATTGGATTGATGTTTTCAATTAGGTTGCATATTATGTTATTCTTTTTTTAAACTGTAGCTGTAGTTGCATAAGATATCTATAACTGGGAAATGATGACTATAATGGACATTTGATATTTTCATAAGATTTACTGAAAGAAAACTTTGCCTGTGCATGGAATGTTCCAACACAAATATTGGCAAATATAATAAGCAGAGGCATCTGTTCATCTGTTTTTTAGATGACTCAGTAGTATTTTACAGTCTGCTGGCCCTAGATCTACCAATCTGAATGACAACTGTAAGGAATGTATCTATTTGGTTCGGGCCAATAATAACAGATAACTTTCTAAAGTAACACCAAAACAAAGAGCATGGAAGATGGTAGTGCCTTCACTTGCCATGATACCAAAGGTAGGCATAATAATAATAATAATAATAATAATAATAATAATTTATTTTTAGACCGCCCTATCTCCCCAGAGGGACTCAGGATGGTTTACACATACAGAGACAAATATTCAATGCCCAGCATATAGCAAAATATTACAGCAGTAGATCAAACTGAGATCTAGTAATATAATGAGGACTACCTCACACTGAGGTCTTTCTCCCACAGAGGCCTTCTCACACTGAGGGCTCTCTCAGACTGAGGCCTATTTTTATTTATTCATTTATTTACTATATTATACTAATAAAATAAAATAAAATATCTAAATAAAGACACAGCACAGCTAATCAATAAACAAATACAAATTAAAGGCATAGTCATCAATAATACATAGGGACCAAAGGACAACTTCCTACCTCTAATGCAAGCCCAAATTACTGTTTTTGTAATTCCTTCTCAAAATGGCAGCAGGAAGTGATGTCATGTCACATCTTGTCACCATTTTGAGAAAGACTGCAGAGGAAAACAGAGGGTAGTAGAATGAGAGTGCAGGTAGGGATGGAGATGGGCATTTCCCCCATGTTTTCAAGCATATGGTGATATTTCTGCATGGTCTGGGGAAAAACTTAATTGAAAATCAATTTATATTTTAAGAATTGGGGGGTTGGAGGAGTGGGTGGGTTTCAGAGGCTGCAAATTTGAACTCTATGGGGTACATGAACCCCATATGTTGCATTACATTATATGAGGCAAACTATTCTAATCCATGGACTAGTTTAAAGCACTGAGTAGGCATGCTCATTAATTTCTAATACATCTTCCTTGTCTCAACATGAAGAAATTCCAGTTCATCAAAAGTCCTAGATTGATGCTTGGTGCTATAATTTTTTAGGTTCTCGTACTTATAAACAGTATTGCAACAGACATGACCAAAACTCACCCACTAAAATGGCGGAACCGTAGATTCTCCCATTCTGTTCCAACATCTCATGGAATCTCAGCTGACAGGCAGCGGTTGTCTCAAAGTCCATGCCATAGGCGTGGTGGATCTCCAACGTCGCAGTGTTTTTCTGCAGATACTGCAAAAAGAAATCATCCATCCGTACAAGATACTGGGAGGTAAAGTTGTAGGTTGGGTTAAGGCCGCGGATGATGGGGGTTGTCTGAAGTTCGAAATCATAGAAGGCATAGGTACAGAACGTTGCAGGCTCCTGGTCCCCAAAGGACTTGGCTGCTTCGGCAGAAAAGATCACTCTGCCGATGTGGATTTCAAACAAGTTCTCTCCTCGCTCTAAGTGGGTGGTTTCATTGAACTCATCGACAGGATCATCAGGCAGGATTTCTGGTCTGAACTTGTATTGCTTGGTACCATAAGCAATATCCTTCAGCTGGGCTACAAAGTAAAAAAAAAAAAAGATGTGCATGGGATTTAACTCATTGCAAACTCCCACAAATCTGATAATTCTAGACGTTATATGATACTAGCTGTACCTGCCACGCGTTGCTGTGGCCAACCTTCCCTCCCTCTTTCTCTCCCTCATTCTCTCCTTCCTTCCCTCTTTCCTTCCTTTCCTCTTTTTCTTTCCCTATTTCTCTTCTTTCTTCCATCTCTACCTGTTTCTTTCCTCCCTTTCTTTGCTCTTTGGTTACATCCTTCCTTCTCTCCTTCCTTCCCTCTCTTTTTCCTTTCACTTTTTTATTTCCTTCTCTCCTTCCTTGTTTCTCTACCTTTCTTTCTTTCCTTCCTTCTTTCCCTCCTTCTCTCCTTCCTTCCTCCCCCTCTTCATTCCTTCCCTCTTTCTCTCCTTCACTCGTTACTTCTTGACTGTCCCATTTAATATTGTATTTATATCTTACATAGAAAGAAGGAAAAGGAGGAAGGAAGGAAGGAGGGACAGGAAGGAAGGAAAAAGAAAGGGAGGGAGGGAAGGAGGAGGGAAAGAAGTGAAGGAAGGAAAAGAAAGGAGGGACAGGAAGGAAGGAAGGAAGGAAGGAAGGAAGGAAGGAAGGAAGGAAGGAAGGAAGGAGAAGGAAGGAAGAAGGAAGGAAGGGAGGAAAGGAAGGAGGAGGATGAAGAAAGGAGGGAGGGAAGGAAATGAAGGGGAAGGAAATGAAGAAAGAGAAAGAAGGAGGAAAGAAAGGGAGGGAGGAAGGAAGGAAAAGAAGAAAAGGAAGGAAAGGAAGAAAGAAGGAGGGACAGGAAGGAAGGGAAGGAGGGAAAGAAGGAAAGGAAGGAGAAGGAAGGAAGAAAAGGAAAGAAAGGGAGGAAGTAGAGAGAGGAAAGAAGGGAAGGGAGTGAGGGAGAGAAGGAAGGTCCTTCAATCAAGCACCATCGACCTTCCTCGCCTCCTCCTCCTCCTCCCCTTCTTCCTTCCCTGCCACTCATCCACCCTTTCCTCTTCCAACAGGGAAAGGAGGAGGAGACTGCCCTCCTGACATAGCAGAGAAAGAGAAGGGGCTCCATGCGGCAAGCCTCCACCTCCACTCCCATGGTGCCCACTCTCGCTTGTGTGTGTGTGGCCATACACGAGCAGCTGGCTCCTTATGCTTTAACGGCCGGCTGTTTCCCTGCGAGGAGAAGAGGGCATGGGCATGGGTCTCTTTCTGGGCATGCAGTTTCTCCTTTGTGGACATGCAGTTTAGAAGTCCTTTCTGCTTTTTGTTTTCGTTGTTTTTTGAGTGAAGGACATACATTGGCCTGATAGCTGTATTGTGTACAAATTTGGTGTCAACTCCCCCAGTGGTTTTTGAGTTCTGTTAATCCCACAAACGAACATTACATTTTTATTTATATAGATAGAATACAAAACAACAAAGATGGCTCCTGTTTCATAAATCTGAAGGAACCTCGGACATTTAGTTGATTACAAGACACTAGAAAAAGTACTAGGCCTCAGATATTGGATCTTGACCTTTTGCATAGAAAGCTGGTATGCTCTCCCTTGTGGCTATAACTATTCCAGTGGGATTGAGGAAATTATTCATTTCCCACAGCTCCTCATCATCTTGTCCAGTGGCCATGTTGTATACAAGACTCTGGGAACAAAACTTCAACTTTCTACCCTTCCCTAGCAACTTATTTTTCAATACAACTAGCTTGAGCACACGGCATTACCTTGGTTATTTGAAAAAGTCAATTTTTAATTGTACATAATGCATAAGGTTGTGGGTGAACTACAGCTCACATCATGCCAAGTTAATCCCAAGAAACTCCCATCCGTACTTATGTTGGGCAAGTTTGCTCTAGATGCATTCATCTAAGGGTTCAGTGTGCTCTCTGGCTGTAGGGTAAACTACAACTCCCACAATGGTAAGTCAGTCCCCTCAAACCCCTCCAGTAGGCTGAGTTAGTTTCCCTGGCTGTGGGTGAACTACAACTCCCAGAAATGAAGATCAGTTCCCCCCAAACCCCTTCATCAATCCAATTTCAGCATATCAGGTATGGGTGCCAAGTTTGGCCCAGTTCCATCAGTGTTTGGGTTCACAGTGCTTTCTGGATGTAGGTGAACTACAACTCCCCCAATTCAAGGTGAATTTTCCCTGAAAGGCCTCCAGTATTTTTTGCTGGTCATGGGGGCTCTGTGTGCCAAGTTTGGTCCAATTCCATCTTTAATGGAGTTCAGAGTGCTCACTGTTTGCAGGTGAACTATAAATTCCAGTACCTACAACTCCAAAATGTCCAGGCCAATTCTCCTCAAAACCCACCAGTATTCAAAATTGGGGCTGCCTTTGAAGACTGTTCAGAATCTACAAATGGTCCAAAGGGTGGCAGCCAAATGGCTCACCAGAGTGGCATACAGGGAGCATACAACCTACCTGTTAGGTCAGCTCCACTGGCTGCCAATCTGCTATCGAGCACAATTCAAAGTGCTGGCTTTAGTCTAAAAAGCTCTAAATGGTTCTGGCCCATCTTATCTGTCAGAATGTATCTCCCTCTAAGCATCATGGAGTTTAAGATCATCTGGGGAGGCCCTACTCTCGGTCACACCTCCTTCGCAGGTGCGACTGGCGGAGACGAGAGACAGGGCCTTCTCAGTGGTGGCCCCTGAGCTGTGGAACTCCCTTCCCAGCGATGTTAGATCAGCCCCCTTTCTTCTGACCTTCCGCAAGAAAGTGAAAATGTGGCTTTGTGACCAAGCCTTTAGAGAACTTGTGCGTTAGCTAGACTTGGAACAATGTGCAATGACCATTGGAACAGCCCATATTACACTCATGGATTACGTATTTAACTCTTATTTTATTGTTTTTAAATGTTTTAATTGTTTTTTTTAATTCTATTTTAATATTTATTTAAGTGTACATTGTGTTTTAGGTAATCAAATTGTTGCCTGTAGGTAAAGCTGCTTTGAATCCTCTCCGGGGCGAGAAAGGCAGGATAGAAATGTAGTAAATAAATAAATAAACAAATAAATATTTGGAAACTAATTGTTTCATCCCCTTTTATATATATTTGTATAAGACAAATCTTTCTTCCTCCACTGAAACTAGATGGCTGATCACCTTACCTTCCAATTTTCGGATACGCATGGCTCTAACGTCAAGAAGATGGACATACTGTTCCAGTTTTAATTCATAATCTTGCTGCAATGCCTCCATTTTATGTGTCACAGATTCAACCTCGACCTGAAAAATGTAAAGAAGGGTGGTCATCATCAAATTTTCAAAGGGCTGCCACATGGAAGTTTATCCCCCCCCCCCCCCCCGCCTTTGCTCTAACTGGCAAGATTTGAACCAATAGATGCAAATGAATCTATTCCATACATCACACCTTGTTACAAATTATATGGTCATCTAAGCACAATTTTCAGGTCTCTCTCTCCTGACTGGCTTGAAAAATATTTCTCAGTGATAAAGTATTAAGAGTTGAGTCATATTTCTTTTTAAAAAAGAACTTACTGCAAAATTCAAAATTGGTTGGACATCAGTTAATGAAGATTAGTTACTGCATGAAATCTTATATTCATCCATCTTAATAATCAGATTGTACCCCATCCCCACAAAAAAACAATACTAGCAGTCAACTGCACAGTAAACGAATTAGCTACCTGATAATCTTTGTTAATTTTATGCTGTACAATTAACATATTGCGTGTCTTTTCAAGCTCTTGAACGGTTTCTGCGTGGGTTGCTTGGAGCTCACGCATGGAACGCTCCAAGTCCTTCTGGATGTCGTCTTCTACTTTCTCCAAAAACGTGAGGTCTCCGTTTGTCTGCTGCCTACGAACCTAAACCGCAAAAGTTGACAGTGGACTAATTAGATTTTTTTGTCTTGAAAGTTTCATGTTTAATTGAAACAGATGGACTTCTCGCTTCCTAGCACTGAAATAAATCTGTGCTTGGACCCCAATCCTGCCAATTTCTCAATGCTTCACGGGAGACAATGAAAGCAACTAAGAACTACTTAATAATTGGATTTTGCTGGTTGATGCAATACATCTTTATTCAGAAATATGTCCAAATGAGTTTAACAGGATTTGGTCATTTCAAGAAGAGCCGGCATATCACTAGTAACTAAGGGCTGGAAGCAGTAGTCGTCTGCATGCCTACTACTCAGTCAACTTTAAACCATAAATTTTAAATTTACCTTCTATTACTACGGTATTTTAATCTTTGTGTTATATGTATTTTACTGCACTGTTTTAATATATGTATTGTATTATATGTGTTTTATGTTTTGACAGTGTTGTGCTTTACCTTGAGCCATGAAGAGAAGCAGGTAACACATAAAAATTATTATTATTATTATTATTATTGTTATTATAACCTACTCCCAGGTTATGGTTCCATATATCATGGTTAACGTACACTGCAACCTGAACTCAAATGGAGGAGATCCCTGGCTTTAAATGCAAATTCTTTGGGAAAGTCCTATGGAAGTCAGTGGTCCACAGGAAACTTGAACACACATAGACACAAAATGTACATTGTAAATTTGTGTATATTTACTCAGAATTAAATACTGCTGTGTTTAGTAGGACTTACTTCTTAGGCAAGCATGTATAAAATTGTGTCTTTAGTGAACTTTCTCAGCCTGGGTTTCCATTTGCCATTTGCAACATTGACATAATAATAACTTGGTACAATGATATCTTAGAAGGATGTTGCAGTAACTACAAGATACTGTGAGAAATATTAAAAATTAACTAAGCACTGAAAGGGTTAAATGGATGCAATGACTCAGCAAAAGCTGCAGTCCTATATAAGCAGGTATGTCTGTAGCTTAATAGCCATCAGTCTGAGGTAAACCTCAGTGGGAGAAAGGTCTCAGTCTGTGAGAAGATCTCACAATGTAAGGTAGGCCTTTGCCTGTGAGAGAAGCCTCGGTGTGAGAAGGTCTCAGTTTTAGTCTCTGAGAGGTTTCTTTGGGAGAAGGGTCTCAGAGTGTTAGTAGGCCTCAGTATAAGAAGACCTCAGTATTAGTTCACCTCAGTCTGTGAGAAGTCTCTGTGAGAGAAAGGCCTCAGTGTGAGATAGGCCTCAGTGTTAGTAGGCCTCAGTTTGAGAAGGCCTGGTGTCAGAAGCTTTGGTGAGAGAAAGCTCCAGTGTGTGAAGGCTGTTGTGTGTAAAAAGCTACTGTGTGAAGCTCCCGTGTAAGTTCGGTGTAAGAAGAGGCTCTGTGAGAGTGAAGCTGTTTATCTGCATGAGAAAGAAGTCCAGCATGGAAGCACAGAAGGAAGTATAAAGGACTTTACTTGTCTTATGGAAGCCTTGTTCTTGTAAATAGTCCAACCATATTATTTTACTGCAAAGAAAAGCCTCCTAAGGAAGAGATAACATTGGTCTGTGTGTTTTTGTTCTTTTTTTCACTTTGGGCTACTGGTGCTGGGTCATGCTGCTACTGATAAATTACTCTTCTGTACCTTTATGAGGAGAGTCTTTTGTTATTAAGCAGTCTACACATAGATACTATGTGTAGACTGCTTTGGATATTCTAACCACTATAACTAAATATTATTTATATATTATTAGGAGTATTCATAGAGTATTTGAGTGTGCTATGTTAATGGAAGCCATGAAAAAAAGTACTATACAAAATTGAGATTTATCTATACTTTCTGAATAGAAGTAGCAATGTTATCAGTAAGGGGTGGATGGGAATCTATTTAAGTATATAAGCAGCATAGCCTTTTCTATTCCTTCTTTTTTTCTTTCACATCATTGCAATTCCGTTGTAAACAGCAGAATTACAAACAAGGAGGAAGGTGGAAATGCATTTCCCCACATGGTGCTTTTATAAATAAACAAGTAGCCAATGTTAGGGTACAGGGAGGAGAGAAAATGCTTATGTTTCCAGAGTGTAACACTTTAGTTTGGCATTGGCTTTGACATCCTACAGAATTATTGTTATATCCTTCAGGATCTGTAAACAAAATTTTGTTTTGATCCGACCTGCAGCGGGACAATGTGAGAACAGGAAAGGCAACTGTTAGTGCTCTAAGCCAAAGACGGAAGGAAGGAAAATATCAAGCAAAACCATGTAAACTTAAGGTTAATTCACTTTCAATGTTGCAATGAAATATGCAAGGAAACTGAAAAAGTTCTGCCCTGTCCTCTTTCAGTTTGCATTTTTCCATTTCCTACTGAAATGGAAGAGCAACGTTAACGGGTAGGTACAAGCAAGAAGCATTAGCTGGTGAAAGGAGCACGAGGGAAGGCTTTGTCGAAAAGCCAGGCCTTGTGAGTATAACATTTTATGAGGACCAGAGAGTTTGAAAAGGCGGCAGGCAACAGTTTCTGCTAAGTTACCTTTATCAGCATGAGAGCCTCGCTGAGTTCAGCCACGTCGACGTCGCTCTCCTGAAACGGAGACAATCAACAGGAAGGCATTGTTCAAGGGGAAAGAATGAATTATGGAGCGAGGCAGTGAGACTACACCATGCATTCACACCCGAACATGACATTTCGCTGGATTATCATGAATAAGTAAACTCTGTCATATCCCTGCATCCTTTAGCCTTTGCTTTTAAGAAAGGAGTATTTGCATACAATATGGAAACCTCCCCCAACAATCTCTGCCTCTGTCCTTTTTCGAAGGAGAAGACAAAGAAGAATAGAAAGTTCACCTTGGTGAAGAACTTCATGCGGTTCTTCATTTCGTCCAGCTGTTGCTTCTGCTCCAGGTACTGCAAACGCAGATCTTGGTTCTCCTGGGCCAGTTTTTCATTTTGGTCTCCAGAAGGAAAGACAAAAAGACAGGTCTTAGTAGAAACCAACAGGAACTTATTTATTAATTATTTATTTACAGTATTTATATTCCACCCTTCTCACCGCGCAGGGGACTCAGGGCAAATTACAATGTAATAATAATAAGCCAGAACAACAAATCACAAAACAAAAAAATACAAATTGCAATAAAATAAACAATATAACATTAAAGTATAAAACATCAAAGCAGATAAACAATATACACAGGACATAGAAACCAAACATAATGACAAAGAGGGGGCCGCATGTACATAAAATGATTTAAAAACTCAGGGTGAGATAAAGGGGCAGAACTATTTGTAAGGGAGAACTCATAGAGACACAGGGAAATAAACAAACCTTTGTACAAGGTGGGGGGGGGGGGGGCTCCTGGGACAAGAATGTTGAGGGAGCAATAGCATAAAATTATGTGACTACTCTCCAAAAGCACAATGGCAGAGCCAGGTCTTGAGACTCTTTTTAAAGGTTTCTAAAGTAGGGGCTTTCCTAATCTCTCCGGGCAATGAATTCCAGAGTCGGGGGGCCACAGAGGAAAAGGCTCTCTCTCTCGTACCCACAAGGCGAGTCTGAGAAATTGGCAAGGACGAAAGGAGGGCCTTCCCCAAAGATCGAAGAGTTTGGCCTGGTTCATGGAGAGAGATACGGTCACGAAGGTAGACGGGTACATATACATGGCAACATTCAATGCCATAGACACACAACACATATAGACAAACAGTCAGAGGCTATTTAACATTCCAACTTTTTCTGGCCACCAGGGGAGCTGTCGCTTCACTATCCATCTGCGACACTGATGAAGTACTTCTTCATTCCCCGCATGCTTGCTGGAGATTTTTTATGGCCTCATAAATTAGTTAAATTAGCCTCCCCACATAAGTGGTACCTAAATTTCCTACTTGACAGATGCAACTGTCTATCAGGTTGCAAAGGTTGACAACAAGCTATACAGAATTGGTTGGAAGCTCACTCCAACCCAAGCTGGCTTTGAACTCATGACCTTTCGGTCAGTAGTGATCTTAATACAGCTGACTCCCAGCCAGCTGCGCCACAGACCCGGTGAGACTAAGCCCAACTTGAGACAAAGCCCAAGTAAACCCTACTCTACTCTTCCATTGTACCATTCCTACACACATTTACCGCAAATGTACTTATGAAGCCCCTTGGAAGTGGTAGGACTGCACAAGATTTCGCTATTCTACCTGAGTGGGAACCAATCTCTGCAATGAGGCAAAGTCATTAATTGCATTTTGAAATCTAAGAAAGCCCCTGGAGAAGACATTATTCCTCCAAAACTCTTCAAGAAAATGCTGAATGGTGGAGCCCATTTCTTGCTAGCCTATTTCCCAAGATAAACAGCCCGGGGGAAATGCCACGTGGGTGGAAAATGAGCATTGTATTTCCTATCTATAAGAAAGGTGGTAGGAATGACCCTCAATTAGCTTGGTCAACATCACATCAAAGCAAAATAATAATAATAATAATCAGCATCATCATCAGCATCGTTTTTATACCCCGCCACCATCTCCCCAAAGGGGACTCAGGGAGGCTAACATGAGGCCACGCCCAAAGATACAATACAACAAAATAAAATGCAAAAAACAGACAACAAAAACTACATCAGATTAAAATACATACAATAGCAAAGTAAAATAAATAAAGCAAATTGACATAGCATGAAATCGGACACAATGGGCAGGCCAAATGGACGAGGTAAAATGATGAAACTCTGTATGAGATAGGAATAATAATTAAAAAATGTAATTGAGAGGAGCCCCAAAAAGGATGATCAGTGGGGCTAGGCTTTCTGTTTAGGAAGGGGGAAAGTGAATCATAGGGGCAGCACGGTAGATAGAACAAACAGAAATGGGATAAATGGTCACTCTCCAAAGGCACATCAGAAGAGTCAAGTTTTCAAATTTTTCTCGAATATGCTCAACACCACTTATCTAATGTGTTTTCAGATCCAAATAAGACGTCTCAATATTTACTGTTTTTTAATTTAATTTTAAATGTATATCCACACACTAATATTTACTTGTTTTTTTTAAATTGCTTTGTTTTAAATTGTCATTAAATTGTGTGTTTGTTGGCTGCCTTGAGTCCTAACAAGGACAAAGGTGGGTGATAAATAAAGTTAATATTACTACTACTAAAGTAAAGGTAAAGGTTTCCCTTGATATTAAGTCTAGTTGTGTCCAATTCTGGGAGATGGTGCTCATCTCCATTTCTAAGCTGAAGAGCCAACGTTGTTCATAGACACCTCCAAGGTCATGTGGCCAGCATGGCTGCATGGAGTGCCGTTACCTTCCTGCAGAAGCGGTACCTATTGATCTACTCACATTTGCATGTTTTCGAACTACTAGTTTGGCAGAAGCTGGACCTAACAATGGGAGCTCACCCTGCTCCCGAGATTTGAACTGCTGACCATTTGGTCAGCAGGTTCAGCAGCTCAGTGGTTTAACCCACTGCACCACCGGGGGGGGGGGGGGCACTGCTACTGCTGCTGCTACTACTACTACTACTACTACTACTAACAATAATGATATTCTAATAATCAACACCTCGCTGTTGGCTTTCATTATTCTTCATCATGGGGATGTCTCAAAATTCAGCCCTTCAGAGCCAGTTTGGGGGATGCATAAAGGCTGCCTTGAGGATAGAGAGATCAATTTTCCAGGCAAGAGACATCTTTATACATACACTGTCAATTCAGTCTGCATATATTAGTTTAAGCCACTAGCCTTTGCACTAGCATAAAATACAAGGGTTTATTTTAGCATTTAGGAGACAATAACATTGATGCCTATAGGATCTTTTAGGGCTTCTTCTGTCTGTCTTTAGGGCATAGGTTGCAGTTCCTTTTCCTCCCTTGTCTCCCACTTTTTCTAGAGTAATTGGACACAGAAAGAAGCTTGGTGCCCTAGACATAAATATTTTAATGTTTCAGAGCCATATTGTTCAATGTTATCATAGATATAATGTGTATCTCTATGTATGTATGGAATTCTGTAAAGATTATGAATTTTTTTGGTTTGCATATAATTTGGGCCATGGTCTACAATTTAATTTAAGCAAGGACCATGAAAGCTTTAAGATGACTCTTTGTCCATATCAATTACGGCACAAACCTTTGGGCTGATCCATTCTTTTTGGGTGAAAAACAAAGGATTTACACTCCATCACAAATAAGGTAAGATGCAGAAAGAAAGTTTTTGGATCCTTCATAGAAACAATCTTAGACATATAGACCCAAATCCCATTGTTAGTGCCAACTAGAGTAGACCAGTGGAATTAACAGATCCTAGATGTTCATTTACCAAGCTCTCAATTATTTAATGGGTTTATTCCTGCTCGAACTAGCAACGTATTTCAGAAGTCTTGTGTGAAACTAGACTAATGGATCTATACAGCTACTTGTGTAACTTGATCAAGATTGTGCATTGTGAGCATGCAGCAATCTTCTCCTGCTACTATACACAAACAGGGAACTTAAGAAAACAAAGATTATGATAATCGCTTGCTAAAACAAACAGCTGTCAAAACCCGCTCATGCTAGTCCCATCATCTGTAATCAATATGCATAGGGTGCTGACCTACGCACTCATGCTAAAAAGACAAACAAAATAAAGATTCTTAAACCTGCAATTAATTTAAACATTAAACTGCATTTAAACCTTCCTAACCAAAAGAATGACAAAACCTGAAACTAATCTGCTCATTGAGCTGGGAGTGGAAGGCAAGGGATGGAGAGAGGGCGAAGGGGAGCAAAGCAAAGAGCCAAAGTGGTTTGGCATTATCTAAACCAGTGTTTCACAACCCCTAGGGGGGTTGTGAGGGGTGTCAGAGGGGTCGCCAAGATCACCAAAAAACACAGTATTTTTGTTGGTCATTGGGGTTCTCTGTGGGAGGTTTGGCCCACTTCTGTCGTTGGTCAGGTTAGGAATGCTCTTTGATTGTAGGTGAACTATAAATCCCAGCAACCCCAAATATGAAGGTCTATTTTCCCCAAACTCTACCAGTGTTCACAATTGGGCATATTGAGTTTGGTCCAAATCCATCATTATTTGAGTCCACAGTGCTCTCTAGATATAGGTGAACTACAACTCCAAAAATCAAGGTCAATGCCACCAAACCCTTCCAGTATTTTCCATTGGTCATGGGAGTTCTGTGTGCCAAGTTTAGTTCAATTCCATCATTAGTGGAGTTCAGAATGCTCTTTGGTTGTAGGTGAACTATAAATCTCAGCAACTACAACTCCCAAATGAAAAAAAACCAATAACCCCACCAATATCCAAATTGGGAGTGCCAAATTTGGTTCAGTGAATGAAAATACATCCTGCATATCAGATATTTACACGACGATTCATAACAGTAGAAAAATTACAGTTATGAAGTAACAACAAAAATAATTTTATGGTTGGGGGTCAGCACAACATGAGGAACTGAGGAAGGGGTCATGGCATTATGAAGGTTGAGAACCACTGATCTAAACGAACATATGACATTTTCAAATGGCTAAACTGACAGGATAGAAAAGAGAAAGGAGAAATTCTCCTGATTTGTCAACCAGCTCAATTAGAAGACTAGTCCACTTCTTTGAATCTTGAAATACCACTGTGCCAGAGAGAAAGGTAACCCTTACCGCTGACAATACTGTGAAAGGGTTTCTTAGTTTATTTGTTTGCTGGGTATAGAGAATCTTTTAATCATGGCAGCTCCCACATAAAGTAGTATATTTTTCACTTGCTTTTCAGTTTGGAAAAATATCCAAGTTCTGCGACTATGGGTCTACCTTAATTGGTTTTGGACACGGCAACCAACTAAACTTAAGCTCCATATCATTCCCCTGCTTGTCTAAACCACAAAGGGTGAGAGGAAGGACCCTGTAAAACTCTAAGAAGCCCAAGGCAGCATAGTTTATGGTGAGGCATGCCAGGTGCTGCCGTATCACAATGTCCATAGGCCAACATGGTTCCATAGGGATAGACAAAATAGGAAGGAAGAGGTCTCCTAGTCAAAATTGGACATTCTGACTAAGGGTGCATCTATACAATAAAAATAATGCAGTTTGACACCATTTTAACTGACATGGCTCAATATTTCAAAATCATAGGAGCTGTGATTTTTATAAAATCTTTAGCCTTCTCTGCTAAAGAGTGCTGATGTCTCTCCAAGCTACAACTCCCACCATTCCATAGTACTGAGCAATGGCAGTTTAAGTGATGTCAAAACATTACTTTTCCAGCGTAGATGCACCTTGTGTCTCTGGAAATCTGCTGACGGCCAGGTATGTCAGAAATATTAAATATTAACTAGCTATTTTTAGTTACAAAAATGTGAGTCAAGCACTGAAAGTTTAAATGGATGCAACAACTCATCAAAAGCTGCAGTTCTATATAAGCAGGTTTGCCTGTAGCTTAGTAGGCCTTTGTGTAAATTTGCCTCAGTAGGAGAAAGGTCTCCGTCTGTGAGAAGGCATCGCAATGTCAGGTAGGCCTCAGTCTGTGAGAGAAGCCTCTGTTTGAGCTAGGCCTCAGTCTGTGAGAAAAGCCTCTGTGTGAGATAGGCCAGTTCTATATAAGCAGGTGTGCCTGTAGCTTAGTAGGCCTTGGTGTTAGTTTGGCTTAGTAGGAGAAAGGTCTCAGTCTGTGAGAAGGCCTCGCAGCATCAGGTAGGCCTCAGTCTGTGAGAGAAGCCTCTGTGTGAGGTAGGCCAGTTCTATATAAGCAGGCGTGCCTGTAGCTTAGCAGGCCTCTCTGTTAGTTTGGCTTAGTAGGAGAAAGGTCTCAGTCTGTGAGAAGGCCTCGCAGCATCAGGTAGGCCTCAGTCTGTGAGAGAAGCCTCTGTGTGAGGTAGGCCAGTTCTATATAAGCAGATGTGCCTGTAGCTTAGTAGGCCTCTCTGTTAGTTTGCCTTAGTGGGAGAAAGGTCTCAGTCTGTGAGGACTCGCCTCGTGAGGAAGGCCTCAGTCTGTGAGAGAAGCCTCTGTGTGAGGTAGGCCTTAGTTTGTGTGCTATGCCTTGGTATGAGAACGCCTCGTGTGTGGAGCTCCAGTGTGAAGGTTGAACTTTATTTGTGCGATGGAAACCTTGTTCTTGTAAATATTGCAGCCATATTATTTTGTTATAATGAAATGCCTCCTAAGGAAGACATAACATTGCTCTGTGTGTTGTTGTTCTTTTTATCACTTTAGGCTACTGGTGATGCTGCTGATAAGTTACTGTGCTGTGCATATATGAGGAGGGTCTTTGTTAATAAGCCAACTCACCCAACAAGGCACATAATACTTCCATAAATAGGACAGAAAATCTAACCTGGTACAAGGGAGATTCCTATGTTGTTGGATATACAACCTTACCAAGTTGGGGGAAAAATAACCATTCATGTGCACATCACACCCTAAGCTTCCTTTCCTGCAATATACCTCGTTCCACTTTTATTCTGTCCAGGATGTTATTTTTATCTACCAAATCGGACTTTAAGGCAGCCTCGAGCTGAGCAATCTCCACCTTCAGCTGCTGCTCCTTCAGCTTCCATTTCTGGTCATGGGTCACACCGAAGGCACTGAGGGATAAAAAGAAGGAAAATAAGCCAAGCATCAAAGACAAAAGAAAGAGATCCACAAATGGCGTGTGAAGAACGCTCAGCAATCGACCCCAACAGCAAATAATGAGAAAGGGAGGTGGGTTAGAAGGAGGAAAGTCATTTTAGCGGCCGAGATCATTGTCATCATGTCTTAGGAATTAAGCAAACACATGCTGGTCTGCTGCTGTTGAAACGGAGGCGCCTTTCTGAGGCTGCGGTCATGGAAGATGAAAGGGTTTGTGGGATGAGCAACAGGGCTGGCCTCAATTTAGAGCCAGAGGAGCTGGCAGACTCCAAACACTGGTGGGGGCTCGGGGAGGAATTCAGAGCTCGATTCCAGAGGAATCCGCCACTCAAAACCTCAGCAACAGACTACTGACAGAACCATCTTTTCCACAGAGGACCGTCTCCATGTACAAGAGATTTGATTTCCCACCTGATCTGGTTTTTAAAGTGGGAGGGAAGGGAGGATGCCCGAGGCCAGTTGCCTGTCCAAAGGAACATCGGCCACAAAGGAACGGCCATTCTCCCATCACAAAATGGGTCTTCTGTAATGTATTAAAAAGCCTTTGTACTCTTAAGCCAACTTTATAGCCTTAAACCAAAAGATCTGTGTTGTTAACATGGCCAAGAAGGCAACAGCACGGTTCTTGAAGACCACGAAAAGGAGGAGAGGAAAATATGGCCCAGAAAATACAAGATTCAGAACTTGAAAACCAGCATGGATGTTTAAAACTACACTTTTTTGCATCCAAATGTCTTGTGTGTTATGAGTTTCTGTGTGTGTGAGCTCCCTCTGTCAGCTCTGGCTCCCCATGTGAGAACATGAGAGAAGCCTCCCACAAGGACGGTAAAACATCAAAAAAACATCCTGCCGTCCCCTGGGCAACGTCCTTGCAGATGGCCAATTCTCACACACCAGAAGCGACTTGCAGTTTCTCAAGCTGCTCCTGACACGGAAAAAAAACCTCCACAATGAATTTCAGAAGTTATATAAGAGTCCATACTATTATTGAATGCAGATGTCGGAAGCTATAGAACAAATAAAGAAATCAGATTTTTAGATGTTAGTTCATTGCTACAAAGCCTTTGAGTTGATTATATATAGCCTAAGCCCACATCTCCTTGTGTGAACTTGCTCTTGTCTTAAGTTTCTTGGAAAACACTTTGTCTCACTCCCAACTCCATCACAGGTATATTTTGTGAAGGCATTGGTTTGTTTGCCGAAAGCTTCTCAGTTATTTGTAAAGTCAATTAAAAACACACACAGTTTTTGTGAAACTTCCATAACAAGGCCTTTGAAGGTGATTTTTACTGACCACAGGTGATCAAGTGAGTGGCCAAGTACATATCTGGTTCAATGCCATGCCGTAATTCCCTGCCTGTTCTTATGCAATTGCTTATAGATCATCCTTAACTGCTTGGCCTGTGATCTTATCCTTGAAGAACTGACCATGCTCTGCCTTTTGGCATCGTATCGGCAAAACCGCATTAATACTCATGACCTGGAAAGCATGGGACATTCCAGCCATGATCTGGACAGACAACATGTTCTTTCTCATTTCCCGTTTCCCAGATCTATTAAATGGGAGTAACAACAAACACCTGGAAATAGCTTTTGTAAGAATGATTTGAAAAAGCTGCAACTGGGATGAGTCTCAAAATGGGTAGGAAGATAAGTTTCAACTTCTTGAGGTGCAGAGTTGTGTGGTAAGTGTTGGAGTTCAGCCTATGATTGTGTTTCAGGATCAGAGTGCTTTGGATGTGAGGAATGATGTAAATGAGGTTCAAGATGGCAATGGTTTGGTCAGTGATATTGATGCAGAGAATGACAGAGAGGCACCTGTTTCAAGAGTAGTTTCCAATGAGAATGTTCCTACACAGGGTATAGGGATGATGGTTTACTCCCTGAATTGCTCCCAGAGAGTTCCCAGGATTTGGGGCCTGAAAACAACTTGGCACTTGCAGGGACTAATGAGCGTATAGACAGGCGGGTCGAAATTAGTCAAAACAGACAGTTCGACCAAGGCCCTCGGTGTTCTGCCAGGCTTTGACAGATAAGGATGAGAGGCATTCAGGGAAAATGAAACTAATTTCTGAGTGCTTGTAATGGCTTAATGTGAGGATATATAGTTCCATGCATAGGAAATATAGTCAGATGAAGCATCATTTTAGAATCCTGCTAAGTTCTTGCTCTTTTCATGGTAGCCCTACTTGAAAAATCATGTTTAAGGATTTCTTGCTGAATGGTTTGACCCATTGTCTCTGGTGATTACCTATTCATGCCTTGGATCAACATTTCCCCGTTTCTTTGGATTTTATTAGAGAAGCCTGGACTTTGATTCTGAACTTTGCTGAACTATACCTTGGACTAATTTGTTCCTGCTTATCTTCTTACCTAATTGGATTTACCTATTCCCTTAAAGTGCTTTTTCTACTTTACTGCTTTTATTTATCTTCAATAAAAAAAGGATTGTTTTCCTACTCAATGTGTGGTGTTTTGAAGTCAGAGGGATACTCCTGTTCAGGAGTGCAACAGTATGATCACATCTATGGTGTGTATTTTATGTCTGTTGCTGTTGTATGCTTTCAAGTCCTTACTGATTTATGGGACCTTTGGAAGCCAAAGGGCACGACTTGCCTACAGTCATCCAGTGGGTTTCCACGGCCAAGTGAAAAATCAAACTCTAGTTTCCAAAGTCAAAGTCCAGTGCTCAAACCAATACACCACACTGGCTCCTAAATTAACTTACACATTCTTTTCAGTTGCTGAATAAGTTCATTGAGTTCAGTTTTAACAGCCCTGTATACATTTCCAACCTTGGAATCTGTCCTTCGTTAAAACTCGGAAGAGCCTACAACTCCACTTTCTCCAAATCCACATAATGCTAACTTTAAAGGAATACAAGATCATTCCAAAAATCAATATGCAGTTATCATCTCCTTTACATTTAGGACTGGATTCCTCTGGAATGTCTTTGGAGTTCATTTAGAAAAAAAATATCCTGCTACATTTTGAAAACCATCTGGGTTTACAGAAGGGCTGGTTATGCAGCAGATGGTACGCAGGAGGACTGGATCAGTATTAGAGGGTCAAAGGAAAGCAAAGGCTTGCAACTCGCATTCCTAAGGAAAACTGGCCTCTTGGATTTCCACAGTCATCTGATCAGAACACCAAAATTATTATTGATTATGAAATACTAGTTGAGCTAGACATACTGTTGATGTTTGGATAAGAATTTATTATTTTGGGGTTTTGTTTTTGTTTGACGATACCTGAAGGAGGGAACTGATGACCACCAATAGCAAAAAATGTGCATATATGGTCATTTGTTTACTTATTTAAAAATTAAATAAGCTTAATGTGTCTTGGCCTCTATCAAAGCTGATCTTCTTTGGGGATTACACTAATAAATAAAAATACAATTCCATTATATTGTGTTGTCCTTTACAATATGTAGCACAAGCCCTTTCCATCACCATATTGGCAACCCTGTGTGAAAATTAAGCTTTTTTCCAGGAGCGCACAATAATATGTTGGCGTGGTTCCTGCTGCAAATACTACAGCAATTTGATTTTTGTGAACTCTTACACAAAACGTCTGGATCTGCAGCTCTTAGGCCCTTTCCACACCGCTGAATAAAATCCCGCATTTTCTGCTTTGAACTGGAATATATGGCAGTGTGGACTCAGATAACCCAATTCAAAGCAGAGATAGTATATTCTGTCTTGATATTCTGGGTTATATCTGTGTGGAAGGGCCCTGAAACGAATGGGTGGATTGAACAAAGGTATCTGATAGATTTCACTTCCCCTCTCAATATTCTTGTCAATTTAAAGATAGATAAATGTTCATTTAAATATTTTGCAGAGAAAATGGGAATTTAAATACTGATGTTGAATGGCTCAAGATGGCAGGCTCATGCAGCAACAGGACAGAATGGAATTTGGGGGGGGGGGGGATTGGCAAAAGTCAGAAGGAAAGACTAGCTCACTGATAAAGAGAGTAGCAAGGAATGGGAATGACACCCTTATGAAACTCCATAGGATCTCTATATTCAACTTAGATTTCAGATAAACCAACGGTAAGCTTTCTATACCTCTAAGGCAGTGGTTTCCAACATGTGGTCCGTGGACCACCAGTGGTCTGCAAGAATGAAAATACGGTCCATGGCCTCATCATTACTACACGGTTGCCTCGAAACCACGTAGCAATGAGAGTGACTGGTCTTGCAAAACACTCTTATAGTGCGAGGCAATTTGGATGTCGGAGGGGAGATGCTGACTACCCATGAAAGATTACTACTACAACATCAGCACTATATTATTAAATATGGGCTTCTGTGGGTGAGCAGATGGCAGCTACTAGATGGCATATTTGTTGTTTATTTGTTCAGTCGCTCCCAACTCTTCTTGACGTCATGGACCAGCCCAGGCCAGAGCTTCCTGTCGGCCGTCACCAACCCCAGCTCTTTCAGAGTCAAGCCAGTCACTTCAAGGATACCATCCATCCAGCTTGCCCTTGGTCGGCCCCTCTTTCTTTTTCCTTCCATTTTCCCCAGCATCATTGTCTTCTCTAAGCTTTCCTTTCTTCTCATGATGTGGCCAAAGTGCTTCATCTTTGCCTCTCATATCCTCCCCTCCAATGAGCAGTTGGGCTTTATTTCCTGAAGTATAGACTGGTTGGATCTTCTTGCGGTCCAAGGCACTCTCAAAATTTTCCTCCAACACCACAGTTCAAAAACATCTATATTCCTTTGCTCAGTCTTCCCTAGCTCTCACATCCATAGGTTACTACGGGGAAATACCATTGCTTTAACTATGTGGATCTTCATTGCCAGTGTGATGTCTACTCTTCACTATTTTATTGAGATTGTTCATTGCTCTCCTCCCAAGAAGCAAACGTCTTCTGATTTCCTGGCTGCTGTCTGCATCTGCATTAATCTTTGCACCTACTAATACAAAGTCTGTCACTGCCTCCAGATTTTCTCCCTCTATTTGCCAGTTGTCAATTGGTCCGGTTGCCAGAAACCTGTTTTTTTTTATGTTTAACTGCAACTCAGCTTTTGTACTTTCTTCTTTCACCTTGATTAGAAGGCTCCTCAGCTCCTCCTCACTTTCAGCCATCAAAGTGGTATCATCTGCATAGCTAAGGTTGTGAATGTTATATGGCATATGTTCTTTATCAAAAACTAGAGCTGATGTGGTATATCCAATGCAATTTTTGAATCGGCACCTCAAATAACCAAACTGAATCTAAAGTTGACCAAAAACTGATTTGTAACCCTTTTGGTACTACTGTTGGAGAGTGGTCCCTGGTCAAAGTGATCCCTGTTCAAGTGGTCCCTGTCAAGTGATCCCTGGTCAAAAAAAGGTTGAGATCCACTGCTCTAAGGAAGAATATTGTCACCCTTTTGTTCCTTGCAAATGGGTTCAGTCTGGGCCTGATTCTCAAGTAACCCTTTGGAGTTTGTAGAAGTTACTGCTTGGGTTGTTGTAGGTTTTTTGGGTTATATGACCATGATCTAGAAGCATTCCCTCCTGATGTTTCACCTGCATCTACGGCAAGCATCCTCAGAGGTTGTGACCTCACAACCTCTGAGGATGCTTGCCATAGATGCAGGCGAAATGTCAGGAGAGAATGCTTCTAGAACATGGCCATATAGCCTAAAAAACCTACAACAAACCAGTGATTCCAGCCATGAAAGCCTTCGACAATACATAGTTACTACTTGAATTGTAGTTTTTTGAATTCCTTCAAACACGCTCCCCTAAAACTTTAGCATTCAAAATATGTCAAGCCTGCCATAAAATGAAAAGTTTAAGTCTTCTTCTCTTTTGAAGAAGAGCTCAATTTGTATCTCCTATAACTGGAGGGGGTCTCCTCCCATCCCCTTCTGCTTCATTATCAGGTGTTTCCTCATTAAAGCCTCTGCAAATTGACTGTAATTGCTTCAATTTTCTGTTCGGCACCAGAAAATGAATTCAGCGCCCGATCTCGTTTCATGTTCAGTAGGTTTAGCCTCCTAATTTTTTATTTATGTGATATTAAGCACTGCTGACAGAATTTACACAGGCTATTACCTCGGAGCGACTTTACATAAATATCAAGTGTAGCCACAGCTCTGGCCTTAGGCAATTTGGCACCTCAAAAGTCAAAATGACACCCAGTGCAGTTCCAGACTGGAGTCCATTTTACTTTTTTTCCCTCCTCTCTCTTTTTTTAAGGAGACTGAGGTTGAAACTGAAGGCAAAGATATAGCGTCCAATGCTTTGATGCGGTCTTCTTTGTGAAACAGACAACCTGGTAGTAATAGTGTAAATGGAAATAAGAAGTCCTAGAAAGGATGGAATTTCAATGGCTGTGGAAAGGCTCTTCATACCAAGTGCAATTGGTCCGAAGGAGAGAAGAGCAGCCAGCATTTGCTGGACTAACCCCCTTCTTCTCCTTTCCCTTGTGTTTCATGTCTTTTTAGATTGTAAGCCTAAAGGCAAGGAATTGTCAAATTAACAACTTGTAAGCTGCTCTAGGAACTATTTTTTTGGCTATAAATGCTCTATATAAATAAAAATGTAATGCTCGTTTCTGGGATTAACATAACTCAAAAACTGTTGGGCGACTTGACACCAAATTTGGACACAACACACCTCTCAGGCCAATGAATGACCATCACTCATAAAAATACTGGAAAACACAAAAGGGACTTAAAAAGCCAAAAAAATGCATTAAAATTAATAATAATATAAATAAAATAAGAAGAAGAAGAAGAGTAAGAAATCCAGCACTGCAAAGCAAGGCTTCATGAGCATGTGCAGAGGGTCATAGAAATATAATAATAATAACATAGAATAATAGAATAATAAATATATAATAATATAAATAATACAATAATAAAATAATAATAGAATAATAAAATAATCTATATAAATAAAAATGTAATGTTCGTTTGTGGGATTAACTTAACTCAAAAACCACTGGACGAATTGACACCAAATTTGGACACAATATACCTCTCAGGCCAACAAAGGACCATCACTCATAAAACACTGAAAAACACATTGGAAGAGACTTTAAAAGCAAAAGAAAAACCTTATAATGCATATGCAAAACCACGTATATACACATATATACACACACAAAACACATATATACACACTGGGCCACAGAAATGCATGGCAGGGGATGGCTAGTAGGAGAATAAAACCACAGATTTGCAAGGGACCACAAGGGTCATCTAGTCCAACCCTATTCTGCCACGAAGGAATACACAATTAAAATACTCCTGACAGATAGACATCCAGCCTCTGTTAAAAACCTCCAAGAAGACTCAATCACACTTTGAGGCAGTATATTTCACTGTTAAATTACCATCAGACAGTTCTCATTTCAAGTCTACTTGTCCTTATTTCATCAATAATTATTTTAACTAATCTATAAATCAATAATGGGAATCTGATAAGGATTCTGTAATTGGTTATAATTTACCTGTTGTATAACTTATCATAATTTTCTTTTAGGAGGTCCCGCTCTTTCTCCAAATCATTGATTGTATCTTGTAGCTGAAATGAAGAAAATTGTTAGCAGTGATGCAACTGAAAATGAAAAATCAACCATTACTGACAGAAACACAATCGGGCAGAACTGTTTTAGCTGTCAAAGAATAGTAGATTGGTCCTCATACCACATAATAACAGCTATGATGCAACAGAAGAGTAAGGCAGTCTGGGATGATTGTTGTAATTCAGCCCATGATTGTGCCTGCTCCTAATGTTAATGAGGAAGTGGATCATGGGATTTCTGGGCCTGCGAGCCTGCATGAGATTTTAAGTCCTGAAACTGAGCACTCTGTGTATCCACAGTTAGAAAAAGAGAAGGCCACATTCCAGAGAGGGGCCCAGAGAAGTCTTTCTCTAGGGAAGCTAGTTCAGAAGATGAAATGGCGGGTGGAGAGGTTAATGAGCTGATAGATAGGAGGATTAGTTTTTGCAAACTCCGAGTTGCTTCACAGACTTGATGAAAGTCACAGCGCTTGTTAGAGGAAAAAGCCGTTATCAGATAGTCAGGAAAGATTGAATGCTTTCATGGCTTTATTAGAGAGACCAGAGAGATTTTCCCGCAGTCTGGTCAACTTTGGTGATTGATGATAAATCTCTTGCCAAGTCAAGCCTACTAAGGGATTTCTAGTTCCATGTTTCCGTTTGCTCTTGTTCCATGTTTCCAAGTTTAAAGGTTTATTCCTGTCTTTCGTGTATTGAATTTATGATACCTTGTGTATCTAGGTTTCTTTATATTCCTGGTTTTTCATGCTAGTCTTGTACCTTAAATCTTGTGAAGTATTTCATTCCTTTGGACTTTGACATTTTTACTATTTTTGCTGAACTACGTTTTGTATATACCTCAATAAACTGCTTTGCTGATTTGACTTGGACTGAAGTGTGGTGGTTAAGCAAAGAGGTGCTTCCTGTCCTGCGATACAGCAATGATGAATAAAATGTTTACCTGTCCGAAAATATTTTCCCTACAAACCCTCAAGGGCGTTACAAACCATTAAGGGCGGAAAGGCCCTGCTCTCAGTCCCGCCACCTTCGCAGGCGTGTCTGATTGGGACGAGAGACAGGGCCTTCTCTGTGGTGCCCCTCTGACTATGGAACTCTCTCCCAAATGAAGTTAGATCTGCCCCCTCTCTCCTGACCTTTAGGAAGCAAGTCAAATCTTGGCTATGGAACGAGGCATTCACAGAATGATGGCTGACACCGCTAAATGACTAAAGTATTGACCGAGTTGGACCTTGTTTTATCTTGGCGAACTGGTTTTAAATGTATTTTATCTTATTGTATTTTACTTATTGTTATGTACTATGTTTAAATGGTTTTATTGTTAGCATTGAATCCTTGCTGTGAACCATCCTGAGACCCTCCATGAAGGTTACAGAAGAATGTTATACAAAAACTTTAAATAATAAATAATAAATAAAATGAAAATCTTATTGAAAGTTAAATGTGCTGCCAAATTAGAAAAATAAATTCCAGCCATTTTATTAACATCAGTGTGTTTGACTCATGTTATTCCCATTAAATTTACCATTTTACCTGCTCTATGGTGGTGATTCAAAATATCACTCTTAACCCATTGTACCTGAAATGGGGGTCACTTAGATCCCTCTGAATTCCATCCTTCTTTGCTATTTGCTATGCTCACTAGGGCATATGGGAACGGACTCCATCCACATCTGGAGAGCCACATGTTGGCACCGTGAAATGACATTGTTGATCATCACGACTTAGGACAAATACAGCACCTTAAAAAAGTTCACTGTCTATTATGAACTCCAATATGTCAACAAGACAAGGGTTGATGATTCATTGTTTGACCTATTTAGACTGCTCAGCTTCATATGAATAACCACTCTAAGGTAATAGCAGTAGAAACAATGATGGGAATAATCTAAAGAGCATGGGAAATGAGTCGTATCAATATCAGGGGATAAACACTGTATGGTTGTGCATCTCTCCATTTCCTAGGAAGGATAAGCAAATTATCAGTCAGACAAGATTTAGCCTCACCTCATCGAATCGTCGCTTTGAAAAAGTGTTGGCTTGCAATTGTCTCTCCAGATGGAGGCATTTTGAACGCTCTTCCTTGAGCTGCAGATTCAGTTCATCTCCTTTTGCCATAAGTGCATCATGGCTGACTTTAAGATGCCTTTGGTTCTGTGGCAATGGTGGAGAGAAGGCAGTTGAAGGTAAGCATTCTTTCAGCAACAATTATCTTTCACAGTAAAAAAAATAAATAAGGGGTGGTGAGATGTAGGGCTGGCGGGGTGGATGCAGTCATGCCTTGCTGTGAGTCTTTCTTTCCATATACATATTTAACTATAAGTTTGATTGAACTTAGGTTCCCCTGGTGGCGCAGCGGGTTAAACCACTGAGATGCTGAACTTGCTGAACAAAAGGTCGGCAGTTCAAATCCGGGGAGCGGGGTGAACTCCGTGATGTTAGCCCCAGCTTCTGTCAACCTAGCAGTTCAAAAACATACAAATGTACCACTGAAAAAACATGGTTTTTTTTACATAACCCTGGACAAAATTTTAAAATGTTATAAAAATACAAATGAAAAGACTTTTTGGAGTTGTAGTTGCTGGGATTTATAGTTCACCTACAATCAAAGAGCATTCTGAACCGCACCAACGATGGAATTGAACCAAACTTGGCACACAGTTCTCCCATGACCAATAGAAAATACTGGAAGGGTTTGGTGGGCAGTGTCCTTTGGTTTTGGAGTTGTAGTTCACCTACTTCCAGAGAGCACTGTGTACTCAAACAATGATGAATCTGGACCAAACTCTACACGAATACTCAAGATGCCCAAATGTAAACACTGGTGGAGTTTGGGGAAAATAGAATCTTGACATTTGGGAGTTGTAGTTGCTGGGATTTATAGTTCACCTACAATCAAAGAGCATTCTGAACCCCACCACCAATAGAATTGGGCCAAACCTCCCACACAGAACCCCCATGACCACCAGAGTGGGCCACAGCAAGGCGTGGCAGGGGACAGCTACTAAGTAAATAAAAAGAAAACATGCAAATGTGAGTAGATCAATAGGTACCGCTCTGGCGGGAAGGTAATGGTGCTCAATGCAGTCATGCTGGCCACATGACCTTGGAGGCATCTTCGGACAACGCCTGCTCTTTGGCCTAGAAATGGAGATGAGCCCACCCCCCGGAGTTGGACACAACTAGACTTAATGTCAAGGGGAAACCTTTACCTTTACTTGACTTTAATGGGACTTGAATCGAAACAGAAATCAACAGGGCTGCAGAGTTAGCATAAATCCCCACTTATTCCTCAGTGCAACTACATACATATATATCTGAATTTTAGCAGCAGCATAATTCTAACCCTGTTTATTCAGAGGCGAGTCCCACTGAGTTCTGAGGAGGTGCATTCCCAGGTAAGCGGGTAGATCTGCATTACACCTTGGCAAATATAAGAAGGAAGTGTTTGTCTCAGGCTTTTAAGTTTATTCAATCATAAGCTGACTGGAGCATAACGGGGATTGGCTCTCTAGTGAAAATACTTAGCAGAAGTCTTTTCATACCTCGTCGAGCTGCAACATTTTGGATTCCATTGCCGCAACCTCATTGCTTTTCTCCGCCAACTGCTTGTGCAGCTTGATCAGTGTGACGTTGTCGCGAATTGTTAACCTTTCAAACACAAGAGATAGGAAAAGTATTGGTAAAATGTACAGTGCAACAGCCACTGACTATTGTTTTACTATGAAATTTTTTAAAAACCTTTTCAATTAGTTCTTTTATGGCTCATTAATTCCTAAACATAGCTGGGAAGAGGAAAGTTTCTAAATAGTTAACTTAAATATTTTCTATTAAAATTAGCATTACAGATTGGGTTGCTGTGATCCCTGGGTTGCTCTGAGTTTTATGGGCTTTATGGTCATGTTCCAGAAGCATTCTCTCCTGACGTTTTGCCCACATCTATGGCAAGCATCCTCAGAGGTTGTGAGGTTTGTTGGAAACGAGGCAAGTGGAGTTAATCGACTGAAGCATTCTTACTTACTAATGCGATCCCTTGTTGTCCAAGTAGGATAATCCTCCAGGGTGGGTCCGTAGGTGACTGTGGTGCCCTATTCTTGATCTGCATCTTCTTCCACAGTGAGGGCATCGGTTTCCAGGTGGAAGGCGGTCTCGGTTGGGGTTGGCTTGATATGCCTTCCTCTTGGCATGTTTCTCTTTCGCCCTCCATTTGTGCCTCTTCAAATTCTAAAGCACTGCTGGTCACAGCTGACCTCCAGCTGGAGTGCTCAAGGCCAGGGCTTCCCAGTTCTCAGTGTCTATGCCAGAGATTTTAAGGCTGGCTTTGAGCCACCTTTAAATCTCTTTTCCTGCCCACCAACATTCCATTTTCCATTCTTGAGTTCAGAGTAGAGTAACTGCTTTGGGAGATGGTGGTCGGTCATCCGGACAATGTGGCTGGTCCAGTGTAGTTGGTAGTAGAGGATCATGGCTTCAATGCTGGTGGTCTTTGCTTCTTCCAGCATGGTGACATTGTCTGCTTGTCTTCCCAAGAGAGTTGCAGGATTTTCTGGAGGCAACGCTGATGGAATCGTCCCAGGAGTTGCATGTGACATCTGTAGATAGTCCACGTCTCACAGGCGTATAGCAGGGTTGGGAGGACAATAGCTTTATAAACAAGCACCTTAGTATCCCTGGTCCTCAAACACTCTCTGCTTCATTTGGAAAAATGCTGCACTTGCAGAGCTCAGGTAGTGTTGTATTTCAGTGTCAATGTTGACTTTTGTGGAGCGGTGGCTGTCAAGATAGCGGAAATTGTTAACGTTTTCTAATGATATACCATTAAGCCTTATTTCTGGCATTGGAGAGGGACTGCGCTATGATACTTCATCTTGTTGATGGGAAGCTTCCCACCGGAGTGGAAATCATCTATCGGACAGATGGCAAGCTATTTAACTTCAGCAGACTGAAAGCCAAAACCAAGGTTACAACAACATCTGTTATAGAACTCCAATATACTGATGACAACATTGTCTGTGCGCAATTGAAGCATTCACTCTTGCCTCAAACAGACAAGTGTTCTTTCTCCCACCCTGGACATTCCACAGATATATAAACTCAACTTGCCTTGCTTCCAACAAACCTCACAACCTCTGAAGATGCCTGTCATAGATGTGGGCAAAACGTCAGGAGAAAATGCTTCTGGCACATGGCCATACAGCCCAAAAAACTCAGAGCAACCCAGTGATTACGGCCATGAAAGCCTTCGACAACAGTGTTACAGATTGTTAAATATATCCAGGTTTTACTCAACTAGATTTGGATTTCTGTCATTGTTTGGATATACTGGTTTATGCTATGAAACTTTGGAAGATCCTGAGGTGAAAGGAGCAACCTTATCCTTGCAACAGGCAGATAATTTGTTTTCGCTCTCTAGCCACTTTCTTCCAAACGCTCACTGTCAGGGAATCACTATTTCCTGGAACTTCAAAACTTTCCTCAAGTATTTTCAAGAAAAGTGACTTAGCATTTTACACAGATAATTCATTTAGATTGGCATTCAAATAAGCTGCAGATGTATGTTAACGCTGACCATCTTGACCGAAATTCTAGATGGCCAAGGTTCTGTTATATATTTCTCCTGCTGAGATTCAATTGAAATTTCACTATTTAATCTTGTTAAAAGTCATCACACAGCTAAGTACAGATATGTTTTCCAAACTGTATCCCTTGAACAGAGCCGGGTGACCTCATTATTATTATTTTTGCATGTATTCGGAGCAAGGAACGTTTAAAAGGAAACCCCTGAATTGATTTTAACTGCGAATACCAAATAAAGCATGATAAACATCAGAACAGAATCTCACATCTTGAAACACATTGTTTCTTCTCCAATACTTATCTGTTACAGACAGACTGGAAAAAATTGTCCCACTGCCATGCTGGAACCAGAAATTAAACTACAAAGCGCACACATCTGTAAACCAGCTGAGGACTTGAAATGCTTTTTCTTTGTTTTTTAATTCTTTAGACTCTCAGAATCCATTGTGTTTTGGCATCACCCGGTCAACTGTCCTTTTGGAGAAGATTAAAAAGCACTTTCAAACATTTTCTTGCCTGACGAACTGGTTTATTGCACCTTTCAAATAAAGAGCGGTAGCGCGGAAACACATAGCTGCTGTTGCTTCGTCCTAAGCACCAAAAGCTCTAATGCAAAAACATGCTTTTATTAATTTTGCTCCTCACATCAAACAAATAGTAGGAATGTGCTTAGAGTTTTACAAGAGGTTTACTTCTCCCTTATTTTCAAATAAAAGGAGTGGGGCTGAATGATATTTATGATGTGCAGATGTAAGCTTAAGGAGTCCAGCTAATCAACATTAACTAGTACTTTCCATCATGCCAACTCAGTCAGTTGTGTCCAGATGTAGCAGAAAACCATGACTTACCAAATACATTGAGACTAGAAATCATGCATTTCCCCTTTCCGTGCTAGATGTGACAAGTACGCAAATACACAAACAGCTCTCACTTTTTATTTTAAACCAAATAGACTCTCTCACAATGTCTGGCACAATTTGGTCTAACAATAAGTAAAGGTAAAGGTTTTCTCCTGACATTAAGTCCAGTCGTGTCTGACTCTGGGAGTTGGTGCTCATCTTTTTTACTAAACCGAAAAGCCGTCATTGTCCATAGACACCTCCAAGGACATGTGGCCAGCATGACTGCATGGAGCGCCGTTACCTTCCCACTGGAGCAATACCTATTGATCTACTCACAATTGCAAGTTTCTGAACTGCTAGGTTGGCAGAAGTTGGGGCTAACAGTGGGAGCTCACGCCGCTCCCCAGATTCGAACCTGCTGTCGCACTCCAGAACAGGAAAAGCCCTCTGACTTTAAACACCACATGTTGAATAGCAAAACAATCCTTTTATTGGAGGTAATTAAAAAGCAGCAAAGTAAAAAGCATGTTAAAGAAATAGGTAAATCCAATTAGGTAAGAAAATAAGTAGGAACAAAATAGTCCAGGGTAAAACTCAGCAAAGTCCATAAAAACAAAGTCCACACTTTTCTAATATAATCCAGAAAACCAGGAAATATTAATTCAAGGTATGTGTATGTAGTCATACAATCCAAGAATCAAAACCATGAAACAAGAAATACTTAAGCATGAATCTTCCAAGCAAGGGTTCCATGAATCAAGGACAAGAACTTGATTCCAAACAATGTTTCATCTAGCTACATTTCCCGTACTTGGGACTTTTATTCCCTCATTAAGCTATCTCAAGCACTCAGAAATTGGTTTCGCTTTAATTGAGATTCCCTTATCTTTTTTTCTGTTGGAGCCTGGCAGAGCGCCGAAGCCACTGCTCGGCTTGTCTGTTTTGACTAATCTCCTGCCGTCTATCTATTTGCTCATTAACTTCTGCAGTTGCCAAATTGTTTTCAAGCCCCAAATCCTGGGGACTCTCTGGTAGAAATTCAGGGAGTACAACATCATCCCCACACCCTTCAGGGACATTGTCATGGGAAACTACACTTTGAACAGGTATCTCCTGTTCATTCTCTGCATCAATATCATTGACCAAACCATTGCCATCTTGAAACTACACATCCAAAGCACCCTGATCCTGAAACACAATCACACGCTGGGCTCCAACACCTGCAACCTTTCAATCAGGAAGTTCAGCAGCTCAGCGGTTTGACCCACTTTGTGAAAACTAGCCAGGATCAACAAACTATGGTTTAGGCCTAGGTTTGTTGATACTAACCATAGTTTAGGCAGTGTTTCTCAACCTTCCTAATGCCATGACCCCTTAATACAGTTACTCATGTTGTGGTGACCCCCAACCATAACATTATTTTCGTTGCTACTTCATAACTGTCATTTTGCTACTGTTATGAATTCTAATGTAAATATCTGATATGCAGGATGTATTTTCATGCACTGGACCAAATTTGGCACAAATACCCAATACACCCAATTTGAACACTGGTGGGGTTGAGGGAGATTGATTTTATCATTTAGGAGTTGTAGTTGCTGGGATATATTATGGGTCACCTACAATCAAAGAGCATTCTGAACTCCGCCAACGATGGAATTGAACCCAATGTGGTACACAGAACTCCCATGACCAACAGAAAATACTGGAAGGGTTTGGTGGGCATTGACCTTGAGTTCTGGAGTTGTAGTTCACCCACTTCCAGACATTGTGGACTCAAACAATGATGGATCTGGACCAAACTTAGCATGAACACTCAATATGCCCAGATGTGAACATTGGTGGAGATTGGGGGAAATAGACCTTGACATTTGGGAGTTGTAGTTGCTGGAATTCATTGTTCACTTACAATCAAAGAGCATTCTGAATCCCACCAACGATATAATTGGTCAAAACTTTCCACACAGAACCCCCCTGACCAACAGAAAATACTGTGTTTTCTGATGGTCTTTGATGACCTCTCTGACACCCCCTCGCAACCCCCCCAGGGGTCCCGACCCCCAGGTTGAGAACCAATGGTTGAGGGTAACCATAATTTCCCAAACTTGGATGTTAACTAAAGATTGGACTCTGCATGCTTGCCTCCTAAACTCTTAATTCTTTACAGCCACATCACACAACACTTCACACTCTGCTCACTAATGAGCTAATGCTCAACATTTGTATCTTGTTTGTTTTTGGATGCTCTGCTATATTTTAGGGTAATATTTCCCTAACAATATGGTCTGATACTGTTATGGCTTTTTCATGCTGTTTTAGCCTACCGTTGGCCTGTGGCTTGCTGCTCTTTTAGTTGTAGGAGGGCTTCTTCAAATTCACTTTCCTTCCTCTGAATTTCATTCCTGAGCATTTCCACGGCATGTTCTAACTCCTCATTGTGTGTTTTTAGTGATTCAATAACATTCTCTCTGCAAAGCAAGAAAACAACAATGTTTTTGGGTTTCACCAGCTGGAAGGCAGAAGACAGGTAGACTTCGGAAATCATGGAAAGAATGGGGATAGGTTGCTTGGAGAATTTTTAAAGATTTTACAGACATTGTTAACAACAGCTTTTAAAAATTGTAGAAGACATTTGATCAGATTTTAAACTTGGTACTACTACCTTTGTAAGGCCTTGAAAAGTCAACTTAATGGGAGTTTCAAATAAATAATTAGGATATTAAGCTCTCTGAGATATTTAAGACATTGTAATGCTTCTGAATATGAAATATGAAATGTTAAATTCACTGGAAGCATACCATGATTCACTTGTTTTCGTGTACATTATAGGTTATTAAGATTTCCATCAGACATGGTTATTTTGGATTGAGAAATATGCATGGAGTGTAAAATACTTGCATATCGTAGAGATATATTTTGAAAGAAAGCATAAAGACCTTTCAACATTTGATTATATTGTATATACATGTTCTTTTCAGAAAGGTAGCTTATAAAAACCACAAATAAATGGCTGGAGAAAAATACCTGCATATTTTAGAGATGTGTTTTAGAAGTAAATGTAAATTTGATTATACAAATGTTGTTATTAACTTGTATAGCAACTGCATAATGTACAGCCCATCTTATGGACAAGAAGGTGATAGATGAAACGGAAAGCTTCATATTCCTTGATATCAAATCTGAAGTTAAGAAAAAAGGAGAGGGACTGGAACTTGAAAGATTTCCCAGTTAAGCAAAGCTTTTATTGCCATTTTTGGCTACCTCCTGATAGACTGTTATGAGGAATGTTGGATTAAATGTTTTGCACCCCCCTCCCTGTAGTTAGAACTGGACAGATCTGTATTCATAAATCTGATTCCTCTCACACAAGGAGTTCAAAACCTGCTATGTCTTCAAATCTTGACAATTAGGTCCTCAGAAAAAATATATGCCATATATACTTGAGTATAAGCCGGGTTTTTCAGCCCTTTTTAGGCTGATAAAGCCCCCCATGGCTTTTACTCAAGTCAAGGTTATTTATTATTTTACGCTGTTATTATCATTATTTTTATTGTTCATTTGTTTAGTCGTCTCCGACACTTCGTGACCTCATGGACCAGCCCACACCAGAGCTCCCTGTCGGCCATCACCACCCCCAGCTCCTTCAAGGTTTATTACATTATTTTACAGTATTATTATTATTACATTTACATTATTTTACTATATTGTTATTATTATTATATTATATTTATTATTTTACTCTATTATTATTACATTTATTATTTACTCTGTTATTATTATTGTTATTTATTTATTTTCTCAGGGTGGACAAACAGAAGCACCATATGTTGCCAGCATCATAAAGCATACATTAAAAATATTAAAACAATAATCAAAACAATAGATTAAAACACACCTATTAAAATATAATTACATTTACATTATTTTACTCTATATATTATTATTATTCTATTTATTATTTTATTCTATTTATTATTATTATTATTATTATTACATTTATTATTTAACTAGCTTTATTATTATTGGAAGGATGTGTAAGCACATGCATCATACATTGAAAAAGGCTGGAATAATGGTTTAATTGGAATTGTACAGTATTATCTTAAATTACAGTTTTATGTAACTATTCAAATACATTTAACCTAACGAGGCCTCAAATAATGTAATTTTATTGGTATCTATATTTATTTTGAAATTTACCAGTAGCTGCTGCATTTCCCACCCTCGGTGTATACTCAACTCAATATGTTTTCCCAGTTTTTATGTGGTAAAATTATTTGCCTCAACTTATATTCAGGTCGGCTTATACTCAAGTATATATGGTAAATTGAAGAACAGGCCAAATGGTTTCAGAGGATAGAAGGGGCCCTTCCACACAGCCCTCTATCCCAGAATATCAAGGCAGGAAATCCCACATTATCTGAGTGTGGACTCAGGTAACCTAGTTCAAAGCAGATATTGTGGGATTTTCTGTCTTGGTATTCTGGGATATAGGGCTGTGTGGAAGGGCCAAAAATTATCAAGATCAGAGCCTCTTCAATATGGTAGACAGGGATTACAGAATGGAAGTGAAAAATGAAAATAGCAGTCTATTTAGAGGATCTTATGTGAAGTCTTTATTTCCTAAAACATCCTGAGCACACATCTCTTTCTTTTAAAAGATTCTTGAGGCAATCAATGCATTCCAACCATTTATGGTGACAGCATCTTGTTGTCTATCTTTACTACATTCCTCCGGTAACTATAAAATATATCTATTGTTGAACTGAGTACAGTTGGCACCTATTAGCTATACAACAGCATATATCGCCTCATGGCTTTATGTGACTATTTGCTATTGAAGGAGACCAACAGAGCTATTTAACAGTGAGATCAAACAAACTAAGAGTTTATAGCTTTGCAATGGTTTTGTAAGAACTGGAGAGGATCACCTGACCTGTCCTGGGCCCAGGTATTATGAGGTTGTAAGAAAATATTCCTTGAAACATGTTAACATGTTAACTGCTGTTCTGGGCCAGAGTGAAGGGGGGGGGGGGGGGCAGGGGACAGTTCCACCTTGTCTCCTGTGCTTATGCTAATAATATAATATAATATAATATAATATATATTTTTTTGTCGTGTCAAGAGTTGTTCCTGTTGTGAGAGAATTGGCCGTCTGCAAGGACATTGCCCAGGTGACGCCCGGATGATTTGATGTTTTTATCATCCTTGTAGGAGGCTTCTATCATGTCCCCGCATGAGGAGCTGAAAGGGGGAGCTCATCCGCCTCTCCCGGATTCGAACCTGCAACCTGTTGGTCTTCAATCCTGCCAGCACAGGGCTTTAACCCACTGCGCCACTGGGGGCATACATATATTGGAGCCCCCAGTGGCGCAGTGGGTTAAAGCACCTAGCTGCTGAGCTTGTTGATCGAAAGGTCGCAGGTTCGATTCCGGGGAGTGGTGTGAGCTTCCGCTGTCAGTCCTAGCTTCTGCCAACCTAGCAGTTCGAAAACATGCAAATGTGAGTAGATCAATAGGTAAAGCTCCGGCGGGAAGGTAACAGCACTCCATGCAGTCATGCTGGCCACATGACCTTGGAGGTGTCTACGGACAACGCCGGCTCTTCGGCTTAGAAATGGAGATGAGCACCACACCCCAGAGTCAGACATGACTGGACTTAATGTCAGGGGACTACCTTTACCTTTACCTATATACATATATTATTATTATTATATATTACATATACATATACATATATATTATTATTAGTATTATATTGCATTCCATTATAATATTATAAATATAATATAATATAATATAACGTATATACATATAATATTTATAATATTATATTGGAATGCAATATAATACTAATAATAATATATTATACATTTATATTACATGTAATATTACTAATAATATTACAATATAATAGTATAGTACAATATAGTAATATTTAATACTGATATTGTACTATGCTAATAATATATTATATGTATATATATATCTTGTAAGCCGCTCTGAGTCCCCTCCGGGGTGAGAAAGGCAGCATATAAATGTTGTAAATAAATAAACAAACATTCACTAGTTGGAATGAAAATATGGGTTAATAAGGACGCTGTGACTGGAAATGAGGGCACTTCATGGCTACATCAGATTTCCAGCAAAAATAGTGACTTGAGAACACAAAATGTCTCATAAAGGTAGGTCCAATCACATGATCTTTCCATCCTTTTCATGGCTCAGATGGTCAGTTTCACTGTTTGTAGGAAGTTAAGAATATAAAATCCAGTTCATATTCAAGATACAACAAATAATTGGGTGACTGAGAGGATATGAGTCAGGGCCTGCCTTGGGCACAATGGAGTTGTTTTCAACTAGCTTGGCATTTCGTTGAGGAGCCAATAGGAAATTGATGTCCTCCAGGCTTCATTCTTCTCTGTAAGAAGTAAAGTCTGAAAGTTTTTTGTGAAAATGCAAATAGTAGGAGACTGAAAAATATTTTGTATGTTTAGTCAATTGTAACTGTTCTAGCAATACTTGACAGGAGAACAACAACAACAAAGAAAGATCAACAAAGCCGTACAAGTTTCTTATCTCCGCTTTTGCTTCTTCAAGTAAGTTCTGCCCGTATTTTGGCGGCAAGGCTTGTGGAGATTTCAAAGGCTGGATGTCGATGTCCTGCAATCTCATTCCTAAAAGGTGGTGAGCAGTTGATAAAAAGACAGAAGCATATTGTGTGAAAGGTAGCTGACCACAAGAGAAAGAAAAAATAGGCAATACTGTAAACAGGAAGGCTAAACATGATCACTGCTTGCTGTATTTATAATGTGCCTTTGAATACTATAAGGGGCTCAGTGGGTTAGTATGGGAGAAGACAACCCCACCCACATATTGTCAGGAAAAAAATTCTTCCTTCACTAAACACAGACCAAAAATGTTCTCTGTAGGCATTTTCTACATCCTCCAGAATGAATGAATGAAGGATCCGGCAAAAGAACTCCTTGCTTCACAGGCCTGATGACATTCATGGAGTCCTCATAAACTAACAGATAATTTGCCTTCATACATATACGCACTGGGCTGCTGTAATTTTTCCAGGCTGTATGACCATATTCCAGAAGTATTCTCTTCTGACGTTTCACCCACATCTATGGCAGACATCCTCAGAGGTTGTGAGGTCTGTTGGAAACTAGGCAAGTGGAGTTTATCTATCTGTCCAGGGTGGGAGAAATAACTTTTGTCTGTTTGAGACAAGTGTGAATGCTGCAATTGATCACCTTGATTAGCATTGAATAGCCTTGCAGTTTCAAGGCTTGGATTCCTGCATGGGGGAATCCGTTGTTGGGAGGTGTTAACTGGCCCTGATTATCTCATGTCTGGAATTCCCCTGTTTTCAGAGAGTGGTTCTTTATTTATTTACTGTTCTGATTTTACAGTTTTTTTTTTAATACTGATAGCCAGATATTGTTCATTTTCATGGTTTCCTCCTTTCTGTTGAAATTGTCCACATGCTTGTTGATTTCAATGACTTCTCTGTGTAGTCTGACATGGTGGTTGTTAGAATGGTCCAGCATTTCTATGTTCTCAAATAATACTCTGTGTCCAGGTTGGTTCATCAAGTGCACTGCTATGGCTGACTTATCTCACTCAGCATACTCAGCATTTTTTAATCTGTACCCATTACATTTGGCCCGGCCTAGTTTTTATTGTGTTATGGTGTATTGTTTTTACTGCTTACTGTTATTGCTTTAATGTTTTGATTTGCTTTTGGTTTATGTGTATTTGTTATATTGTTGTTTTATTGAGGCCTTGGCCTTTGTAAGCTGCATCAAGTCCTTCGGGAGATGTTAGCGGGATACAAATAAAGTTAATAATAATAATAATAATTATTATTATTATTATTATTATCTGGTTGAATTAGTCTTCAGTGAATTTCGTGTTCCTTGAATTGTGTTTGGGCAATGCTGCACTTGGTGGTCCCTATGTAGACTTGTCCACAGCTGCATGGTATATGGTAGACTCCTGCAGAGGTGAGAGAATCCCTCTTGTCCTTTGCTGAATGTAGCATTTGTTGGATGTTCTGTGTGGCCCAATCAACTGGGCCACACGGTTTACAGAAAATCTACACGCATGGATAGACACCTACATACCATCACCAAAGTAAAAAAAGAAGAACAATTAAAGCCTTGGCAGACCATGCAAAAAGAATCTGCGAACCCCACTTCCTCCAAGATCAACTGAACCACCTCAACTGGGCTCTACAGGCCAATGGAGACTCCACCTCAGACATCAGAAGAGCTGCAAGGTCAAGAACAAGCCACAAGAGTAAAGACAAAGATCCACCCAGAGGAAAGTTGTTCCTTCCATACATCAAGGGAAACACTGACCGTATTGGGAAGCTGATGAAGAAACACAACCTACAAACTATCTACAGATCCATTAAGAAAATCCAACAAATGCTACGTTCAGCAAAGAACAAAAGGGAACCTCTCACCTCTGCAGGAGTCTACTGTATATTTTGCAGCTGTGGACAAGTCTACATAGGAACCACAAAATGCAGCATTGCTCAAACACGAATCAAGGAATATGAAAGGCACTGCAGAGTAGTTCAACCTGAGTCAGCTATAGCAGAGCACCTGATGAACCAACCTCGACACAACATATTATTTGAGAACACAGAAATGCTGGACCACTCTCACAACCACTATGTCAGACTACACAGAGAAGCCACTTAAATCCACAAGCAGGTGGACAATTTCAACAGAAAGGAGAAAACTATGAAAATGAACAAAATCTGGCTACCAGTATGAAAAAAAGCACTAAAATCAGGACAGTGAATAAAGAGCAACACTCAAAAAGCAGGGAAATTCCAGACAAGAATCAATCAGGGCCAGCTAACACACCCAAACAAACAAACAAATAATACATCCAAACAAAGGATTCCTCCAGGCAGCAATCAGACAGGCTTTAAGTTGCAAGGCCAATCAAGGCTAATCAAGATGGTCAATTGCAACATTCACACTTGCCTCAAGCAGACAGTAGCTCTTTCTCCCATCCAGGACATTCCACTTTTGGCTAGTTTCCAACAGACCCCTCAACCTCTGAGGATGCCTGCCATAGATGTGGATGAAACCTCAGGAGAGAATGCTTTTGGAACATGGCCATACAGCCTAGAAAACTCACAGCAACTCTGTGCAACTCCTTGCCTCACAAGCCTGATGACATTCATGGAGTCCCCATACATTGGCAGATGATTTGCCTTCATACATACACACACTATTTTAATCTTTATTGTAAATGGTTTTAATTCTGTTTTGCATAATAAGATCTTTAACCTTAATTTTACTTATAAACATTTACAAATCACCTTGAGTTAAAATCTGGGTGATGGGCAGGGTATTAACATGAGTTTGATTAATTATTTGATGAATAACTTGAGATTTCCAGGTAGAGCTTGTTATGAATCCTAACTAAAACCCTGGAGAGTCATTGCTACCAGGACAGGCGGGCCAATACAAAAGTCTGTACAGGTTAGCTCCTTATGCAACTTTTTTTTTGGCAAGCCAATCTATATGTGGAATCTGAATGATATCTGAAATGGGTCACTGATATCATGTACCTTTTTTGGCGCGCTCCTGAATCCCCACGCTTTCTGCTGCTTTTCTGAGGCCTGTGTTAATGCGTGCCTGGACATAACGGTAAGGCATGTGCCTGTGCCCTTGAAGCTGCAACTGCTGCTTGGTGGAAATCAGCCTGTTGCGGATGCTTTCATTTTGTCTTTCCAAATCCCGAACTTTCTCCTGGAGTTGCTCAATCACTTCCTCCATCTCGACATCCTGGCCTCGCCGCTTGGGGCCGCCACCAGCCCGTTCTGCTTTTTTCTTGTCATTCACGAGCCGAATTAACTTGGTGGCCATCCTATGGGGTGGGGGGGCAGGGGGGGATAACACACATAAGATGGAAAAGAAAAGAAAAAAGTGTGCACACACACACACACACACACACACACATATATATATAGCATTTCTGTTGAAAGGAACATAATCACTGTGAAGACTTCAGTCCAGAACCTGAATAATAAATTTCAGGTTTTGATATAACTATTACGGCCTGTGAAGTTGTCTTTGAAGATAATTGAAACCACTGGGTAGCAATCTGCTTTATAGCACTGACAAATAACAGTTTCCTAAGGCTTATCATTTAAAGTTTAGTCAAGAGGGAGGGATGCATATTTACTCCATATGCTGCTCAAATGTGGAACGCATGACCTTCCCAAGGAACCCTGCACGCTGTTAAGTCTAGTTACAGATTGGGGATGTGGTGGAGCGACGTATAAAAAGCAGCGGGTCCCATACGATATTAAGCCATCCTACGCATGCTTACAATATGTAACACATTCTCTTGATGCAGCGCTTCCAGTCTGAATGGAAGGAAGGGGGAGGTCACCTCTTCGTTCTCAAAACGAGTAGGTGGGCAGGCTCAAAGGCAGGCCCTTAATAGCACATGTCGCCTCGCTACATCTTATGCTTAGCAAATAATACCAACATGCTTAAGAGAGGTTTAACAGTTAGCCGTGGGACATAATTGGATGCAGAAGGCATGGTTTTCATCTAACTTTAAAAGGATACAAATTTCGCTTTTGGCATCTCCAGAGTTGTACCTTTGATTTCTCTTAGTTTTGATAAACATGGGGAAGCCAGAACAAAAGGCAGAGGGGGCAGGCGGGGGTGAGGTAATATACAAGAACAGAAAAACACTTCCAGCAATGGTTTTCTCTTTCTTTTTTTCCCTTTTCTTTTTAGAGGGGGTGGGAATCAAGAGGGAGGGACTTGGCAGACAAAGAAAGAAAAGGTGGCTTTGATGGAGGAGAGGAGTTCAAGACTTTACAAAATTGGTCGCACATCTTCAAGCACCGAATTTACTTTTTAGGGAATCAATTTCTCGCTGGGGTCCAGACAGGAGGCTGGAAACAGAAACATTTGTGTAAAAGGGCTTCCTTTATTTTGGTACAGTATGCTCACATACACCACGTGGGGGAGGGGGGGGCATTAATAACTTGTAGCTATTTGAGAACAAGTCTACTTGTCTGTAAGCTATGGTCTCAAACAGGGCTGCAGCCAAGAGGGAGGGGGGTAGGGGTTCAAACCCCCCATGAAATATTTCAGGTTAAATTTTAACTGGTTAATTTTAACTGGTTAACCAAATCCCCATGTTAATTCTATGAGAAGCAAAAATTAAACGAGCCCCCCCCCCCCCCTCCATTGAACTGTAAGAACTCTCTTAAGCAAATTTTGACAATTTATTCACACTGTCATTCATTACATGCAGCTATAGCTGATATAGCTCACACATAACTGCTCTGGGCCAGAGTGAAGAGAGAGGGGGCCAAAAACAGAAGGGTGGCATAGAAATAAATAAATAACTGGTAGACAAAGCTTAAGTCATGGGCAAGGCCATAGCAAAAAAAAAAAAAAAAATGGGGAGGGGGAGGGGTTTGAAACTTTTTTTAGCCAATCATGAAGAGTAATTCTATAACACAAAATAATTTAAATAGTACTGTTCATATATATATATATATATATATATATATATATATATATACTTAATTAAATCAATTTTCTATTTTAGTTACAAAGTTTCAAGTCTTAAATAACTGAACATGACTGTTAATTGGTAATTTATAGTTACAAAAGAATACCACAACATCTGTTGGAAATACTTGAAAACTGTGTCAATGCACTTTGACAGAAATCAGGCTCCATCGAGTGTGCAAGTCCAGTCAGTCTTCCTTGCCCCATTGTGCTTCTTATGTATTTTTTCAAACATTTCAGAATTGAAAACATTTAAATTTTTAAGACTTTGTAACTAAAATAGAAAATTGTTTTAATTAAGTCTATATAAAACATAGAATGAACCATACTATTTTAATTATTTTGTGTTATGGAACTACCTTCATGATTCGGTAAAAAACTGTTTCAACACCACCACCCCACCCCCCCACCCCGAATTTTTTTCTGGCTCTCAAATATTCTGCCGAATTAAAAAGAAAGTCCTCACTAAAAGTCAATGGTTGTAGTAGGCAAAGTTGTTTAAGCACCAACCAAACTGCTTCTGATATCACACTGCTTCCAGTTCTCAAAAAGTGAGAGACTGTAAACAGATCTGTAGACGGAAATCTGGTCCCAAAATCAGCCTCCTTGTGCTGGCTAGGAATGCTAGGAATTATAACCCCCAAACAAGACCTTTTGATTTTATCTTCTTGCTTATGAGCATGTTGCTTAAGTAAGAGGTTCTCTTCATGTAAGCGAAGGTAGCGATCTTCCAGCTCCTCTCTGCTGATGCGTGAAACTGTTTGCCGAGCTTTTGCATTCTGAGCTGTTGATGGTTCTAAAACATGAGGAAAGAGAGACAATTTGGATGAGGGTGTTATATAGTTACTCAAAGTTATATTTCAAAGTTATTCTTTCAGATCTGGCTTTTGAAATCACAAATATGCTCTTAAATGTTTGGCAAGAGTCCTACAAGGAAGAAGGGGTAGATTAAGTTCATATACTTCTGGGGCCAAAAAGCTTAAAATATGTTCTTGGGAAAGTCTAACTTATATACTTATATACTAAGATGGCAAGAACCCAACAGAAGCTGAAGAGATCAAGAGAAGGTGGTGAGACTATGCAGAAGATCTGTATAGAAAGGATAATATTGATGATAGTTTTGACGGAGTGGTGAGTGAATTAGAACTAGACATCCTGAGGAGTGAGGTTGAATGGGCCTTAAGAAGCATTGGTAATAACAAAAGCAGCAGGTAATAACAAAGCAGAAAGAGGATACTGTCAAGGTGCTACATGCCATATGCCAGCAAATATGGAAAACACAAGAATGGGCATCAGATTGGAGGAAAAAATCCACTTATATCCCCATACCAAAAAAGGGGAATGCGAAAGAATGCTCAAACTTTCTAACAGTGGTACTTATTTCACATGCCAGTAGGTTAATGCTCAAGATCCTGCAATACATGGAGCAAGAGTTGCCAGATGTACAAGCTGGGTTCAGAAAAGGCAGTGGAATGAGAGACCAAATTGCCAATATCCACTGCAGGGGGGTTTCAAAAAAACATCTATTTCTGCTTTGTTGACTATTCTAAAGCCTTTGACTGTATGGAAAGTATGTGGCCAAAGAACTTCATCTTTGCCTCTAATATCCTTCCCTCTAGTGAGGAGTCAGGCTTTATTTCTCGGAGTATGGACTGGTTTGATTCTCTTGCGGTCCAAGGCATTCTCAGAATTTTCCTCCAACACCACTGTTCAAAAGCATTGCTCAGCCTTCCTTATAGTCCAGTTATTGCATCCATAGGTTACTACGAGGAATACTATTGCTTTAACTACGCAGATCTTCATTGCCAGTGTGATGTCTCCAGTCTTAACTATTTTATTGAGATTGGTCATTGCTATCCTCCCAAGAAGCAAACATCTTCTGATTTCCGGGCTGCAGTCTGTGTCTGCAGTAACCTTTGCACCTAGAAATACGAAGTCTGTCACTGCCCATGTTTTCCTCCCTCTATTTGCCATGTATCAATCTGTCTGGTTGCCATAGTTTGATTTTTTATGTTTAATGGCAACTCAGTTTTTGAACTTTCTTCTTTCACTTTGGTTATCAGGCTCATCAGCTCCTCCTCACTTTCAAACATCAAAGTGGTATGGGTTTTCTTAACATGATTCTGACATTCTAATATTTTTAAATATTTGTGCTTTGAAGGCAATCAAAAATTGATCTACAATCTGTGTGCACACAGCTTCCAAAAGCAAATAAATAGTACAACTTATTTTTCCCTACAATGAGCCATATCTAAAATCCAGTTGTTCCTTTTTCCTCTATCTCCAAGTTCGACCTTCTTTAACCTTGGGCTGGATATTTGGGCTGTTATGAAAAGGTTTCCCCTTGACATTAAGCCTAGTTGTGTCTGACTCTGGGGGTAGCAAATTCTTAATTTTACTTATTTATTTAATTAATGGATACATTTTCCTTCCATCGCAAGGAAAGAGAAGGCTCTTGTTGGATGTTAAAATAATATGGAAAGCTCTATGAAATTTGCTTGCCTCCCTTGGCTCTTCTGGATCACTCAAGTGTTGGGTTGGTCAACACTTGAGTGATTGACAGCAACATCATATTCTAGAATCCCCTAAAAACCAACAGGGATAGGAAGGCTGCACATCTGGCATGGAAAAAGGGTTCCAAAGGAATCACAAAAAGGTAGGCAAACAGCCAAGTGAGAAACTAGGGGAATATAAATCTAAGGCACTGATGGGAACTATGTGGTCCTTCAGATGTTACTGACTTGCATCCTGACCATTGGCTACACTGGCTTGGTCTGGTGGGAGTTGCAGTTCAACAAACCCAAACAATTCCCAGCCTTGTGCTGAAGAAAATGTAAAAGGAGCTATCATTTGGGGTGAAGCTGAATGAAGAGCAAATATTCTGGTATAGGATAGTTAAAAACATAAAAGCATAGCTGGATAAGACCACCACTTCACTAGTCTAGCATTCTCACATAATGGCCTGCCAGATGTCTGAGTAGTTACTTGGTGCCTTATCACACGAGCTTAAAGAGAAGGCAAACAGTATGCACCCCATCTGAATCCTGTGGCTGCCTCCTGCAGAAATCTAGTTTAGTGATACCCAGGATCTCTCCAGCTGATTATTTTAACAGCTCCAAAACTACAAGCCCCAGAATTCTGCAGAAGGCAGCCACAAGATTTCAGATGGAATCTTATCGACCTTTAATTTCATGTCATTTTTACTGCCTGAAAGGGTGAGGGATATTTTTTGGATATTTTGATCAATGTGACAAAATAATGTGACTGAAAAAAAATGCCTTGGGCCAGTCATCTGTACTAACCAATATATATGCTCTAATTGTAATGAAACTTAGTCCTGAACCCTTGAAATTATTACATTTCATATAATTTTCCATCTTTCACCATTGTATTAGTCTCTTCTAAATTTACACAGCTATATCTAATGGGTCATGATATGTCCAAGTGGAAACTATAACTTACTGTAGTTTTGTTTTGCTTTATAAAGGGTATGACAATATTAATATGAATGTCTCTTAATTCAAACATTAACATATTTTCTGTTAAACATGTTTTTTTCCCATTCAATAAAGTTTGAAAACTCAAAAAAAAAATATTTCAGATGGGATGGATACTCTTTGCCTACTCTTTAAGCTCTAGTGTGATACTGGCCTATGGGGTGTATTAGGACGGTGTTAAAAGCTCATTTTCTAGTGTTTACATTGTTTATATTGTTTATTATATTGTTTATAGTGTTTATATCTAGTGTTTATAGTGTTTATATTGCTATTTATATTTATATTTATATTGTTTATACTGCCAGGAAATTAGAAGACGCTTACTTCTTGGGAGGAGAGCAATGTCCAATCTCGATAAAACAGTAAAGAGTAGAGACATCACACTGGCAACAAAGATCTGCCTAGTCAAAGCCATGGTATTCCCTGTAGTCACCTACGGATGTGAGAGCTGGACCTTAGGGAAGGCTGAGTGAAGGAAGATAGATGCTTTTGAACTGTGGTGTTGGAGGAAAGTTCTGAGAGTGCCTTGGACTGCAAGAAGATCCAACCAGTTCATCCTCCAGGAAATAAAGCCTGACTGCTCATTGGAGGGAAGGATACTAGAGACAAAGTTGAAGTACTTTGGCCACATCATGAGGAGACAGCAAAGCTTAGAGAAGGGAATGATGCTGGGGAAAGTGGAAGGTAAAAGGAAGAGGGTCCGACCAAGGGCAAGATGGATGGATGGCATCCTTGAAGTGACTGGACTGACCTTGAAGGAGCTGGGGGTGGTGACGGCCGACAGGGAGCTCTGGCGTGGGCTGGTCCATGAGGTCACAAAGAGTCGGAGACGACTGAACGAATGAACAACAACATATTGCTATTATCCATAGGAGTCTCATGACCCAATAAGGAATAGCATGGAAGTATGTTCTCGTTCACACCAGAAATACTTCTTATACTTGACTTTGTTGTGGATAAGGGTGCTTTCATTAGAGTACTCCTTTCTGACACTATGTTTCACAGTTCCCATTAACCTGGCCCTCACTGTGAATTTACTGAGAGAAGGAATCTATAAACATAGGTGTTCTGGAGCAGATAGAGGAAAACTGTAGAAGGCAGTACAAACCTTGAAACCCTCCTTGCGCTAGACCTACATCTCTCACTGGGAGGTCCTCTGATGTTTCATCTGCCGCAGCAGACATGGCTGAGCTCTGCATGTCTAAGTCCAGATCATTTTTTTCTTTTGTCTATGAGCAAATTGGAGAGAAAAGCAAGTTAAAGTACATTATAAATTATATGAGAGCAAATGAAAGAGAAAGGTAATGATAGCTGTTTAAAGAACTCTCATTCCCCAACACCACACACAGATTACAGCATCCAGGCCATAGGGACTTTTGTCCAAAACGTGACTTCATCTCAGGATGTGCCTACCTTAAGATCCTGCCCTATGATTTATTTAAATGCTGACTATAAAGTTTTCCATCCAAATACACTTGTCCATCTGTAGCACAGTTCAGCAAGTAGACTTTCCCAGTGGTTTTTGAGTTATGTTAATCCCACAAATGGACATTACATTTTTATTTACAGTATATAGGTAAAGGTTTTCTCCTGACATGGAATCCAGTTGTGTCCGACACTGGGGTGTGGTGCTCATCTCCATTTCTAAGCCGAAGAGCCAGCATTGTTCGTAGACACCTCCAAGGTCATGTGGCTGGCATGACTGCATGGAGAGCTGTTATTTATTTATATAGGGTTACAATATAACGTTATAGTACACTATAGTTATATATAATACTGATATTGTACTATGCTGATAATATAATATATTGTATGTAGACATATCTTGGAAGCTGCTCTGAGTCCCCTTCAGGGTTATTTATTTCGTATCGAAAGCATTGCATAAATTAGTATAAAACTGATAAAAAATAGAAGGAGTGCAGGCGGCTAAATATCTTTTGACCAAAAACAGGCAACAGCAACGGCACTGTCTGTAGCCTCCAACAATTCCTCTTCTGTACATGAGGCAGGGCACAGTAGACAAGCATACAGTTGCAGAGTTGTCTGTTCTGCTCCACAGTCACTCAAGGTGTGGGATTCTTTTAGGTCATGCCATTTTGCCAGGTTGTCTTTTGATCTGCCCACTACACTTCTGAGTCTGTTCAGGGACTTCCAAGTTGCCCACTCTTGGTTTGCCCCTGGAGGAAGACCCTCTCTCGTGGGGGGCCATCCAGTTGGGGTTTCCTGGTTTAGCTGCCCAGAGGGATATCCTTGCTGTCACTGGGAGGATGCCAAGAGGAGTGGTAGTTCTCATAAAGCTTTTCCTTGATTTGAGTCTGCTGGGAGGCTGGTAGCCATGTAGTGGGTGGCTTTCAGAGTGTTCAACCTTATGTCTCTCACATTTAGCAGCAACTTCCCGTCGCACATGGTTTGGGGGGGGGGGGGGGGCAAATGTCAGCTACCTTGTAGAGTTTATCAACAGGGGTAGGTTTAAGAGAAAGCCAAAGTGCTCTTCCAGCAGTCACCGGCCAATCCTTCTCCAATGCCAGAAATACAGATTAATGATGTAACATTAGAAAATGTTGACTACCTTGGCAGCCACTTCTCCACAAAAGTCAGCATTGACATTGAAATTCAACACCGCCTGAGCTCTGTGAGTGCAGCATTTTTCCAAATGAAGCAGAGAGTGTTTGAGGACCAGGACATCTGTAGGGATACCAAGGTGCTTGTTTATAAAGCTATTGTCTTCACAACCCTGCTATATGCCTGCAAAACGTGGACTGTCTACAGATGTCACATGCAACTCCTGGAATGATTCCATCAGCGCTGCCTCCGAAAAATCCTGCAAATCTCATGGGAAGACAAGCAGACAAATGTCAGCATGCTGGAAGGAGCAAAGACCACCAGCATCATTTCCGCTTCCTTGACAGCCACCTCTCCACCAGAGTCAACATCGACACCAAAATACAACACCGCCTGAGCTCTGCGAGTGCAGCATTTTTCCGAATGAAGCAGAGTGTGTTTGAGGACCAGGACATCCGTAGGGATACCAAGGTGCTTGTCTATAAAGCTATTGTCCTCCCAACCCTGCTATATGCCTGTGAGACATGGACTGTCTACAGATATCACATGCAACTCCTGGAATGATTCCATCAGCGCTGCCTCTGAAAAATCCTGCAAATCTCTTGGGAAGCCAAGCAGACAAATGTCAGTGTGCTGGAAGAAGCAAAGACCACCAGCATCAAAGTAATGGTCCTCTGCCATCAATTCCACTGGACCAGCCACTTTGTCCAAATGCCCGACCACTGTCTTCCAAAGCAGTTGCTCTACTCCGAACTCAGTAATGGAAAGCGGAATGTTGAAGGAGAGGAAAAGAGATTTAAAGATGGGCTCAAAGCCAACTTAAAAACTCTGGTTAGAACCACTGATCTAGATAAAGGCATCACTACCAGCTTTTCTAATCTTATCTGAAGCATCATGCTGTCTTTGCGAGATGTGGACTGTCTACAGATGTCACATGGAACTCCTGGAACGATTCAATCAGCGCTGCCTCTGAAAAATCCTGCAAATCTCTTGGGAAGACAAGCGGACAAATGCCAGCATGCTGGAAGAAGCAAAGACCACCAGCATTGAAGCCATGGTCCTCCACCACCAACTCCGCTGGACCAGTCACATTGTCCGGATGCCCAACCACCGTCTCCCAAAGCAGTTGCTGTACTCTCAAGAACAGAAAATGTAATGTTGTTGGGCAGGAAAAGAGATTGAAAGATGGGCTCAAAGCCAACCTTAAAAACTCTGGCATAGACACTGAGAACTGGGAAGCCCTGACCCTTGAGCACTCCAGCTGGAGGTCAGCTGTGACCAACAGGGCTGCAGAATTTGAAGAATGGAAGGTGAAAGAGAGAAACATACTAAGCCAATCCCGACCGGGACCACGTTCCACCTGGAAACCAATGCCCTCATCCAGAATAGGGCTCCAAAGTCACCTATGGGCCCACCACCAGGAGACTACACTAAGTAAGTAAGTAGGTTTAAGACATCCTGTGATTATTCTGCATGTTTCATTCAATGCTATGTTCATCTGCTTTGCATGGGCAGACCTATACCAAACAGAGCAGGGGTTTCTTTTGTCGTGTCAGGAGCGACTTGAGAAACTTCAAGTCGCTTTTAGTGTGAGTGAATTGGCTGTCTGCCAGGACGTTGCCCAGGGGACGCCCGGATGATTGGATGTTTTTTTATCATCCTTGTGGGAGGCTTCTCTCATGTCATGGCCCTAAAGGTCCTCAGGTGTTTTGGCCTATAACTCCCAGAAATCCCAGCCAATTTACCAACTGTTAGGATTTCTGCGAGTTGAAGTCCAAAACATCTGGGGACCTACAGGTTGAGAACCACTGCACTAAGATGACCAAGGCTGTTTCCGTACCCTGTCCCAGTCTAAAGCCAGAATGCATCGGATCCAGATAATCAGTTTCCTTCACGAACACCTGGAGTTGCGAGGCCACCACACATTCCATGACTCTGTCCAAAAAGGGCAGATTGGAAACTGGGTGAAAGTTGTTCAATTGAGTTCAGTTGAGTTTAATGAGCCAACATGAGCCAACAATGTGATGTGGCGGCAAAAAAAGCCAATGGGATTTTGGCCTGCATCAATAGGAGCATAGTGTCTAGGTCCAGGGAAGTCATGCTCCCCATGCTCTATTCCGCCTTAGTCAGAACACACCTGGAATATTGTGTCCAATTCTGGGCACCACAATTCAAGAGAGATATTGACAAGCTGGAATGTGTCCAGAGGAGGGCGACTAAAATGATCAAGGGTCTGGAGAACAAGCCCTATGAGGAGCGGCTTGGGGAGCTGGGCATGTTTAGCCTGAAGAAGAGAAGGCTGAGAGGAGATATGATAGCCATGTATAAATATGTGAGAGGAAGACACAGGGAGGAGGGAGGAAGCTTGTTTTCTGCTTCCCTGGAGACTAGGACGCGGAACAATGGCTTCAAACTACAAGAGAGGAGATTCCATCTGAACATGAGGAAGAACTTCCTGACTGTGAGAGCCGTTCAGCAGTGGAACTCTCTGCCCCGGAGTGTGGTGGAGGCTCCTTCTTTGGAAGCTTTTAAGCAGAGGCTGGATGGCCATTTGTCAGGGGTGATTTGAATGCAATATTCCTGCTTCTTGGCAGGGGGTTGGACTGGATGGCCCATGAGGTCTCTTCCAAGTCTTTGATTCTATGATTCTAATGTTTAAACTTGGTCTCATCTCCAAGATATCTCATTATCAGTGCAATTGTAGATCTTCCACTGTAAAAAAAAATCACTATAGTTCTCATCCTGAGCATTTTAGATAAGTGATACTCAACATGTGATGATGGATCTCTCTTATCTCTCCTGAATATCCCATCTCCCAGCTTCAAGGGTGGTTTTTTTTTTGTCATGTCAGGAACGACCTGAGAAACTGCAAGTCGCTTCTGGTGTGAGAGAATTGGCCGTCTGCAAGGACGTTGCCCAGGGGACACCTGGATGATTTGATGTTTTTATCATCCTTGTGGGAGGCTTCTCTCATGTCATGGCCCTAAAGGTCCCCAGGTGTTTTGGCCTATAACTCCCTGAAATCCCAGCCGATTTACCAACTGTTAGGATTTCTGCGAGTTGAAGGCCAAAACATCTGGGGACCTACAGGTTGAGAACCACTGCACTAAGGTGACCAAGACTGTTTCCGTACCCTGTCCCAGTATAAAGCCAGAATGCACTGGATCCAGATAATCAATTTCCTTCACGAACACCTGGAGTTGTGAGGCCACCACACATTCCATGACTCTGCCCAAAAAGGGGAGATTGGAAACTGGGTGAAAGTTGTTCAATTGAGTTCAGTTGAGTTTAATGTTTAAACTTGGTCTCATCTCCAAGATATCTCATTATCTGTGCACATGTAGATCTTCCACTGTGAAAAAAAATCACTATAGTTCTCATCCTGAGCATTTTAGATAAGTGATACTCAACATGTGATGATGGATCTCTCTTATCTCTCCTGAATATCCCATCTCCCAGCTTCAAGGGTGGTTTTTTTTTGTCATGTCAGGAATGACCTGAGAAACTGCAAGTCGCTTCTGGTGTGAGAGAATTGGCCGTCTGCAAGGACGTTGCCCAGGGGACGCCTGGATGATTTGATGTTTTTATCATCCTTGTAAAGAGTAGAGACATCAGACTGGCAACAAAGATCCATTGCCTAGTCAAAGCCATGGTATTCCCTGTAGTCACCTACGGATGTGAGAGCTGGACCTTAGGGAAGGCTGAGCGAAGGAAGAGAGATGCTTTTGAGCTGTGGTGTTGGAGGAAAGTTCTGAGAGTGCCTTGGACTGCGAGAAGATCCAACCAGTCCATCCTCCAGGAAATAAAGCCCGACTGCTCATTGGAGGGAAGGAGACGAGAGACAAAGTTGAAGTCCTTTGGCCACATCATGAGGAGACAGCAAAGCCTAGAGAAGGCAATGATGCTGGGGAAAGTGGAAGGCAAAAGGAAGAGGGGCCGACCAAGGGCAAGATGGATGGATGGCATCCTTGAAGTGACTGGACTGACCTTGAAGGAGCTGGGGGTGGTGACGGCCGACAGGGAGCTCTGGCGTGGGCTGGTCCATGAGGTCACGAAGAGTCGGAGACGACTGAACGAATGAACAACAACAACAACATCAGCCTTGTGGGAGGCTTCTCTCATGCCCCGCATGAGGAGCTGGAGCTGATAGAGGGAGCTCATCCGCCTCTCCCCGGATTCGAACCTGCGACCTGTCGGTCTTCAGTCCTGCCAGCACAGGGGTTTAACCCACTGCGCCACCGGGGGCTTCTAGGGCAGGGCTGAGAAGGGTGTAAATAAATAAACAAACAAATTGATCCCCCAACGAAGCCACACATTGTCTCCCACCCTTATCCTCACGACAGAGCAAGCCACACACTGGTTCCCATCCCTCCTTTCCTTCCTCACTCACAAGGGCCCGGGCCTCTCCGCATCCTCCCTTAGCAACCGCCTCCGTTGCTACCCATCCACAGACACAGCAAGAGCTCACTTCCTTCCGGAAGCCGGTCTTCCCCACGCAATGCCTTCTGGGAGCCGCAGTCCTTCAAAGCTGACATCCCGGCGGCGGGCGCATGCGCGCGGTCGCAGTGCCTGTCGGGAGTCGTAGTCCTGAGAGGAGAAGGCAGGCTTGTTTGAGGCTGGTCCTGCTTCCCGGGAGTCTTGAATTGGTTGAACCGGCGAGGAAGGAGAAAGAGGAAGGAAAGAAGGAAGGAAAGGAAAGGAAGGAAGAAGGCTTTGGCTTTCAAGGAGCAGCAGGAAGATGAAGAGGAGAGGAAGAGAGGAAAGGAACAAGGAGGACAAGGTAAACACAACACACACACACACAGAGTGTATTTTTGCAACTTTTCTCCTAAATGTAAACCTAAGCAAAAGGTCATGAGTTCGAAGCCAGCCCGGGTTGGAGTGGGTTTCCAACCAATTGTGTGTAGCCTGTTGTCGACCTTTGCAACCCGAAAGACAGTTGCATCTGTCAAGGAGGAAAATTAGGTACCACTTTAAAAAGTGTGGGGAGGCTAAATTAACTGATTTATGAGGCCATAAAGAAGCATTCCAGCGGGGAAGCTTGCGGGGAATGCGGAAGTGCTTCAATAGCGTCACAGATGGACGATGAAAGCGACAGGCAAAGCATTCCAGCGGGGAAGCATGCGGGGAATGCGGAAGTGCTTCCTCAGCGTCGCAGATGGACGATGAAAGCGACAGCTCCCCTGGCGGCCAGAAAAAGTTAAAATAGCCTCTGTGTATGTCTGTATATGTTTGTACGTCAAAACTTGGCATTGAATGTTTGCCATCTATGTGTACATTGTAATCCGCCCTGAGTCCCCTGCGGGGTGAGAAGGGCGGAATATAAAAACTGCAAATAAATAATAAATAGATGAATAACAGTTTATAATTCTGCATATAGCGGTATATAAATACTGTAAATAAAATAATGAATACATACATACATATATCTCTATATCTAGGTGTGTGTATACACACGCTTGCCTGCATAGGTACTACACACACGTGTACTATGCACATGTCTTTATTTATTTATTATTTTAATATTATATATATATATATATATATATATATATATATAATTTTAAAATAAAAATAATAAAAATAAATACATATATCTCTATATCTAGGTGTGTATGTACACACGCTCGCCTGCATATGTACTACACACACATATGTCCTATGCACATGTCTTTATTTATTTATTATTTTAAAATTATATATATATATGTTGTTGTTCATTCGTTCAGTCATCTCCGACTCTTCGTGACCTCACGGACCAGCCCACGCCAGAGCTCCCTGTCGGCCGTCACCACCCCCAGCTCCTTTAAGGTCAGTCCAGTCACTTCAAGGATGCCATCCATCCATCTTGCCCTTGGTCGGCCCCTCTTCCTTTTGCCTTCCACTTTCCCCAGCATCATTCCCTTCTCTAGGCTTTGCTGTCTCCTCATGATGTGGCCAAAGTACTTCAACTTTGTCTCTAGTATCCTTCCCTCCAGTGAGCAGCCGGGATTTATTTCATGGAGGATGGACTGGTTGGATCTTCTCGCAGTCCAAGGCACTCTCAGAACTTTCCTCCAACACCACAGCTCAAAAGCATCTCTCTTCCTTCGCTCAGCCTTCCCTAAGGTCCAGCTCTCACATCCGTAGGTTACTACAGGGAATACCATGGCTTTGACTAGGCGGATCTTTGTTGCCAGTCTGATGTCTCTACTCTTTACTATTTTATCGAGACTGGACATTGCTCTAGAATAATAGAATCATAGAATCAAAGAGTTGGAAGAGACCTCATGGGCCATCCAGTCCAACCCTCTGCCAAGAAGCAGGAATTACATTCAAATCACCCCTGACAGATGGCCATCCAGCCTCTGCTTAAAAGCTTCCAAAGAAGGAGCCTCCACCACACTCCGGGGCAGAGAGTTCCACTGCTGAACGGCTCTCACAGTCAGGAATTTCTTCCTAATGTTCAGATGGAATCTCCTCTCTTGTAGTTTGAAGCCATTGTTCCGCGTCCTAGTCTCCAAGGAAGCAGAAAGGAAGCTTGCTCCCTCCTCCCTGTGGCTTCCTGTCACATATTTATACATGGCTATCATATCTCCTCTCAGCCTTCTCTTCTTCAGGCTAAACATGCCCAGTTCCCTAAGCCGCTCCTCATAGGGCTTGTTCTCCAGACCCTTGATTGTTTTAGTCGCCCTCCTCTGGACACATTCCAGCTTGTCAATATCTCTCTTGAATTGTGGTGCCCAGAATTGGACGCAATATTCCAGGTGTGGTCTAACCAAAGCAGAATAGAGGGGTAGCATTACTTCCCTAGATCTAGACACTATGCTCCTATTGATGCAGGCCAAAATCCCATTGGCTTTTTTTGCCGCCACATCACATTGTTGGCTCATGTTTAACTTGTTGTCCACGAGGACTCCAAGATCTTTTTCACACGTACTGCTCTCGAGCCAGGCGTCACCCATTCTGTATCTTTGCATTTCAGACTCCTCCCAAGAAGGAAGCATCTTCTGATTTCCTGGCCACAGTCTGCATCTGCAGTAATCTTTGCGCCTAGAAATACAAAGCCTGTCACGGCCTCCACATTTTCTCCCTCTATTTTCCAATTGTCAATAATTCTTGTTGCCATAATCTTGGTTTTTTTGACGTTTAGCTGCAACCCGGCTTTTGCGCTTTCTTCTTTCACCTTGATTAGAAGGCTCCTCAGCTCCTCCTCGCTTTCGGCCATCAGAGTGGTGTCATCTGCATATCTGAGGTTGTTAATGTTCCTTCCAGCAATTTTTACCCCAGCTTTGCATTCCTCAAGCCCCGCACATCGCATGATGTGTTCTGCATACAAATTAAAAAGGTATAAAAGGTATAAAATTATAGCGGTATAAAAATGTATAAAGTTTATAATTTTGTATGTATAACCCCCCCCCCCCCCCCCGACAATATATGCATTCATAGCAATTTATAATTCTGAGATTTATTTTTCTTTTACACCCCTGCCCCCATATCCATATATATCAGTGGGTCTCAACCTGTGGGTCCCCCCAGGTGTTTTGGCCTACAACTCCCAGAAATCTCAGCCAGTTTACCAGCTGTTAAGATTTCTGGAAGTTGAAGGCCAAACCATCTGGGGACCCACAGGTTGAGAAGCAGACACATACATACATACATACACACACACATACATATATACATACACACATACATACACACACACACACATGTGCATACAAAACCTCCTTCAGATAACTGGAGATCTTGTATCTTCCACAGACTTTGAGACCATCTGCACTGCAGAATTATCACAGTTTGACATATTTTCACTCCATGCTAATAGAAACCTAGGATTTGTACTTTGCTGCAGGATCAGCACATCTCTGACAGAGAAGAGGAAGTATCTCTGAAAACTGCCATTCTGTACCATTTGAGGAATCTTGGTGAGGAGGCAGCGAAGCCATCAAAACTACAACTCCCAGGGTTCTGTAGCATTTGAGCCATGGCAGTTAAAGTAGTGTCACACTGCATTCATCCAAAGGGTAGAGACATCCCTGGTCTGCTTCTCAGGTGCCTAGGAGCAGTCCAGATTAACACAGTCATATCTTTGCACACTAGAGGTTGAGTTGAACTACAAGTCTGGAGATCAGGGTTTAATTCTGGCAACTTTCAGGGAGTTGACACTCTCAACCCTAGAAAACCCCATGATAGTTTCAACGGAGACTCACCATATATTAGAAATGACTGGAAGGCATGCAACCCGAATCCTTTATCCAGAAGTGTTTGGGTTCATTTGAAGTACACATATAATACAAGAATCAAGGACATACAGCTTTTCAGATGCTATATTTATTTATTTGTCGTGTCAGAGCAACCAGTCAATTATATTACATTTCTAACAGAAACAAAGTGAACAAACAGACAAAATGCAAAATTTGTGAGTTTGGTGGTTGATTAAATGTCCTTTGACCAGTATCTGGCCCCTTGGAGTGTCTCTGGTGTTGCCACAAGAAGGTCCTCCCTTGTGCATATGGCAGGGCTCAGGTTGCATTGCAGCAGGTGGTCAGTGGTTTGCTCTTCTCCGCACTCGCATGTCATGGATTCCACTTTGTGTCCCCATTTCTTGAGGTTGGCTCTGCATCTTGTGGTGCCAGAGCGCAGTCTGTTCAGCGCCTTCCAAGTCGCCCAGTTTTCTGTGTTCCCAGGGGGGAGTCTCTCATTTGGTATCAGCCATAGATTGAGGTTCTGGGTTTGAGCCTGCCACTTTTGGACTCTCGCTTGCTGAGGTGTTCCAGCGAGTGTCTCTGTAGATCTTAGAAAACTATGTCTAGATTTAAGTCGTTGACGTGCTGGCTGATACCCAAACAGGGGATGAGCTGGGGATGTCTCTGCCTTGGTCCTTTCACTATTGGCTGCTACTTCCCAGCGGATGTCAGGTGGTGCAATACCGGCTAAGCAGTGTAATTTCTCCCATGGTGTAGGGTGCAGACACCCTGTGATAATGCGGCATGTCTCATTAAGAGCCACATCTACTGTTTTAGCATGGTGAGATGTGTTCCACGCTAGGCATGCGTACTCAGCAGCAGAGTAGCATAGCGTAAGGGCAGATGTCTTCACTGTATCTGGTTGTGATCCCCAGGTTGTGCCAGTCAGCTTTCGTATGATACTGTTTCTAGCGCCCACATTTTGTTTGATATTCAGGCAGTGCTTCTTGTAGGTAAGAGCATGGTCCAGAGTTACTTCCAGGTATTTGGGTGTGCTGCAATGCTCCAATGGGATTCCTTCCCAGGTAATCCTCAGAGCTCGGGATGCTGTTTTCAGATGCTGTTGGACTACAACTCCCATAATCTGTAATTACCATCCAGTTATGTTCCAGTACACTACAAGAAGCAAGAGACCACTTTTCAGTATCTCCAGTAGAAAGATACACAGAGGGCATTTACACTGTAGAATAAATACAATTTGACAGCACTGCTCTGTTTCACTGCGATGCAATCCTGGGAGCTGTAGTTTCGCAAGGTCTTTTGCTTTCCATGCAAAAAGGTGCTGATGCTTCACCAAACTGCAACTCCCAGGATTCCATATCCTTGACCCATAGCACTTAATGTGGTATCAAAGTGCATTCATTCTGCAGTTCCATGGAAGGATACATAAGAGCGAAACATTTCCAAGGAAGGATACATAAGAGCGAAACTTCCTTGGCCCGGATTCCTATATTCGTGGTTTCACTGTAGCAATATACTTTGAATTGATGCATATTTACTAGCAATAATGCTTGGTTTGTTTTTGTTTTGTAAAGAGGATACTTTTAATAGGGACAATTAACTTTTGGGATCGCTGTCTTAAAAATTCAAGTGAGCTTATTTTCCTTCCTGCCTTCTTCTTTATTTGAATGGAAGGTCTTTTCTTTCCTGTTCAAGCATATGCTTTCCAATGCTCCAAGTCCGAAGCTTCATCTAAGGATATATCTACAATGTATAATTAACACAGTTTTAAAGAAATTTTAAAAATACTTGATTTTGTTATTTTATATAAGAGACATCATCTCTCTTTATAAAAGTATGTATGTCAGTTTGTACCATGAAGATTGTTAGGTGAAGTGGCCCTTTGTGATGTCACTGATTGCCTGTTGCTAGATGAAGTTGTCCACCCGTGTCACTGGTTAAAAAGGTGATCTGTATGAGAGGAAAGAAGGAAGGAAGGTCAGAAAGAGAAAAAGAAGAGGGATAAAAGAAAGGAGAGGGAAGAAAAAAAGGAGGGAAGGAAAGAATGAAGGATAAGAAATGAAAGGGGAAAAGGTATGAGGGAAGGGCAGAAAGAGAAAGAGGAAGAAGAAAGGAAGGGAAAGCAGCGGTCCCAACAACACTTGGTCATATATGCTAGCTGTATGCACTCTGACTTGGGCATCCATGAATTTTGGTATCCAAGAAGAAGAACTTTATTTTTCTACCCCACCTCCATCTCCCCGAAGAGACACGGGGTGGCTTACATGGGGCCAAGCCCAGGCAAAATACAATCAAAAGCAAAAACAATAGCAAATTAAAGTAGCAGAAGACAGCATAACAATAATAATAAGAGAGCTGGACCATAGGCAAGGCTGTGCAAAGGAAGATAGATGCTTTTGAACTGTGGTACTGGAGGAAAGTGCTGAGAGTGCCTTGGACAGCGAGAAGATCCAACCAGTCCATACTTCAAGAAATAAAGCCTGACTGCTCATTGGAGGGAAGGATAGTAGAGGCCAAGATGAAGTACTTTGGCCACATAATGAGAAGAAAGGAAAGCTTGGAGAAGACAATGATGCTGGGGAAAATGGAAGGAAAAAAGAAGAGGGGCCGACCAAGAGCAAGATGGATGGATGGCATCCTTGAAGTGACAGGATTGACCTTGAAGGAGCTGGGAGTGGTGACAACCGACAGGGAGCTCTGGCATGGGCTGGTCCATGAAGTCATGAAGAGTCAGAAACGACTGAACAAATGGACAACAACAAATCAAGTCTGTTCAACAACTAACTAATTTTGGGAGGAGGGAAAGGTACCACTAAGCAAACTGATTAAAGATAGGGGTTCAATAAGGTGGATAAAAACGTATGATAGCATAGGAAATGGCATGGCAAACAGAGCAGTTTAACAGGATCAGATCAACTTAAACTTAAGAATATATATAGTGATGTAATATAGGAATACAGATTCAGGTCATGATTCAGGTCTTGATGCAGATCATTTGTCATAGGAGTCGTCAGTCAGAAAAAGCACAATGAAACATCCCAGTCTTTAGTTCCTTACGTAAAGTGGATAAGGAGGGGGTCTGGGGAGGGAGTTCCAGAAACGAGGGGCCATCACCGAGAACGCCCTCTCTCTCGTCCCCACCAATCGCACTTGCGACAAGGGTGGGAGCGAGAGAAGACCCTCCCCGGAAGATCTTAGGGTCCATGTGGGCTCGTAGGGGAGGATACAGTCATGCAGATAGGCAGGTCCTGAACCGTTTAGAGCTTTATAGTTTCTCAGGTCGCTCCTGACATGACCAAAAGGGGATATCAAACTTCAGCAGACACCAAGGACTCACTGTACCTCTCCTTAGTGATGTTGGATGGGGTTTCTAGGAATGGAAGATTAACCATCAGTAGGGCCACTGATTTAGGAGATTTTGGAGAGCTATCAAAGCAGGTGTTATGGAAGTTATGGAGCTCTCCAGATGATGCTCAGTTTGCAACTCCCACCAGTCCTAGCTATTATAGGCAATGGAAATGAATACTAGGTGTTGCAATTCAACCACAGGCAACGCCAGGTACCCAAGCTTGAACTATATAAAATTATCTTCAGGTTATACAGTTAGTCCTACATCTGGAAGGCTGCACAGTGTCCATCCCTGGAATAGACGATCCACCATTTTGATGGACCAATGGCATGATCATCATAAGATACCATGTACCCATGTGTAATCCAACTAATCGTCTTTGAAACGGCGATCCCTTTCTAACATCTTGTGCACAAATAGCTCCTGTGTTGCCATTTTTCGCCAAGGAAATAATTTGCGGAGACACTTCTGTCAATGGAAATCCTCCGGTGGGAAGGGCCTGATGCCACCTTATTGGGCCCCAGTGCTATTAATGAGACGCTTTATTGAGAAATAGTGTGCGTTTGATGCAATGCATCATCTCCGGGTTGGAAACGGCAGGCCCGCATGGTAGTTGGGGGGGATGAAACGCAAGATGGAGAGCGTGGCAAATGTTCTCTTCTTTAAAATTCATCACGCCAAATGTTGGTTCAAATTGCCCCAGCTGTTAACGCTGGGACCATTACAGTAATGGCCTTCTGCAAATGAAGGAGAACTAACACACACACACACTTTATTACCAGAGGGGTAATTTTCTCTTCATCTGTAATAGCAGCGGAGCCCTCGTATTGATCAGCCCATCAAGATACTAATCCTCTGTAAAATTACTTGTTATAGCTGAAAATGTGTTAATCCAAATCAGCCTGCGTCCTGACTTTCTGCTGGCTATTGAATACCCGGCCATTAGATGGTTTATTTTTCATGATTTAAAGCCTTTAACCATTGATAACAGTTGGATCTTCTTTAGCGCGAGCAGGCGCTTAATCTTCTCTTATAGCCCAAGGATGTCTTCTGGTTTTAAACCGAACATCAGGCACTTAATTAAGGAGCAATGGCTGTCTCCTCCTGCCTTGAATTATGTCGGTGCATTAGGTTGCTCAGATTTATTAAGAGGCTTATAGTGTAAAGCCGGACGTAAAACTGTCTGTGTATACGTGTTTGTGTTTATGGCTTGGTGTGCTGTAAATGAGGCTGGGATGGTACCTACATATATATTTAAGTGTCGGCAGGTACAAGGCTTATCAGCAAGTTCAGACAATGTAAGGTGCTTGCTCTCGTCTTTTGTTTATTGCAGGCTTCTCTTATGCCTTGCCAACATGTCTCCCATGATAAAGGTAGAGGATCCCTTATCCGCGACCAGAAATACTTAGAATATTGGATTTTGGGGGATTTTGGAATACCCATATTTACACATGCATGCATAAATAGATATTTTGGAGGTTTTGTTTTCATGTCAGGAGCAACTTGAGAAACTGCAAGTTGCTTCTAGTGTGAGAGAATTGGCCTTCTGCAAGGACGTTGCCCAGGGGACACCCGGATGTTTGACGTTTTACCATCTTTGTGGAAAGCTTCTCTCATGTTCCCGCATGGGGGAGCTGAAGCTGACAGACAGAGCTCATCCACACTCTCCCCAGATTCAAACCTCTGACCTGTTGGTCTTCAGTCATGCCAGCACAAGAGTTTAACCCATTGCACCACCAATGGCTCCATCTTGGAGATGAGGCCCAAGTCTTCATCAGAAATGCATTTGTGTTTCATACATACAGTCATCACTCTGGAAGACACAGAGATTTCTAGAGAGAACAGTCTTCCAATGTGATTCTGCATTCAGCTTCCAACTATAGAGCAAGGCTGGAAGACCTAGAAATCCCCAGAGAACTGTTCAAAAATAACAATAGCTTTATCCAAATGGATGGACCACAACTGACATCATGCCAGGTTAACCCTCTGAAACTCCATCAGTAGTTAAAGTTTGTCATGTTGGGCAAGTTTGCTCTAGATGAAGGATTGGTGGAGTTCATTATCCTCTCCAGCTGCGGGATGAATGACAATCCCCACTATGGTGGGTCATTCCCTTCAAATCCTTTCAGTATGTTCAGTTGGTCATAGGGATTTTATGTGGCAAATTTGGTCCAGATGCATCATCAGTGGTGGTCATAGTGTCTCTGGATGTAAGTGAACTACGGCTCCCAGAAATGAAGATCAGTTCCCCCCAAAGCCCTCTAGTATTTTCAGTTGGTCATGGTAGTTCTGTGTGCCAAGTTATGTCCAGGGCCATCATTGGTGCTCTCTGATTGCAGGTGAACTATAAATCCCACTATCTACAATTGCTATAAATGAAAGTGAATTCTCTCCCCCCCTCCCAAACATCTCCAGTATTTTTCTTTGATTAGGTGGGTTCTATGTACCAAATGTGGTCCAGCTCCATTGTCAGTGGTGGTCACAGTGCTCTGACTCCATGCAGGTTGGACTATAACTTCCATCATGTGGAGTCAATCTCCAAAACTCCTCCAGTATGTTTAGTTCTGCTCTGTTTGCTGTGCAGCTAGAGTTGAAAAGAGTAGGGAAGGGTTAAGGGAGTGGCAGTGGGCGGGATCATGCAAATTCCACACTAATGGAGAGAATAAGAGACACCGGGATGTCTGTGGTGGAGGAAACAGGTAAAATCTAGGATGAAATAGTCCCCAAATGAAAACATTCCTTGGGTAGTGGGCAGTATGGTGTTTGGGGAGGACATTGGCAGGGGTTGGGCTACATGTTCATGGCGCTCGCTATCACCTAAAATATCACTGGAGGGAGGGCTTTTGGTGATTTCTCAGCACTGTGGGTTAAAGCCATTTGTGGAAGTGGGAGCCTGTCTGTGGAAGTGGGCACCCCAGCCACATACACACGTACATATTATCACTTTTTATGTATATAGAAGATATAGATAGATGGTAAGTGATGTTGTGCATGGAACAAAGCTTGTGTGCATTGAACCATCAGATGGCCACTTTGTCCTAGCAACTGGCCTATGATGACTCTGTCATAGGCCTTTCTGGGGCTGAGAGAGAGAGACTTACCTAAAGTCATCCAATGGGTTTACATGGTTGAGCAGGGAATCAAACCCTGGTCTGCAGAGTCATAGGCCCTATCTACACTTTAAAACAGTTTGAAACTTCATTATACGGTAAGTGTAGACCAGTATAATGAAATTCATTGCAGTTTAACTTCTTTATATAGGTCCACACTGACTATTATATGGCAGTGTAAATGCCATATATTGAGCCATAGTCCAATACTCAAGTCACTTGACCATCCTGGTTTTCAGTAGACCCAGTGAATTATGGGAATTACATGAGTGTTGGCTTCCAAGCATCCATTGATTCAGTCTCTGTAGTGGTAGAAACTAAACATTGGGGTTAAATCCACCTTGTTAGTTCTAACGGGATTTCTTCCATGAATGCGTGACCCCGTAATCTTTCCTTAAAGAATTCTGTGTTTTGTTCTCTCAGCTTCATTTTCCCTTTTATCCATGGTTCATCCCACCATTTTTATTTAAGGTGATGAAGTTACCTCCGTGCAACTGCTATCATCACCTCTGCCCTCAGCTAATCAAATACTTTTGCTGGAGGGAAGCATTTATCTCCCACTTTCATTATTATTATTTTCGTAGCTGTAAAGATATATATTTGTCAGGAGGAGGCTGTAACAGTGAAACGAGGTATTGATCGGCTGTATTTGGCAATTTCTTTCCACCTTGCCATCGATATCGTGTCAGGCTCTGACTGTACTGTGGTTGACCTCACAAATAGCTCTTTATGTTCCCATTGGATTCAAATGATATACTATGCTGAAAACTAAATCAATGAATGATTATAAAGTTTTGAGTATTATTTCATGACCTCGAGGCAATCGGTGCTCCATGCACTGAATACTTGAAATGATGCCTCGCGTGATAAAGTAGATGCTGCTGTTTTTTGGAAGAGCTTCATCTAGTTTTCATCTGAGCCACATTCTGCATAGAGATGAACTTTGATTGTCTTAACACCCCTCTCTTTATAATCTTATGCATTTTAATCAACATGCCAAGGAGGAAGGTTGGGGTAGAGTTTGGTTCTAAATCTGAAATGGTCCCTATCGATGGTTGTGATAGTTGGTGGTTTAATGCACACAAACTTTGTTCTGTGCCCAGAATTATTTAAAACATTGTACAAAATAACCATCAGGCTATGCATATAAGAAGCATAAATGTATTTATATTATTTATATTATTTATTTACAATATTAGTAACTCCCCCTTCTGACCCTGGAGGGGACTCAAAGCAGCCTTACAACAGGCAGCAATTTGATGCCATACACATCTATATAAAATAAACTGTTTCAATTAAAACAGTTAAAACATGAATTATTAAAACAGCAGTTCAAATCATGATCCAGGGACGTTCCATTTGTCAATCACATTTATTCATGGTCACTTATTGTGCTTCTCCAATTATTTGTCAAAAGCTTGGTCCCAAAGCCACATCTTCAGTTTTTTCCTGAAGGACAGGAGATAAGGAGCTGATCTGATTTCATTGGGGAGGGTGTTTCATAGACAAGGGGCCACCACTGACATGGCCCTGTCTCTCATCCCCACCACTTGCGCCTGTAAGGGAGATGGAACTGAGAGCAGGGCCTCCTCAGACGATCTTAACCTCGGAGAGGGTTCATAGGGGGAAATATGTTTGGACAGATAAGCTGGGCCAGAACCGTTTAGGGCTTTATAGGCTAAATCCAGCACTTTGAATTGTTCTCGGCAGCCAGTGGAGCTGATGTAACAGGAGGGATGTCCTCTCTCTGTACGCTGCTCCAGTGAGGCTGCCACCCATTGGGCCACGTGAAGCTTCTGAACAGTTTTCAAAGGCAACCTCATGTACAGCATGTTGCAGTTGTCTATTCAGGATGTACCAAGGGTTTGAACCACCGTGGCTAAGCCTGACTTCCCAAGGTAGGGGTGCAAGCAGTGCACAAATTTTTAATTGTGCAAAAGCCCCCCTGACCACCGCCGAAGCCTGGGGTTCCAGGCTCAGTGATGAATCCAGGATCACTCCCAACCTACGAACCTATGACTTCAGAGGGAGTGTAACCCCATCCAACACAGGCTGTAACCCTATACCCTGTTCAGCCTTACAGCTGACTAGGAGTACCTCTGTCATGACTGGATTCAATTTCAATTTGTTTGCCCTCATCCTGACTGTCACAGCTGCCAAGCACTGGTTTAGGGTGTGAACAGCCTCCTTAGCAGTAGGTGGAAAGGATTGATAGAGCTGAACTTCATTGGCATACAGGTGATATCGAACACTAAAACTCTGGATGATCTCTCCCAGCAGCTTCATGTAGATGTTAAACAATGTGGGGGACAATACTGAACCCTGTGGGATCCCACAGGACAAAGACTGTGGGCCTGAGCAGGTGTCCCTCAACACCTTCTGAGAATGGCCCTCCAGACAGGACTGGAGCCACTGTAAAACAGTGCCTCCAAGCTCCATTCCCACAAAGCTTCCCAGAATATTGTGGTCTACAGTACCGAAGGCTGCTGAGAGATCCAGGAGAACCAACATTCCCTCTGTCCAGTTCCCTGTGCAGATCATCCACTAAGGTGACCAAGGCTGCTTCAGTTCTCTGTCCTAGTCTACAGCCAGACTGCACCGGATCCAGATAATCAGTTTCCTCCATGAACACCTGGCATTGCAAGGCCACCACACATTCCATGACTTTGCCCAAAAAGGGGAGATTGGAAACTGGGTGAAAGTTGTTCAGTTGAGTTCAATGTTTAAACTTGGTCCCATCTCCAAGATATCTCATTATCTGTGCACAAGTAGGTCTTCCACTGTGAAAAAAAAATCAATATACAGTACTTCTCATCTTGAGCATTTCAGATAAGTGATACTCAACCTGTGATGATGGATCTCTTATCTCTCCTGAATATCCCATTTCCCAGCTTCAAGGGTGAGCCAACAATATTCTGGTATTTTGCGAGAAGGAAATAAACTTCTCCCTGTTCAGAATTTTCACATTATATCTCATTCCACACACTTCCATCATGCCATTTATTTAAAAGTTAAACAGCCCCCAAACTTCCATTATAATGTTTTGTGTTCCTTTGATAATTTTGGTTGCCCATTTCTTTGATTCTCCTTGGAATCCTTCCACCCAGTAGATTCTGTGTTCCTCGATATCTTGAGGACTGCATCTACACTGTGGAATTAATGCAGTTTGACACTATTTTACTGCTGTTGCTTAATGCTATTGATTCCTAGGATATGTAGTTTAGTGAGGCATTAACTAGCACTTTTTGGTAGAGAAGGCTAAAGACCTTCTCCTACTAGAACTCCATAGTGTTGGGCCATTACAGTTGTCTGTATTCTATAAGGCAGAATGGATGCACCCAAGGTTTCCCATTACAAGACCTGATGTCTCCCTTTTCTTTCTATATGATACTGTTATAGCTACATATGACTTTGCGTATTGAATCTCCAACTGATGTGTAGTGTCAGAAGAGAGAAAAATATCAGCAACAGAGGGAGAAAGCTCATGCACTTGTCACGCAACTCTGTTAAGATATTCACTCCTCTGTTCATTTCCATATTTAACTTATAGGAACGGTCGGTATGCTATTTATTTGAAAGTTCATAAAGGGCGAGGTTTTGTGTGCTTTCCCAAATGTAGTGCCTGGCGTACCTTGGATTGCGCTAAAGTGCTGCAAATGTTGACGTTCATCTAATAAACAAGATGCTCTCCCCACCCGCCTTGAAGTATTTTATATGTAAATGCAGGCAAAACTAAATGAGTTCACATCACTTAAAGGTAAATAACAAACCTACAGCTCATGAGTTGCAACTGATTTTAAAATAATGTAGGCATGTATTTGCCAAATAACATATCTTTGCGTTTGATCATTGTAACTCTTTTGAAGACGTATTTTGAAATAAATAGTTAAATATTGCCAACGACCAAATAGCTAATTTAAATGAATTTTTTTTTTTGTAACGGCTCAGTGAAAAACATTGTTCTAGTTCTGTAACAAATAAGGTTGTCTTCTGATTGTAATGTGCACGCTCAGGGTACCAAATATGCATATTGGCTGGGTTTATAGAGAAGAGAGAAGGAAGGAAGGAAGGAAGGGAGGGAGGGAGGGAGGGAGGGAGGGAGGGAGGGAGAAGGGAGGAAGGCTTTACGGTTTTGCATCCTTCTTTCAGAACCTTGCACAAAAAAAGTTTAGATAAATGCTTTATGGGCTTATACTGTGATTTTCTCTCAAAAATTGGATTACATGTATGTAACAAAATGGGATTCAAGTAATACACTTGACCATATTTGTATGTTTTAGCTTTGGAGATTTGATTAAAATTTTCTGTCTAGCAATCTCTAGGCTATGATTCTGTGGTCAACCTATGCTGGAAATCTATTGGAAATTGACCATAGTATCATACTGTAGAAATTTCAAGAGTGTTCCTTGCAGTTGGCAATTTTTTATTCACAGTTTTCATTTTTACAGAGGTCCTCTGCCCTTTAACCCAGCAAATGTGGATGACTTGTATTAACCAAAAATTGAAGCCAGAAATTAATGTCAACAGAATATGGATTACTGTAGGACAGTGGCTCTCAACCTTTTTTGACCAGGGATCATTTGATGAGGGATCACTTTCCAACATTAGTACCAAAAAGGTTACGAATCAGTTTTTGGTCAACTTGAGATTTGGTTTGGTTATTTGGGGTGCTGATTCAGAAAATTGCATTGGATAGACCACATCACCTCTAGTTTTTGACACAGAACATATGACATCCAGTAGTCTCCATCTGCTTGCCCACAGAAAACCATATTTAATAATCTAGAGCTGATGGTGTAGCGGTAATTTCTCATGGGTAGTAAGCCTCTCCCCTCCCAACATCCCTGTTGCCTTGGCACTATGAGAGGGTTTCATGGGACCAGTTGGTCTCGTTGACGTGTAGTTTCAAGGCAACGGTGTAGTAATGGTGAGGCTGTGGACCATATTTTCATTTTCGTGGACCACTGGTGGTCCACGGACCACAGGTTGGGAACCACTGCAGTAGGTCCTACAAGTTATAATATTGGAGAGCCTATTTTGTATAATTGTTTAATACCTGGGAGTCACTCTGGACCATGTTCTGACCTACAAGAAGCACTGCCTGAATATCAAGCAAAAAGTGGGCGCTAGAAACAATATCATATGAAAGCTGACTGGCAAAATCTGAGGATCACAACCAGATACAGTGAAGACATCTGCCCTTGCGCTATGCTACTCTGCTGCTGAGTATGCATGCCCAGTGTGGAACACATCTCACCACGCTAAAGCAGTGGATGTGGCTCTTAATGAGACATGCCGCATTATCACGTGGTGTCTGTGCCCTACACCAGTGGAGAAATTATACCATTTAGCCAATATTGCACCACCTGACATCCGCCGGGAATGCTTAAATGTATAGCAACCAATAGTGAAAGGACCAAGGCAGTGACATCTCCGGCCCACCCCCGTTCGGGTATCAGCCAGTACGCCAATGACTTAAATTAAGAAATACTTTTTCTAAGATCTACAGAGACACTCGCTGGAATACCTCAGCAAGCGAGAGTCCAAAAGTGGCAGGCTAAAACCCAGAACCTCAATCAGTGGCTGGTACCAAATGAGAGACTCCGTCCTGGGCACACAGAAAACTGGGTGACTTGGAAGGTGTTGAACAGACTGCGCTCTGGCACCATGAGATACAGAGCCAACCTTAAGAAATGGGGCTACAAAGTGGAATTCATAATATGTGAGTGTGGAGAAGAGCAAACCACAGACCACCTGGTGCAATGCAACCTGAGCCCTGCCATATGCACAATGGAGGACCTTCTTATAGTAACACCAGAGGCACTCCTAAGTGGGCAGTTACTGGTCAAAGGACATTCAATCAACTACCAAGTCTGAAAACTTTCTATTTTGTTTGTTTGTTTTTAATGCAATACAACTGTTTGGTTCGCTCCTGACATGATAAATAAATAAATAATGTTTACTACTGGGATGGGGTTTAAGACTCCTAATTTCAAGTCTCCATTTTGATATCTAACTTATTGGGTGGCCTTGGGTCAGTCACCGTGATTTCCCGTTCTCTACCTCCCTCTCTTTTTTCATGTTCCTCACTTCTCTCACTTGCGGTTTCTCAAGTTGCTCCTGACATGACAAAAAACAAAAACAAACAACTTCCCTCACTTGAGCATATTTACCTATCAGCCGTTGATTACCAGAAATGCAGTATTCTTACTAATAGCTGTGGTTGATTATTGTTTTGCAAACAAGTGGTAATGCTGAAATCTAAAGTTTTCTGTTCGTTTCATGATATTAAAAAACCAGAGGCTTAAATAACACGCCCCTGGTTAGAAAAGACAGCTGCCAAAGGGCTCTGCTTAACCGTATACTTTGCATGCATTTATAATCTGAAATGTGGGGGTTGAATATACTTGAGACAGACAGCTTGAATGGCATACTGTCAGTGAATTGGCAGCGGTCTCATTTAGGACCTTTGGAGATGTGTCTGCCTGGACAGAACGAGAGCGCTCCTTCGCCTGCTCTTCCCGAGACATCCTCTCCTTGCTGCTTCGCCGGCGGTATCCAGTGGAGCATGACAGTTGCCCTTCATCGCTGTCTTCTCCGAGCTTAACCTCTGACCCGCCGCTTAGTCGCCGCGCCGCGGTTGGAGCGGCCCGAGATGTTGCCGAATTGACGGGCATCAGCCTGCGGCGTGCTTGTCATCATTTGACTGTCAAAAGTAGCTTGCCATTGGGCCTCCGTCAAGGCTTTGAAACCTCTGTGCAGCGGCCCATAGTACTTAACTCCTAAGGCTGTCAACGGGATGACCAAACTTGCATAGAAAAGGAGGCATATTGAATACATCTTCAACCATATCGTCTGGGCAGCCCTTCTCTCTCTCTCTCTTCTTTGCGGCTGGGCTTGTTAAACGTATTCAGATGACTTTCTCCAGGCCAATAGGATAAATGGGTTGCCAGGGCAGTATTTTCTTTTCTTTAAAGAAGCGGTGGAAGGCGCAGCGAACTGTTTTTCTCTTGTGGTCTCAGTTTCAAATAGCGCCGAGATTGAGATTTGAAGCGCTCTTCTTGCCAGTGAAATTCTCAGCTTGACTTGCTGTGTCCTATCAGCTTTCCAACCCCTCTGTATAAGTAGTGAGATACCAGACCGATGGTGCCTGAGGTTAGCTGTCAAAGAGGAATGTTCATTTTGGAGTGCTTTTGTAATGTGATATTAGAGGCAGAGAGAGAAAGGGGTCAAGCGCCTGCGATTTGTAAGGCTTGCAGGGAAAAGAATTTAAACAGTAGAAGGATAGTTTTGTTTCATGTACGGCATCTTTCATGACTTTCTTTTCATCTCCTCTCTGTTTAGATTATTTTCAGGACTGATTGCACTGAAATAGGCTCAAATTGGTCCAAGCAGGCTTTGAAAAAAGGAATCCAGGAGCAGAATGTGATAGTTATAATGATTAAACAATTAGAATGAAAGAGCTGATACGGTCTGTGTGTAATTTACTTTGTACGCATTCAGAACCATGGAATTAGGTTGAGTATCCCTTATCCAAAATGCTTGGGACCAGAAGCATTTTGGATTTCATAGTTTGGACTCACTGAAGTTGCATATAGGTACATAATGAAATATCTTGGAGATGGGAACCAAGCCTAAACTTGAGATTAATTTATTTTTTATATATACACACCTTAGAGCAGGGGTCCTCAAACTAAGGCCCGGGGGCCGGATACGGCCCTCCAAGGTCATGTGCCCAGCCCTCACTCATGGTCAACCTAAGTCTGAAATGAGTTGAAAGCACACAGCAACAACAACAACAACAACAATCCTATCTCATCAGCCAAAAGCAGGTACACACTTCCTGTTGAAATACTAATAAGTTTATATTTGTTGACATTGTTCTTCATTTTAATTATTGTATTGTTTTTAAGTGGGGTTTTTTTGCATTACAAATAAGATATCTGCATTGGGCATAGGAATTCATTCATATTTTTTAAAATTGCAATCCGGCCCTCCAACAGTTTGAGGGACTGTGACCTGGCCCTCTGTTTAAAAAGTTTGTGGACCCCTGCCTTAGAGTGAAGTTCATCTATATATATAAAAGCCAACTGTATAAGTTGGTTGGTTTGTACCACAAGGGCTCCTACATGGAGTGATGGATCTGGACCAAACTTGGCATACATACCCATCATTATCCAACTTAAAATAATTGAAGAATTTGAACTAAAAAAAACCCACCCCAGAGCAGAAGGAAAGAAAAGGAACAAAGTGGATTGACTGTTGTTAGGTGAAGTGGCCCTCTGTCATGTGAATGGGAAACAAAGGTAGTGAAGCAGATTGGTTGCTGCTAAGTGACGTGTATGAAAGCAAGGGAAGGAGGAAAGAGGAAAAGAAAGAGAAAGAAGGGAAGAGAAAGGAAGGGAGAGGGGATACTAAAATTCATGGGAATTGAACCCTAGTCTCCAGAGGTGTAGTCCAACAACCAAAACACTACACCACACAAACAGACACACACGTCTCTATACACATGTCTCTTCAGCAAGGAGATGCTAATAATATATGTTTTTAATTGACTTTGCTATGGTTTTATATTATTTTAATGTTTTTAATTGTATTTTATTATCTTGGTACCGGAGTCCCCGGTGGCGCAGTGGGTTAACCCCTGTGCCAGCAGAACTGAAGACCGACAGGTCGCAAGTTTGAATCCGGGGAGAGGCGGGTGAGCTCCCTCTATCAGCTCCAGCTCCTCATGCAGGGACATGAGAGAAGCCTCCCACAAGGATGATAAAAACATCAAATCATCCAGGTGTCCCCTGGCCAACATCCTTGCAGACGGCCAATTCTATCACACCAGAAGCAACTTGCAGTTTCTCAAGTCGCTCCTGACACGACAAAAAAAAATGATCTTGGTACCGACTGAACCGCCCCAAGTCGCCTGCGGGCTGAGAGGGACGGTATATAAATATAGTAAGTAAGTAAGTAAATAAATAAATAAATAAATATTGCGTGCTAGAAATATTTTTTTTCTTTTTGATCATGATTATTCTCAGAATAATAGGGTTCCTGTTACCGTAATCCACACTGTCTCCCCGAGGAGGCCCTACTTCAGACACATGCAGATTTGTTAAGGTTTAATCTGAATAAATTAGCAGCTTCAACATGCTTTTTCCAGACACCCGGCCCCTGATGACTGACCCCCAATTTTAGGTGGTCAAAAAAAGGTCCTCAAACGTGCAAAATAGCTCAAAACCACCCACACAGCAGTGAATTTCCTTGTCATCTCACCAAACCCAAATCAGGACAGTGAATCTGGTTTCCAACCTTCTTTTGACAAGGGACTACTTGACCATGGACCACTTTGACCAGGGATCACTTGACAAGGGACCTCTTTGACCAGGGACCACTCTCCAACATTAGTACCAAAAGGGTTATGAATCAGTTTTTGGTCAACTTCCGATTCAGTTTGGTTATTTGGGGTACTGATTCAGAACATTGCATTGGATCGACCACACCAACACTTGTTTGTGATATTGAACATATGCCATTCAGTAGTTACCATCTGCTCGCTCACAGAAAACCATATTTAATCATCTATAGCCACAGACCTTATTTTAGGTCTCGCAGTCCACCAGTGGGCCGTGGTCCACAGGTTGGGAACCACTTTTGTAAATGATTTGATTTGGGAATAGTTTGAAGGTACTTGCTGGTTTCACCCATCCCAGAGAACAAGTACAGTATAGTAAGCTGGTGTGACTCTTCTCTGTTTATATCCTGTTGTTCCTCTAGGATTTCAGAGTGGTTTATATCTCATTTTTCTCTCTCCACTGCAGTTGTCAGAGGAAGCGTAGGCTGAGGGAGACAGAGCCGTTGGCCCAAGGCTGCTCATGGATGAGATGGAATTTGAATCCTGATCTTTCTTACCATGAAAACACACAGATGGTATCAGACTCCAATGCCCATCACCTGCCAGCCTGACTGATAGTGAGGGATGATGATGCAAGTATAGCTCATCAACGTCTGGAGAGCCTCAGGTCCCATCTGCAGTGGAGAATACTAGTAGCAAAATTTGGAAAATAATTTTGTGATTGTTAGTAGTCAGTGTACCTTTATCTTAAAGTAGGGTCTCTTGGAGCATGTTCACACCATAAAATTGAAAAGAAAAAGAAAATTTCTGTTAGACTTCAGAACTCAACCTCAGGACTGTGTATCAGTGCCATGTGTTGTCAAGTGAATGGTCCTGAACAATCAGGAAAAACACACACACAAACAAATGCAGAAATGAATCTTGCTTTGAGAACATGCATCTAAGCATGATTGACTTAGTGCCTTTCTAGTCCAGTGTTTCTCAACCTTCCTAATGCCGCGACCCCTTGATACTGTTCCTCATGTCGTGGTGACCCCCAACCATCAAATTATTTTAGTTGCTACATCATAACTGTAAATTTGCTAGTGTTATGAATTCTAATGTAAATATCCAATATGCAGGATGTATTTTCATTCACATTTGGCACAAATACCCAATATGCCCAAATTTGAATACTGGTGGGGTTGGGAGAGAATTATTTTATCATTTGGGAGTTGTAGTTGCTGGGATTTATAGTTCACCTACAATCAAAGAGCATTCTGAACTCCACCAATGATGGAAATGAACCAACCTTGGTACACCGAACTCCCATGACCAACAGAAAACACTAGAAGATGTTGGTGAGCATTGACCTTGAGTTTGGGAGTTGTAGTTCACCTGCACCCAGAAAACACTGTGGAGTCAAACAATGATGGATCTGGACCAAACTTGGCACGAATACTCAATATGCCGAAATGTGAACACTGGTGGAGTTTGGGGAAAATAGACCTTGATATTTGGGAGTTATCATTGCTGGGATTTACAGTTCACCTATGATCAAAGAGACCCTTGAATCGCACCAATGGTAGAATTGGGCCAAACTTCCAACACAGAAGCCCCATGACCAAGAGAAAATACTGTGTTTTCTGATGGTCTTTGGTGACCCCTCTGACACCCCTCACGAGCCACCCAGGGGTCCCGACCCCCAGGCTGAGAAACACTGTTCTAGTCTGTGTTGATTTGGCAAAGCAGTATAATTTTGTTCTCATTAGAAATGTAGAGAGAAAGAGAAGCATACAAGAAAGAAGCACTCCGAGATAAATTGGATAGTACATGTTGGTGTTTTTAGTTTTTTTTTTTAAACATTTCCTCCGTTCCACCACAATTTGTAAAAGTCTGCTCCTTACTGGCTTATGTACGGTCTGATGCTGAATCTGATTTTAAGCTGTGGATCAAACACCTGTTCGTTGGCTACATGGAATAATACATTGACATAACTATGCTGAATTATAGTATCAGACGAGCAGTTGCTCAACAGTCAGTCCAAACCAGCATCCATCACTAAGGTCACACTTGTGGAGCCCAGTAAGCAGTGCAACCCTTTCCACAACATTTTTTTATTGGTTATTCATATTTTAAGTTTTGTGTCTTAATACCAAATGTTCTGGATGAGAGGTCTACAAATACCACAAACTGGGTACATTTGATCTGCCGATTCCAAAAATAGCATCAGTTTCCCCCCATCAGCTCTAGTTTTTGAGATACAGGACATATGCCATCTTCCAGTCACCATCTACTTGCCCACAGAAAGTCATGATAACCATATCTAAGAAACTAGAGCTGATATGGTTTATCCAATGCCATTTTTTAAATGAGTGCCCCAAATAACCCCAGGAACAGGCTTGAAAACCAAGAAACCAAGGATTTTTTGTTGTTGTTGGGCTGTGTTATCAGCCAGAGAACTGTACTGTCTTGCTAAACTGTAAAAGGCCTAAAAACCAAGACAATAAGATTTTTTTTGGTTGTATTGTGAAATCATTAAATTCTAAACTCTCCCTAAACTGTTGTATTTTGACCATATCGTGACTCTCTAGAAAAGATAATAGAAAGTAATAGGAAAAGAGCAAGACCACATTCCATCGAGAGAGCCTCCTATCAAGGAAGCTCTGAGTTTGTAAGACTAAGGCTGCTGAGGATAGGAGGACTTGAAAGTCCTTCATTCATAGGGTCACCATAAGTGGCTTTAACTCTGATATACTTGTGCGGGACTATGTCCCTCTTCTCAAACTGGTCATTGACAGTAATAAAGTGAACTTGAACCATAAGTTGAAGTTGATGGCCGTGAGCAGCATCAAAAATGTCCATCTTATCTTTCTTCCATCATAAAACTCAAGGAGATATACAACAGGGATGAGGAACATCAGGCCTTCCAGATGACTTTAAAAACACTGGAGGCTTCTATCGATTATCATCCTCATCTCCTTGCTTTTATATATGTGGAGGGCAATTATTGCAATATCATGAATGAAGTCCTTTGGGATACACAGAATTGTGTTGACAAGCCGTCAACTTTATTTATTTATTTGCTTATTTATTTATGGCATTTATATGCTTCCGTTCTCACCCCGAAGGGAACTCAGAGTGGCTTACAAGATATATATATATGCATACAATATATTATATTATTAGCATATTACAATATCAGTATTATATATTACTATATTTGTACTATACCATTATACTGTAATAAAGATCCGCATAGTCAAAGCCATGGTATTCTCTGTAGTCACCTACGGATGTGAGAGCTGGACCTTAGGGAAGGCTGAGCGAAGGAAGATAGATGCTTTTGAGCTGTGGTGTTGGAGGAAAGTTCTGAGAGTGCCTTGGACTGCGAGAAGATCCAACCAGTCCATCCTCCAGGAAATAAAGCCCGACTGCTCATTGGAGGGAAGGAGACTAGAGACAAAGTTGAAGTACTTTGGCCACATCATGAGGAGACAGGAAAGCCTAGAGAAGACAATGATGCTGGGGAAAGTGGAAGGCAAAAGGAAGAGGGGCCGACCAAGGGCAAGATGGATGGATGGCATCCTTGAAGTGACTGGACTGACCTTGAAGGAGCTGGGGGTGGTGACGGCCGACAGGGAGCTCTGGCGTGGGTTGGTCCATGAGGTCACGAAGAGTCGGAGACGACTGAACGAATGAACAACAACAATATAAAATATAAAATTATAATATTGTATTATTATTAGATTTATATTGTATTACATTATCTATATCAGGGGTTCTCAAACTATGGCCCAGGGGGCGGATACGGCCCTCCAAGGTCATTTACCTGGCCCTTGCACAGGGTCAACCTAAGTCTGAAACTACTTGAAAGCACACAACAACAACAACCCTATCTCATCAGCCAAAAGCAGGCCCACACTTCCCACTGAAATACTAATAAGTTTATATTTGTTAAAATTGTTCTTCCTTTCAATTATTGTATTGTTTGAAAGTGTTTTTTGCACTACAAATATGTGCAGTGTGCATAGGAATTCATTCATTTTTAAAAAAAATATAACCAGGTCCTCCAACAGTTTGAGGGACTCTGACTTGGCCCTTTCTTTAAAAAGTTTGAGGACCTCTGTTTTAAAGTGTTTTTTTGCATTACAAATAAGATATATGCAGTGTGCATAGGAATTCATTCATGTTTTTCTCAAATTATAATCCGGCTCTCCAACAGTTTGAGGGACTGTGACCTGGCCCTCTGTTTAAAAAGTTTGAGGACCCCTGATATATGTAAATAAAAATGTAATGTTCGTTTGTGGGATTAACATAACTCAAAAACCACTGGACAAATTGACACCAAATTTGGACACATTACACCTCTCAGGCCAACAAGTGACGATCACTCAAAGAAACACTGAAAAACACAGCAGAAGAGACTTAAAAAGCCAAAAAAACCCAAAAATTACATTACATTGATTGTAGGTGAACTATAAATCCCAGTAACTACAACTCCCAAATGTCAAGGACTATTTCCCCCAAACTTCATCTGTGTTCATATTTGGGCATATGGAATATTCGTGCCAACTTTGGTCCAGACCCATCATTGTTTGAGTCCACAGTGCTCTCTGGATGTAGGTGAACTACAACTCCCAAACTCAATGCCCACCAAACCCTTCTAGTATTTTCTGTTGGTCAGGGGAGTCCTGTGTGCCACGTTTGGTTCAATTCCATCGTTGGCGGAGTTCAGAATTCTCTTTGATTGTGGGTGAACTATAAATCCCAGCAACTACAACTCCCAAATGACAAAATCATTTTTTTTTAGTGAAGGACATACATTGGGTTGTTAGGTGTCTTGTGTCCAAATATGGTGTCAATTCGTCCAGTAGTTTTTGAGTTCTGTTAATCCCACAAACTAACATAACATTTTTATTTATATAGATTAGTAAAGCACATTTTTAAGAGTGTCCAATTTTGAAAACTCTGTATAACAAAGGTATAACCGTGTTGCTTCAGTCATGTCATCTGCCCATTTCCATCAGGCATTGCCCATTCTTTCATTTGCCTCTCTCTTAAGGAAGCCATCAGCACCACCCAACCATTTCTAAGAGCTCAAAGACATACAATATTCTGGTGCCTCAAGCATCACAGAATCATAGAGTTGGAAGAGACCTCGTGGGCCATCCAGTCAAACCATAGGTGATGACTTTTAGAGGAAGCAGCCTTTTGTCAACTGCACAGTCACTTCTCTACAGATGTTGGCATGTTAAAAAGGTTAAGGCAGTGGTTCTCAACCTGGGGTCCCTAGATGTTTTTGGCCTACAACTCCCAGAAATCCCAGCCAGTTTGATTTGGGAGCTTTAGCTGCGGGGATTTATAGTTGACTCAACAACTCCACCAACAATGGAATTGAACCAAACTTGACACACGGAACTTCCATAACCAACAGAAAATATCGAAAGGGTTTGGTGGGAATTGACTTTGAGTTTTGGATTTGGAGTTCACCTACATCCAGAGAGCACTGTGGACTCAAACAATGATTGACCTTGACATTTGGGAGTTGTAGTTGCTGGGATTTATAGTTGACTTACAATCAAAGAGCATTCTGAATTCCACCAACGATGGAATAGAACCAATTTTGTAACACAGAATTCCCAGAAAATACTGGAAGGGTTTGGTGGGCATTGATCTTGAATTTTGGAGTTGTAGTCCACCTACAACCAGAGAGTATTGTGGACTCAAACAATGATTGACCTTGACATTTGGGAGCTTGGAATTTATAGTTCACCTACAATCAAAGAGCATTCCGAAACCCACCAACGATAGAATTGGGCCAAACTTCCAACACCGAACCCCCATGACCAAGAGGAAATACTGTTTTTTTCTGATAATCTTTGGTGATAGTACGTGTGAAAAGGATCTTGGAGTCCTTGTGGACAAGAAGTTAAACATGAGCCAACAATGTGATGCGGCGGCAAAAAAAGCCAATGGGATTTTGACCTGCATCAATAGGAGCCTAGTGTCTAGATCCAGGGAAGTCATGCTACCCATGCTCTATTCTGCCTTGGTTAGACCACACCTGGAATATTGTGTCCAGTTCTGGGCACCACAATTGAAGGTAGATATTGACAAGCTGGAATGTGTCCAGAGGAAGGCGACTAAAATGATCAAGAGTCTGGAGAACAAGCCCTATGAGGAGTGGCTTAAAGAGCTGGGCATGTTTAGCCTGAAGAAGAGAAGGCTGAAAGGAGACATGATAGCCATTTATAAATATGTGGGGGGAAATCACAGGGAGGAGGGAGCAAACTTGTTTTCTGCTGCCCTGGAGACTAGGACGCAATGGAACAATGGCTTCAAACTACAAGAAAGGAAGGGAGTTCCATAGCCGGGGTAAACTGGCTGGGATTTCTGGGAGTTGAAGGCAAAAAACATCTGGGGACCCCAGGTTGAGAACCACTGGGTTAAGGCCTTTGTAGTGCCAATTTCCAAGGGCACCCATCCTTGCTTCGCCTCTGGATTTACTGGGATGACAATGAAGTGTCTGCATTAGGTAAAACACCGCATAAGACACCTTAAGGACCCTCCACTCTTATCGTCATTTTCCTTTTCAAGTAGTTGAGATGTCAACATGTATCAAGCAGAGATAATCTATTCTCTTTTTTCATAAAATAAATAAATAAAATGACCTGTCTACTGTGAATCATGATTGAATAGCCCAAGGCAGATTCTCTTGTCACTTTTTAAAAAATGTATTGTTGTGTGTATGTAAAATAAAATCAAAAGACCAGAATGTTTCTGTTTAATAGAGAAGTTTTTCACATTTCCGCCTGCAGATAAAATATACTCCAGGGTAGAAGCATTGCCATGCTGAAAGGTACTTTGAAGAAAGAAAAAGGAGAAAAAATCCACTCTTTTTCATTGTGTAAACTCTTTGCTACCAAATGCAGTGTAAGCTTAGAGAGATTCCATCTCTTGACCGTGGAAGTACAAGTTCAACTTCTCAATTTAACCTTGTATTTGGGGCTGTTTTGAACAAGGTCTCTGATATCACTTGAGAAAAGAGTGGATACTCATGAATCGACTGGGAACATAGACTTGTTCTATAAAGAGGTTTTACTTGAGTATACATAAACGAAACAGGAGGCAGGAGGAAAATAGATTTGCCTCCCATATTATGCATGTTGAAAAAGCATAGATCCATACATTTTGCCGTTGAAGTAGAAATATAAAGCCCTAAATGGCCCCGGGCCAAATTACTTGGCCAAACGCATCTCCCCCTATGTACCATGGTGGAGATTAAGATCATCCAGGGAGACCCTGCTTTCCGTCCCACCATTGTCACAGGCTCGATTGGTGGGGACGAGAGACAGGGCCTTCTCGGTGATTGCTCCCCGGCTATGGAACTCCCTTCCTGGTGAGATCAGTCGCCCTCCTTTGACAAGCTAGGATGTGTCCAGAGGAGGATGACTAAAATGATCAAGGGTCTGGAGAACAAGCCCTATGAGGAGTGGCTTAAGGAGCTGGGCATGTTTAGCCTGAAGAAGAGAAGGCTGAGAGGAGATATGATAGCCATGTATAAATATGTGAGAGGAAGCCACACGGAGGAGGGAGCAAGCTTGTTTACTGCTTCCCTGGAGACTAGGACGCGGAACAATGGCTTCAAACTACAAGAGAGGAGATTCCATCTGAACATGAGGAAGAACTTCCTTACTGTGAGAGCTGTTCAGCAGTGGAACTCTCTGCCCTGGAGTATGGTGGAGGCTCCTTCTTTGGAGGCTTTTAAACAGAGGTTGGATGGCCATCTGTCAGGGGTGATTTGAATGCAATATTCCTGCTTCTTGGCAGAATGGGGTTGGACTGGATGGCCCATGAGGTCTCTTCCAACTCTTTGATTCTATGATTCTATGATCAGGTTGGCTCCCTCCCTCCTGTCCTTTAGGATGGTAAAACTTGGCTGTGGACCAAGCTTTCGGGACAGGGCAATAAAGTGGCAATAGGAAAGATGTCCAGGCCAATTAGATTTGACGCAGATGGCTAGGACGGTTTTAAATTGTGTATTTTAATGTTTTGATACATATTTTTAAATGTTTTTGTATGTGTATGTGAATTTGTGTCCCGGCATTGAATGTTTGCCATGTATATGGCAACTCTTTGATTCTATGATTCTATGAAATGATAACAAAACAAAAACATAGAGACCAATGTTATCTCTTCCATAGGAGGCTTTTCTTTGTAGTAAAATAATATGGTTGCACTATTTACAAGAACAAAGTTTCCATACACAAACAAAGTTCTTTATACTTCCTTCTTTGCTTCCACGCTGGGCTTCTTTCTTATGCAGATAAACAGCTTCGCTCCCATGGAGCTTCTTTGCTCTCACAGAGCTTCTTCTCACACCAAACCTAGATAGGAGCTTTACACACAGCAGCCTTCACACACTGGGGTCTTCACACACAATGGTCTTCAATCTGGGGCTTCTCTCACTGAAGCTTCTCACACTGAGGCCCACTAACACTGAGGCCTTACTTAGGCGATCCCTTGTTGGACGAGTCAGATGATCTTCCATGATGGGTTTCCTTGTGGACTTGTAGGTGGCTGCGGATCCCTATTCTTGACCCGCATCTTCTCCCACAGTGAACGCATTGGTTTCCAGGTGGAAGGCGGTCCCGGTCACTTGACACGCCTTCCTCCTGGCACGTTTCTCTCTTTCACCCTCCACTCGTGCCTCCTCGAATTCTGCAGCACTGCTGGTCACAGCTGACCTCCAGCTGGAGCGCTCAAGGGCCAGGGCTTCCCAGTTCTCAGTGTCTCTGCCATTGATTTTAAGGTTGGCTTTGAGGCCATCTTTAAATCTCTTTTCCTGTCCACCAATGTTATGTATTCCATTCTTGAGTTGGGAGTATAGTAACTGCTTTGGGAGACAGTGATTGGGCATTTGGACAACGTCGCCAGTCCAGCAGAGTTGATGACATAGGAGCATCACTTCAGTGCTGGTGGTCTTTGCTTCTTCCAGCATGCTGACATTTGTCCGCCTGTCTTCCCAAGAGATTTGCAGGATTTTCCGGAGGCAGCGCTGATGGAATCATTCCAGGAGTTGCATGTGACGTCTGTAGACAGTCCATGTTTCGCAGGGTTGGGAGGACAATAGCTTTATAGACAAGCACCTTGGTATCCCTACGGATGTCCCGGGACTGAGGCCTACCTCACATTGAGACATTTCTCCCACTGAAGACATTTCTCCCATTTCTCCCACCTTCTCACACTGAGGGCTGTCTCAGACTGACACCTTTCTCACACTGAGGTGAACTAACACTGAGGCTTTCTCCTACTGAGGCCTACTTACTGAGGTCTTTCTCCCACAGAGACCTCTCACAGACTGAGGGTGAACTAACACCGAAGACTACTAACACAGAGAGACTTCTCATACAGAGGCCTCTCTCACTGAGGTCTGCTAACACTGAGGACTACCTCAGACTGAGGGTACTATTGGAACTATGGATTGTCCTGTCAATAAGCATTACTTGGGTTAGAATTCATAGCAGCTTTGATAGGTTTTAAAGTGGAAACGATATATGTTTCTAAGTTCTTGTGGGTTTTTTCGGGCTATATGGCCATGTTCTAGAGGCATTTCTCCTGACGTTTCGCCTGCATCTATGGCAAGCATCCTCAGAGGTAGTGAGGTCTGGAATATAGCCCGAAAAAACCCACAAGAACATAGTGATTCCAGCCATGAAAGCCTTCAACGATATATGTTTCTTTAAAATAAATAAACCAGAGCTTTCACTTTCTGTTTCAAGGAACGTATTCAGCGCTTAACCCCAAAACTTTGGCTTGCACAGTTGCTAGAAAGGTTAGCAAGAATCCTCTTGGAACATTGGCTGACAGCTAGTATGAGTTTCTGCTATTGAGCTCATAAACTGCATATAACACACCTGTAGTTATACATCATGGAAGGTTATAGGGCATATGCCTTCTAGCAGTGGCTTGAAACATGTATAGTTTAATCCATGTGACACTTTATATAGCACTGCAACAAATCACAATTATTCCTCCCATAATTGCAGAACGACAGATGGAATGCATAGAAGTAGGGCATTATCTAGCTTTCATTTCATTGTTATTTTGCTCCCCCCGCCTTCCCAGGAAGTGTGTAAATATATACCGGGTGGGATTTAATAGGCTGAAAGTTAAAAGGGGCGCTAATATGTATTGGTGGTGGAAAAAAAATCACCGATTAGCATTTCTTAAATATATAAACAACGCCATTACAAAGCAGATGTATTGTTACAGTTGTCACCCCGGCTCTTTAGTATTACTCAATATGCCTCGTGCAATTTTCTCATTTGCAACCGTTATTGGGTAATAGATGAAACGACTTCATCCCCCATTTGCTTTGCTTGAGAGGCTATGAAAACATTAATGTTAATATCATCATGCAGTTCGCATATGCGGGTTTTATAATACAGCAAATGGTAACATTTTATGTAATGTTTAAATTTCCGCGGAATGGGATAAATGGAAGTGGCGCTCTTCTCATAATGAATGCGGTTTAGGAAGCAGCTGGAGAATGAAAAGAACACTGTTCCAGACCAAGGAACCATACTGTCCCCATAGTGGTATTGCTGTATATGAATAAATCAAACTCATCCAAAGTCACATAGTCAAGCGATCTATTTCCTCTCCTGTTACGGAAACTTTGGTTACGGAAACAAAGAAGTGCAAGCATCCATTTGATCAACATAATAAAAACCAGTCCACTGCAATAACTGTTAAGTGGATAAAGAGATGGAGAGAGGGGATTATATGGTGCTTGAGAAGGTTGAAATATGCATAAACATTAGAGCTGATAAGCACATTGGAATAACTGATAGGATATTTCCATGTTTTACTTCCCTTATAGTACAAAATAAAGAATGGGTCCTGTTACAGCAGTGGTTCTCAACCTTCCTAATGCCGCGACCCCTTGATACAGATCCTCATGTTGTGGTGTCCCCCAACCATAAAATTATTTTTGTTGCTACTTCATAACTGTAATTTTGCTACTGTTATGAATCGTCATGTAAATATCTGATACGAAGGATGTATTTTCATTTACTGGACCGAATTTGGCACAAATTATTTTTTTATTTGGGAGTTTTGGTTGCTGGGATTTATAGTTGACTTACAATCAAAGGGCATTCTGAACTCCACCAACAATGGAATTGAACCAAACTTGACACACAGAACTCCCATGACCAATAGAAAATACTGAAAGGGTTTGGTGGGAATTGACTTTAAGTTTTGGAGTTGTAGTTCAACTACATCCAGAGAGGATTCTGGACTCAAACAATGATTGACCTTGACATTTAGGAGTTGTAGTTGCTGGGATTTATAGTTGACTTACAATCAAAGAACATTCTGAACTCCACCAACGATGGAATTAAACCAATTTTGGAACACAGAATTCCCAGAAAATACTGGAAGGGTTCGGTGGCCATTTACTTTGAGTTTTGGAGTCGTAGTTCACCTACATCCAGAGAGCACTGTGGATTCAAACAATGATTGACTTTGACATTTAGGAGTCGTAGTTGCTGGGATTTATAGTTGATGGAGTTCAAAGGGCATTCTGAACTCTACCAATGATGGAATTAAACCAGGTTTGGAACACAGAATTCCCAGAAAATACTGGAAGGGTTTGGTGGGCATTTACCTTGAGTTTTGGAGTTGTATTTCACCTACAACCAGAGAGCACTGTGGACCCAAACAATGATTGACCTTGACATTTGGGAGTTTGGGATTTATAGTTCACCTACAATCAAAGAGCATTCCGAAACCCACCAATGATAGAATTGGGCCAAACTTCCCACACCGAACCCCCATGACCAAGAGGAAATACTATTTTTTTCTGATAATCTTTGGTGACAGTACGTGTGAAAAAGATCTTGGAGTCCTCATGGATAACAACTTAAACATGAGCCAACAATGTGATGCGACGGCAAAAAAAGCCAATGGGATTTTGACCTGCATCAATAGGAGTCTAGTGTCTACATCCAGGGAAGTCATGCTACCCATGCTCTATTCTGCCTTGGTTAGACTACACCTGGAATATTTTGTCCAATTCTGGGCACCAGAATTGAAGAGAGATATTGACAAGCTGGAATGTGTCCAGAGGAAGGCAACTGAAATTATGAAGAGTCTGGAGAATAAGCCCTATGAGGAGCAGCTTAAAGAGCTGGGCATGTTTAGCCTGAAGAAGAGAAGGCTGAGTGGAGACATGATAGCCATGTATAAATATGTGAGAGAAAGTCATAGGGAGGATGGAGAAAGCTTGTTTTCTGCTGCTCTGGAAACTAGGACGCAGAACAATGGCTTCAAATTACAAGAAAGGAGATTCCACCTGAACATGAGGAAGAACTTCCTGACTGTGAGAGCTGTTCAGCAGTGGAACTCTCTAACCTGAAGTGTGGTGGAGACTCCAGGCTGGATGGCCATCTGTCGGGGGTGCTTTTAATACAATTTTCCTTCTTGGCAGAATGGGGTTGGACTGGATGGCCCATGAGGACTCTATGATTCCAGTCACATCTTCTGCATCCCATGTTGCCAAATGCAGTTGTACGAATCTCCTTAGCCTGACAGTTTAAGAAGAGAGCATATCAGCCATTAAATCCCAAAGTTCCTAGAGACAGTTCCTAGTGAAACGCAATGCAAAAGTAATCATTTTTAATGTCAATAGTATCTTTTGGGGATTTTGAAAGTGAGGATAGTTCAGGTGTGCAGACTCCTTAATGTAACCTTTCCATCCTGGATGACAGGCACCATGTGGATATCCACCTGGACATTATTGTCCAGTTGTGTTTTTCTGATTCTCCTGTTGTGGTGCACTAGGCTTTATTGTCACAGCCATGTTAGGAATGAATGAAAACCACAACATTGCTCTTTAATCCTAGGATTGCCATTCTCTGAAACCAACGCCAAAGGAGCGAGAGTATAAACAGAAAAAGGTGGGTTGAAAGCACAAAATTCTGTTTTACTGAAGCTTCTCAGGCACTGTCTAAGACAACTTTTTGTAGCATGCTCTGCAGTGAAGTGCTGTGAGCGGTGAAATGAGCAAATAAAGTGCATTTGATGCTTTTAGTCCCGTATTTCCAGTGCCTTTTAGCTTCCCTTGCAGCTAGTCTCCTGGTTGTTCTCCCCCCGGTTTCTGCTTACTGTAGCAAAATCACATCAAATGTGAGATAACAAAATACTGTCAGGCTGGGATTGTTTTATATGGACAGCATTAGACAGGAGCAGAAAGATCTGGCGCACTAATAGGCAAACTCACATGAGCGACCTAGTCCATTGACAGATTTTTCCCTTTGTTCTCTCGCTCGACCCACTTTCTGCCAGCGATTTGTGACATATTTTGCAAGAGATCAAATAAGCCCCTGACACCTGATTGCAATGTAGTGCTTGTTTACAGTTGCAGGGGTTTCTTTCTTTTCTCTCTCGCTCTTTTTTTTTTTTTGAAGGACCCTTAGACAAGATGGAAGGTTTTAACTTGAAGTAATTAAATTTGCATCTGGACGGTGACAGGCGCTTCCTTACATATGCCTCCCGCTGCGCAACTTTTACCCTAATGGGCCCCCAAGGCACCCAAAGAAAGGCTGAGCGCGGGGAGACGGTTACCTTTCCGCGATTCTTACCGGTTATTTGAGTCTTGTCAAGACCTGCTGTCATGGCGCACGCGGCGTGTAAGCTTCCAGAAGCAGTCGGCTGGGGATGGTTGTAAACAGAATGGTAGGTGAGATGGAGTTTGGAAACGACCCAGGAAGGCAATTCTTTCATGCTTTCTGCAGCGCTTGGGTCAGTGTCGTCTTAGCAAAGTGCTTTTCCCTTCAATGATAATCTCAGTGAAATGCTTTTGGCTTGGCTTGCTATAGATCAGTGTTTCTCAACCTTCCTGATGCTGGGACCCCTTAATACAGTTCCTCATGGTGTGGTGACCCCCAACCATAACATAATTTTTGTTGCTACTTCCTAACTGTAATTTTTCTATTATTATGAATCATAATGTAAACATCTGATATGCAGGATGTGTTTTCATTCACTAAACCAAATTTGGCACAAATACCCGATACGCCCAAATTTGAATACTGATGGGATTGGGCGGTGATTGATTTTGTCATTTGGGAGTTGTAGTTGCTGGAATGCAGGCATGTAGCCGGGGTGGGGTGGGAGCCCCCCCCCCCCAAATTCTCATGGTGGTCTGTGAAAAGGCCTTACTGGTACATTATTTAAACTGTTGTGTTTATTCATATCATGATCTGACTACCGTGCTCAATATATCTCATATGCATGGGGGTATTGGGGTAACGATACAAAAGGTTTGCTAGGGTAGACCCTCTTTCACTCAGACTCAGCCCCCCCCCCCCATCAAAATCCTGGCTACGGGCCTGCTGGAATGTATAGTTCACCTGTAATCAAAGAGCATAATCTGAACTCCACCAACAATGTTATTGAACCAAACATGGCACACAGAACCCCCATGACGAACAGAAAATACTGGAAGGGTTTGGTGGGCATTGAACTTGAGTTTTGAAGTTGTAGTTCACCTACACACAGAGCGCACTGTGGACTCAAACAATGACTGACCTTGACATTTGGAAGTTGTAGTTGCTGGGATTTATAGTTGACTTACAATCAAAGAGCATTCTAAATTCCACCAACGATGGAATTGAACCAATTTTGGAACACAAAATTCCCAGAAAATACTGGAAGGGCAGCATTGACCATGAGTTTTGGAGTTGTAGTTCACCTACACACAGAGCGCACTGTGGACTCAAACAATGACTGACCTTGACATTTGGAAGTTGTAGTTGCTGGGATTTATAGTTGACTTACAATCAAAGAGCATTCTAAATTCCACCAATGATGAAATTGAACCAATTTTGGAACACAAAATTCCCAGAAAATACTGGAAGGGTTTGGTGGGCATTGACCTTGAGTTTTGGAGTTCTAGTTCACCTACACACAGAGCACACTGTGGACTCAAACAATGATGGATCTGGACCATACACACACACACACACACAGAGATAGAGATTGGGCCACAGCAACGTGTGGCAGGGGACGGCTAGTAACTAGATAAATAAATAAATATGGAAGGTTGACTGTACCCATTTAACAGTTAGACTTTGATCAAGAAGTCAAACATTTAGAGCCAACATACTGTAGTGGTTTGAGCATTGGACTATGACTCTGAAGAATGGGACCCCCACTCAGCCATGGAAACCCACTGAGTGACTCTCAGCCTTAGCAAAGCTCTTCTGAAGAAATTAGGCCAAGAAAACTTTGTGTCAGGGTCGCCCAGAGTCAGAAATAACTTGAAGGCACACAATAGCAGCATTTGAAACAATTCTTTGAAATCTGGTCATGGCATTTGCATGGACATATTTGAATGATTAAATACTTAAGATATTTTAGCATGATGCAAAATAATCAGGATTTTAAGACAGATTATGGTCCCAAGCTTCTGTTGACACCTCCTTCTCCCCTGAGCTGGTAGATGAAGCAGATGCCCAGGAAAGATCATTTAAAGCCATTAAATGAGAAACAAACATTCTATGCATCTTTCTTGACCTCTCCTCATTGCCAGCCTTGTGTACAACATAGGTTAGGAGAAGTAATTATTTTCAGTCCACTGACTACGCACAAGATTAATAGCTTCTGAAAGGACTATAATGATGGGCTGACCCAACTGGCTCTTGCATTATTCCTTGTTTATACTCCTCTCATCTCTCTCACCTTTGGGCTACAACAAAATGTAATTTATGTTTAGTATGGCTACATAGGAGATGAAGGGTCAGTATTTAATGAGGGGCAACCATGATTGCTGTGTAGGTGTAAAAAAAATCTTACATTGGCGGAAAGCAGTCAATAAAACATCTCAATGGAAGATGTATCAGTGAGGCAGAAGAAGTAACAACAATTTGCCACATACATGGTGGAAACAATGGTTCGAAGGATCCTTGTTTTGTACATCCAATGGGTGTATATTTGGATGGTAGCCATATGGTGTATACGTTTGATAGTAGTACATTCAAGAAGTCAAGATGGCAGCATGTTCTGCAATGCACTGTATAACAATAACAACAACAACAACAACAACAATAATAATACAAGTCGTGGAAAATGAACATGCAAAAATACTGTGGGACTTTCAAATCCAGACTGACAAAGTTTTGGAGCACAATACGCCAGACATCACGATTGTGGAAAAGAAAAAAGTCTGGATTATTCATGTCACCATACCGGGTGACAGTCGCATTGAGGGAAAAAAACAGGAAAAACTCAGCCGCTATCAAGACCTCAAAATTGATCTGCAAAAGCTCTGGCATAAACCAGTACAGGTGGTCTCAGTGGTCATGGGCGCACTAGATGCCATGCCAAAAGATCTCAGCCGGCATTTGGAAACAATAAACATCGACAAAATCACGATCTGTCAACTGTAAAAGGCCACCTTACTTGCATGTGTGCATCATTCAAAAATACATCACACAGTCTTAGACCCTTGGGAAGTGTTCGGCTTGTGATTTTGTGATACGAAATCCAGCATAGAGATCTCGTTTGCTGTGACATACTGTGCTTTTGTGTCAATAATAATAATAACAATAATAACAACAGCATTTAGCTATTATTTTAGTTATTATTTTAGCCAAGAACCTGCTTTAATTGAAGTCAGTAATCGGAAACTTCTCAAAGCACAACAGACAAAGAATCAGTACAAGAAAACTGCACTCCAAACCAGAGCTGACAGCTGGCACAACAAAGCATTGCATGGGCAGATCCTTGACAAAATTGAAGGAAAAGTTGATAAGGAGAAGACTTGTTTATGGCTCACGAATGGAACACTGAAGAAGGAGACAGAAGGCCTGATTTTGCAGCCCAGGAGCAAGCCATCCGAACGAATGCCATTAAGGCCAGGATTGAAAAATCAGCTGATGACCCAAAATTCAGACAGTGCAAGGAAGCTGATGAAACCATATCCTCAGCTGCTGCAAGAAAATCGCTAAACGGACTACAAACAGAGGTACAACTCTGTGGCCCAAATGTTTCATTGGAACATATGTCACAAGTACCACCTGCCAGCAGTAAAGAATTGGTGGGATCATAAACCCGCAAAGGTAGTAGGTGGATCTGCGCACATCATTCGAAAATACATCACACAGTCCTAGACGCTTGGGAAGTGTTCGACTTGTGATTTTGTGATACGAAATCCAGCATATAGATCTCATTTGCTGTGACATACTGTGCTTTTGTGATAATGATAATAATAATAATAATAATAATAATAATAATAGCATTTAGCTATTTATTTTAGTTATTATTTTAGCCAAGAACCTGCTTTAATTGAAGTCAGTAATCGGAAACTTCTCATTCTATTTTAAGAGGACCAGACGTATGTTGTATGTTGTGTTTGCACTGTCTGTTTTTGATAAGGCCACCTGGCTATTCAATAAAAATTGTTGTTGTATATGTGTGTGTGTATGCAACCACATATATACACATATACACAAATATATACACACACATATGCACACACAAAATACATATACACAGACTGGGCCATAGCAACGCATGGCAGGGGACGGCTTGTAACATAATAAAAGTCGAACACAAAGGGCGGGCCAAATGCCTTTTTTAAAGTTATTTAGGGCCAGTTTAGTGTGTGCCAGGGCTCATTTTCCCTATTTCGTGCCTTTTAGAAGTTATTTAGGGCTTCTTTAGTGTGTGCCAGGGCCCATTTTGCCTATTTGGTGCCTTTTAGAAGTTGTGTACAGTCTCTTCAGAAGTAACATAATAAAAGTCGAACACAAAGGGCGGTCCAAATGCACAAGATAAAATGATAAAACCCTGGATGAGATATGAGTAGAAAAAGTGTATTTGTGAGGGAGGAACCCAAGAAGGAGGAGCAGTGGGGTTAGGTCCATTGTATCAGTGTTTTAAGCAAGACACAATTTTGGTCATTTATTATGAGGGATGTGGGATTTCTGGAGCATCGCGTCTTATTCCTAGGTCAATCCTGCCCTTTTTCTTTCCTGTGAACCAAACACAACCTTAGCATTGACCAATTGTAATTCAATCAATGGATTTGCTAAAGATGCGCATGACATTTGCTTGGACACTTTTTGTGGACAATACCAGAACATTGCTTTTTGAGACACACACACAACCACATCTCTAGCCAGCAGGGTATCTTTTCATTGTTTCCCTTAGTCTACAGTTATGTTTTCCAGCGAACAAGATGAGCCCTTGCGCACGGCGTTTAATAAATTATTGAACTTTGAAGAACTTTGGAGTTTCCTGGGCTTTGTGTGACTGAGCAGGAGACATGAAAAATGTGCTCTATTCTCCAGTGTATTTAAAAGACAGAAATAGATGCTTGATCAGACAATATGAACACTGAGTGAAGGATGGTATTAACATTAAATATTTACATGTGTTGGGAGCATCCTGACAGGAGAAAAGAATCGGTGTGCTTATTGTCAAGTTGAATAGAGCCCAACGTAGTGCTGTTGGCTGCGACTGTAAGGTTTCCTTTCTTGAAAAACCAAGGAACTGTGTGTGTTAGAAGAAAGAATGCCTCTTAAAAGGAGTCCTTTGGTGTTGGGAAAGCTTGAAGATAGGAGATAAGTTAATAATCACATTGAAACTGTGGTGTAAACGCACGGAGGACTGATTGGCGATAGAAATACATAAGATGGCATTAAGAAAGAACCCTCAGATGTCGAGGCAGATTGCTCATTTATTCTCTGTATGTGGAAGAGAAGAAGGGTCCTTACATTCACACATTTCAAGTTGAAAAGGAAGCAAGATGGGAAATACAGCTTAGAAAAAGAACAATGTTTGCTTTGCACAGTGGAAGGAAATGACACGAGGTATAACTTCTTAATCATCAAAAAAGTCCTAATGGAATTGCTGTATTGTATTTGTAAATGCTATTTTAAGTCCTATATGAAAAAAAGGGAAATGAAAAGGACATGAATAAATCAGATTGTATGCACATTGAGACAAAGATCAAGTTTCTCGGCTGTCTCCCTTCCGATATCCTTGAAATTACTTACTTACTTACTTACTTAGGCGATCCCTCGTTGGCCGAGGAAAACTCATAGCAACCCATACAACAATAATTAGCACAAATTATTTGCCTTCAGATCCCAAAGCTTGCTGTTAGAAATAGAATTTGTCCTGTCAACTTTGGTGGATAATTCATCCTGAGCTTACTTACTTACTTAGGTGATCCCTCACTGTCTGAGTAGGATAGTCTTCCAGGATCAGTATTCTGGTGGGTCCGTAGGTGACTGTGGAACCCTATTCTTGATCTGCATCTTCTCCCACAGTGAGGCCATTGGTTTCCAGGTGGAAGGCGGTCTTGGTCAGGGTTGGCTTGACATGCCTTCCTCTTGGCACGTTTCTCTCTTTCACCCTCCATTCGTGCCTCTTCAAATTCTGCAGCACTGCTGGTCACTGCTGACCTCCAGCTGGAGCGCTCAAGGGTCAGGGCTTCCCAGTTCTCAATGTCTATGCCAGAGTTTTTAAGGTTGGCTTTGAGTCCATCTTTCAATATCTTTTCCTGCCCACCAACATTTCGTTTTCTGTTCTTGAGTTTGGAGTAGAGCAACTGCTTTGGGAGATGGTGGTCAGGAATCCGGACAACGTGGCCAGTCCAGCGGAGTTGATGGCAGAGGACCATCGCTTCAATGCTGGTGGTCTTTACTTCTTCCAGCATGAAATATTGTATAAGGAAGTTGGGCATGTTGTTGCACATATTTCAATTTCAGTGTATTTACTTATTTAAGTGGTGCCTCGTAGTCCAAGAATGATGTTCTTCCAAGAATAGTCTTAGCGGTGGATCCGTAGGTGGCTGTGGAGCCCTATTCTTGATCCACATGCTCTCCTGGAGTGAGGACCTCATCGGTATCACGGTGGAAAACAGTCCTGGTCAGGGTTGGCTTGACGTTCCTTCCTTTTGGCACGTTTCTCCCTTTTGCCCTCCATTCATGCCTCTTTGAATTCTGCAGCACTGCTGGTCACAGCTGCCCTCCAGTTAGAGCGCTCAAGGGCCAGGGCTTCCCAATTCTCTGTGTCTATGCCACTCGGTGGAAAAGGACAAAGTCCCAGGTATAGAAGTCCCCTGCTAGAACCTCCAAACAAGCTCAAGGTCCATTTGTAGGGGAACTCTCAGGAAAACTGCCATATTATTTGTTGAACATTTTTGTGTTGGTTTGCACTAACATGTGTTGCCTTACACCATCTTTTATGGTTATTTCTCCTCTTCTGAAAGTTTTTCATTGCAGTTTTCCAATGAAAATGGATACATTTAGGGAGGAAATTTTATATAGAAAAGGAATTTTTGGAAAGGCAGCTCTTTTACAATGTGTACATCACATTATAAACCAGTGTTTGTCAACCTGGGGGTCGGAATCCCTGGAGGGGTTGTGAAGGGTGTCAGAGGGGTCTCCAAAGACCATAAGAAAACACAGTATTTTCTGTTGGTTATGGGGTTTCTGTGTGGGAATTTTGGCCCAATTCTATCATTGGTGGGGTTTAGAATTCTCTTTGATTGTAGGTCAATTATAAATCCCAGTAACTACAACTCTCAAAGATCAAGGTCTATTTTCCCCAAACTCCACCAGTGTTCACATTTGGCCATATTGAGTATTTGTGTAGAGTTTGGTCCAGATCCACCATTGTTTGAGTCCACAGTGATCTCTGGATGTAGGTGAACTACAACTACAAAACTCAAGGTCAATGCCCATCAAACCCTTCTAGTACTTTCTGTTGGTCATGGGAGTTCTGTGTGCCAAATTTGGTTCAATTCCATCATTGGTGGAGTTCAGAATACTCTGATTATAGGTGAACTATAAATCCCAGCAACTACATCTCCCAAATGTCAAGGTCTATTTCTCCCAAACTCCTCCAGTATTCACATTTGGGCATATTTAGTATCCATGCCAAGTTTAGTCTCGATCTATCATTGCTTGAGTCCTCAGTGCTCTATGGATGTAGGCGAACTACAACTCCAAAACTCCCAAATGACAAAATCAATCATCCAACCCCACCAATATTCAAATTTGGTATTTATGCTAACTTTGGTCCAGTTAATAAAAATACATCCTGCATATCAGATATTTACTTTATGACACATAATGGTTGTGCCGGTACGGTGTAGGTCAATTATAAATCCCAGTAACTACAACTCTCAAAGATCAAGGTCTATTTTCCCCAAACTCCACCAGTGTTCACATTTGGCCATATTGAGTATTTGTGTAGAGTTTGGTCCAGATCCACCATTGTTTGAGTCCACAGTGATCTCTGGATGTAGGTGAACTACAACCCTACTTCATTTTCTTTCTATTGAGTGTTTGCATGTATTCCAAAGTTCCATGCATTTTGCAACAAGGTGGCTTCCCTTGGTTTGCAATCATAGGGCCAATGACCCATCAATCATTGTTAAGATTTGGTTCCGCCCTTTTCCCCAGGGCTCTGGGAGGAGAGGGAGCCATTTCAGGCAGTCTTTCAGTTTGGAAGCCCAGTTACAGCACGTGAGCTTTCCCCACCTGTAGAGAAGCTTCGTTTCTCATAACATCTGGGAGAAACAGCCCTAAAGCTTCTAAGGAAAACAGTTTTACAGCACAACCTTTGTTGGGGTTAAAGATACAGATCCACACCATTCGTGGAGAAAATCCAAAAGGACTCCAGCTGGAAAATCTACAAAGCCTTGGCTGGTAGGTCTACTCGGGACCCAAGAAGCAGTTTGGAGCCAGGAGTAGGGCCCACACCAGCAAAGTTTAGGAAACAGATTGCCCGGGAGGATCAAAAAGGATTTTCCTTGTTAAAGAAAGAACTAGTTCACCAAGAAAGGTGCCTGTCCTTTGTAGACAAGTTAAGAAGCATTTGTTTAATTTGTTGAAGATCTAAGAAGTATTTGATTGTTTGTTGAAGACTTAAGCCATAATAGGACTTTGTTAATCCTTACAAGCTTCTAAAGACTCTGTATAAGAAAATCCTTAGGGCCTCTCACTCGAGGCACTCCGGCTTCCCACTGGGCACAAAGAGCACGTCCTGTTCAAAAGCCAACTGCTATAGGCCCAGCACGTGACAGCACAACGGTAGCAAAACTACAGTTGTTGTTCTGTCGCGCGCTGGACCTGTAAACAGCTGTCTTTTCTATAGAACGTATACTTTAAGCCCAGCGGGAAGCCAGGGGCACCTCAAAGAGAGGTTCTCAGGGATTTTTCTGAAGTGATGGTCTTTAGAGTCTTTAATGATACAACAAAGTCTTTATTATGGAACAAATAACAAATCTTCAATGGTTCAAACAACACTTTAAGTCTTTCTTAGTCTAGTTTTCAATGGACTGGCACCTGATTTTGATCAACTGAACCTTCTCTGTAGGAAAAACCCTTTTTAACCTCTCCCAGGCTGCTTTCTATCTATGCCTCATCAGTGTGGGTGCTACTACCGAATCCAAATGCATCTGGGTATCGAGTAGACCTACCAGCCGAGGCTTGAAGATATTTTAGCTGGAGTTCAGTGGATCTGTAATGCTGTTCTCTCTCTGAGAATTCTTTGAGAACTTCAGGGCTGTTTCCCTCTGATGCTGTGAGGCTGTGAGCTCTCAGCCAGAGCTTTTTGGGACCTTTCCCCTGGAATTTCTGTTTCTTTATCCCCGGATGTTCCTTTTCCCTGGATGCTCCTTTTCCGTGGATGCTCTCAAAAAAGGAAGCTTTTCTACGGGACGAGGTGGTCTACATCCTATAGCTCAGCATACCTTGTGTGAGACTGCCCAAAATGGCTCCTTTCCCTCCCAGAAGCCTGAACAAGGGGTGGAACCAAAGCTTAACTAAGATGGACAGGAGGCCTGCCCTATAACTGCAAATTTTAACAGAAAGAAATAAAGTTGGAGCTCCTGGTACAGCCGTACTAGCACAGTTGTGAAGTAGCAATGAAAATAATTTTATGGTTGGGGTTCACCACAATATCAGGAACTGTATTAAGGGGCCGCGGCATTAGGAAGGTTGAGAAAAACTGTTATAGACAAATATTTGTGTAAGTTTCTCTGTGCACAAACGTCTATAAGAGTGCATAACTGACTTTCATAGAGATTATAAAAAACATTTGCGAACAGAAGGGTCGGAAAGAACTTGTAGATGAAAAATGGCAAATGTTACATAAAGCAAAACATACTGATTCATCCATCCCTAGAGAGGGAAAAGAAGTTTGTAATGGAGAGCCATGTGCTCCGTGATGAAAACAAGTGAGGTAACGGTTGAAGTATGGCAAGGAAGTGAATGATACAAGAATGACTGTTTTGTACCAGTATATTATATCGGCTACTCATTCCCACTACTAATGGTAAGAGTTTTTGCTGCAAAGCAAACCTTCTTTGCTCAGTTCTCTTAGTGCAGAAAACCATATGCTTTCCTTCCTTGCAACCTGTTAACATGAATGAATCAATTGTTAATCCTTTCACATGGGAATTTAGCTTAAACTGCTCCCTTTGATACATGCCATTGTTAGTTACAGAAATTATTTTATGAGGAATGGAAATGATTAGATATATCACCTAATGAGCCAATTTGATGTAGATCTCTAGGAAGAATAAATGATCTTGGAAGTTTATCATGTAAATATGCCACACAGTTTCGACTGATCAAAAACAAGTACCAAAGAAATAGGTAAAGGAGACTTACTATTTATTTATTTATTTTTCCCCCCTGCAAGGCATAAAGTTTTCTTACTGTGATAAACCTGTTTGGATTTAATGATCTGTCATGTCAAGCAATTAAAAGCAAATTATTAATACGCAAATAAAATGACATATAGCTGGGGTTTTTTCCCCTTTCTTAATGTATTTTGCTACTGACTGACATCAAAAGGGGAAAAATCTTAGCTATTTAATATAGGGTTTGCTGTTTTCGAACTTTCTGATGTGCAGATTGTTTGTTTCTATAACAAGCAGTAGTTATCTCCCTAAAGATTGTGTTGGCCTTTTGATGTAGAGTGGTGATGCTACACGATCTATTTGGTCTTTCTGACACTAATTGCTATGCATGTTGTTATTAAATTGCAAATATTTTGTGGCGTATCTCAATATTAACCTCGTATCTTTCTAATAGGCAAGAATTATAGGCACGAGTTATCCAGTTCTTTTTCTCAGTTTATATGCTGCCATCTTTGGGCTGATATTTTTGTTTGTTTGAAGCATTTATGTCACCTCGGACCCCTGAGAGATTTATTTGCTATATTTATTTGCTACATTTATACGAGGGGTATTTTTTTAAGTAAGGTCTGTTGGAACATAAGTACACAACGAAAGTTTATTTCGAAAAAGTAAATTTATTTTCAGAAAGTATATACTTCACTCTATTTTTTGACATAGTTGCCAAGTTTGTTCAAACACTTATCATACCTCTGAACCAATTTTAAAATACCCTCTTCATAAAAACTTGCCGCCTGCTCCGATAACCAAATCGTCTGTAATCAAAGAAGGACGACCGGAGCGGTCCTCATCATGGATGTTGTCACGGCCATCTTTGAATTGTCGTACCCACTTACGCACTTTGCTTTCACTCATAACAGTATCTCCATACACTTCACAAATCTGTTGATGAATTTCTGCAGCAGGCAGGTTCCTTGCTGACAAAAACCGTATCACTGAGCAAACTTCACATGTGGCAGGTGAGTTGATAGTCTTAAACATTTTTAAAGCACAGAACAGAACTGTACAGGTGAGCTACAGAGCGGAAACTGAGCACAGTTGTTCCCGAGGCATGCCGGTACACGACGCATGCGCTCGTTGCGGTATGCACACGAACTACTAGTGTCTACAACAAAACAGACCTTACTTAAAAAATACCCCTCGTATACTGCCCCTCTCAGCCCAAGGGCGACTCGGAGCGGTTAACAATAGGCAACAATTTGATGCCAGAGCAGATACAACAAAATAAAACAGTTATTAATAATATAAATTAGTATATACTAGTAATACTAGTAATAATAATTCAATATTATAATTATAATTATATATTTACATTACATGTAATATTACTAATAATATTACAATATAATGGTATAGTGCAATATAGTAATATATACTGATATTGTACTATGCTAATAATATAATATATTGTATGAAAATATATATTGTAAGCCGCTTTGAGTCCCCTTCGAGGTGAGAAGGGCGGCATATAAATGCCGTAAATAAATAAATAAAATACTAACAACACTATAAAAACATAAAAGTCATACACAACATTTAAAACATTATCAAGGCGTCTCCGTCTCAAATCATTATCCAGTTGCGTTGTCAGTTGTCCATAATATTATATATCTAAGCCATATTCAGGAAGGCCTGTTCAAAAAGCCAGGTTTTCACCATTTTTCGGAAGGACAGGAGGGAGGGGGCCGATCTTATCTCTCTAGGCAGGGCATTCCAGCGGTGGTCGAGGGACCACCACTGAGAAGGCCCTGTCTCTCGTCCCCGCCAGATGCATCTGTGAGGCAGGAGCGAGAGCAAGGCATCCCCAAAAGATCTTAGCATTGGTTCGTACAGAGAGATATGTTCGGGTAGGTAAGTTGGACAGTGTATGATGTACAACAACAACAACAAAATAATGGAAGGACATGAATGCAAAACTTTTTAAAATGGACATGAAAACAGACAAAAAAATGACATAGCACAAAACCCCCCACAAACGAACATTACATTTTTATTTATATAGATTTATTTACGACATTTATAGCCCACCTTTCTCAACCATATGGTGACTCAAATCATAGAATCAAAGAGTTGGAAGAGACCTCATGGGCCATCCAGTCCAACCCCATTCTGCCAAGGAGCAGGAAAACTGCATTCAAAGCACCCCTGACAGATGGCCATCCAGCCTCTGTTTCAAAGCTTCCAAAGAAGAAGCCTCCACCACACTCCGGGGCAGAGAGTTCCACTGCTGAACAGCTCCCATAGTCAGGAAGTTTTTCCTAATGTTCAGGTGGAATCTCGTTCCTTGTAGTTTGAAGCCATTGTTCCATTGCGTCCTACTCTCCAGGGCAGCAGAAAACAAGCTTGCTCTCTCCTCCCTGTGACTTCCCCCCAATGTCACATTGCACTCTGTTTTCCCCTACATTGCTTTTGAAATGGTGGAGATGCTTCTCAAATGGCACACTTGGCTGAATATTTAGACTAAATTAGCCATTTTGGGTTAGAAGAGGATGAAATTTGTCTGCGTATCGCTAGGTGGCACTAAAACTTCGCCATAGTGAGCGAAATCCTCATCCCTTTCTCTCCACTGTTCCGGCTGCTTTGGTTTCTAGGTGTCAGGGAAATTGTTTTATTGTTAAAGGGCATAGTGTAATATATTCATCTCCATCCAAGGCAGCCATTTAATGCCCTGAAACATGGCCTTCTCACAGCTCTGGCCTGTTAACTATGCTTATTTGGTGTAATAATTAGCAGAATTTCTCTCTAACAGGGGCACTTACCAACGCCTCACATTTTTCCTCTGTGTTTTTGTACGTGACGGATTGCGCATTCTGTGAATAAAGTTAAGCAGGTCAAAACCTAAGCCCTGTACGACACTGCTATTTTCCACACAATTGTTTTCGAGCAGGTGTACATTAACTGAATCCTTGCAGCGTCTAATGCAAACAAGTTTTGAGCTTTGGTGCAAGAGGTTGGCAAAGGTTTGCAAACACAATGCTGTTAATTTTTCAACTTGGGTGGGAAGGATGGGAAACGAAATGAATAGCAATGGGTCAGTGTTGTGTGTGTGTGTGTAAGAGAGAGGAAGGGCTGTAAAAAGGCAAATGGATGGCAGTTTAATTTAGAAGAAAATCACTGGGGTATGCGATGGATTTCTTTCTTTCTTTCTTTCTTTTTTTTTTTTTGCATTATCGGCTGACCTTTGGGTTTATTAATAATGAAAGTTCCATGCGGGTTCTCATTTAAGTTCTTCTACTTTTAGCATCAGGTAGGCTAACAAGCAAACAGAAAAGACCACCACCACATAAACGATCTTTCCTTTGGTATGCTGGAGAAAGAGTTAATACAGTTTGGCCCAGCATTTGTTTGGACATCATCTGTCACAATACCTAGCCATTGACTATATTCAGAGGTGGCCCTAGGTAATTTTCAACGGTAAGCAAGCAGTATTTTGGCGTGTCCCCCCCAACCAATCGCTGATATATATTTTCTGTTCATCATGGGAGTTCTGTGTGCCATATTTGGTTCAATTCCATCATTGGTGGAGTTCAGAATGCTCTTTGGTTGTAGGTGAACTATACATCCCAGTAACTACAACTCACATATGTCAAGGTCTATTTTCCCCCAAGAGCGCCCCTGGGCAAAATCAACTATACTGCAAATGCTTACTTTGCGTAATGGGTTGAGCCGCTCCTGACTATATTGGTGGATGAATCTGGGAGTCAAAGGCCAAAAACATGGGGCTAAAAATCTCCTTACTAATTCCAGTTAAAAGTGATACCTTGTTGTTTTATTGTTTACTGTTATTGCTTTAATGTTTTTGATTTGCTTTGGTTTATATGTAATTGTTATATTGTTGTTTCATTGTGGCCTTGGCCTTTGTAAGCCGCATCGTGTCCTTCGGGAGATGCTAGCAGGGTACAAATAAAGATAATAATAATCATCATAATAATCATCATCATCATCGATGGAATTAACATTTATATAAATAAAAAAATAATGTTTGTTTGTTTGTGGGATTAATCTAACTCAAAAACCACTGGATGAATTGCCGCCAAATTTGGCCACAAGACACCTACTAATCCAAGGAATGACCATTACTCAAAAAATTGATTTTGTCATTTGGGAGTTGTAGTTGCTGGGATTTATAGTTCACCTACAATCAAAGAGCATTCTGAACTCCACCAACGATGGAATTGAACCAAACGTGGCACACAGGACCAACAGAAAACACTAGAAGGGTTTGGTGGGCATTGACCTTGAGTTTGGGAGTTGTAGTTCACCTACATCCGGAGAGCACTGTGGACTCAAACAATGATGGATCTGGACCAAACTTGGCATGAATATTCCATATGCCCAAATGTGAACACAGATGGAGTTTGGGAAAAATAGACCTTGACATTTGGAAATTGTAGTTATTGGGATTTATAGTTCATCTACAATCAAAGACCATTCTGAATGAACCCCACGAATGACGGAGCTGGGGCAAACTTCCCACACAGAACCCCCATGACCAACAGAAAATACTTAAGGCCACCCAGTCGAACTCCCTTCACCAGAGCAAGAAAACGTAATCAAAGCCCTCCTAACAGAGAGCCATCCAGCCATAGATATAGATAGATATGATTCACACACACACAGATATAGCATTATAGATTTGAAAGGGACCCCTAAAGAAGGACAATGATATGTTGCATATTCCAGAGTAGGCAAACCAGACAATCTCCACATCAACACTGACGAAGAAGCAACAAGAAATACTGTTTACCCACAAGCATAAAGAAATTACATATATGAGAAACCAACACTTTCTCATTACTTTATTTTCCAAATCACCAGACAGGGCCATAGCAATGCCTGGCAGGGGACAGCTAGTTTTTCTATAAGATGCCTTTCTAGGATTTCTTTTAGGATCCCCAAAATAACCCAACAGAAACTTCCAGTGGAAGTTGTTCATTTTTATTAGGGTTTCCTATTATCTATTTTCTAGAATGCACAAACCACTTTGTGAATGACTTTGGAGAAGAAAACAAACATTAACTACTAGAGTATCAATTATTTACTATAAGTTCAGAGAAAATCAACCTTGATTTAAACATCTCCTGCACTCTGAAGACATGTCCATGATGAAAAGTGCCCTGACACAGTAATAAGACCACAATCGCTACTGATCTTTCTGTATCTGGTGAAATATTATTGCTGAGGTCCAAACCTAAAAATGCAAGAGACATCCAATGTAAACTCAAAGATAACAATTGTTAACTTTTGGTCCGTGAAGGAGCATATACTTTGCATGCAAAAGGTCCCAGGTTAAATTCCCAGCATTTTCAAGAAAAGAGATTGACAAGTATAAGACAAAACTCCTTGTTTCCTAAAGTATCCCTTTTCTTGGAAGGGTAGATAAGAAGTCTGTGAACTTCCAAAAAATGTTCGACAGATATGGCTGAACCAGAATATTGGGGACAATGGCTGCTGGAAGCCAACAACATCTGGGGAGACCACTAGCTGCCTTGTTGTTGTTCATTCGTTCAGTCTTTTCCGACTCTTCGTGACTTCATGGACCAGCCCACACCAGAGCTCCCTGTCGGTCGTCACCACCCCCAGATCCTTCAAGGTCAATCCAGTCACTTCAAGGATACCATCCATCCATCTTGCCCTTGGTCGGCCCCTCTTCTTTTTTCCTTCCATTTTCCCCAGCCACTAGCTGTCTATTGCATGTCGTTAATATTGCTTTAACTGTTTTTAATTTTGCTTTTGGTGTTATATTGTTTGTGTTGTGTTTTGTGGCCTTGGCCTTTGTAAGCCGCATCGAGTCCTTCGGGAGATGCTAGCGGGGTACAAATAAAGTTAATAATAATAAATAATAATAATACCCCAACTTTAAAGTAGTAGTTCTCAACCTTTGGTTCATTCAAAAACTAACTCCACTTGCTAGTCACAACTGGAGTTGATCATGGACAGCTAATCACCTCTCAACAAAAGATTCTCCCAGGCAGTAAAAAGCCACAGCAAAATAAAATAAAATAAAATAAAAACAAAAACCTGCCAGGCCATCAAATGCTAATCAAGGTGGCCAGTTGTAATGTCCACATCTAGCTCCAACAGACAAGAGTTCTTTGTCCCACCGTGGACATTCCACAAATATATAAACCCAATTTTCCTAGTTCCAACAGACCTCACTATCTCTGAGGATGCTTGCCACAGATGCAGGCGAAACGTCAGGAGAGAATGCCTCTAGAACATGGCCATATAGCCCGAAAAAATCTACAACAATCCAAAAAAAACCACCTTAGCTGTAAGGCTAGAAGTGTTTTAAAAAGTTGTGATTTTCCATAAAGTTGACTTTCAGTTTTATTAAGTCTGTATCTCGTTTTGAATTCTGTGAATGGCAGTTGCTTTTCCAACAAAATCTTAATGTACAATTTTTTTAGAACTTTATGTGATACTGGGAAGTAGTTAATGTTCAGTTTACTATCTGTTGTTAGGATGGAAGAGTCTGTGAATTGGGCAAACAGAGTCTCAAGCGTGGAATAAAATGGTTGAAAATGAAAGTATTTTCATAGACTCATAGAGTTGGAAGAGACCTCATGGGCTATCCATTTGATTTTCAGGATTATGTCTTCGTTTCCTGTCCCTTTAATCCTTTACCGTGATGGATGGGCCAAAGCAAGCAATAATGTCTAAGTTGTTGTGTAACAACAAAGGTATTCTTCGAACAAGTTACTGTTGATGAAGAAGAGTGATTCCTTTGTGTTGTGGAATGTGTCTTGGTTTGGCCTCTGCAGCTCACGGCTTTGCAATTTTCTACCAATTGCGTAATAGATCAATGCTTCATTGTCTTTTGTGCTCCTGGAGCTCTTCATTATTTTGCTTTTGGGGTTATCTGACTCAAGGAACTAAGGGAAAACTTTCCCCTCTCAAAGTGTGTTTTCCATAAGAGCAGGTGGATACCGTGAACCACAAAGAGATATTTCTGTGATAGTACAATGTTCATTGTGAGGTGGTGTGGTGTAGTGGTTTGAATGTTAGGTGAGAAGTCAGGAAGCAGGGATTCAAATCCTGGACTAGGAAAAAAAATACATCTAAGTAGTTAGTGATATCGACCAGATAGGGCAGTGGTTCTCAACCTTCCTAATGCCGTGACCCCTTAATACAGTCCCTCATGTTGTGGTGACCCCCAACCATAATATTGTTTTCGTTGCTACTTCATAATAGTCATTTTACTACTGTTATAAATCATAATGTAAATATCAGATATGCAAGATGTATTTTCATTCACTGGACCAAACCGGGCACAAATACCCAATTCAACCACATGTAAATGCTAGTGGAGTTGGGGGAGGATTGATTTTGTAATTTGGGAATTGTCGTTGCTGGGATTTATAGTTCACCTATAATCAAAGAGCATTCTGAACTCCACTAGTGATGGATTTTAACCTAATTTGCCACACAGAACTCCCATGATCAACGGAAAACACTGGAAGGGTTTGGTGGGTATTGATCTTGAGTTTGGGAGTTGCAGTTCACCTATATCCAGAGAGCACTGTGGACTCACGCAATGGTGGATCTGGACCAAACTTGGCACAAATACTCAATATGCGCAAATGTGAACACTGGTCGAGCTTGGGGAAAATAGACCTTGACTTTTGGGAGTCGGAGTTGCTGGGATTTGTAGTTCATTACAATCAAAGAACATTCTGAACTTCAACGATAGAATTGGCTCAAACTTCCCACATGGAATCCCCATGACTATCAGATAATACTGTGTTTTCTGATGGTCTTTGGTGACCCCTCTGACACCCCTTCGTGACCCCTCAGGGGTCCCGACCCCCAGGTTGAGAAACACTGAGATAGGGGTCCTGTTTAGCTTGCCACCTATTTCTCCTGTCTCTTTTTATGGGTTGGAAGTCCTTGAATAGTCTTCAGCAGTATGATTTCCAACGTTTTTCCGTATGTGGTGGCTGGTTCAAACATGTAACGTGGGGTTATACTGTTTTATTTGCTAGCCACTGTTTTTAATACTTCTGCTGTCTCTATTGGCTTGATTTTTGTATGTGTTATTGGTTTTCTATCATTTTTTATTGTTAGCCACTTTGTTTTCTTTTTGATGATAAAGGATATGAATTTCTTCAAATAAATACGGCACAATTATGGTTTCCTATTATGAGAAAGCACCATGGTGTGCTTTGGATTGGTAACTTCGTTCTTCTGCCTTTTGACCGCTTTCATGTTCAACCAGAGGAGATAGAAATCTTCAGTTTTCTGTTTTGAACCAACCACAGTTTCCTGGCATTAGAAGAAAAAAGAAGAAGGAAGGAGACTTGGGGCATCTTTAACCATCTTATTTCAGAAGCAAGTGCTCAAGCTTACCAGAATAAGTCCATTTGCGGGCTATGGCACAGCTTGGAAGGGAATGGGAGAACTACCAGGTTTTCTCCAGTAAGGGTCATCTCCTTCCGGTAAATCCACATACAGTTTCTTGCATTTTGGTGAAAACAACCAATGATATATTGAAGGTAGCAGGGACTTAGTTCTGTTGGTCTTTCAAAGTAAAGGCTTCAATTAGGTCCAATAGGAAGCTGTTTAAACAGCTTGGCTGTGACACCGCCATTATTTTATTTGTATAAAAGGAGGAAGGAAAGATGAAAGGGAGGGAAGGATGGAAGGACGAAAGTGTGGAAGGGAAGGAGGAAGGAAAGAGAGAGGGAAGGAAGGAAGGGTGGAAAGGAATGGAGGGAAGGAGAAAGAGGGAGAATGGAGGGAGGGAGGATTGAAAGAGAAAAGGAAGGAAAGAACAGGGAAGGAAGGAAGGAAGGAAGGGAGGAAGGAAGGAAGGAAGGAAGGAAGGAAGGAAGGAAGGAGAAAGAAGGAGAGGGAAGGAAGGAAGGATGAAAGGATAGAAGGGAAAGAAGGAGATAGGGAGAAAGAGGGAAGGAAAGAGAGAAGGAAGGAAAGAAAAAGGAAGGAAGGAAGGAAGGAAGGAAGGAAGGAAGGAGAAAGAAGGAGAGGGAAGGAAGGAAGGATGAAAGGATAGAAGGGAAAGAAGGAGAGAGAGGGAAGGAAAGAGAGAAGGAAGGAAAGAAAAAGGAAGGAAGGAAGGAAGGAAGGAAGGAAGGAAGGAAGGAGAGAAGGAAGGAGAAAGGATGAAAGGGTGGAAGGGAAAGAAAGACGCTGGGGGAAGGAAGGAAGAATGAAAGGATAGAAGGGAAAGAAGGAGATAGGGAGAAGGAAGAAAGGAAAGAAGAAAGGGAGGGAGGGAAGGAGGAAGGAAAGAGAGAGAGAAGGAAGGAAATAAAAATGAAGGAAGGAAGGAGAAAAGGGGAGAGAGGAAAGGAAGGAAGGATGAAAGGGTGGAAGAGAAAGAAGGAGGTAGGGGGTAAGAGGAAGGGAAGGAAGAGAGGGAGAGAGGGAAGAAAAGAGGAAGGAAAGAGAGAAGGAAGGAAGAAAGGGTGGAAGGGTATAAAACTGCCATTAATTGCTGTGTATAAAGGGAATATGAAACTTCAATGAATTTTGTATTTAGACCTGAGTCCCATTTTCAAGATATGCCATAACGTATATGCTAATATTCCAAAACCCAAAATATGAAGTGCTTCTGATTCCAAGCATTTGAGATAAGGGATGTTCAACTTGGACCGAATGTTTGATGATACGATTAAAAAAGAAAGTAGAGAAGAATCAATAATAAATGGCATTTTCCCACCCCACTTTATAAACTGTGAATTTATCCACACACAGCGAGATTTGCGGCATCCCACAGTCTTTCCTTCCAGTGAAAGCGAAAACGGGGGAATATTTCACATTTGGCTTCACAGCATAAAATGTCAAGAGGCAGCCATTTTGTAACCGCCTGTGAAGATGTTCAGCTCCTATGTAATGGGCATGACAGCTACAGTATGTGGAATTTAATGCTCTGGCTATTTATTGATCTTCTTTTTAGCCGATGGTGTGGGTACCAGCGTAAGCACTTAGCACCTGGTCTTAGTGCTAATGCATGATCTTTAGAGCGGTCATCAAGGACAGCTTTGCAAAACCGCTCTCGGCAACAATTAGGCGGCTTTTAAAAATGCTCAAGGAATTTATAGCGCATGATTTATTTCCTTAAGGATTGTGCGATTTTTTTAAGATTCGTTTTTTTTAAAAAAGCTCAGTACAAATTGAGCATCCCTTATCCAAAACACTTAGGACCAGAACTATTCCCTATTTTGGATCCTCCTCTCCTGATTTTGAAATATTTGCATATGCATAATGAGACGCCAGGTTCATCTATGCCAGTGTTTCTCAACCTCCCTAATGACGCGACCCCTTAATACATTTTCTCATGTTGTGGTGACCCCCAACCATAACATTGTTTTCATTGCTACTTCATAACTGTAATTTTGCTCCTGTTATTAATTGTAATGTGATTATCTGATAAGCAGGATGTATTTCCATTCACTGGACCAAATTTGGCACAAATACCCAATATGCCCAAAATTGGATTGGGGTGGGGTTGGGGGTTGGGGTTGATTGATTTTGTCATTTGGGAGTTGTAGTTGCTGGGATTTATAGTTCACCTACAATCAAGGAGCATTCTGAACTCCAGCAACGACGGAATTGAACCAAACTTGGCACACAAATCTACCACGGCCAACAGAAAACACAGGAAGGCTTTGGTGGGCATTGACCTTGAGTTTGGGAGTTGTAGTTTGTCTACATCCAGAGAGCACTGTGGACTCAAACAATGATGGATCTGGACCAAACTTGACATGAATACTCAATATGCCCAAATGTGAACACTTGTGGAGTTTGGGGAAAATAGACCTTGACATTTGAGTTGTAGTTGCTGGGATTTATAGTTCACCTACACTCAAAGAGCATTCTGAACCCCACTAACAATTGAATTGGGCCAAACTTCCCACACAGAACCCCCATGACCAACAGAAAATACTGTGTTTTCTGATGGTCTTTGGCGACCCCTCTGAGACTCCCTGGCGACCCCTGCAGGGGTCCCGACCCCCAGGTTGAGAAACACTGATCTATGCTGTAAAATTGATGCGGTTTGACTGCATTGATTCTGCAGTGTAGACTCACTCATCTTGGAGATGGGACACAATTCTAAACACAACATTCATGCTTGTTTCATTTTGGGGATTATGGTTGCTGCACAAGAGGCTCTTTCACACAACTGTCGCACAGTGAGCCCCTTTCACTGTAATGTTAACTTCATATGGAATCATAGGATTTGTAGTAACTTCATACAGAATCATAGAATATGAAGTTTAGGGAGAGGAGCTTCGAATTATTGGGCAGAGAGCTCTTTTTTGTTGTTGTTTATCATTCAGTCGCTTCCGACTCTTCGTGAGTCAGAAATGATCAAGGAACTAAGCAAAAGGGTTTATATATCTGTGGAATGACCAGGGTGGGACAAAGGACTCCTGTCCGCTGGAGCTAGATGTGAATGTTTCAACTGACCATCTTGATTAGCATACAATGGCCTGGCAGTGCCTGGAGCAATCTTTTGTTGAGAGGTGATTAGATGTCCTTGTTTGTTTCCTCTCTGTTGTTGTGCTGTTTTAATTTTAGAGTTTTTTTTAAATACTGGTAGCCAGATTTTGTTCATTTTCATGGTTTCCTCCTTTCTGTTGAAATTGTCCACATGCTTGTGAATTTCAATGGCTTCTCTGTGACAATCAGGCCATTGTATGCTAATCAAGGTGGTCAGTTGAAACATTCACACCTAGCTCCAGAAGACAAGAGTCCTTTGTCCCACCTGGTCATTCCACAGATATATAAACCCTTTTGCCTAGTTCCAACAGACCTCACTACCTCTGAGGATGCTTGCCATAGATGCTGGCGAAACTTCAGGAGAGAATGCCTCTAGACCATGGCCATATAGCCCAAATGAAGCAGAGAGTGTTTGAGGACCGGGACATCCGTAGGGATACCAAGGTGCTTGTCTATAAAGCTATTGTCCTCCCAACCCTGCTATATGCCTGCGAAACGTGGACTGTCTACAGACGTCACATGCAACTCCTGGAACGATTCCATCAGCGCTGCCTCCGGAAAATCCTGCAAATCTCTTGGGAAGGCAAACGGACAAACGTCAGCATGCTGGAAGAAGCAAAGACCACCAGCATTGAAGCCATGGTCCTCTGCCATCAACTCCGCTGGGCCGGCCATGTTGTCTGGATGCCTGACCACCGTCTCCCAAAGCAGTTGCTCTACTCTGAACTTGAGAACGGAAAACAGAACGTTGGTGGACAGGAAAAGAGATTTAAAGATGGCCTCAAAGCCAACCTTAAAATCTCTGGCATAGACACTGAGAACTGGGAAGCCTGGCCCTTGAGTGCTCCAGCTGGAGGTCAGCTGTGACCAGCAGTGCTGCAGAATTCGAAGAGGCACGAGTGGAGGGTGAAAGAGAGAAACGTGCCAGGAGGAAGGCGCGTCAAGCCAACCCTGACCGGGACCGCCTTCCACCTGGAAACCAATGCCTTCACTGTGGGAGAAGATGCAGATCAAGAATAGGTATCCACAACCACCTACGAATCCACAAGGAAACCCATCATGGAAGACCATCTTACTCGTCCAACGAGGGATCGCCTAAAGAAAGAAAAGAAGAAGAAAGAAAAGAAGAAGCCCCAAAAAAGCTACAACAACCCAGAAATAGATGTTTTTCTGAAACTCTCTACCTTCCACCATTATCCAGCGGATATTGGCAATTTGGTGTCTCGTTCCTCTGCCTTTTTGAAACCCAGAGAGCTCTAGTTTCTCTCCAATCAACAATCCTGAGCAACCTTGGTATGTAAAGTGGAATTATAGTGCTGCAATTGTGCAGTGTGAAAGTCTCGGTACATAAGCTACTTGGTTATAATAATGGGGTGACAGCCAAAAAAATCTGTCTTTCAATAGTTTTGGTTTCTTTTCTTGGTATTTTTTTTTCCTACAAGGGTTTCTTGTTTCCCTGTCAGTGGAAGACAAATTCAAATAACATCAGTCAGGGATTTGAAGCCGGCTCCTGTTTTCAATCGTCTCTACCCCTGAACTCTGACTGTCAGTGGAGGCACTGTTTAGAATAGTTTTACATTAGTGAAAGGGCTCATCACACTTTTTTGTTGTTGCCAAAAGTCAACTTTCTTTTGAGCATTAATCTTTGAGCCCGGGCTCAATCGCTTTAATAATTTCAATATGTCAGGATTCACTTGACAGAATGCAATCGGCACATACTCTTCGGTCCCCACCCGCTTCTGTTCCCCCTCGAAGCTTAAGAGCGGAATTATTTCAAAGGATAAACGGTCTCCTCCGTGCGCCAGGCATACCAGTGTGCCGATTAGAATTTGTGAACTTGTTGGGTGATTTATGATGATAGATGAAGGGGATTCTTTTTGGGTGACCTCTGCCTTTTTGTATTAAATATGAGCATTTGGAGAAGAGAGAAGAGTGTCTCGTTTTGCGATACAGTACAATCCCCGTATCTGCAGGGGATACTGTCATGGTCTTTGCATGGATACATGAAACCGTGCATCATAGTGAACTCTATTGAAGTGAAGGAATTCCAGTTGAATACTGTAGAGTTGCACTGGGGGACCTAGAACAGTGGTTCTCAACCTTCCTAATGCCGTGACCCCTTAATACAGTTCCTTATGTTGTGCTGACCCCCAAGCATAATATTATTTTTGTTGCTACTTCATAACTGTAATTTCGCTACTGTTATGAATCGTAATGTAAAAATCTGATATACAGGATGGATTTTCATTCACTGGACCAAATTTGGCACAAATACCCAATACACCCAAATTTGAATACTGGTGGGGTTGGAGGAGATTGATGTTGTTATTTGGGAGTTGCAGTTGCTGGGATTTATAGTTTGCCTACAATCAAATACCTTTTTGAACTCCACCAACGATGAAATTGAATCAGACCTGGCCTCGCAGAACTCCCATGACTAACAGAAAATGCTAGAACGGCTTGGTGGGCATTGACCTTGAGTTTGGGAGTTGTGATTCAAAAATAAACTCCACACTTCTCTAACAAAATCCAAAGAACCAGAAAACGTTGATCCAAGGCATGAGCATCACAAGAGACAAAAAGCCAAACCAGAAAACAAGAAATCCTTAAGCATGAATCCTTCAGACAAGGACAAGAACTTAGCAGGAGTCTAAATGATGCTTCATCTGGCTATATTTTCCATGCTTGGAACTTTTAAGCCTTTCCAAGCACTCAGGAACTGGTTTCGCTTTCCTTGAGCGGCCCTTATCTTTTTCTGTTAGAGCCTGGCAGAACGCCGAAGCCATTGCTCAACCTGTCTGTTTTGACTAATTTCCTATCTATATGCTCATTAGTTTCTGCAGGTGCCGAGTTGTTTTCAAGCCCCAAATCCTGGGAACTCTCTGGGAACAATTCAGGGAGTAAACCATGCTCCTTATACCCTGTAGGAATATTCTCATGGGAAACTACACTTTGAATAGGTGTCTCTATGTCATTCTCTGCATCAATATCACTGACCAAACCATTGCCATCTTAAACCTCATTTACATCATCCCCCACATCCAAAGCACCCTGATCCTGAAACACAATCACAGACTGAACTCCCAACAGTATGGTGCAGGAACATGGCCTCCCCATGGTCACTGGAAACTCTGGAGCATTTTTTCTATTGCATCATTGACTATCAAGTGGTGTTAAGAAGACATTTAGTGTGGGCATCAAGTGCTCATCCTGAAAATAAGTAGATACCAGTTCAGAGACGTCCATAGTTATACTAGAAGTTAATTTGATTGGATCTTCTTTGCTAGGACAGGAGACCCTGTACCCAGCAAAGAGAGGCCATGTTTGAATGATTTATCATTTTAAGCTTCCTGTTGTAATTATTTCATGAGCTAAATCAGATATAACAGATCGTTTGATTTGCTCGGCTATACGATTGGCCATCTCATTTCATTAGGGACTAATGTTGTGAATGCGTATAGGACGTGTGTTAAAACGACGTTCCCCCTTTCGTTAAAACCAGCAATTAGGAGACCTTTAGCATTATGGGGATACGGTTCTGTGAAAGGATGGCGCTAATGAAGACATTTTTCACTTGTAGCGGAGGTGCTGTAATGCATACATTAACTCTTGGCTCAGTTGCGTTGGCCAAGCAAATTGTTCATATGCATGATTAGCTGCTCTCTTACTCTGTGTGGCTTGATGGAAACCAGAAAAGTGAACCACTTGTGTTATGATAGGAGGGAAATTGAAATTTACTACTCAGAGCCAAGTTGTACCCATAGAAGGAAAGTGTGATGTGAAAGGGCTGCTAATACTGATGTTTGTAGGCTTCCTAGCAACATGTCTGCCAAATAATGAGAGTATGTTTTGGAATGCCTTTGACAGTTTTGTCTCATTTCATCATCTTGTACATTCATTCTAAACCATTTCTTTTGATAGGCATAGGAGTGTCTCATCCAGTCCTGAATATCTGATATTCTGTAGGACTCCTGTATCCATTAGGAATATGTTCTCAGACTTCACTTGGATACACGGAACCAAACATAATAGTAACCCTATTGAAATGGAGACAGTGACTTTGTATTTCTAGGTGCAAAGATTATTGCAGATGCAGACTGCAGCCAGGAAATCAGAAGACGTTCTTGGGAGGAGAGCAATGACCAATCTCGATTATATAGTGAAGAGTAGAGACATCACATTGGCAACGAAGATCCGCATATTTAAAATAATGGTATTCCCCGTAGTAACCTATGGATGTGAGAGCTGGACCATAAGGAAGGCTGAGCGAAGGAAGAGAGACGCTTTTGAACTGTGGTGGTGGAGGAAAGTTCTGAGAGTGCCTTGGACAGCAAGAAGATCCACCCAGTCCATACTTCAGGAATAAAGCTCGACTGCTCACTGGAGGGAAGGATATTAGAGGCAAAGATGAAGTACTTTGGCCTCATCATGAGAAGACAGGAAAGCTTGGAGAAGAGAATGATTCTGGGGAAAGTGGAAGGAAAAGGGAAGTGGGGCCAACCAAGGGCAAGATGGATGGATGGTATCTTTAAAGTGACTGGCTTGACTGAAGGAGCTGGGGGTGGTGACAGCCGACAGGGAGTTCTGGCGTGGGCTGGTCCATGAGGTCAAGAAGAGTTGGAAGCAACTGAATAAATAAACAACAGCAATTGAAATGGAGGAAGTCTGGTTCAAGAATGCCTTAGCAGACCCAGACTGTAGCTTCCTTGCATTAGTCAATCCACTTGTTGTGTGGCCTCCCTCTTTTTCTACTGCCTTCCACTTTACCGAACAATATCATCCTTACCATGGAGTCATATAATCTCATATATCCAAAGTTCAACAGCCTCGGTTGTCATCTTTGCTTCTAGTGAGAATCTGTAGGGGATATGTTCTTCGGACTTGGCATAAATGTGTCAAACCCACTTTGATCTTGGGTTTGTCATAACCACCTTCCATCTGGACCTCTATGTCCTCAATGTGAAAGATCATGTGAATCCAGAATAGGCCTTACCTATTCTAACAGTTGTTGAAGAAGATGAGATGAAAGTTACATGAGATGTCCTACCAGAGGAGTTCCAACAGACAATGGGTGCTGTCTCTGTAAATAGTATGTTGGCATTTGGTCTGCTCTAGTATGGTTGTTTCTATTTTCTAATGTGAGAGTTGACACCAGATTTGGTAGAACTCAAGGCCAGAAGTCATAGCTGATTTATGGCGTTGTTATTTCTAAAAACAGAGTGAACTAAAGGCACATTAGTATTTAGCCTGACACTTATAGACCATTGTAAGAAGACTCAATTGATGATGTACTTAGCCTGCAAGCTTCGGTGCATCTGAATATGCAGACTAGTTATGCTGCTATTAGCATGATTGACTTTCCATCAGACAAGCCAGTGCAAGTACATTTTCAATAGTTACAGAACAGAGAGGGTAAACTAGGAGGACACAAAATACACACGCTGCAATAATAGCAAACACCAACTGACAAAATTACACTCGAAGTTCATTATAGTAATTGCTTGTCGTGCCAAGAAGCGATTGGGGCAGAATACAAGCTTGTTAACATATGGGACCTCTCCGGTGTAAAGGTAAATAACACATGAGTGCAATGTCCCCTACCTGAAATATTTGCTTAATATTTTTTTTGAATTGTTGAGATGCTTCATCTCTAGTCAACCTTTGTAGAATGTGATATGGCAACCAGAGGCGGCCCTAGGTAATTTTCAACAGTAAGCAAACAGTATTTTGGTGCCCCCTCCCCCCAACCAATCATTGATATATATTTTCTGTTCGTCGTGGGAGTTCTGAGTGCCATATTTGGTTCAATTCCATCATTGGTGGAGTTCAGAATGGTCTTTGATTGTAGGTGAACTATACATCCCAGTAACTACAACTTGCATATGTCAAGGTCTATTTTCCCCCAAGAGCACCTCAAGAGCACCCCTGGGCAAATCAACTATACTGCAAATGCTTACTTTGCATAATGGGTTGAGCCGCCCCTGATGGCAACAGTATACCTGTATGAAGTTTTGCAAAGGCAGGCAAATACATTTAATGAATTAAAGCAGGCATGGATATACTTTTTGTGGTGGGGGCTAGGGCGGGACAGGCAGGCTGAGCCAGGCTGGATGGGGTGGGGGGAGGCCGGGGACAGTTGGTGTGTGTGTGTGTGGGGGGGGGGAAGCCGTGGGGTGTTTGGTGCGGGCAGAGGGTTTCACACACAGATGCCCAGGGTTTTGGGAAGCCACATGCGAATGCCCCAGCCCTCCTCTCTGTCTGGGAATGCGGTGGCCTGCCACGTTCCCAGGCTAAGAGCTCCGGAGAGTTCTCGAAAGCTGCTTCTCTCTGCCTTGGACCTGATCCCAAGGGCCTGGGTTTCTCCATTCCTGATTTAGTGTCACAGACATACTTTGTTTAAGACTACATGTAGAAATACCATCTAAGGTAGATAATCTTGGAAATTGCATCTAAGTGGAGATGACACTGAATCAGATAGAAAGTTGACTGATGTCAAATGATTTCATAGATATCTGACAGCAGTGTGTGCCCACCTTCTGAAGAAGGACTCTGGATGACTTAAAACATTGGCCAGAATCCTTTGGGTGATACATAGTTATACCTGTGTAAGTATTTTCTGGGTTATTGTGCAAAGAGATATCTAACCCATAAGTAATTGAAGTGGGGGAAAGTATGGTGTAGTAGTTTGAGTGTCAGATTATGACCCTGGGGACCAGGGTTTGATTCTCTGCTTGGCCATGGAAACACACTCTCAGACCCAGAAATCCTTGCCTTAGGGGTGCCATAAGTCGAGAATAACACAAAAACACACAACAGCAATATCTCCAAGCACTCAGTAATTTTCTTTCCACTTATGGTCCTGTTGGATTGAGGCCACTATTTGTTATTATTAATCCCTGTATAGAGCTTAGAAGTAACACTAACTAGTCAAAATAACGTAATGAGTTTCTTGCAGTTCAGTCTTTGCATTAACAAAAGGATACATGAATTACATTGTTATCATAATTTAAGAGGGGATACTTTTGTTTAATTTTGCAGAATCATTGCAACTTTAAAACCAGTTTCATAGAGATCTAAGTGGCATCGCCAAACAGTCTTGGAAGAGTTTAACATGATCCAAATGTTCCTCATGTCTGGGTGTTGAGACAATAAACAAGTAAATAGAGAGAGATTTTTTTTAAAAAAACTTTTCTCCATAAACTTTTGAATTTGAAGCGCTTTACAAATTGTACCTCTATTCTTCCTTCTGCTTTGATGCAATAGCTTCCAATAATCTCTTTCTAAAAATAATATTTCGAACTGAGATTGAGAAAGACCATTTTGAGCAATTCTGGCACATGTTGTAGTCCAGCCTGTGATTGTGTCTGATGTCAACGGGGATGAGAGTTTTTCTGGGTCTGAATCAAGCCCAGGTTTGCTGAGAGGCCCGAGGTCTCTCATTAATGGAGTGCTTCTCCTGTAGATTCCCAAGTTCAAATTCCTGAGAGGGGCCCACAGAAGTCTTTCTCTGAGAAACTGTCTTCTGGAGATGATTTGTCAGGTTGTTGGCTCATGTTTAACTTGTTGTCCACGAGGACTCCAAGATCTTTTTCGCAGTACGTGTGAAAAAGATCTTGGAGTCCTCGTGGACAACAAGTTAAACATGAGCCAACAATGTGATGTGGCGGCAAAAAAAGCCAATGGGATTTTGGCCTGCATCAATAGGAGCATAGTGTCTAGATCTAAGGAAGTAATGCTACCCCTCTATTCTGCTTTGGTTAGACCACACCTGGAATATTGTGTCCAATTCTGGGCACCACAATTCAAGAGAGATATTAACAAGCTGGAATGTGTCCAGAGGAGGGCGACTAAAATGATCAAGGGTCTGGAGAACAAGCCCTATGAGGAGCGGCTTAGGGAACTGGGCATGTTTAGCCTGAAGAAGAGAAGGCTGAGAGGAGATATGATAGCCATGTATAAATATGTGAGAGGGAGCCACAGGGAGGAGGGAGCAAGCTTGTTTTCTGTTTCCTTGGAGACTAGGACGCGGAACAATGGCTTCAAACTACAAGAGAGGAGATTCCATCTGAACATTAGGAAGAACTTCCTGACTGTGAGAGCCGATCAGCAGTGGAACTCTCTGCCCCGGAGTGTGGTGGAGGCTCCTTCTTTGGAACCTTTTAAGCAGAGGCTGGATGGCCATTTGTCAGGGGTGATTTGAATGCAATATTCCTGCTTCTTGGCAGGGGGTTGGACTGGATGGCCCATGAGGTCTCTTCCAACTCTTTGATTCTATGATTCTATGATTCTAGGTGCTGTCGTGTATCATGTTCTGCAGTTGATGGTGGTTGGTGGTTGTAGGCCTAGCAGTTGATGATGGAAGGGTTAATGTATGTCTTAGTTCTAAAGGGTTGAGTAATCTGTAAGAAAGAGTTCATGGGTGAAAGCAATTAAGGGTGGAGGTTGCAGCTGGGTGTTTCTGGATATAAGGAGCTAGCCTTGGAACTGATCTTTGGGATAAAAGTATTTGTCTTATTTTGGTGGTAGATGCTGCTGGTTTTCCCCCAGGTTTGTGGATTTTTGGTATCCTGGCCTGTCTCCTATACTCTTGGAACCCTGGAATCTTGAATCTCTGGACTGGCTTTTGACTACGGTATAGACTCTTGATCCCTGGACTTTGAACTCTCAGCATTTGACCACTGGACTGGACCCTTTGACTACAGTGTAGCTTTTGCTATCAGTTTGTGTTTATTCTGTGGCTGAGTGCTATCTTTATGTTTTATATTTTGGACTATTAAAATAGCCAGAAAGTTAGTGCTGTTTAATTAAACTGTTTTATACAAACTGGGTGTTTGTTTGGTTCATCTCTACCTGAATAAGGCAGAGACCTGGCATCGTGACAGGTGCAGAATTTAATGAATTTGAAGACAGAAAACAAAACTTTTATAAACCAAGACCAAGTTTTCAAGATTGGTGAAGGTCAGTCCATCTGCTAGAAAAGAGAGATAAGAAATCCTTATGTTATTGTAACGGCAAGCTGAATGCTTTCCTTTTGGTTTGTGGGACAGGAGAAGCTTTATATGATACAAGGAAAGGATTTTAGCTTAGTGTCGTCAATGTAGGAGCTTCATGATGGTCTTGTTTCCAAGTGGATTTCTATTTTCGTGGTTCACGTTTGGCTAGGTTTCTGTTCTAGGCATTGGATCTCCATGCTGTCTTGTTCCTTTGGGTTTTGCATCTTTGGATCTAGTGTTTTTACTTTTGTACCCTGAAGTTCATGGACTATCTGTCATCTTTGGAAAATACTGTTTTGGACTACACTGTTTCTATAATTTTTTATTGTTTTGCCTTCATATATCCTTCAATAAACTGCTTGCTGATTTTACTATATTGGTGTGGTGTTTAAGGACAGAGGTGTTCCTGCTCTGGGATACAACAGCACATGTCTTTTCTTGGCTTTCCCATTAATGGTCCTATTTACACAGGTGAGGAGGGAATATCTTCACCCATTTTAGAAACTGGTGTGGTATATTTCACATCCATGCTGTTTAGCCTTGACAAAAATGACAAAAATGAAAGGAAACATTGATATGCCAGCTGAGCTTCTCGCTAACTAGGGAAATGGACATTCTTGCCCCTCAGCACAGTCCCATAGATACACCCTTGTCTTTGACCTGTTGCAATTTGGTCTCTTTACCTGTTGTGATTTCTGGAAATACCAAACAATTCTAACTCCCTCATAGCAGCTAGTTGGGTGAAACTGACTTTCTTTTTTCCTTGCCTCTTCCTCCTCCTCCTCCTCTTTTCTTATTTCCCCCTTTTTTGTTTTGTTTTGGAGGAATTTGCAAGGAGCTTGATGCATTTGACATGTGTGTGACAGCTCGCTGTATATGAGAGGAGCTGTGTGTGTTTCCCCCCCAGCTGTGTGTGTATTTGTCTGCACATCAAGCAAGGGAGCGTCCGCTTAGTCAGATCTGACAATCAAACGTGAGCTGATACTACCTCCACTCCAGAGTGCATTTTAATGCTGCGTGCTTTTGCCAAGAGCTTAACATTTGACATCGAAATTGTCAGCATATATATATATATATATATATATATATATATATAGCTACCCCTGTGCGTTTGAAATATTTTCTCCATCAGCTCAACATCTTTTTAGTGTATAAACAAGAACATAGCCTTTTAAAAAATGAGTTTTGCTCAGCTCCATTTCAAGCTTAGCAAAACCCAGACTAATCGTTTCAGGGTGTTTAGTGCCATAAATAATACTCATACAGCTTCTCTCTCTTTATATGTATACATATATAAAAACCATTGGAGCAGCTTGGAAATCACACAGTAGACTAATGGGTTGCCTGCCAACTTAATCTAAAGTTACATTCCACTTGGCTTCACCAGCGACTCCACGTCAGTTTTATAATGCGTCTCCAAGGAAGGCTGTATAAACTGTAAACTCAAAGAGATCGGGCTACATGTCTATTTTATAAATTTTAATGCGTGGGTTGTCAGTCCGGTTAGGATCAGCGAGTAAGGAAGTGTGGGATGGATTAGTCAGTGCGACTTGGTCCATGTTCAAAAACTGAGCTGTTGAAGGAGTTGGTCCAAAGCGCTTTTGGAAAAACAGAGGGAAGGGAAACAAAACAGGAGGGAAATAACTTGGTCTCGATCCACCTCTGACCTTGAACTTCCAAACTCCACTAAGCTCCAACAACAACAACAACAACAACAACAACAACTCTGGAACTCTGAAAAAGGAGACAGAGGGCCTGATTCTGGCAGCCCAAGAACAAGCCATTTGAACCAATGCCATCAATGATGTTGTTTTTATTGCTGTTGTGATTTATGTAATTTTAATGTTTTAAAATTGTATTATGATACTATGTATACTGTTTTGTTGGAAACTGCCTTGAGTCGCCGATAGGCTGAGAAAGGCGGTATACAAATAGAGTAAATAAATAAAATAAATAAATCAAAGCCAGAATTGAAAAGTTAACAACAGATCCCAAGTGTAGACTCTGCAAGGAAGCAGATGAAACAATAGATCACATCCTCAGCTGCTACAAGAAGACCGTGCAGACAGACTACAAGCAGAGGCATAACACCGTCGCTCAGATGATTCATTGGAACTTGTGCCGCAAATATCATCTGCCTGCAACAAAGAACTGGTAGGATCATAAGCCGGAAAAAGTTACAGAGAATGAACACACCAAACTCCTCTGGGACTTCCGAATTCAGACAGACAGAGTTCTGGAGCACAATACTCCTGACTTCACAATCATGTTAAAAAACAAAGTATGGATCGTCGATGTCGTAATCCCAGGTGACAGCAAGATTGCAGAGAAACAACTGGAAAAGCTGACATGATATGAGGATTTAAAGATAGAACTGCAAAGACTCTGGCACAAACCAGTTAAGGTGGTACCAGTGGTGATCAGCACACTGGGTGCAATGCCTTAAGACCTTGGCCTGCACTTAAACACAATGGGTGCTGACAAGATTACCATCTGCCAGCTGCAAAAGACCACCTTACTGGGATCTGCACGCATTATTTGCCGATACATCACACAGTCCTAGACACTTGGGAAGTGTCCGACGTGTGATCCAATTCAACAGCCAGCAGAGTGTCTGCTGTGTACTCATCTTGTTGTGTTTCTAATAATACTAATACTACTACTACTAATAATAATAATAATCTTTATTTATACCCCACCATCATCTCCCCAATGGGGACTCGGGGTGACTAACATGAGGCCGAGGCCAAAAACAATACAACAAAATAAAATACAAAACAACAGAAAGTTAAACACAACAAAATACATAATGCAACAAAATAACATAGACAATGCAGAATAACACAATAAAATCAAATTGCACAGGGCAGGCCAAATGTGCAAGATAAAATGATAAAAAATCCTGGATGAGATAGGGAATAGAAAAATATATTTGTAATGGAGGAGCCTGAGAAGGAGAGCAATGGGGTTTGGTCTCCATTAAGGGTAGAGGAAAGTGCATCATGTACACAACTATAGATGGACACTAACAAAAATGGATTGGATGGTTACTCTCTGAAGGCACATCGGAAAAGCCAAGTTTTAAGATTTTTCTTTAAAGCTACTAGGGTGGAGGCTTGCCTAATCTCACCTGGTAGTGAGTTCCAAAGCCGGGGGGCCACAGCGGAGAAGGCTCTCTCCCTCGTTCCCACAAGCCATGCCTGAGATAGAGGAAGGGGTGAAAGGAGGGCCTCTTCATAAGATCGTTCAGGTTTATGTTAGGAGATGTGGTCACACAGGGAGGCAGGTCCCAAACCGTTCAGGGCTTTATAGGTGATGATCTGCCCCTTGAATAGGGACTGGAAAATGAACGGCAGCCAATGTTGCTCCTTAAACAGGGGGATTGACCGCTCCCTGTAATTTGCCCCAGTTAGTAGTCTGGCTGCTGAACATTGGACCAATTGGAGTTTCTGGGCCGTCTTCAAGGGAAGCCCCACATAGAGTGCATTGCAATTAACAAACAAACAAACAACCCCCCCCCCCACAACACAGTTGCTTGCCATCTTCACTGGCATAGACACTGAGAACTGGGAAGTGCTGGCCCTTAAGCACTCTAGCTGGAAGTCTGCTGTGACCAGCAGTGCTGTAGAATTTGAAGAGACGTGAATGAAGGGCGAAAGAGAGAAATGTGTCAAGAGGAAGGTGCATCAAGCCAACCCCGACCAAGACCGCCTTCCACCTGGAAACCAATGCCCTCACTGCGGGAGAACCTGCAGGTCAAGAATAGGGCTCCACAGTCACCTACGGACCCACCACCAGGACACCGATCTTGGAAGACTATCCTACTCGGACAATGAGGGATCACCTAAGTTAGTAGGTAGATGGCAGCTTATTGGATGTCATTTATTATCCACTCTGACCTCCAGTTCCTCCTGTCTGTGCTACTAGTTTTTACTAATTACCTTGTTATCACCTTATTCCATTTTCCCCATTCCCTTATACAACTATTTGCATTGTTCCGGTTCAATTGGAACAATATATTGATTTCTTTCATTGAAGAGAACGTCTGGTTGGTATGTAAATGACGGCAGATAGGCTTTCTTTTAGTGTGTAATTCTCAGTCTGCACAAGGCAAAGGCCATGTTGATTGGTATGGAGGAATGAGTGCTTTCGGGGTAGCATTTTTTCTTTCTCTCTGGTGGTTTCTGAGCTGGCAGGGGCTGTGTGAAAGAAAAAGAAAAGTTTGAAAATCCATTAGTCTTGTAACACGACACAAAAATTAAAGATAAGTAAAAGAACGTGAAACAAAACCAGAGATGGAAAAAGAGGGCAGGGTTGTGACAGAACTGTATCAGAAATGGGAAATTTTGTTTTAGCTTTCGTTTACACAACAAAAATCTGACTTTAAAAAAACAACCTCAAAGTACACTCAAAGTACACATTTACTTGGAGTTTGTGTGTGTGTGTGTGTATGTGTTTTTAAAGGAAGAAAGGGAAGTGTTGAAAACACAGAAGCTGCCGTAGATGAGAATGTACAGCAGTTCAAATGACTTCCAGGTCTGCTAAGGCTCTTGAATAACTCAACGTACAATGTTTGTTTTTGTATCTTTAGAAACGGAAGCTCCTTGATGAACTTGGAGAAAGCCGGCTTCCATATTTGACGCCTGAAGATGATGGCTTCCATCAACTGGTAATGCTTCAAAAGATTAATGCAACATGTGTTGGAAAACATGCTCTAACAACCTGACTGTTTATTTTCTTGCTTGGGTTGAGTTCCTTGGTTCGCTGCTTAAACTGGAGAGGAGACGTTGCTGTGGAAAACCTACTGCAAACTATATTGTTTTCCACAAACAGCGTCATGGAATAACCTTAGGACTTACTAGAGCTACTTGCTGACCGAAAGGTCACAGGTTCAAAACTGGGGAGAAGTGTGAGCTCCCACTGTTAGCCCTAGCTTCTGCCATCGTAGCAGTTCAAAAGCATGCAAATGTGAGTAGATCAATAGGTACTGCTCTGGCAGGAAGGTAACAGCACTCCATGAAGTCATACTGGCCACATTTTTTTTTTGTCGTGTCAGGAGTGACCTGAGAAACTGCAAGTCGCTTCTGGTGTGAGAGAATTGGCCATCTGCAAGGACGTTGCCCAGGGGACGCCCGGATGAATTGATGTTTTTATTATCCTTGTGGGAGGCTTCTCTCATGTCCCCGCATGAGGAGCTGGAGCTGATAGAGGGAGCTCATCCGCCTCTCCCCGGATTTGCACCTGCAACCTGTCAGTCTTCAGTCCTGCTGGCACAGGGGTTTAACCCACTGCGCCACCGGAGGCCACATGACCTTGCAGGTGTGTATGGACAATGCTGGCTCTTCGACTTAGAAATGGAAATGACCACCAAGCGCCACATTCGGACACGACTGGACTTAATGTCAGGGGAGAACCTTTACCTTACCTTACTAGAGCTTCTGCAAATGAAAATATTGGTTATGCTGGCCACATGACCTTGGAGGTGTCTACGGACAACACTGACTCATTAGCTTAGAAAGTGAGATGAGCACCAATCCCCAGAGTCGGACACGACTGGACTTAATGTCAGAGCAGAACCTTTACCTTACCTTACTAGAGCTTCTGCAAATGAAAATAATGGTTATGCTGGCCACATGACCTTGGAGATGTCTACGGACAATGCTGGCTCTTCAGCTTAGAAATTGAGATGAACACCAATCCCCAAAATCCGACACGACTGGACTTAATGTTAGGGGAGAACCTTTAATTTACCTTACTAGAGCTTCTGCGAATGAAAATATTGGTTATGGTGGCCACATGACCTTGGAGGTGTCTATGGACAACCCTGGCTCATCAGCTTAGAAACTGAGATGAGCAATAACCCCCAGAGTCGGACACAACTGGACTTAATGTCAGGGGAGAATCTTTACCTTACCTTACTAGAGCTTCTGCAAATGAAAATATTGGTTATGCTGGCTGCATGACCTTGGAGGTGTCTACGGACAACGCTGGCTCTTCGGCTTAGACATGGAGATGAGCACCACACCCCAGAGTCGGACACGACTGGACTTAATATCAAGAGAAAACCTTTACCTTTAGGTTTTTCAGGCTATATGGCCATGTTCTAGAAACATTCTCCCCTGACGTTTCGCCTGCATCTATGGCAAGCATCCTCAGAGTTTGTGTGGTCCTCACAACCTCTGAGGATGCTTGCCATAGATGCAGGCAAAACGTCAGGAGAGAGTGCTTCTAGAACATGGCCATATCGCCCAAAAAACCTACAACAACCCAGTGATTCCAGCCATGAAAGCCGTCGACAATACATGATATTGTCTGCCTCTGAAATTTAGAGCTTTCAGAAACTTTGGGTTTTGCACACGCAGATTAATTTGTCCAAAGATTCGGGTCATGTCCTTTATAAAACTTGACTAATTCCCTTCTCTTAATATCCGGTTTTAGTTATTTGCCTATATATTGTCTGCACCAGTCTGTCTGTGCATGTTCACAGTTGAATATTTATATTCTGTTGCCCTTTAAAATAAATTTATATATATATATATATATATATATATATATATATATATAGGTGGAAAGAGAAAAGGAAAAAAGAAGAGGTCAAGAGAAGAGTGAGGAGAAACATATGGGGTGCAGACATGGGTTAGGTGTTGCATCATTATATCTTAGATAACCGCACACCCAGAAATATGAGTAAATTCATTCCAAATGTGCGCCCACAATCTCTGATCTGATGCTTTAAAACTTTAAAAGTGTGCTTGTTTCATTTTACTTGTCTTTTAATTGGATATATTATTTATCTTTTTCCCCCTTTGATTACGGCAAAGATAATATGGCTCCCCAGTAGTGAAGCGGGTTAAACTGCTGAGCTATTGAACTTATTGACTGAAAGGTCGGCAGTTCAAATCTGGGGAGTGGTGTAAGCTCCTGCTGTCAGCCCCTTCTTCTGCCAACCTAACAGTTCAAAAACATGCAAATGTGAGTAGATCAATAGGTACCGTCTCGGCAGGAAGGTAAATGGTGCTCCATGCAGTCATGCCAGCCACATGGAGGCATCTATGGTTCATTGGCTTAGAAATGGAGATGAGCCCCTACCCCCCAGTCAGACACGACTAGACTTAATGTCAAGGGGAAACTTTTCTGTGGGTTATGCCCTGGATTATTATGGGACTACCACCTTACCTGTCTCATAAGAAACCTGCTACAAAACAGGAGCTTTTTTGTTGAGTTCCAGGGCCAGAGAAGCAGATGGCGAAAACAGAAAAACGGCCTGCCTCAGGGGAGTGTGCTTGCTCCATCCATGTTCAACATTTACACAAATGACCAGACACTGCCAGAAGGGACAGAGAGTTTCATCTATGCTGATGATCGTGCCATTACCACTCAAGCAGGGAGCTTTGAGATGGTTGAACAGAAGTTCTCCAAAGCTCTAGATGCTCTTACTGCCTATTACAGGGAAAACCAGCAGATCCCTAATCCATCTAAAACACAGACATGTGCTTTTCACCTCAAGAACAGACAAGCATCCTGAGCTCTGAGGATGATCTGGGAAGGAATCGCACTGGAGCATTGCAGCGCACCCAAATATCTGGGAGTCACTCTGGACCGTGCTCTGACCTTAAAGAAGCACTGCCTCACTATCAAGCAAAAAGTGGGCGCTAGAAACAATATCATACGAAAACTGACTGGTACAACCTGGGGATCACAACCAGACACAGTGGAGACATCTTCCCTTGCGCTATGCTATTCTGCTGCTGAGTATGCATGCCCAGTGTGGAACACATCTCATCATGATAAAACAGTAGATGTGGCTCTTAATGAGACATGCCACATTATCACAGGGTGTCTGTGCCCTACACCACTGGAGAAATTACACTATTTAGCCAGTATTACACCACCTGACATCCGCCGGGAAGTAGCAACCAATAGTGAAAGGACTAAGGCAGTGACATCTCCAGCCCATCCTCTGTTTTGGTATCAGCCAGCACGTCAGTGACTTAAATCAAGAAATCGTTATCTAAGATCTACAGAGACACTCGCTGGAACACCTCAGCAAGCGAGAGTCCAAAAGTGGCAGGCTCAAACCCAGAACCTCAATCAATGGCTAATACCAAATGAGAGACTCCCCCCTGGGCACACAGAAGACTGGGCGACTTGGAAGGTGCTGAACAGACTGCGCTCTGGCACCACCAGATGCAGAGCCAACCTTCAGAAATGGGGCCACAAAGTGGAATCGATGACATGCGAGTGTGGAGAAGAGCAAACTATAAACCATCTGCTGCAATGCAACCTGCCACATGCACGATGGAGGATCTTCTTCTTATAGTAACACCAGATGCAATCCAAGTGGCCAGATACTGGTCAAAGGACATTTAATCAACTACCAGGCTTGCAAACTTTGTGTTTTGTATGTTTGTCTGTTTGTTTGTAAACAAAAATGCAATACAGCTGTTTGGTTTGCTCCTGACACGATAAATAAATAAATAAATAAATATTATGAGAGGGTTGAGGAATTTGATTTGGCTTGGATTTGATGACCTTTGGTCTTCTCAGCCATGCCATTCCATAGCGGTTATTAGGAAAAGAAAATGACGCCTGATTGCAATGCACACAAATACTATCCAAATCTGGTAGAGAGAAGAAGTGTTATGGAAGAAACGGAAGAATATGTTAAGCCTCTCTTTGACAACTCTCTGGCCAAATGTGAAACACATGGAGAGACTTGGGCGAGTTCGGTTAAACTAAGTTGGAACATATTGAGTGAGATGAAAGACATAAAAAGGAATCTCTTACTTAAGTTTGAACAGCTACAGCAGGAGTTTCTATATTATAAGCATGTCAACTTTCTTGTATTGACATGTGGCCGAAAGATGCATACGAAATAGCTTCATTTTTTTTAAAAAAAACTCTCTCTTTCTCTCTGTCCCCTTAAATAATGCCTGTGCCACAGGAAGGGAAGAACTCACCCCCTTCTATTGATTTTTAAAAATAGATTGAAACTCTGAATTCTGTCCAAGTGAAAGCACTAAACTTTCAAGATGTGTGTCAAGAGAAGAAAGATAGCTCTATGGTACACTTTGGAAGTAACGTGTAATGGGTTATTTCTCATCAGGTCTTCTTCCAACAAGAAAAAATGTATAAGATCCTTGCATTAATTATAGAATAACATGCCAAGGAACAACCTCACTTCTTTTGTAGTGTAATTGTACCTCTCAAAGATACATCTATAGGTCAAGGACTGTGACCTCACTGAAAAATAAGGATTGTCATATGGAGTCTTTGGCTGTTGTCTCCTCCTCCCTTGTGTATATTTTTGAGAAAATACATTGAATCCAGCTATAGGGTGTTTTCTACCACAGCAAAGTGGCTTGCTGGATTTGGACTGCAACTATCTATCTATATAAATAAAAATGTAATGTTTGTTTGTGGGATTAAGAGAACTCAAAAGCCACTGGACGAATTGATACCAAATGTGGCACCGAAACACATTCTAATCCGATCTATGTCTTTCAAACAAAAAAACTGCAAAAATGAAGGGGAAATAACTTAAAACTCCCCAAAAAGAAGAATGCCTTACAGAGCATCCGCAAAAGCCCTCTTCCCATTGCGTAAGAATGAAGCTCAACCGTTGTGAGGGAAGAGAAGCCTCGCCATGGAGTCCCTTTCCATGCAGGAAGGCAGAGTCCTTTTTCTTTTGGGGAGGGAAGGGATTGAGGAAACAAAAGAGGGAAGGAAGGAGAAGGCCTGGCCCAACGGAGGGGTGGGGGCTTGGCGAGGCAAGCCCTGGCAACAGCTGGAGCCACCGCAGCGGCTCCATAAGGCCCACGTGGCTACCAGGCAACTCTTCCCCCAAGACAAGCCTGACTGCAGGAGCGGCTGCGCACACCCCCTGCCCCCCTGGTTGGGTGAAGGGAGGATGTGAACCATGAGAAGGCCAGAAACTCTCCCATTTGGGCTCCACATCCCCCCTTTCACTCCCCCCAAAAAACCCTTTAAAAAACCCTTACAAAGTGTCCCGGAGGAAGGAGAGGAAAGAAAGGGAAAGGAGAGAAGAAAGGAAGAAAATGATTGGTGAAGAGAAGATTATGAAAGGAAAGGTAGAAGGAAAGAAAGAGGAAGGAGGCAGGAATGGGTGTTCTGTCGCCGCTGGGCTTAAAATGAAGTGCTGCTTTTAAAACAGGATGTGCAACTTGAGCCCAATGGGAAGCCAGGGGGCCTGAAGAGAAGCTTTTAGAGATTTCCCCCCCTCCCCCCCATAAACTGTCTTTAGAGGGCTTGAGCTTAAATACAACAAAGTCTTTATTGATGAACAATCAAACAGGAACTTCTTTTGCCTTCAAAGGTTAAACACACATATATACACAAATATATACAGAAATATATACACACATATGCACACACAAAACATATACATAGAAAGGGGAAAAGAAAGAAGGAAGGCGATAAGGAGGGAGAGAAAGAGGGAAAGAAAGAGGGAAAGGAGGGAAGGAGAGAATGAAAGAAAGAAAGGTAGAGAAGGAAGGAAGGAGAGGAAATATAAAAGTGAAAGAGGGAAGGAAGGAGAGAAGGAACAAAAGAGAGAAAGAGGAAAGGAGGAAAGGAAGGAAAGAGACAAGGAATGATGAAATCAAAGAGCGAAGGAAGTGAGAAAAGAAACAGGTAGAGAAGGAAGAAAGAAGAAGGGAAAGAAAAAGAGGGAAGGAAGGAAGTAAAGAGGGAGGGAAGGAAGGAGAGAAAGAAAGAGAGAGGGAGGGAGGGAAGGAAGGAAGGTTGGCCACAGCATCGTGTAGTAGTGGGTATAGCTAGTAAGTATTAAAAATTTATGTTGTTGGTCGAGTCTCTTTTATCCAAAATTTGGTAGCAAATCGGCAACCAGTGGAGCTGGTGTAACAGATGAGTTGTATGCTCCCTGTACGCCACTCAGGCGAGCAACAATAAGGGAGAGAGTTGCTTTTAAAAATTGATACACTAATGGCGTCTAAGTATTTTAAGTTGAGCAGGTCAATAACTGTAATGATAATGAATTACTTTTGAAAAACAACAACTTCTGCTCTTATCGATATGTAGAAGGTACCAAGTTGTTTCTCCAAGGATTTTCACTTGGAGAGCTCATGCCAATCTGTTTAGAACAGCGGTCAGTTTGTCGGACGGAGTTTGTTGTTTACTAGAAACTTCAGAGCCCAGAAGAATGCTCCCCCCAGGAATGTGTAAGTAAAGGGGTAAACGTCATCCTAGGACTATGGGGAATCTTTGCTCATCAGAGTAGACAGTGATTATCTTGCCATTTTGCTTTGGCCATTTGAGCTCTTTGAAACGACTTGTAGATGGCTGAATATACCTAGCATGGCCTCCAGTTGCTGCGGATGTGTTTAAATGTTCTTCTTGGGGAAATGGACATGTTAAAAAATTAAGCCTGAAATGTTTTGTACACTTTTGGGCCGAGTCCAGTCACGTGGCTGCTTTTATCTGCACCAGGAGTGAGGTGACCTTTAATATTAGCTGTCAGAGATACAGCAGAAACGACATGATTTTTGCTTCTTCAATCAGTAAAAGTGTCCAGCGTGAACTTCATGGTGCCGGTGTGTTTTTGCTTCTTCTCTCTCTCCCCCCGCCTTTGTCTTCTGATCTCTTAATGCTTTCCTGATGTAGAACATAGCAGGGATGACTGGCTGGAGAATTAGAGAAGACTGACCGATATTCTCAGATGGTGTGTTGGAAACGTGTTCCCATTTCCTGCAAAGACCCCCCCCCCCCGCCCTTTTCCTTTTAACTTCTGAGATTGCAATGTAAGACACACACACATTGGGTTCTTTTAAAGAGCAGGAACCCCACAGTCACCATTTAAGATATATTGATAAAATGCTTTCGGAGCATGTAATCTTTAGTTCTTAAGCCAAAAGGTAACATGCCTTTTCATAAAGCTGGCATTAAAATGTGGACTTCATTGGCTTCCCGTTTTAACGGGGGAGTCAAATGTTACAAGTGTGGTGTATTTCCCATTAGATGCATAGTTCAGGGCTTTCTTTGGTTTTTATGGTGTCTCCTGCCATTCTTCCATTTCTCTGGGACAGTTTCACACAATCTTTCTCTTCTTTGTGGAGGTCCAGATGGCCGCCTGGAGTTGCTCAGACAGGGCTAGCACGCGTTGGAACTGCAGGCCAATGAATATTTTGGAACTGTCTCCCAAGTCACATTTTCGACCAGTATTCATCCATATACATCTGGAACCAGTCTTTTCAGATCTTAGATCTGATTTGTACAAGTTTCTTTAACAACTCCCACAGCCACAATGGCCATGTTGGGAGTTGCCAGAATTTTTCCAATCTATCTCTGGTACCTACATTAAAACCCCAACGTACAACAACAGACCCATTTTTTAATATCTGTGCTGCTAGAATTGTTATCGTAGTAAGAGTCCTAATAGATCTAACCCAGCGATTATCAATCTTCCTAATGCTGCAACCCCTTAATGCAGTTCCTCATGTTGTGATGACCTCCAACCATAACATTATTTTTGTTGCTACTTCAGAACTGTAATTTTGCTCCTGCTATCAATCACAATGTAAATGTCTGATATGCAGGATGTATTTTCATTTACTGGATCAAATTTGGCACAAATGCCCGATACTCATATTTGAATACTGGTGGGGTTGAGGAGATTGGTTTTGTCATTTGGGAGTTGTAGTTGCTGGGATTTATAGTTCACCTACAATCAAAGAGCATTCTGAACTCCACCAACAAGGGAATCAAACCAAACTTAACACAGATAACTCTCATGAGCAAAAGAGAATATTGGAAGGGTTTGGTGGGCATTCACCTTGAGTTTGGGAGTTGTAGTTCACCTACATCCAGAGAGCACTGTGGACTCAAACAATGATGGAGCTGGACCAAACTTTGCACGGATACTCAATATGCCCAAATGTGAACACTGGTGGAGTTTGGGGAAAATAGAGCTGACATTTGGGAGTTGCAGTTGCTTGGATTTATAGTTCACCTACAATCAAAGAGCATTCCGAACCCACCAATGATAGTATTGGGCCAAATTTCCCACACAGAAGCCCTAGGACCAATAGGAAATTCTGTGTTTTCTGGTGGTCTTTGGCAACCCCTCACACAACCCCTCGTGACCCCCCAGGGTCCTGACCCCCAGGTTGAGAAATGCTGATCTAACCAAAGGTCCATCTAGTTCACTGTGGCCCCTTCCACATGGCTGTATAAAATTCACATTGAACTGGATTAAATGGCAGTGTGGACTCAGATAACCCAGTTCAAAGCAGATATTGTCGATTATCTGCCTTGATATTCTGGATTGCATGACTTTGTGGAAGGATACTGTACGTAATCCCATAGTGACCATACAGATGTTTCAAGGAAGCCTAACAGTGGGCTACAAATGCATAAGCCTTCTAATTCCTTTAGTAGCTAGCCTTTAATGACCTACTGCTTTTGGACAAATTGGTTTCATACATCATCATGGCTGATAATCATTGGTTGTGTATCACTCATGAATTTGGTTCATCCCTTTATGTGCAAAGAGCTCCACAGAAGATCAGTTTTGCCAAAGTCTGACCTGAAATCAGAAGCTCTTAGATATTCAGTCTTTTCTTTCTCAAATTATCTGCTTTGGTGGTTCCTTCAGTACTGTCAAAACAGAAGAAATATTTTGCAGTACTAGCACTGGTGAAAACCAAAGTTATGTTATGGATCGGTTGTGGATTTGGACTCCTAGTTGAAGACCAATGCTCTAAGCCAGTGGTTCTCAACCTGTGGATCTCCAGAAGTTTGGGCCTTCAACTCCCAGAAATCTTAACAGATGGTAAACTGGCTGGGATTTCTGGGAGTTTTAGGCCAAAACAACTGGGGACCTACAGGTTGAGAACCACTGCTTTAAGCCTATCCATTACAAGGCATGGGCCTTGTAATGGTTTCAGCATTGGACTACAACTCTGGAAACCAGGGTTGGATTCTCCACTTGACCATGGAAACCCACTGAATGACCTTTGATGAGTCACATGACCCTAGGAAACATCATCATAGGTTTGCCTAGGAGGTTGCCATAAGATAATAATAATAATAATAATAATAATAATAATAATACCCCTTTATTTATAGACCGCCCTATCACTCCGAAAGGACCCAGGGCGGTTTCCAAAACTTATGGTAAACATTTAATGCCAGAGAAAATACATTTTAACAAATTGCATCAATTGATGTACAGAAGATTCATCTACTGCCTCAGGTTTTTATCATCTCATTCCAATTTATATAGAGTCAAAACATAAGAGGAGTTAATTCAAAAACACAAAAATCCCAACACAAACTAAGCGGTTTATTGCAGTACCCACTATGGTTATGAAGCTTCTGGAGATGGGGGAGATTGCACAGCACTGTTATCCAATAGTGAAAAGGGTCAGAGCCACAACAGGGGCTCTCAGAGAGCTAGAGGATTCTTAGATGGGGCAGTTTTTTTTCAAGTGGAACAGTTCATGTCGGCTGGTAATATTGTTCCTCCTGAGATAAAGCTCAATTAATTTCAGACACTGGTTCATGGGCTCCAGATCAGCGATGTTATTTGCACTCAGTGTCATCATCTCAACGTTGGGAAGCTCCTGGCAGACCGAAATATTGGCAATGTGGCTGCTCCAGCAATTGAGCTTCCGGACGCCACTGAGGCTGGTGACCTTCACCTGGGAGAGAACCACCTTCTGGGTCAGTTTGATGGTCCTGGCAGAAGCAGCGGGCTGTCCTTTACGCGTCGCCAAAACCCGCTCCAATTTGAAGGCATACAGCTTGGAAAACTTATAGCAACTCATACAACAATAATTGGCACAAATGATTTGCCTTTATATCCCAAAGCTTGCTGTTAGAAATAGTTTTTGTCCTGTCAACTTTGGTGACAAATTCATCCTGAGCAGTTAGAGACAGAGAACAATGTGTAACCTTCTATTAAGTCAGCCAATTGTCACAATGGGCAAAAAAGGGAAGGGGGCTCTCAGATGACAAATTGCTTTTATCTTTTATATTTTATAAGCCAATAACATTTCTTTATTTAGACATGCATTAATTCTGTTCGTATGATAAATAACTTAACTGTAGCTTTCCACTATGCCTCTGTCTCATGTTTAAAATAGAAACAAGTGTTTTTTCTTCTTCTTTTTAGTGGAAGACAAAATACTCCAAACTCATCCTCAAAAATGCTGAGATGATCCCCAAAGAGGTCCATAAAGGAGTTCAAGAGGCCTTTTTGACTCTCCGAGAGCGTGCTTGCTTCTTCCGAGATCTCATAAGGATCAAAGGAAAAGATTTTGTTACCCCAGTATCTCGTATATTAATTGGAAACCCTGGATGTACTTACAAATATTTGAACACAAGGTTATTTACGGTCCCGTGGCCTGTGGAAGGTTATGAAATAAATTATTCCCATCCAGAAATATCCAAGGCTTGTAAGGCATTAATCAAACTTAATGACTATTTGCATGGAGAAACTGTCCTGGCTTTGCGAGAGCAGAGTTTGGCCGAGACAAAAGAAAGGGAAGATTCTCCTGTCACCGATAGCCATCGGGATTATGTGCCTCCCATTACAGGGACAGGGCCCTTTTTGCAAGATCAAAGCCCTTCTCATGTCCCAAAGAATGACTGCGCCAATCTGAAAGGGAGAACGTCTTACAACCTGACGTTATTAAATTATATGGATCCACAACAAATGCCGTTCTTGAAACAGGAGCCTTATTACGGAATGGGGAAAATGGCCGTGAGCTGGCATCACGATGAAAATCTGGTGGAAAGGTCAACGGTGGCTGTCTACAGCTATTGCTGTGAAGGTGAGTAAGGCAAGTAGATGAGAAAAAAACAGAAAATTAACCAGATTTTGCTGGAAGAGTTGCATAACTCCCCCGCCCGCAGCTGTCCGGCATCTCACTATGTTTCTACAAAGAAGTATCCGAACCTGTCAACCTTTTCCTTGCATCTCCATATGTAATGTGTTAGCAGCTTTACCATGTCATGCGCAAAACTATTCCCCCTTCTTCCCTGCTCTCTGTAAGCACTTATTGTCCCTTTCTATCTTTCCGAAAATCAAGGGAGTGGGGAAAAGGAGAGAGAAAAGAGCCTATGAGACAGAACAAGTCAAGCTATGTATTCTGCTGTTTGTCTTATCTGGAGCACTTTAAGTAGTTTGAAAAGTTGCTATAATTAACTTGCTGATCAGGAGCCAGGAAAACAAAATCTATCAAAATCTCGATGCTTCATTTGAGGGTTGTGTATGTGCTTGACATCTCTCTTTATTGGTGTGGTCTGTCAAATACAATCTAGTTCTGGCTCTCCCTAGTGGTTTTAATAATAACAATAATAATAATCATCATCATCATCATCATCATCATCATCATCATCATCATTATCATCTTTGTATTGTCGAAGGCTTTCATGGCCGGAATCACTGGGTTGTTGTAGATTTTTTTCGGGCTATATGGCCATGGTCTAGAGGCCTGACGTTTCGCCTGCATCTATGGCAAGCATCCTTAGAGGTAGTGAGGTCTGTTGGAACAAGGAAAATGGGTCTATATATCTGTGGAATGACCAGGGTGGGACAAAGAACTATTGTCTGTTGGAGCTAGGTGTGAACAGAAAGGAGGAAACCATGAAAATGAACAAAATCTAGCTACCAGTATTAAAAACTCTAAAATTACAATAGCATCTTTAAACTTACTCGCCCAAAGATGCACTGCACTCACATCAACACATTCACCATAAACAGCTTGCATTCTCTGATGAATCTCCTTTGGGGTGACACATTCTGCTGTCAAGAATTCATTGACTGCATTGACTGACCGTCTGCTCAGGGTTCCATACTTCGCACTTTAAAAACAGAACCATTCAATGCTAAGGCTTCCTGCCAAAATGGAACAGTAGAGGAGAGTCTACTGAACAAGCCCGCCGCATACCAGTACTGCCATCTGTTGAGGAATTACGAAGGTGGAGGCATTACTTTTCATTCAACCCTCGTATGAGCATGGTTCAAAAAAGTTACTTTTTTGAATTAAAACTCCTGAAATGCCCCAGTAATCATAGACACTATAGATGTGGGTCCCCGGGTGTTTTGGCCTACAACTCCCAGAAATCCCAGCCAGTTTACCAGCTGTTAGGGTTTATGGGAGTTGAAGGCCAAATCATCTGGGGACTTACAGGTTGAGAACGACTGCTATAGATATAAGTTGCTGGCCATGATATTAGCCATGGTTCAACATGGTGTTGAAAGATTCTGGGAATAGATCTGAGGAAAGTTAGATGGACAAATAGTCCATCTAAAGCAGTGTTTCTCAACCTGGGGGTCGGGACCCCTGAGGGGGTCGAGAGGAGGTGTCAAAGGGGTAGTATTTTCTGTTGGTCATTGGGATTCTGTGTGGGAATTTGACCCAATTCTATTGTTGGTGGAGTTCAGAATGCTCTTTAATTGTAGGTGAACTATAAATCCCAACAACTACAACTCATAAATGTCAAGGTCTATTTTCCCCAGACTCCACCAGTGCTCACAATTTGGGCATACTGAGTATTTGTGCCAAGTTTGGTCCAGATCAATCATTGCATGAATCCACAGCACTCCTCTGGATATAGGTGAACTACAACTCCCAAACTCAAGGTCAATGCCCACCAAACCCTTCCAGTGTTTTCTGTTGGTCATGGGAGTTCTGTGTGCCAAGTTCAGTTTAAATCAATCGCTGGTGGGGTTTAGAATGCTCTTTGATTTAGGTGATCTATAAATCCCAGCAACTACAAGTCCCAAATTACAAAATCAATCCTCCCCCCAACCCCACTAGCATCCACATTTGGGCATATTGGGTATTTGTGCTCAATTTAGTCCAGTGAATGAAAATACATCCTGCATATTGGATATTATTTACATTACGATTTATAACAGTCGTAAAATGACAGGTATCAAGTAGCAACGAAAACAATAATATGGTTGGGGGTCACCACAACATATGGAACTGCATTAAGGGGTCACAGCATTAGCAAGGTTGAGAACCACTGCTCTAAAGTGTCATGAAGTGATAACCCTATATTACCATCCTGTGCTTTTTCATTACTGTGTGATGGCCCATGCTTCACATCTTCTAGTTCCCACTTGCATGATTTTCCCAAGGAGAGAAGTTCATGTGAGCTGCCTTTCACATTAAACATTGGCATTGGGTGCTCTTCGGCCCCAAATCAGTCTTGAGATGATGGAGTGGGAGAACTGAAAGTGGACAAGGGGGTATGGGCAGATAGATTCCTGGTGAGTTCATGTGGATGAGAAAGCTGTGGATGGTATGAAATTACACTTCAAAAAGAGAGCGAGAGAGAGAGACCGAGAAGTAAACGGTTTCTATATCATCCTAATGATTGTGAAAGCTTGAACTTCAGTGCCTATGTAAATTGTGATCCTTTATGAAGTCTGTAATTGGAGACTTCACTTTGCCGGAGGATTTCTCCACTCACCCTCTTTAGAAAGGTGACTTTGGCTAAATCGGGACGTTGTTTTTCAAGGTGCTGAGTACTTCCCGAGAAATGCTGATCGCTTTCCCATTTCTCTGAGCCTTATTGGGAGCTCCAGGATCTCAGGATCTCCCTAGCGGGGGAGCGCACCTGGCAGAATATGTACTTGGTGTCCTGTTATATGATAGTATTAACCTTTACAAAAGTTCCTTTGTTTCCCAATTTACTCAGCACAGTTTGATCAATAGTCTCCTTGTGCGTCTCTGCTAGGCTGAACGTGGCGGAAAGCTATTCATTTTGCAAATGCAAGGGAACTTTTCAAAACTGTTGCTCCTCGCTAATAGGTTGATTAAGCGGAGGCGATTAGCGCTATTGAATAGAATGTCATAATGATCCTTGTATCAATAAATGCAGAGGCCTTTCTTTGTGACCCCTCACAGCAATTGTGAGTAGTTGGAGGCCTTCCATATCTATCTGTCCTTTCTTTCTTTCTTTCTTTCTTTCTTTCTTTCTTTCTTTCTTTCTTTCTTTCTTTCTTTCTTGTCATCTTTTCAAGAAGAAGCAATGGAGCTAATTGGAAATGTACAATTGAATTGCATACTTTAGTTTTCATTGTAACCTGTCTACTTACTTAGGCAATTCCTCGTTGGCCGAGGACTCGTCAGCTGAGTCTTCCAAGATCTGAATTCTTGTAGGTTCGTAGGTGGCTGTGGAGTCCTATTCTTGAGCTGCATCTTCTTCCCCAGTGAGGGCATTGGTTTCAAGGTGGAAGGCAGTCTCGGTTGGGGTTGGCTTGACGTGCCTTCCTCTTGGTATGTTTCTCTCTTTCACACTCCATTCCTACCTCTTCAAATTCTGCAGCACTGCTGGTCACAGCTGACCTCCAGCTGGATCGCTCAAGGGTCAGGGCTTCCCAATCCTCAGTGTCTAGGCCAGAGTTTTTAAGGTTGGCTTTGAACCCATCTTTAAATCTCTTTTCCTGTCCACCAGCATTTCGTTTTCCGTTCTTGAGTTCGGAGTAGAGCAACTGCTTTGGGAGACGGTGGTCGGGCATCCAGACAACGTGGCTGGTCCAACGGAGTTTATGGCGGAGGACCATCACTTCAATGCTGGTGGTCTTCGCTGGTTCCAGCACGCTGACGTTTGTTTGCCTGTCTTCCCAAGAGATTTGCAGGATTTTCAGGAGGCAGCGCTGATGGAATCGTTACAGAAGTGGCATGTGACATCTGTAGACAGTCCACGTTTTGCAGGCGTATAGCATGGTTGGGAGCACAATGGCTTTATAAACAAGCACCTTGGTATCCCTACGGATGTCCCTGTCCTCAAACAATCTGTGCTTCATTCGGGAAAATGCTGCACTTGCAGAGCTCAGGCGGTGTATTTCGGTGTCAATGTTGACTTTGGCTGCCAAAGTAGTGGAAATGGTCAACATTTTCTAATGTTACACCATTAAGATGTATTTCTGGCATTGGAGAGGGATTGGCTGGTGACTGCTGGAAGAGCACTTTGGTTTTCTCGATGTTCAATGACAGGCCGAGCTTCTCGTATGCTTTTGCGAAGGTGTTTATAGTGGCTTGTAGATCTTCTTCTGAATGTGCACAGACGATGTTGTCATCAGCATACTGGAGTTCTGTACCAGATGTTGATGTCACCTTGGTTTTGGCTTGCTGTCTGCTGAGGTTAAACAGCTTGCCATCTGTGTAGCTACTAGTAAATTCCATTTCAGTTGGGTCATGAATCCACTCCAGCTTATAGATCAAGCTCTAAACATTCTGGATCAGCAAAAGGCATAGGTGTTGTAAAGTTTGAACTCAACCCCAAGCAGATCTGTCAGCCTGTTGGCACAGGGACCATCATCCACCATTGTCTGTTCCCTCCTAAAAATGCTAATTTGTCCTGAAGTGGTAAAAGTAGCTAAAAGGTCCATTACTGCATCCAGTGATAAAAATGGTAAGAACTGAAATGTGAGGCAAATAGAATTAACTGGGAAATGTATTGGAATTTTGAAGCATCAAAGCAGAACTGAGTATTGAACCAAATACTGCCAGAGCTAATAATAATTTCTTCTCAATCTCTCCAGCAAAATATTCGAGTACATCATGAACCAACACATAAAACTAATAACCCAGTATGTCCATAATCTATAAAACAATCGCTACACAGTTTAAAATTTACAATGTAAAAAACTTCTGGATACATGGTAGCAGAGGCAGGGTAGTACCAATAGAGTATGATAATTATGTACATCCTTTTGTACTCACTAATGAAGCTTTTTAAGCAATCTGATGTTGGGTAAGGGCAATTCCCTACCTGTGTACCATATTTGAACCCATTGACCACCATTGCTCCTTCCCTTCCCTCCCCTCTTTCCTTCCTTCCTTCCTTCCTTTCGTCCATCCATCTGTCTTTCCATCCTTCTTTATTTACAGTATTTATACTCTGCCCATCTCATCCCACAGGGGGCTCAAGGCAGATTACAATGTACATATACATGGCAAACATTCAATGCCATAGACACACAACATATATAGACAGATACACAGAGGCTATTTAACATGCCAGCTTTTTCATGAGCGTATCCCAGCCACCAGGGGAGCTGTCACTTAACCATCCATTTGTGACACTGATGAAGTAATTCCTCATTCTTTGCATGCTTGCTGGAGATTTCTATGGCCTCGCAAATTAACCTCCCCGCATAAGCAGTACCTAAATTTCCTATTTGACAGATGCAACTGTCTTTTGGGCTGCAAAGTTGACAGCAAGCTAGACAAATTTGTCGGACCTGGGCTGGCTTCGAACTCATGACCTTTTGGTCAGTAGTGATCTTAATGCAGCTGATTTCCAGCCAGCTGTGCCACAGTCTCGGTGCTTCTTTCCTTCCTTCTTTCCTTCCTTCCTTCCTTCCTTCCTTCCTTCCTTCCTTCCTTCCTTCCTCCCTCCCTTCCTCCTTTCCTTCCTTCCTTCCTTCCTTCCTCTCTTCCCTCCTTCCTTCCTTCCTTCCTTCCCTCCCTCCCTCCCTCTTTCTTTCTTTCTTTCTTTCTTTCTTTCTTTCTTTCTTTCTTTCTTTCTTTGGAAACACATGTGCACCAAGAGCCAACAAGCTGTAGACTGGCATTTGCTGACACACCACAATTTTGAGTAATACTATTCTATAAGGACTATTATAGGGAGGTTTTTTGTGAATGACTTCCTGTAATGTATATATTGTTTGACAGTCATGAAGAATTATGACTGTGAGAATAAAATACCAAGTTGGACTTGGGGTTAGTAGAGAAGTGTGGATAGTCAATGTGATGCAATGGTTAGAGCTTTAGTCTGAGACTTCAGAACATATAGAATAGGGATCCTCAAACTTTTTAAACAGAGGGTCAGGTCACAGTCCCTTCAACTGTTGGACGGCTGGCTTATAATTTGAAAAAAAAATGAATGAATTCCTATGCACACTGCACATATCTTATTTGTAGTGCAAAAAACACTTAAAATAATACAACAATTAAAATGAATATAAACTTATTAGTATTTCAGTGGGAAATGTGGGCCTGCTTTTGGCCTATTGAGATAGGCTTGTTGTTGTTGTTGTTGTTGTTGTTGTTGTTGTTGTGTGCTTTCAAGTCTTTTCAGACTTAGGTTGACCCTGAGCGAGGGCCGGGTAAATGACCTTGGAGGGCCGTATCCGGCCCTCGGGCCTTAGTTTGAGGAACCCTGATAGAGAATTTAGTCCCATCATGAAACTTTGACTGATCTCGTACTAGCCATTGTCTTTTAGCTTGACTAAGCTCAGAAAGTTATTGCAGCAGAAAAGTGAGGAGTACGGTCGTACAAATATCCCAAGTTCCGCTCACTTCTTAGCCACACTGACTGATGAGAGGCAGTTTTGAACCATGGAAACCCAAAGTATCAGGATTTCTATTGTACCAAGTCTGAAATGGATGCTGGGTGAGCATGTCAGTCCTTCCTCTGTGGTAAACACATTCTTTCCCCAACATTTCTGGAGTCACTTTGGTTTTTAATACTGGTGGTGAAAACACATCAGACCAGTTTATTTCCCAACAGCTGCTTCGACTTCCTGTTTCCATTTGGGTCTACAATTAAACTTGTTGACATTGATCTATGTAGTTCCTTATAACTTGAGTCTTAGCAGTTGGAGCCTGCCTCCTATTTCATGTACTCTCATGACAGGTGGAATTCACTAGTCTGCTTAAGCTAATAGCTTTTAAGGTTGTAAATCTTTTGGGAACTGGGACCAAGAGCCGTGAATTTAATATTCACCCATCACCGTTAGTCTTGACAGTCTAAGGCTGGTGCCTTAGTACTGTAGAGGGCAGAGTGACCATACCTTTTGGTCCTTCTTTCATCACTGGGTGCACTGAATTTGTGTACCGACTAGGAACTTGTAAACAAAGATCAGATTTTGAACCAATAAGTGAGTTTTGATTCCTTATACCTTCCTTTCTACCAACAGGTCACAGCTATTCTCAGTCCTTTATTTTCTGTATGGGTTAACTTCCTTTCAACCTCTCTTCTTGGTTTCCACTTTGTTGTTGTTGTGTGCCTTCAGGTCAGCTTCAACGTATGGCCGATCTATTGTCATATTTTCTTGGCAATGTTTATTCAGGGGAAATTTCTGTTACCCTTCTCCAAAACCATCAAACGTCTGCTTGAAGATGGATATTTTGTGTTGGTGTAGTTGCTCGTTCCTTGATCAGTGGTTCTCCAAATGTGTTGGGCTTTCAGTCCTGGCCAGCATGGCCTAAGATCAGAGCTAAGTTCCATATGCATCTGGATGACCAGACCTTAGAAACCCTTGCAACAAATTTTGTATGTACAATATGATTTTGTGTATACATGGGACAGGGATCTAGAGTTTTGCCCATTTGCATGTTACAAAATATGTAATCTCTGGGAATTCTGTAGATCCTCCAGATGATTCTATGGTTTGCTTCTAGCCAATGTTAAGATAGACTCTTGCTGAAGGACCTAGTATATTTCTGGAGAGGATTGCTCCCTAGAAATTTACTAGGTTATCCAGGGCAACCACTACTAGAAGTTATTCATTTCAGTAGGGTTCACTATTAACCATGGTGTCCTGTTTCCACAATACGTTCAGGAACGTGTCCTTAGCAGATATATCATTGTTATATTACTACTAGCTGTACCCACCATGCATTACTGTAGCCAAACTTCCCTCCCTCCCTTTTTCCTTCCTTTCCTTTCCTCTCCCCTCTTGTGCTGGTCTTGGCCTATAAAGCCCTATACGGTTCTGGCCCAGCTTACTTGTCCGAACGTATCTCCCTCTATGTTCCGCCTCGTAGTTTAAGATCCACCGGGGAGGCCCTGCTCTCGGTCCCACTGGCCTCGCAAACGCGTCTGATGGGGATGAGGGACAGTACCTTCTTGGTGGTTACCCCCCACTTGTGGGGAAAAAACTGAAATTGTGGTTTTGGAACCAGGCTTTTGGCTAGCAGGCACAACAGCACTTTGGACATTGAACTGGACCATATGATTGTTATGATAATGAAAACAGCTATGACTGTATAAATAATGTTATTGTTTTTAATCTATTGTGTATTTATGGTTTTATATATGTGTTACATTGTGATATTGTGGCATCGAATTGTTGCCAGTGATAGCCACTCTGAGTTCCGCCCTCGGGGGTTGAGAAGGGCAGGGTAGGAATTTTGTAAATAAATAAATAAATAAATATTAAGATATGCCTATCTAAGTTAAGACTAATAGTTACAGACAAACATGGGGGCATTCTATTTTGTATGGATCTCCCTTTCAGCATCTTGTAGGACAGACAACTGGTTTCCTCTTTAAGGAGGCATTTTTCCCAGTATATTCTCTGGCTGTCGGGTTCTCAGCTTGTGGCTCCCTCCCAAGACTTACTTGAGAGTGTAAATCCTTGAGTAATAAACAACTGGATCTGTTAGTTGACAAGTTAATGTTTAACAGGCTAACAAACTAGTGATTGACTGCAATGATTCCCAGTTGTGAAAGGCCTATTGCATTACACTTTTTTATGACACGCAACTTCTGTTTTCTTTCCCACAAAACGCACTTGATTTTCATTATCGTTATTAACCTTGTTGTTATTGTTTTGCACATTTACAAACGATGGCTCAGTTGAGCAACGGCAGCTCAATTTTCACCATTGCTGTGACTGGTGGTGAAAAATTGACACCTCTTTCCTTTTCTAATGATGTTATAAACCAATTGGAATGTTCAGTCGGATTGATAATTGACCAGTAATCCTCTCCATTTGCAGCTTAATAGATGCAAGGTCAGCTAACAGTAAATCTGGACGGCCTGCAAAGAACTTTTGGCGGTTGTTGTTTCTGGATGATTTCCATCATTGCCACCTCAAGTATAGTAAGGTTCAAGGATGCCACCTCTAAAAAGACCAGGAGATGGTCTTTATGAACGGGGCTGATTTAATCACCCTGGCAAACCGAGCAGTTTGTAGAGCAGCATTTCTCAACCTGGGGGTTGGGACCCCTTGGGGGGGGGGTCGCAAGGGGGTGTCAGAGGGGTCACCAAAGACCATCAGAAAACACAGTATTGTCTGTTGGTCATGAGGGTTCTGTGTGGGAGGTTTGGCCCAATTCTATCGTTGGTGGGGCACAGACTGTTCTTTGATTGTAGGTGAACTATAAATCCCAGCAACTACAACTCCCCAATGTCAAGGTCTATTTCCCCCAAACTCCACCAGTGTTCACATTTGGGCATATTGAGTATGCTGGTATGGCTGTACCAGGAGCTCCAACTTCATTTTCTTTCTTTTAAATGTCTGCATGCATTCCAAGGTTTCAGGCATTCTGCAAAGGTGACTTCTCTTGGTTTGCATTTATAGGGCCAATGACCCATCAATCATTGTTAAGCTTTGGTTCCGCCCCTTTCTCCCTTTCTCCAGGGAGGAGAGGGAGCCATTTTTAGTTCAGTCTTACAGAAGGAAATTAAGCTACAGGACGTGGACCACCTCCACCTGCAGAAAAGCTTCATATCCTACAGCTTCGGGGGAAAGAGCTTCCAGGGAGAAATAGTCCCAAAGCTCTGGCTGGGAACACACAGCCCCTCAGCCTTACAGCATTCGGGAGAAACAGTTTTGCAGACCAAAGAACTCCAGCTGGAGAATCTACAAAGCCTTGACTGGTAGGTCTACTCGGGACCCAAGAAGTAGTTTGGAACTGGTAGTAGGACCCACATCAGCAAAGCCTAGATAGTAGATTGCCTGGGAGAAGTTAAAAAAGGGTTTTCCTTTTAATAGAAAAGAAATCGTTCTCTAAGCCAGTTGCCTGTCCCTTGTGGACAAGATAAAGAAAGCCACCAGTCATTTGTATGACTGTCATTGAAGATTGAAGAAGTATTTGTTTAATTTGTTCAATAATAAAGGACTTTGTTAAAACTTTCAAGCCTCTAAAGACTCTTCCAGAGGAAAATCCTTAGGACCTCTCTATCAAGGCACTCTAGCTTCCTGCTAAGCACAAAGTGCACATCCTGTTCAAGACAATTATTACAGGCCCAGCGCGTGACAGTACATTCATGCCAAGTTTAATCAGATCCATCATTGTTTGAATCCACCATGCTCTCTGGATGTTATATGCCCCAAGATAACCGAAATTGCTCTAACCAAATCACAATTATCACTGTCTCCACTTACCAAAATCTTTGTGATTTTTAAGTTCACTAATTGTACTTTCATGTAGGTAGACATTATACTATAATGAGGATCAACCTTTTACCCCAGATGGATTTCATTTTGCTGGAATGCACTTCTGCCTTTGTTATTAAGATGCGTCTTATGTGTCAGATTTAGACTCTGATCTAGACTAGATGACACAATTTACTAAGACATTATATATAATGGGATTTGAACATCCACCTATTTTGGTATCTATGGAGGTGGAGGCGGGGGGGTGGGAGGATCCTGGAACCAAAACCCATTGCATGCTGAGGGCTCACTGTACACATGGGAACTGGGAATCATCCGTTTCAATTTTGAGGATACCTGTAGAGCATGTTCAATGGGAATGATGGGGACGGCGTTGCATGGAGGACACTTGAACTTTGTGCTTTAGTGATAAAAACAGGGAGTTTGAAATTTTCCAACTGTAAAACCATGAACTGAAAAGACTGTCTCCAATTGTCGTTCAATATTAGAAAGTGTTGGTAGTGCCAATGCAGAGCCAGAAAGCAATTCAACAGACAGAATTCAATTCTAGCCAAAAATTACTGTGCTGTCACGCTCTGGACCTATAATAATTGTCTTTTGAACAGGACGTGCTCTTAACCCGGGTTGCCTTGGCTGAGAGGCCCTAAGGATTTTCCTATACAAAAGTCTTTAGATGCTTGAAAGTTTTAACAAAGTCCTTTATTATTGTTTAGATCTTCAACAATTTAAACAAACATTTCTCAGATCTTCAACAAGTCAAACAAATGCTTCTTAACTTGCCCAAATGGACAGGTAACTGGCTTCATGAACTGTTTCTTTTCTTTAAAAGGAAAACCCTTTGTAACCCCTCCCAGGCAATCTACTTTCTATGCTTGGTGGTGTGGGCTCTACCCCCGGCTCCAATTGCTTCTGGTTACCCGAGTAGACCTACCAGCCAAGGCTTTGTAGATTCTCCAGCTGGAGTTCTTTTGTTTCCCCCGGATGCTGTGAGAAACAAAGCCTGTCTACAGATGGATCTGGTCCACGTCCTGTAGCTAAGCTTTCCACTATAAGACTTAAAATGGTTCCTTTTCCCTCCCAGAGCCTGGAAAAAGGGGCGGAACCAAAACTTAACAATGATAGACAGGTCGTTGGCCCTATAATTGCAAACCAAGGGAAGCCACCTTACTGCAAAATGCATGGAACCTTGGAATATATGCAAACACTCAATAGAAAGAAAATGAAGCTGAAGCTCCTAGTACAGCCGTACCAGCACAATTACCTTTTCCTTATAATAGCCAGGTCAGATTGTATTATTCAGCAAGATCAAGGATGGAAGAAGGCCACCATATTGGCAATTTTCACAAAACATTTCTCCTTTCTAATATCGAGTTACAGAAAGGAGACAGAATACATTGAAACCCCCCAAAAGCTGTTAGTATCGATTTTGTTGGTGGCAGTAGTGTTAATGTTTTTTAAGCTGCTGGCTAGTGCTGTTTATCTTATTGTTATCTTCATGTGTCAAAAAGCATACAACTACCAAGAAACTATGTTTTCCTGGAAGGAAGAAACAACTCCAGGAATAAGGTCCCCCACTCCAAACCCGAACAAAAGAAGGAGGGGGCTGAAGGAAAGGAAAGGTCACATATAGTTGGGTACCTTTTTTATTTTTCTTAAAATCAGCTGGGAAATAATTTTCATATTTTACGACTGGCTTGTAAAGCCCCAATCTAAATAAACACCACAAACTGGCACACGTGATGGATGACTTGAATACTGAGAAGCCAGGAGGTCAATATTGGTCTGTCTGTCTGTGTGTGAAATAATGAAAGTTATAAATCTTTGGGGAGAGTGTGGGTTCTCTTGCCTCCCTCTTAAGTTTTGGGATTTGAAAATGAATAATTGTTTTTTTTTCCTATGGAAAAAATATTGCACTGACACCTGTTTGCATGGGCAACAAATATTCCCCTCGATCCAATTATAACTTGATTTTTAGGTGACTAGGGCAGTGTATACCACACTTATTGCTTATTGATGGCATCTTGTGCATATGCAGAGATCGCTTTCTTATTAAATGCCCTTCCAATAATAACATCAAAAACAAGACAGATCCCTGGTTAAATAAATCTTTGTTGACTGACTCTATGAGTTTTCATTGATTTTATTAATGTAGTACAGAGCTAAAAACAATAATCTTGATGCAAAAAGGCATCCACAGTTTTTCAAAGATAGTCCTGTGTGAAATACAAATGCCTTCTAGCATAGTTCAGCTTTAGAACTATAGCACAACCCCTGTATCCACGGAATATATAGTCTACCATTCATTCATTCATTCATTAGGTGATCCCTCGTTTTCCAAGGATGATTGTCTTCCAATATTCTTATGGGTCCGTATGTGGCTGTGGAGCCCTATTCTTGCTCTGCATCTTCTTCCGCAGTGAGGACATTGGTTTCCAGGTGGAAGGCGATCTCGGTCGGGGTTGGCTTAACGCACTTTCCTCTTGGCACGCTTCTCCCTTTCACCCTCCATTCGTGCCTCCTCAAATTCTGTAGCACTGCTGGTCACAGCTGACCTCCAGCTGGAGCGGTCAAGGGCCAGGTCTTCCCAGTTCCCAGTGTCTATGCCAGAGATTTTAAGGTTGGCTTTGAGCCCATCTTTAAATCTCCTTTCCTGGTCACCAACATTTTGTTTTCCGTTCTTGAGTTCGGAGTACAGCAGCTGCTTTGGGAAACGGTGGTCGGGCATCCGGACAACGTGGCCGGTCCAGCGGAGTTAATGGCGGAGGAACATCGCTTCAATGCTGGTGGTCTTAGCTTCTTCCAGCATGCTGACATTTGTCCGCTTGTCTTCCCAAGAGATTTGTAGGATTTTCCGGAGGCAGCGCTGATGGAATCGTTCCAGGAGTTGCATGTGACGTCTGTAGACAGTCCACGTCTCACAGGCATATAGCATTGTTGGGAGGACAATAGCTCTATAAACAAGCACCTTGGTATCCCTACGGATGTCCCGGTCCTCAAACACTCTCTGCTTCATTCGGAAAAATGCTGCGCTTGCAGAGCTCAGGCGGTGTTGTATTTCAGTGTCAATGTTGACTTTGGTGGAGAGGTGACTGCCAAGGTAACGGAAATGATCAACATTTTCTAACGTTACACCATTAAGCTGTATACAGTCTAAGAACCTCCATGAATACTTGAAACCTCCAAGAGATTCTTAGTTCTGAGAACCTCCATAAATACTTTACAACCACGGTAGATCAGTGGTTTTAAACTTGTGGGTCCCCAGATGGTTGGCCTTCGACTCCCAGAAATCCTAACTGGCTGGGATTACTGGGAGTTGTAGGCCAAGATACCTAGGGACCCACAGGTTGAGAACCACTGCTATCATAGCAAACCCTATATTTTAACTATATGCAGGTCAGGAAAATACAATAGAATCACACTGGAGGACCTAGAAAGGCCCACAAATACTTACGAGATAAATATTATTTTGACATACGGATAAGCAAAACCATGGATATAGAATCTGTGGATAAGGGTGTTGTACGATAGATGTGTTCATATGAAACTTCATGAAAGAAACACTTTAATTTATTCATGTTGCAAATTTATATATAGCTTGCTTACTTACTTAGGCGATCCCTCGTAGTCCAAGGATGATGGTCCTTCAAGTTCGGTGTCCTGGCAGTGGGTCCGTAGGTGACTGTGCAGCCCTATTCCTGACCTGCATCTTCTCCCACAGTGAGGGCATTGGTTTCCAGGTGGAAGGCGGTCCTGGTTGGGGTTGACTTGATGTGTCTTCCTCTTGGCACATTTCTCTCTTTCACCCTCCATTCATGCCTCTTCAAATTCTACAGCAGTGCTGGTCACAGCTGACCTCCAACTCGAGCACTCAAGGGCCAGGGCTTCCCAGCTCTCAGTGTCTATGCCAGAGTTTTTAAGCTTGGCTTTGGGCCCATCTTTCAATCTCTTTTCCTGCCCACCAACATTCCGTTTTCCATTCTTGAGTTTGGAGTAGAGCAACTGCTTTGGGAGACGGTGGTCGGGCATCTGGACAACATGACCAGTCCAGTGGAGTTAATGGTGGAACCATCACTTCAGTTGCTGGGATTTATAGTACACCTATAATCAAAGAGCATTCTGAACTCTATCAATGATCGAATTGAACCAAACTTGGCACACAGAACTCCCATGACCAACAGAAAATACTGGAAGGATTTGGTGGGTATTGACCTTGAGTTTGGGAGTTGCAGTTCACATCCAGAGAGCACTGTGGACTCAAACAATGATGGATCTGAACCAAACTTGGCACAAGCACTCAATACGCCTAAATATGAACACAGATGGAGTTTGGGGAAAATATACCTTGACGTTTGGTAGTTGTAGTCACTGGGATTCACGGTTCACCTACAATCAAAGAGCATTCTGAACTCCACGAACGACAGAATCGAGGCAAACTTCCCACAGAACCCAAATGACCAACAGAAAATACTCAAGGCCATCCAATCCAACTCCCCTCATCAGGGCAAGAAAACATAAAGTCCTCCTGATAAAGAGCCATCCAGCCATAGAGATAGATAGATAGATAGATAGAGATATGATTCAGACAGACATAGATTTGAAATGGACCCTTAAAGAAGGACAATGATATGTTGCATGTTCCAGGGTGGGCAGACCAGACACTCTCCACATCAACACTGACAAAGAAACAGCAAGAAATACTGTTTACCCACAAGCAGAAAGAAACTACATATATTAGAAACCAACACTTTCTCATTACTTTATTTTCCAGACTGGGCCACAGCAACGCGTGGCAGGGGACAGCTAATAAATAAATAAATTTCACAGGCACCAACTGGCTTAGCTTCATCGGTGTGGCTCCATTATATATTTTCAGAATCTGATCTGAATGCATTTCTGACCTTTAGTTTATCTAAAGAACATAATCACAGCGAATAACCACAGAACATGGCCGCAGGGAATGTTTCCTGGAACAAAACCAGAATTTGGACTTTCTAAATTACGACTGTTAGTAATATTCTTGATTGTGCCCACCCTGATACTAGGACATATGCAAAGCTTTATAGACTTCCAAAAGCTAGACTATATTTTGTCTCTTTTTTTTCCCTTGTCAGAATCCACAGCTCATAATCTCGAGAAAGAAGCTTCAAATGGCAGAGACCCAGCCATCTGGCACGTTGCCTTGAAAGTTGCTTGGGATATAAAGACTCCAGGATTGGCAATGCCGCTTCGCCAGGGAGACTGCTACTTTATGCTCGGTAAGATTCAGATCCAGAAACGCCATCCATTCTCTTCCTTCCATTCAACCCTCCTCACTCCTACGGTACCCCGAAAGTTACTGGGAAGAGGCTATAAAAGCAAGTATAATCCAAAACTAATGAAGGAGAGTAGTTGTGACTGTGGTACATAGGCATAGTCAAAGTACTATGTACTGTGAAGATAGACAAGGAATAGGTTCTAGCTTAGGAATGAGGATCTAGAAACCTGGATTCAGTAATAAGCAAAGTTCTTCAAGCAATTGGCTTTAGAAAAGGTAGGTGGCATTCTGGGAATAGATCAGAAAACCAGAAAACTTCCAATTATACCTACAAATAAAGAGACACATCTCAAGGTTGTGTGAAATGAAGTTTATTATTGAAAATATTTTGGATGAGGATATATTCCAAGACCCTCTGTGGAACCTGAAACCATGGATCATAGGAAACTATCTGACTAATTGGGCTAGAGACACACCATAGAATTGCACTGGAGGACCATATATATATATATATATATATATATATATAATTAAGACACAATATGAGGATTTAAAGATTGAATTGCAAAGACTGGCACAAGCCAGTCAAAGTGGTCCCAGTGGTGATCGGCACACTGGGTGCAGTGCCTAAAGATCTTGGCCTGCACTTAAACACAATTGGTGCTGACAAAATTACCATCTGCCAGGTGTAGAAGGCCACTGTACTGAGATCTGCACGCATTATTCATCGATACATCACACAGTCCTAGACACTTGGGAAGTGTCTGACGTGTGATCAAATGCAACGGCCAGAAGAGTGATCTTGTCTGTTGTGGACTCATCTTGTGGTGTTTCAAATCATCATCATCATCATCATCATCATCATCATCATCATCACCATCATTATTTATATCCTGCCACCATCTCCTCGAAGGGACTTGGGACGACTCATAAGGCACCCCAGGGTGAACATATAACATACAACAGGTAAAAATGGTACAAAAGTATAAAACAATTAACATAAAATTATAACAACAACCGCGGCCCCCCTCCGGTCAACGTATGTAGCATAAAATCAAAACAATACAATTTTAAAACAACAGAAGAGAAAACTAACTATTCACAAGGTACCAAGTGTCAGTTTCATATGGGCCCATTCAGCCTACTCAAGGCAAAGGCCTGTCTGAACATCCGTGTTTTCGGGTAGGAATGGAAGGATTGAAGGAAGGGGGCTAATCTAATCTCTTTTTGGTAGGGTATTCTAGAGCCGGGGGCCATCACAGAGAAGGCCCTTCTCGTGGTGCCATCACCGTCTCAAACATGGTTGGTGGGGATGAGAGAGAAGGCCTTCTCTGTGGTGGCCACTGGCTCTAGAATACCTTCCCAAAAAGAGATTAGAGATCTTTTTGGGAGGGTATTCTAGAGCCGGGGACCACCACAGAGAAGGCCCTCTCCCTCGTCCCCACCAGCCATGCTTGAGATGGTGGTGGGACCGAGAGAAGGGCCTCCCCTGTCAATCTCAGAGCCTGTGCTGGTTCAAAGAGATTTAGCCTTGAAGATAGGTTGGACCCAAAGCGTATAGGGCCACAAACCTAGAGAGGCCCACAAACTTTTCTGGGGAAGGGAATGTTTTTTGGAGTGCAGGCAAGTGAGCCCATGGATATTGAATCTGTGGATAAGGGGGAGAGGATACTGCCCTTTTTTGAAATCTATATATTTCAAAAAAAAAACTCAGAAGAATGAGTGTGCTTTTAGTATTAATTTTTTTTTTGCTCTTTTGCCCCTCAAAGAATTCCCAAAATCTTTTGAGCTCAAGTGCTAGAGAATATAATCAGACCTTTTGTTGCAGGGGGAAAGGGTGGATGTGAAGAGGTGTTAAAGATGAAATTGTAACAGTTAGTTCAAACACCTGCTTTTAAGCTTCTTCCTTTAAGAGTTTTTTTTCCTGGTGAATATCAAACAACACCTGGAATTGTTCAGTTTATGGTGAGAATGGATAATCACTTCTCTCTATTTGTTTTTCCAAAGGGTTAATTGGAAGAGATCTTGTTCCTTTCCTTGTATTTGTACAGAAGCTTTTTCTCCATGTGTGAAACCTGATCTTTACAGCTTAGGTGAAAGAGAAACACTTTAGTCTGATTTATGAAAATATACTTGTATGAATAGGTAACTTAGCTTCAACACTGATTTTCAGTATTTCACCAAAAGCAATGGCATAGCTACCACTGAAGTATAATAGGATTGCCAGGTCTGGTCTGATTATGTGCTGAGATTTCTATGCCAAAACTTGGAACGTAGGGATTTGTAATATCATACTAGATGGACCTTGGTGATGCTATGAGTGTGATGTTGCATAAAGAGGTGCCTGATACTATCATTAAGAAGAATACAGTAAGCCTCAGAATTGTTGCACTCCAGAACGGGAGACAGCAAAGCCTAGAGAAGACAATTATGCTGGGGAAAGTGGAAAGTAAAAGGAAGAGGGGCCGACCAAGAGCAAGAGCAAGATGGATGGATGGCATCCTTGAAGTGACTGGACTGACCTTGAAGGAGCTGGGGGAGCTGGGGGTGGTGACAGCCGACAGGGAGCTCTGGCGTGGGCTGGTCCATGAGGTCACGAAGAGTCGGAGACGACTGAACGAATGAACAACAACAGAACAGGAATAACCCTCTGTTGAGTAGGGAAAACAATCCTTTTATTGAAGATAAGTAAAAACAGCAAAGTAAAAAAGCACTGTAAAGGAATAGGTAAATCCAATTAGGTACGAAGATAAGCAGGAACAAATTAGCCAAGGTAGAGTTCAGCAATGTCCAAAAGCAAAGCCCACAAGTCTCTAACAAAATCCAAAGAACCAGAAAACATTGATCCAAGGCCTGAGTAGGTAATCACAAGAGACAGGAAACCAAACAGGAAACAAGAAATCTTTAAGCGTGACTCTTCCAAACAAGGCTTCTATGAGACAAGGACAAGGACTTAGCAGCATTCTAAATGATGCTTCATCTGGTAATATTTTCCATGCTTGGAACTTTAAACCTTTCCAAGCACTCAGAAACTGGTTTTGCTTTCCTTTAGCGGCCCTTATCTTTTTGTTTTGAAGCTGGCAGAATGCCGAACGCCTTGCTCGGCCTGTCTGTTTTGACTAATTTCTGCCCACCTATCTATATGCTCATTAGTCTCCACAGGTGCCGAGTTGTTTTCAAGCCCCAAATCCTGGGAACTCTCTGGAAGCAATTCAGGGAGTAAACCATCATCCCTATACCCTGTAGGAACATTCTCATGGGAAACTACACTTGGAACAGGTGTCTCTCTGTCATTCTCTGCATCGATATCACTGACCAAACCATTGCCATCTTGAATCTCATTTACATAATTCCCCACATCCAAAGCACTCTGATCCTGAAACACAATCACAGGCCGAACTCTAACAAGAATGAGCATTCGTCCTTTAAAATACATAATTCAAACTAAAAACGGCATGCACATACACATGAGAAGAATACAGGTTTAAGTCTCCCTTATCTTGAAATCTAACATCTGAGAGACTTGAGAAGTTTTATTTACCACCTGCCCATTTTGGGGAAGGGGGACTAGTCACACATCCAATGCTGAGTTTTTCCTTAGGGAGCTCTGATGGGGAAAATAGAATAATGAGAAAGTGGAGAGGACTCTACTTACACAACATTCTTATAAAAATGAGACACCAGGAATTGTTTTATGTCCCTTTTTACCTTTCCAAGGAGCGATTTTAGCAGAGTCCTGGTTACTTCGTTAAAAGGACAGAAAGTTTGTTATCAGCCGAGAAGCATTTGAGACATCTTTTTTTTTAACAGGAGTTTTGTGTGAGCAAAGTCTTATCATCTTTCCCATCTTCTTTTCCCACTATCAGGAACATTTGAGGAAAAACTCTTTGGATGATGGATGTGTGACTAGCCCCCTTCCCCTTTCTATCATTCATTATGTGTAAGCAAATACAAGTTATCCAAAAAGTGGAAAAATCTGAGATCTGCAAAACTTCTGGTCCCAAGCATTTTGAATAAGGGAAACCGAATATATATATATCTCTGTGTGTTTATATCTCTGTGTGTGTGTGTTTATATATACACACACATAAATGCACATTTTCAATGCAGTCCTCTCAAACTGAGATTCTTTCATTTGCTGTTGACTGGAAAAGAAAGGACTAGCCCTGAGATGCTAAGAACCCTCCAGATCGTCTGGAAAGGCCTTGCTCTTGGTCCTGTCTTCATCACAATTATGGCTGGCGGGGACGAGAGACAGGGCCTTCTCAGTGGTGACCCCTTGGCTATGGAACGCCTTCCCTAAAGATATCAGATCGGCCCCCTCCCTTCTAACATTTCGGAAGAGAGTCAAGACTTGGCTCTTTGAGCAGGCATCATACAGGGAGCATACTACCCCCCTGTTATGTCAGCTCCACTAGCTGCCGATCCAGTTTCGAGTGCAATTCAAAGTGCTGGTTTTGACCTACAAAACCCTATATGGCTCCGGTCCAGCGTACCTGTCTGAACGTATCTCCTTCTACGTCCCACCTCGGAGTTTAAGATCTTCTGGGGAGGCCCTGCTCTCGGTCCCACCTTTATCACAAGTGAGACTGGTGGGGATGAGGGACAGGGCCTTCTTGGTGGTGGCCCCTCACCTGTGGAATGCACTCCCCGGGGAAATTAGGTCATCAACATCCCTCCTCTCTTTCAGAAGGAAGTTAAAAACCTGGATATGGGACCAGGCCTTTGGGTAAGCTGGCGGATGGATAAAAGACAATGACGACCAGAGTAGGAAAGGACAATGACAATGCTGGATGGATTATGGATTTATGAATTGGCGAACCTTGACCACAAGATGATTTTATTGCTGCTATTGTATTAATTTGATTGTTTTAAGTAGTTATAACTGTTGATGTTATATTGTATTTTGTATATTGTATTAAGTGAACTGTTGGGCATCGAATTGTGCCTTTTGTAAGCCGCCCTGAGTCCCCCCCTCGGGGGTTGAGAAGGGCGGGGTAGAAGCACTCCAAATAAATAAATAAATAAAATATTTCCAAATACAGTGTAATAGACATAGGAAAATGGAATGGTTGGACGATGTGATTAGACAATGGTTTTGATAGGAGACCTTAATGTTCATGTTTCTATTGATTTTGTTATGGTTTTATTATCCGATTGTTTTTATTGTATTGAAATTGTATTTTATGGTCTTGGCACCAATTGTAAACCGCCCAGAGTCTCCCAGGGGCTGAGAAGGACGGTATATAACTATAGTAAATAAATAAATAAGTAAGAACTTTATTGGAACAGGAAGACACTGTCCTTTGGCCATTGAGTACCTCCTTCTGAAACCTAGTTTCCCCTGATTCTTGGCATGACAGTGATCAGGCTTATCAGGCTGATTTGGATGTCTTGCCCAGGAGCCCCATCCACCATGCTATACTATATTATGGAACTTCTGCTGCAAAAATGACAGAGGAGTAGGATGCAATATATCTGAAGCACGTGGACATGTCTTAGTTGATCCCGCCTGTTGTACTTTCGCAGCATGGCTAAGTCAAGTTGTCATGGTCTTGGCACTAAATTGAAATCCTCTCCTTTCTCCTCCCATAGACCCTCCATCCTCCCACTCTTCTAGAAGTAGCCATGACTAGGTTTTGCTAACAGATTTACAATGATCACTAATTTTTCTGACCGTGACTTCAGAACACAATGAAGCAAAACACACTCTGGGGCTGTTCAAAGAGAGAAGTCTGAAGTTCACCACAGCTGTTTCCTATACATCAAAAGTTGCTTGAAAGGTTAGGGGGTTTACACTTGGTTTGGAGATGACTTCAGCAGCCCTTTTTTTTACAGGCAGGGAAGGGAGGTCGGCTTGGGCAAGGGATTGAACAAATTATAGTTCAAGGAGCATCGGGACTTTTTTTTATTAACCAGAAATTGGGAGCACACATTTAGTATGGATGGGCTATGGTTGAGGGAACGGTAACATTAAATAAATAAATAAAAACCTTCCATATGTATAGTCTGGTTCATTCCTATTTCCTTCCAGTTCATTTCCCTCTGAAATTTGACCCCTCCATTTGATCTCTGTACTTGCTGTATCTTTATTTGCTAAGACCCTGAGCCTCTGAAAATTATTTGTTGTTGCCAAACTTTGATCATGTGAAGTTTGGTAAATCTGCTACATCTTGTTCAATTGTCTGCTAATTAATCATAAGGGGCTTCTCTCCTCCTCCTTTCTCTCCCTGCTTTGTGCATTCTTCTTCTGGTTCTTACAGAATGATGCCTTATTATGCTTATTCGCACTCTACGGTGGCTCATATTTTTGTTTTACATCTGCCAAGTGAGAGGAAAGTTTGCCCAACCCCTGCTTTCTGTTTCCAACAGTGGCAAACCAGATGTCTTGTTGAAAGCCTGGAGAACCTCAAGTGCTGGGGCCAAATATACCAATGTGTCCTTTTGGGGTCCTCCAGAGTCCCACATTCCCTTCCTCATTACAGTGTGGAACCTTCAAAGCTTTAATGAGGAGCGGCTTAAGGAGCTGGGCATGTTTAGCCTGAAGAAGAGAAGGTTAAGAGGAGATATGATAGCGATGTATAAATATGTGAGAGGAAGCCACAGGGAGGAGGGAGCAAGCTTGTTTTCTGCTTCCCTGGAGACTAGGACACGAAACAGTGGCTTCAAACTACAAGAAAGGAGATTCAATCTGAACATGAGGAAGAACTTCCTGACTGTGAGAGCCGTTTAGCAGTGGAACTCTCTGCCCCAGAGTGTGGTGGAGGCTCCTTCTTTGGAAGCTTTTAAACAGAGGCTGGATGGCCATCTGTCAGGGCTGATCTGAATGCAATATTCCTGCTTCTTGGCAGGGGGTTGGACTGGATGGCCCATGAGGTCTCTTCCAATTCTTTGATTCGATGATTCTATCTATGATTTTGTGTGTATTTTTTCATTGGTCCAATAAAGATACCAATGCTTTGTGGATTTTGGAGGTGGTTCCATTACAGTCTTGTTTTGGTGGTTTCTCAGACTTTTAACTGAATTTTAGCCATATTGAAAAGTTGACTGGCCTCTTCTAAAATTTGATTGCTAGCAGGAAGAGATTTAAGCAAAAATAACATTATTTTTGGCCATCAAGAAGTTTCTACAGCCTCATACAATTGACTGTACTGGCCAAAATATCTGTAAATTATACCCAAACATCTGGAGCATGAGAGGTTCCTCAAGCCTGATTTAGAGAAAGACCACGAAGGCAATAGTACCCTATGATTCTTCTTTTGCAGAATCTGCTCTTTGGAGATGCATTACTATCTAGTGTAGTGTTTCTCAACCTTCCTAATGCCACAACCCCTTAATACAGTTCCTCATGTTGTGGTGACCCCCAACGATAACATTTTCGTTGCTACTTCAGAACTGTAATTTTGCTACTGTTATGAATCGGTATGTAAATATCTGATATGCAGAATGTTTTTTCATTCACTGGACCACATTTGGCACAAATACCCGAGACACCCAAATTTGAATACCGGTGGGGGCGGGGAGGATTGATTTTCTCATTTGGGAGTTGTAGTTGCTGGGATTTATAGTTAACCTACAATCAAAGAGCATTCTCAACTCCACCAACTATGGAACAGAACTCCTGTGACCAAGAGAAACTGAACAAATAAACAACAATTGGTGGGCACTGATGTTCAGTTTTGGAGTTGTAGTTCACCTACCTCCAGAGAGCACTGTGGACTCAAATAATAATGGTTCTGGACCAAACTTGGCACAAATACTCCATATGCCCAAATGTGAACACTGTGGAGTTTGGGGGAAAATAGACCTTGACATTTGGAGTTGAAGTTGCTGGAATTTATAATTAATCTAAAATCAAAGAGCACTCTGAACCCAGCCCATAAGGGATCTGCACCAAACTCAACATGCTACCTACATGGCCAACTGATTACTAGTGGGGTTGGCGGGGGGGCTGTTTTTGAATTTTGGGAGTTGTAGTTAACCAACACCAAAAAGAAAGAGAAGGACAGGCAGAGACATATCCAGCGTTCTCTGCCAAAAGGGTTCCTAAGACCATCAGAAATATTTATGTTCTGATGGTCTTTGGTGACCCCTCTGAAACCCTCTCGCGAGCCCCTCAAGGGTCCTGACCCCCAGGTTGAGAAACACTGATTTAGCTCATATAGCATAAGACAAATCTGAAAGCTTTGGCCTTCCAGATGCTTTTGCTTACAGAGCTCATTGGCCACACCTAGCATGATCAATGTTCATGGATTATGAGAGTTGTAGGCATAAACATCTGCATGGAGAACATGGAGAACATGTACAGTGTCACAGGTGAATGTCTATCTCATACATTTCTGTGGTTGTGTGATGTGCCCTCATTGTGTTTATTTATTTATTTATTTATTTATTTAGTACGCTTGTATACCGCCAATATCTCAGCCTAACGGCGACTCATTGCGGTTTACAACAACATTAAAACAACAATATTCCAATTAAAAATAAAACACAAACATATACATTCCACAGTATTGGGCCACCAATACAGACCAATGCATCTCTTAATTTAATCATGATCCTATTTCGTTGTCAGTAATTGCCGGTCCTAGGTCGAAAATTCCTTGCATCGGGTTAACCGAATGCTTGCTCAAACATCCATGTTTTCAGTTTTTTACGAAATACCATCAGTGAAGAGGCTGATCTTATCTCTATAGGGAGGGCATTCCAAAGCCGAGGGGCCACCACAGAAAAGGCCCTATCTCTCGTTCCCGCCAACCGCACCTGTGAAGCCAGAAATGACCTTCAGTTAGCTTAGGATAAGCGATAGGGAATGGAACAGGGAAACCTAATAAAGCTTATGGCACATGTATGTTGTTAATGTCCTAGAGTCACTGTATTGGGGAAAAGTTGAGATAAAAACAGACGAATAAAGATTGAACTTAGATGTCCTGATTGAGAAACTGCATCTCCACTTTTTGCCACTTTTTGCCCTTCTCCATGATTGACCATAATTCCTCATTGTGTATTCCCAGATGATTTGAATATGACCCACCAGCACTGTGTCCTGGCTGGCCAGCAGCCCCGATTCAGCTCTACCCATAGAGTGGCAGAGGTGAGTATGAGAGGGTTGGGTTGCCATTGCAATGATTGTGATTGTCACCACCATCATCCTTCTCTTCCCTTTTCTCCACCTACTTTTCTGCTCTACTTTCAAAGGTAGTCCAACCCACCCAATCTGCATAACGGTTGTCCTTCTTTTAGGGCAATAAAAAACAACATCATTATCATCAGCGTCTTCTAGTTAAATAGCATTGTCAAGTGATTCCATTTCCTATTTCTGTTGCTCTGAATTTGTGAATGCTTGCTCATATAACCATATCTTGACTTGTCTCTGAAATATTAGGAGTGAAGGAGCCGATCTAATCTACTTAGGGAGGGCGTTCCATAGCCAAGGGGGCACCACAGAGAAGGTCCTGTCTCTCGTCCCCGCCAAACGTGCTTTTGATGAAGGCAGGATCGAGAGCAGGGCCTCCTGGACGGTCTTAAAGTTAGTGTACTTATGTTAGTGTACTTACTTAGGCGATCCCTCATAGCCAGAGGATGATGGTCCTCCAAGTGTAGTGTCATAGGTGGCCATGGAGCCCTATTCTTGATCCACATGTTCCCTGCAGTGAGGACATTGGTTTCCAGGTGGAAGGTGGTCCCAGTCAGGTTTGGATTGATGTACCTTCCTTTTTGCACATTTCTCCTTTTGTGCCTCTTCGAATTCTGCAGCACTGTTGGTCACAGCTGACCTCCACTTAGCGTGCCAGGGCTGCCAGTTCTCAATATCTATGCCACAGTTTTTAAGATTGGCTTTAAGTCTATCTTTAAATCTCTTTTCCTGTCTACCAACATTACATTTCCTGTTCTTAAGTTGGGAGTATAGTAACTGGTTTGGGAGGCGGTGATTGGGCATTCGGACAACGTGGCCAGTTCAGCGGAGTTGATGTTGTAGGAGCATCGCTTCAGTGCTGGTGGTCTTTGCTTCTTCCAGCACGCTGTAATAATAGTAATAGTATAATTAGAATATTCTCATGCTTATATTAGCTTCTTCGAATTCTGCAGCACTGTTGGTCACAGCTGACCTCCACTTAGTGTGCCAGGGCTACCAGTTCTCGATATCTATGCCACAGTTTTTAATGCTGGCTTTAAGCCCATCTTTAAATCTCATTTCCTGTCTACCAGCATTACGTTTCCTGTTCTTGAGTTGGGAGTAACTCCCAAAGTAGTTACTCCCAAAGTAACTGCTTTGGGAGGTGGTGACTGGACATTCGGACAACATGGCCAGTTCAGCAGAGTTGATGGCATAGGATCATCACTTCAGTGCTGGCGGTCTTTGCTTCTTCCAGCACGCTGTAATAATAGTAATAGTATAATTAGAATATCCTCATGCTTATATTAGCTTAAGAGCGGTTTAAATGTCTCTTAAAAGGCACGTTATTTGTACTTTGCCGTGAAGACGGGACTCTCTGACCTTTTGCCAGTGTGTTATCCTGATATTAAAATGCACATGTACTTATGCAGACGAGAAAAAAGGAAAGGAAAAGAAAAGTTCTTCCTTTTTAGAAGCTCTTCCTTTGTTTTTATAAACCTTTGTGACCTCACATAATATAGTATGGAAATGTTAAATACAAAGAATTAGAACACCAAGGGGTCCTTTTCTCAAGGTTATTCCTGGAGATTTGGCTGCCCTTATAAATATTTAAACTGAAACGTTTTGATACAGGCTCTTCCTTGTGCTTCTTGAAAGGAAAGTCTGATTTTATGTTGTGTGTGTTCTTCTGATACAGAAGGAAGTTGTGTGTAAGGGGAGGATCGGCTGTCCAGTAATTACAGCCTGCGACACATTTTTTTTTTTGTTTTGAGCATTTTTCTACATCTTCCACCCCCGAGTGATATATCTTGACCCCACTTCATTAGGCAGAATATTCTAACACGCCGTAATGAATAAAGATGAACAAGACATTTTAATCCACAGTCCTCACATTGAAACCAATTATACTTCAATAGACTAATGTTTCCAAATTTTAACTCTTCAATTAAAAAATGGGTTGTTGTAGGTTTTTTCAGGCTATATGGCCATGGTCTAGAGGCATTCTCTCCTGACGTTTTGCCTGCATCTATGGCAAGCATCCTCAGAGGTAGTGTGGTCTGTTGGAACTGGGAAAAGGGGTTTATATATCTGTGGAATGACCAGGGTGGGACAAAGGACTCTTGTCTGCTGGAGCTAGGTGTGAATGTTTCAACTGACCACCTTGATTAGCATATAATGGCCTGAGCAGACTTTTGTTGAGAGGTGATTAGATGTCCTTGTTTGTTTCCTCTCTGTTGTTGTGCTGTTGTAATTTTAGAGTTTTTTAATACTGGTAGCCAGATTTTGTTCATTTTCATGGTTTCCTCCTTTCTGTTGAAATTGTCCACATGCTTGTGTATTTCAATGGCTTCTCTGTGTAGTCTGACATGGTGGTTGTGAGAGTGTTCCAGCATTTCTGTGTTCTCAAATAATATGTTGTGTCCAGGTTGGTTCATCAGGTGCTCTGCTATGGCCGACTTCTCTGGTTGAAGTAATCTGCAGTGCCTTTCATGTTCTGTAGACTTGTCCACAGCTGCATGGCACAGGGTAGACTATATGCTAGTCAAGGTGGTCAGTTGGAACATTCACACCTAGCTCCAGCAGACAAGAGTCCTTTGTCTCACCCTGGTCATTCCACAGATATATAAACCTTTTTTCCCAGTTTCAACAGACCTCACTACTTCTGAGAATGCTTGCCATAGATGCAGGCGAAACATCAGGAGAGAATGCCTCTAGACCATGGCCATATAGCCCGAAAAAACCTACCACAACCCAGTGATTCCAGCCATGAAAGCCTTCGACAATAAATTAAAAAATGCTTTCTAAGCCACATTGAGTCTCTTGGTGGTAGAAAGGCAGGGTATAAATTGAACAAATAAATAAATGTAAAGCAAAATCCAAAGGTATATATTGAAGTTGATTCCATGGCAGTTAAAGTGGTGTCAAACTCCATTAACTGTACATTGTAGAGGCATCCTTGGTCTGTTGATATAGCCTTCAAGAACAGTGGTCAGTCCAGTGTGGGGATAAGAGTTGCTTTATGGAGGAATGAATATTCATCCATCCATATCGAATACATGCAGACATATACAAATATATATCACCATACATAAGGTAAAGGTAATGGTTTCCACTGACATTAAGTCTCGTCGTGTCTGACTCTGGAGGTTTGTGCTCATCTCCATTTCTAAGCCAAAGAGCTGGCGTTGTTTGTAGACACCTCCAAAGCCATGTGGCCAGCATGACTGCATGGAGCACCGTTACTTTCCTGCAGAATTAGTACCTATTGATCTACTCATATTTGCATGTTTTCGAACTGATAGTTTGGCAGAAGCTGGGGCTAACAGTGGGAGCTCACCCCACTCCCCGGATTCAAACCAACAACCTTTTGGTCAGCAAGTTCAGCAACTCAGTGGTTTAACCCGCTGTGCCATCAAGGGCCCCCCATACATAGATATCTCTATTTATGTACCCTATACAGTAGACACAAACACTCAGTATTATTTATTTATTTATGTATTTATTTACGACATTTAAATGCCGCCCTTCTCACCCTTCTCAGAGCGGCTTACAAGATATACATACAATGTTTTATATTATTAGCATTGTACAATATCAGTATTATATATTACTATATTGTACTATACCATTATATTTAATATTATTAGTAATATTATATGTGATATACAATTAATATAACCATATTAATTCTACCTAACTAGGGTCAAAGGGCTTTGGGTTGGTTTCACATGCCCATTCAATTTTGTTTTAAGTTACCTCTTCTTTCTGTCTCCACAAATTGTGGCAGTGCTCTCAAGGGACTCTGACATATATTATGGAACGATGCAATGCAGCACTTGAGAACTTGCATACTGATGCTGAGTCGAGATGCCCATCTTTGAAATCGCTGGATGTCAGAGATATAAAGAGAACGGGAGAAACACATAATGAGGTAAGAGGAGCTTGCATTTGTGGTGCTTCATTCACTTGGAGAAGGTTGTAGCTAAAACATAGGACAACCATAACTCAATAGAACAGTGGTTCCCAACCTGTGGTCTGTGGACCACCAGTGGTCGGCAAGAACTAAATTATGATCTTCGGCCTCACTGTTACTACTCTCTTGCAACGAGAGCAACTGGTCTCATGAAACCCTCTTTTAGTGCCGAGGCTTTCTAAATATGGTTTTCTGTAGGAAAGCAGATGGTGACTACTTGATGTTATATGTTCTGTATCAGAAACTAGAGCTGATGTGGTCTATCCAATGCAGTTTTCTGAATCAGCACCCCAAATAACCAAACTAAATCTAAAGTTGACCAAAAACCCTTTTGGTACTAATGTTGGAGAGTGGTCCCTGGTCAAAGTGGTCCCTGGTCAAAGTAGTCCCTGGTCAAAGTTGGCCCTGGTCAAAGTGGTCCCTAATCAAGTGAACCCTGGTCAAAGTGGTTCCTGGTAAGTGGTCCCTGGTCAAGTGGTCCCTGGACAAAGTGGTTCCTGGTCAAGTGGTCCCTGGTCAAAGTAGTCCCTGGTCAAAGTGGTCCCTGGTCAAAGTGGACCCTGGTCAAGTGATCCCTGGTCAAATGGCCCCGGTCAAAGTGGTTCCTGGTAAGTGGTTCCTGGTCAAAGTGGTCCCTGGTCAAAGTGGTCCCTGGTCAAGTGGTCCCTGGTCAAAGTGGTCCCTGGACAAAGTGGTTCCTGGTCAAGTGGTCCCTGGTCAAAGTAGTCCCTGGTCAAAGTAGTCCCTGGTCAATGGTCCCTGAACAAAGTGGTCCCTGGTCAAGTGGTCCCGGTCAAAGTGGTACCTGCTCAAAGTGGTCCCTGGTCAAAGTAGTCCTTGATCAATGTGGACCCTGGTCAAGTGATCCCTGGTCAAATGGCCCCGGTCAAAGTGGTCCCTGGTCAAAGTGTTCCCTGTTCAAAGTAGTCCCTGGTCAAAGTAGTCACTGGTCAAGTGGTCCCTGGTCAAAGTGGTTCCTAATCAAGTGGTCCCTGGTCAAAGTTGTCCCTGGTCAGGTGGTCCTTGGTAGAAAAAAAAAAAGGTTGGGAACCACTGCAGTAGAGGATGCTACATTGAATGCTAAATGTCTCAAGTTCCTTCATAGCATTTATAGAGTCAGTAAGAAGCTCATCCCAACTCTTTCCTACTCCATCTTTGTGCATTATTTTTATGGCCTTCCATTTGTACCTCTGAATCAAAACAATTGGCTCTCTTCTGCACATGGACAGCAACTTGTCCATTTAGGGACTTTCAGTCACCCTCTCTATCTATTCTAAGGTTTTGTCAGTATGAGGGTTAATTCCATTTGATATGAGATGCCCCTCCCCATGATAAATCTCATCTTTGCCACACATGTGGCCCACTTCTCTGTGGTTTACGTTGCTGCAGAGACACGTTTCCTTTCTCAGTGATGGGTGTAAACGGGAAGCCTAGACATCTGCAGTGTTAATACAGATCTTTGATTCTTCCTTTAAAAAAAAAGGAAAAGAAAAGAAGAAAAGAAAAAGACCGCATGCCTTTTGTACACTAATTATAGGGTAACGTTTGGAAGGTTCATGGCCTAATACGACTGGTATGTTGTTAATCTGCAAGGCATATGTTTGAAGAAAATCTCAGTTTTACATCCCGAATCCTAGAGATATTGCAGTGCTTTAACAAGATTTTCAAGGGTATGGGAAATTTTGCAGCTAAGAACAAAAGAAATAATGTAAAAGTAAGCTGTTTGTCTCTGTCTCATACACATAGACATACTTAGAAATAAAATGAGTCTTTGTTTTCTTCTCCAGTCTTGTTATACAGTTGTACAGGTCCAACCTCTGAATGCCATCCCAAACACAACCAGTCTGGCCTTATCTGGAAATCTAAGTTATTATTATTATTATTATTATTATTATTATTTTCAAATATTTGTACCTCGCCCTTCTCAACCCAATTCACAAAATAAGCTCAGCACCTTGGATATAGCTTTCAAAATAGATTCAGTGTCCTGCTGACTCTTGAGCTGCCAACCACCATAGGTGTCGTCTATGATAGTGGTTCTCAACCTGTGTGTCCTCAGATGTTTTGGCCTTCAACTTTCAGAAAATCCTAACAGCTGGTAAACTGACTAGGATTTCAGGGAGTTGTAGGCCAAAACACGTGGGGACTCACAGGTAGAGAACTATCATGTATCATGTTCTGCAGTTGATGGTGGTTGGTGGTGGTAGGCCTAGCAGTTGGTGATGGAAGGGTTAATGTAAGTCTTAGTTCTAAAGGGTTGAGTAATCTGTAAGTAAGAGTTCATGGGTGAAAGCAATTAAGGGTGGAGGTATGCAAGAGATAGGTTGCAGCTGGGTGCTTCTGGATATAAGGAGCTAGTCTTGGGACTGATCTTTGGGAGAAAAGTGTTTGTTTTATCTTGGTGGTAGATGCTGCTGGTTTCCCCCCAGGTTTCTGGATTTTCAGTGTCCTGACTTGTCTCCTGAACCTTTGGAATCCTAGAACCTTGAATCTTGGACTGGCTTTTGACTGGGGTATAGATTTCTGATCTCTGGATTTTTTTTATTGAACTCTCGGCGTTTGACAACGGGAATGGACCTTTTGACTACGGAGTTATCTTGAACCTGTATCAGTGTTTGCTGTTTTTGTTTTTATATTCTGTGGCTGAGTGAAGTCTTTATGTTTTATATTTTGGACTATTAAAACAGCCAGAAAGTAAGTGCTGTTTTAATTAAGTTGTTTTATACAAACAGAGTGATTGTTTGATTCATCTCTACCTGAATAAGCCAGAGCCTTGGCAATGTGACAACAACCACTGGTCTATGAGAAAACAATGACATGAAATGAGTGCTCTTCCCCAAAGTGTGTACCCCTTCCTACAAATAAATATTGAATAATAGATTTGCCAGATTCAGGCTATTGCTGTTAGCAGAAAAGTGAAGTATTTCTAACTCTCTCTGTATGGGTGTCTATGAAGCACAGAACTCTGTGTACAGTCTTCCTTGCAGAAATTGGACCCATATAATAGAAATTGCTACTCTTCTGTGCATGCATCTTTGTGCCTAGCATGTCAGTCCTTGTTTCCACGTCCCCCCTCCCAACTTTCCATTGACACTGAAGGATTGGCCAGTCCATCTGCAAATTGCATTTGGCTGTACTTGGATCCTGCTACTTGATACCCTTTGACTCGAACACAATAATATACTCTTGATTTGAACTTGATTGAACTGTAGAGGGGAAAGATCATATATGGGTGGACTGTTTCATGGAGAACATAATCAAAAAAATCATAGATGAGCAGACCTGTCTCCTACTCCTGTTCTAGGGTTGAAAAAGCTGCTTGAAATATTTGGTCGACATTATGTGTTGTCATCAAAGAGCGGAATAAGGTTATTCTTGTAACCGCCGGGTGACTTGGTTGAGTTAGTGCGTTCTATGCAACAACCAAGAAGAAGAAGCAATAGCCCACACTGTGGTTACAGAATGAATTAAGTTTACCCCTTCAAGCAATCGGGGGATTGTGTGGTCACTGGTAATTCACCTTGAAATATGTGATCTGGCACTGCAGAATAAAGGCTGAGTGGTTGATGTGGCCAAATACTTGAAGCAGATTTATTCAGCTGATGGAATTTGTCTAGAATGGTTCTCCTAGACAGTTGGAGAAAAAGCACTCATGGGTGAATGCCTTGAAATGGGGAAAAGAAAACACATCTGCCAAGCTAGATGGGTAGGTCAAGGAGAATACAAAAATCTTTTTGGCACAGAAGCAAACTTGAGCATTGTGTTCGTTATTGATTGCTGTGGTTACAATCCTATCCTTTCTGTCTTCCATTAAGCTCAAGGCCCAAGTTCTGTCTTTGAGGAAATGTTTTGGCATGTGTCATCGATTGCTTCTTTTTGGCATTCCACTCTGTCCCAATCCATTTGAAGGGAATGCCACTGTCTTCAGCTGAAGTTGTTGGGAATAGTGTGCTGGTGAAGTGAAAGCAGAGCACATCGTCCAAACCACAGTCAACTGATGCTGCTGCCTTCTTTGCATCCATCCTATGGAAGAAGCAATATTGAATGTGGGTCTGCTTTCTGTGACTAAGTATGGTGCAGTAGTCTGGGCACTGGCCTATGACTCCAGAAACCAGAGTTTGAATCCATGCTCTTCCATGGAAACCCATTTAATGGCCCTCAGCAAGTCACCAGGAGGCAAATACAACTCTCCTCCCACAAATCTTGCCAAGGAGACCACATGATACATTCACATTAAGTTCACCATAAATCAGAAACAACTTGAAGGCATTGTTGAAGGCTTTCATGGCTGGAATCACTGGGTTGTTATAGGTTTTTTGGGGGGTATATGGCCATGTTGTAGAGGCATTCTCTCCTGATGTTCCACCTGCATCTATGGCAAGCATCCTCAGAGGTTGTGACACCTCTGAGGATGCTTGAGACCTCACAACCTCTGAGGATGCTTGCCATAGATGCAGGTGAAACGTCAGGAGAGAATGCCTCTAGAACATGGCCATATACCCCCAAAAAAACCTATAACAACCAAACTTGAAGGCACATAGCAACAAAATGCTTTCTGAATGAGATGGGTAGCAGAATGGCTGGCACTTACTAATAATTTTGATTTTTAAACCATTATGGATGTGTGTGTGTGTGTGTGTGTGTGTGTGTCCTGCTTTACTTCCAGTAGTGTACAGGTCTCTCATTCTCTGCAATAACAACCCTGGTGTCTTGAAACAGTTGCCCATAAATTTCCTAACCACTGCTTGGCAGCTTTGTTGCTTTTAACCCTGCTTCTTGGCGACTAGCTATTCTGACCTTGGACTGACTATGATTTACGACTCTATTTTACTGGCTTTGTTTATCTGGACTACTGACTTGCGGAATGACTTCTGGACTGTCTGACAACCACTCTATTGCTTCTTCCTTCATTCTGCTGGTTTTAATGTGACTGGCCTGAATTGCATTAACTCCTCAAGAGTTTTTGTACTCCAATCTCCTGGTTCCTGGGTCACTTGCTGACTGGAACATTAGATAGCCAGTATCCTAATCTTTGCATAACTCTTTTACAGTCCAGAGTTAAACTGGAACAGGTTTGCTACCCCAGTGACTTTGAAGTGAGCAGCTATTGTTTGATGTTCTCCAGCATCAGGATCAGCTATCAATGGTCACTTTAGAGAAACAGTGTTTTGGGATTGCTGGGCTCAGACCAATGATTGATAGCATTTGCCATAGTGGTAATCTACTGGTTTTGACCTATAAAACCCTATACAGCTCCGGTCCAGCGTAACTGTCCGAAGGTATGTTCTTCTACATCTTACCTCGGAGTTTAAGATCTTTTTTGGGGGACCCTTTCTCTCAGCCCCACCTCTGTCTCAAAGACATTTGGCGGGGACGAGGGGCAGGGCCTTCTTGGTGGTGGCCCCCCACCTGTAGAACTCACTCCTCAGGGAAATTAGGTCATCATCATCCCTCCTCACCTTTAGAAATAAGGTAAAAACGTGGATGTGGGACCAGGCCTTCGGGTAATTAGACGGCAATGACAATTGACAATTTATTTATTATTGATTTATTTATTCAGAACTTTTATATCCCGTTCTTCTCAACCTCCGCAGAGGGACTCAGGCCAACTAACAACAGAAAATGCATACACAAGTAAACTAATAACATCATAACATCATAATACAGTAAAATACAAACAGAATAAATACATAAAGCCAAATCGACAAGATAAAATCACATTTTACAATGTTGACAATGGCTTGGAAATGGATTATGGATAAGTTAAATGGAGTATTCAATCATGGTGTATGGCTAGATAAATGACCACCGAACTGGTAATAGCTCAGTGTACTGTAAGTATATTGGTTTAATGTTTAATATTTTAATGTTTTTATGCTTTTACTACTATATTATTGGTGTTTGTATTTTATTACTAGCCATCCCGGCCACGCGTTGCTGTGGCCCAGTCTGGTGATGTGGAAAATAATGAGAAGGTGGTTGATTTCTAATATATGTAATGTCTTGATGCTTGTGGGTAAACAGTATTTCTTGCTATTTCTTTGTCAGTGTTGATGTAGAGATTGTCTGGTTTGCCCACTCTGGAACATGAAACATATAATTGTCCTTCTTTAGGAGTCCTTTTCAAATCTATGATACTATATCTCTCTGTGTGTGAATCATATATATCTATCTATATCTATGGCTGAATGGTTCTTTGTCAGGAGGGCTTTGATTATGTTTTCTTGCCCCAGTGAAGCGAGTTGGACTGGATGGCCTTTAGTATTTTCTGTTGGTCATGGAGGTTCTGTGTGGGAAGTTAGGCCCAGTTCTATCATTGGTGGGGGCCAGAATGCTCTTTGATTGTAGGTTAACTACAACTCCCAGATGTCAAGGTCTATTTTCCCCAAACTCCATCTGTTTCCATATTTGGGCATATGGAGTATATGTGCCAAGTTTGGTCTATATCCTTCATTGTTTGAGTCCACAGTGCTCTCTGGATGTTGATGAACTACAACACCCAAACACAAGGGCAATTCCCACCAAACCCTTCTAGTGGTTTCTGTTAGTCATGGAAGTCCTGTGTGCCACATTTGGTTCAATTCCATCATTGGTGGAGTTCAGAATGCTCTTTGATTGTAGGTGTACTATAAATCCCAGCAACGACACCTCCCAAGTGACAAAATATTTTTTTTGAGTGATGGTCACTCATTGTGTTAGTAGGTGTCTTGTGGCCAAATTTGGTGGCAATCTGTCCAGTATTTTTTGAGTTATGTTAATCCCACAAACGAACATTACATTTTTATTTATATAGATGCGGCGTCAAATTGTTGCCAATTGGAAGCCGCACTGAGTCCCCCCCCTTCCCAGGGGTTGACAAGGGTGGGGCAAAAGTGTTCTAAATAAATAAATAAATAAATAAATAAGCGATTCTTTGGATGTGGATGAATCTTCCCAGCTCTTGCTAAACACCAGCAACTCTTACTGCAATGGTGGTTGTTTGGAAAGGGGAATACTGGAGGTTTCTCCTACTAGGAGAGTTTGAATCATCCATGGCAATCTGGATTGTCAACATGTACTGAAAAGTACTTTGTTGATGGCATGGCTAGGCCACCATTGAGACAAAACTCAGGTAACCGTTTAGCACAGTGGTTCTCAACCTGGGGGTCGGGACCCCTGGGGGGGGGGTTGCGAGTGGGTGTCAGAGGGGTCGCCAAAGACCATCAGAAAACACAGTATTTTCTGTTGGTCAGGGGGGTTCTGTGTGGAAAGTTTGACCAGTTATATCGTTGGTGGCTCTATGATTGTAGGTGAACTATAAATTCCAACAATACAACTCCCAAATGTCAAGGTCTATTTCCCCCAATCTCCACCAGTGTTCACATCTGGGCATACTGAGTACTCATGCTAAGTTTAGTCCAGATCCATCGTTTGAGTCCACATTATCTGGAGGTGGCGCAGTGGGTTAAACCCCTGTGCCGTCAGGACTGAAGACCGACAGGTTGCAGGTTCGAATCTGGGAAGAGGTGGATGAGCTCCTTCTATCAGCTCCAGCTCCTCATGCGGGGACATGAGAGAAGCCTCCTACAAGGATGATAAAAACATCAAATCATCCGGGCATCCCCTGGGCAACGTCTTTGCAGACGGCCAATTCTCTCACACCAGAAGTGATTTTCTCCTGACACGACAATATATATATATATATGTAGGTGGGTGAACTACAACTCCAAAACTCAAGGTCAATGCCCACCAAACCCTTCCAGTATTTTTTTGTTGGTCATGGGAGTTCTGTGTGCCATGTTGGGTTCAATTCCATCATTGGCGGAGTTCAGAATGCTCTTTGATTGTAGGTGAACCCTAATATATCCCAGCAACTACAACCCCTAAATGATAAAATCAATCACAGTATTCACATTTGGGTGTATTTATTATTTATTTATTTCATTCACTTATACCCCGCCCTTCTCACCCCGAGGGGGACTCAGGGCGGCTCACAGGGAGGGCACAATTAGATGCCCAAAACACAACAAGTAATCCAAACACTATCACAATTCAACAATCAGATTAAAACATCAATACATCATAAAAACATAATACCTAAAACCATCTCATGTCAGAGTCCATATATCAGAGCCGTACATCCGTTCTATTCCAATTATCTTTGTCTATCGCCAGGTCCTTGAGTTAATTATCAGAGTGACCAAAAGCTTGGTCCCACATCCAGGTCTTTAGTTTTTTCCTAAATGCTAGGAGGGAAGAAGCCAATCTAATCTCCCCGGGGAGTGAATTCCACAGGCGGGGGGCCGCCACTGAGAAGGCCCTGCTCCTCGTCCCCGTCAGCCTCACTTGTGAGACCGGCGGGGTCGAGAGCAGGGCCTCCCCAGAAGATCTTAAACTTCGAGGTGGGATGTAGAGGGAGATCCGTTCGGACAAATACACTGGGCCGGAACCGTATAGGGTTTTATAGGTCAAGACCAGCACTTTAAATTCCGCTCGGAATTGGATCGGCAGCCAGTGGAGCTGACGCAACAGGGGGGTGGTGTGCTCCCTGTACGTCGCTCCGGTGAGCAATCTGGCTGCTTCTCGCTGGACTAGTTGTAGTTTCCGAGCAGTCTTTAATGGCAACCCCACGTAGAGTGCGTTGCAGTAATCCAGCCGGGATGTGACAAGAGCGTGGACCACCGTGGCCAGATCCGACTTCCCAAGGTACGGGCGCAGCTGGCGCACAAGTTTTAATTGTGCGAAAGCTCTCCCGGCCACCGCCGAGACCTGAGGTTCCAGGCTCAGCGGTGAGTCCAGGATCACTCCCAAGCTGCGAACCTGCGTCTTCAGGGGGAGTGTAACCCCGTCTAACACAGGCTGTAACCCTATACCCTGTTCGGCCTTCCGACTGACCAGTAGGACCTCTGTCTTGTCTGGATTCAGTTATATGTGTATTGGGTATTTGTGCCAAATTTGGTCCAATGCATGAAAATACATCCTGCAGATCAGATATTTACATTAGAATTCATAACAGTAGCAAAATGACAGTTAGGAAGTCGCAACTAAAATAATGTTATGGTTGGGGGTCACCACCACATGAGTAACTGTATTAAGGGGTGGTGGCATTAGGAAGGTTGAGAAACACTGGTTTAGCGCATCGTGCTGAAATGGCAGCCCGGTTAGTGGCCCAGCTGGCACTGAAGAGACGAAATAGAGCTCCCCTGCCTAGGTGGCATTTCAGCAGCCCAGTGCCTTTCAATAATTGACGGAGGACTACCGCCACCCTTGGCTTGCCAAATGTCAGTCGGCGCGGGCGTTGGCCTTTCCCCCCTCCCGTGCCTTATTGACTGTTCCTCTCCAAAGTGTGCCTTTAATAATAGCTTAAAGGGTGAGGGGAAAGGGGTTGCTGTGATGCCAGGGCAAATCAGTGCGACAAACAGAAGAAGATCAAGACAAAAAAAAAAAGTGTGCAGCATTCGCTTGCTTTTACAATGCACTCTGGGGTAGTGCCATTCAGCTGACCGCTGTGTCTTGATCTGGTTCATCAGGCTGAGGAAGGCTTGTACGTCTTGTGCTTTGGTTAAAAAATATGATATTCCTCTGTGTGTGCAAGGAACACTGGTAAACAAACAGACACACGTACTCCTTTTTTAGGAACAAAGAAATAAAAATACCTTTTGTTTAGAATGAGGAAATAATAAATGAACATTCAAAATTTGGCACTGTTCAGAAGTTACGTTCCTCTCCCTATGGTCCTGCTTGCCCATCTCCTCATGTTAATGCTGTTCTTGTCATCACTGTTACGGAACTATCATTCTAGGCGAGAAGAGAAAGCTTTCCCTCAGGAGAAGCCATGGACAACAAGTTAAACATGAGCCAACAATGTGATGTGGTGGCAAAAAAAAAGCCAATGAGATTTTGGCCTGCATCAATAGGAGTTTAGCGTCTAGATCCAGGGAAGTCATGTTCCCCATGCTCTATTCTGCCTTGGTTAGACCACACCTGGAATATTGTGTCCAATTCTGGGCACCACAATTGAAGAGAGATATTGACAAGCTGGAATGTGTCCAGAGGAGGGCGACTGAAATAATCAAGGGTCTGGAGAACAAGCCCTATGAGGAGTGGCGTAAAGAGCTGGGGATGTTTAGCCTGAAGAAGAGAAGGATGAGAGGAGATATGATAGCCATGTATAAATATGTGAGAGGAAGCCACAGGGAGGAGGGAGCGAACTTGTTTTCTGCTGCCTTGGAGACTAGGACACAGAACAATGGCTTCAAACTACAAGAAAGGAAATTCCATCTGAACATTAGGAAAAACTTCTTGACTGTGATAGCTGTTTGGCAGTGGAACTCTCTGCCCCAGAGTGTGGTGAAGACTCCTTCTTTGGAAGCTTTTAAACAGAGGCTGGATGGCCATCTGTTGGGCAGCAGCAAAAGTGACAGCAAATGCAGAAATCCATCGACAATCAAATACATGACTGAAATGGAGATGGACAACTATATGTACAGTTGGCCCTCTGTATTTGTAGGATTGACTTCTCTACATCTGATTATGTACAGATTTGATTTAGGAATCTCTAGATCCTTTAGTGCAGTTCAATGGTAAACGTCCTCCAGAGGTTGACCATAGGGTCATAGAATCATAGAACCAAAGAGTTGGAAGAGACCTCATGGGCCATCCAGTCCAACCCCCTGCCAAGCAGCAGTTGTATTGCATTCAAATCACCCCTGACAGATGGCCATCCAGCCTCTGTTTAAAAGCTTCCAAAGAAGGAGCCTCCACCACACTCCAGGGCAGAGAGTTCCACTGCTGAACGGCTCTCACAGTCAGGAAGTTCTTCCTCATGTTCAGATGGAATCTCCTCTCTTGTAGTTGAAGCCATTGTTCCGCATCCTAGTCTCCAAGGAAGCAGAAAACAAGCTTGCTCCCTCCTCCCTGTGGCTTCCTCTCACATATTTATACATGGCTATCATCATATCTCCTCTCAGCCTTCTCTTCTTCAGGCTAAACATGCCCAGCTCCTTAAGCTGCTCATCATAGGGCTTGTTCTCCAGACCCTTGATCATTTTAGTCGCCCTCCTCTGGACACATTCCAGCTTGTCAATATCTCTCTTGAATTGTGGTGCCCAGAATTGGACACAATATTCCAGGTGTGGTCTAACCAAAACGGAATAGAGGGGTAGCATTACTTCCCTAGATCTAGGGTCATACTTGAGAACCTAGAGTTTTCTAGAGACAACATCTTTTTAGGAACCTCTAAGTCTTCTAGTTGCAATTACATTGTCAACTTTGTCGCAGTCTTTCCTTGGCATGATTTGTTAGGAGACGTTTGCCATTACCATTCTCTGAAGCTTAGAGAATGAGACTTTATATTGTCGAAGGCTTTCATGGCCGGAATCACTGGGTTGTTGTAGGTTTTTTCTAGAGAATGCCTCTAGAACATGGCCATATAGCCCGAAAAAACCCTACAACAACCCAATTTGACTTTCCCAAGATCAGCTAGTGGACACTGATTCCAACCCTGGTCTCCGGAGCATTGGTCCAAAACACAAATCACTCCACTGGCTCTCGTATTAGACTAATAGTAGACAATTGATAGGCTTTAGATGAACTCCACTAGGAAAGGACATATATTATTAAGCCTGTGTACCAAGAGAAGTTAAAACTGTTTGTGTAACCTTTCTTTCAAAGCATCAAAGTTCTAGCTCTGTTAGATGGTGTCCACTAATCCTGCCAATCTGTTTTGTCAACATAGTTGTCGTTTTTATTTTATTTTGATGTGGGTTTTTCTTTTTTTGGTATCTATAGCTCTTTTGTTTAAAGAGCTTCTATTGAAAGCAGTTACACACATCAAACAACCATTTAGCCACTGTCAACTAAAATCACTTTCAGACTGTTGTATCTGTTCTGTTTTGCCTGGGGGAGGAGGAAGTGGTGGGGAGCGGAGGCAGAGAGAATATTCTCAGGTGAGAATTTAGGCTTTGGGTTTTTTTCCCTTTTTGGTCAAGCTTGGTCTACCCACAAGTTTCTCTTTGTTTTGTCCATCACAGTTTATACAAGAGTAAACAGAAGACATGCCTTTGTAGTTGCAGGTGAAGACTGAGAAGAGATTTGAGCCCATGTGTAGGAGAAACACAATGACCAAAACAAAGATAAATACACAGTTCTAATTGACCAGAACTGCAAATCATTGCATATATATATATATATATATATATATATATATAGGAAGAAAAAGGCGTGGGAAGAAGTTATGTCAAAGAAATAGAATTGAACTTGGTGATTTAAGAAGTCAACTGTCTTAAGCTTTGTTGTTCCTTCCCAACAACAGTAGTGGCAAAATGCGACGTTGAATAAGGGTTTTGTGTATCGGTTCTCCATACAGCTGAGTAGATAAGAGAACTAGTAGTTCACCTGAGAGGACTCCCTTGGTCCTCCAGATCTACTCTATAGTCAACTTCTGGCAGAAAATGACCATTGTCACACCAGAGGACCTACAAATGTCTAGAAAAGTGTATTGTAGACTGGGTTGCATACACAGACCCAGAACCAGAACTTGGGACAACCTTGGTTTCCAGGGATCCTATCCAATGCTCAAACTTCTACAATACATTGTTGAAGGCTTTCATGGCTGGAATCACTGGGTTGTTGTAGGTTTTTCAGGCTATATGGCCATGTTCTAGAACAGTGGTTCTCAACCAGGGGTCCCCAGATGTTTTTGGCCTCCAACTCCCAGAAATCCTAACAGCTGGTAAACTAGCTGGGATTTCTGGGAGTTGTAGGCCAAAAACATCTTGGGATCCCAGGTTGAGAACCACTGTTCTAGAAGCATTCTCTCCTGACCTTTCACCTACATCTATGGCAAGGATACCTCACAATCTCTGAGGATGCGTGCCATAGATGCAGGCAAAAAGCCTTCAACAATGTATTGTAGACGTTTTAGCATTGGATAGGACCCCTGGAGACCATGGTTGTCCCAAGTTCTGGTTCTATGTATGCATAGATCTAAGGACCTTGAAGGTACTGAATTCCACATGTTCTTGGAAACTAAACAGAATCGGTCTAATTAATAGTTGGATTGGGAACCACCAAGAAATACCAGGCAAAGGAGGCTATATTTTATTGGAAGGCAATGACAAACCATCTCTGAAATTCATAGTGTTGTCATACATCAACAGGAGTCTTGAAGGTGTGCATACGAGTATATAATTACAATCTGTTCCAAGTGGCTTTTCAGGATCATGCGACTAAGAAGTGGGATATAAATCTTATTATAAAATGATATTAATATGGCTAATCTTAAATCATCCATTCTGCTGTTTAATTATGCATTTCCTCCATGTTCTCGCATTGAACTTGCTGTTGAATGAGCCTGAGATCTAATTTTTTTTTGTAGAGAAGAGAAATAAATTCAAAAAATTACGAATGGAGTTTGAGAGGTGAAGACTTTTCTTGAGAGTAACTAGTAGCTAGTAACTCTCAAGAATTCATCTCTTGCAAATGTTGCAATACCACCATATCACAAATATTGATCTCATACAATAAAATTGGCATCATTTGTCAGAATGTGTATACAGGGTTTGACTCACCAGACATTTAGAAAAGATTATTTTTGTGTTTTTGCAGGTTGAGTTCGAATGGCTACGGCAATTTTGGTTCCAGGGTAAACGTTACCGAAAGTGCACCGACTGGTGGGATGAGCCGATGGCAGCTCTGGAAGAAAGATGGAGGAAGATGGAGTTAAAGGTAAGTATCTTAGCATCTTCTGACCTTATGGTGTCTCAACACTTCGTGCAACTTCCCATTGTTCATTTTGCTGAGTTGATAGAGTTTGTTAGTGAAATGTAACAATTAGAACAATGGTTCCCAAACTTTGGTCCTACAGATGTTCTGGACCTCATTTTCCAGAAGTCCTGACAGTTGTCTAAGGTGGTTGGGACTTTGGGAGGTTGAAATCCAAAACACCTGGGGGAACCAAAGTTTGGGAATCACTGCATCAGGAAACTAAATAATTGCTACATCAAATGTCTAACCTATAACCAGCAAGTTGTGGTTCCTGGTCCATGTGGTTCCTGCTCAGAGGAACACTATTTTAGATACTAATAGATGGGTGAAAGCGTGGTAGGGAAAGAGTGTAATTGTACAAAAAAGAAATGGTACAACCTTGTTTTCCATGGATTTGATATCCATGATTCCCATGCTACAAAATAACCCCTCTCTCCAGGAACTATTTGTGGTCTTCTCTAGGTCCTCTAGTGCAATTCTGTGGTAGGCCCAAGTATAGTGAATACACACACACACACACACACACTATTATCCACAAGGGATCTAGCAATATATTCCCCATGGATCATATAATATCTCTCCTCTTTCCTCTTTGCATTGCTTTCTCCAGCTTCATAATGCAACCGATACTCTTGGCACAAGTCCCAAAATCTCATATTTTTGGGGCCTAAGGAACTCATTGAAATAAAACATCAGATATCTCTACCTTTATTTTAATGTGTAATGTTTCATCAATGATCTTCTCGGAAGGGTCCCTTTGACCCTACATATTTAAGAGTACCATAATGCTATTTCAACTGCCATGGTTGCATTCTTAGGAAATCGTGTTTGAGGAGGTGATAGTGGCTAAGAATTTGAAATGTCCCTCCCTAAACTACAAATCCCAGGATTCCTTGGGATGTATGGTGGACTTTCAGTATCCCTACGTTTAGTTCTAGGAGTTCCAAAATCCTTGGTGCTCAAATTCCATTATATACGAGGGTTGAATGAAAAGTAATGCCTCCACCTTCGTAACTCCTCAACAAATGGCAGTACTGTTATGTGATAGGTACTGGCTTGTTCAGTAGACTCTCCCCTACAGTTCCACTTTGGCGGAAAGCCTTAGCATTGAATGGCTGTGTTTTGAAAGTGCAAAGAATGGAACCCTGCGCAGATGGTCGGTCAATGCGACTTAAGCAACGTACAGTCATTGAATTCTTGACAGCAGAAGGTGTCACCCCAAAGGAGATTAATCAGAGAATGCAAGCTGTTTATGGTGATTGTGTGGATGTGAGTGCTGTGTGTTGTTGGGTGAGTAAGTTTAAAGATGTTGAGGTGGGAACATCTGACTTGTGTGACAAACAAAGAGTTGGACGTCCAGTGACAGCAACCACCAAGTTTCACAAGCAAAAGGTTGACTGATTGATTCAGGATGATCGTCGTATCACTCAGAGAGAAATTTCAAACATAATCAGCATTTCACAAGAACGTGTGGGTCACATTATTGCTTTGCTTGGCTATCAGAAGATCTGTGCATGATTGGTACCCAGGATGCTGACACCTGAAATGAAAGTGCACAAACTTCTTTCATGACTGCTTCAGAAAACTTGTTCATCATTGGCAGAAATGTATCCAATTGTCTGGTGATTATGTAGAAAAGTGAATAGTGGTAATTAAAGAGCACATTGCCTGTTTAATTACCTGTCATTAAAATATTCCCATCCAAACCCAAGTAACGAAGGTGGAGGCATTACTTTTCATTCAACCCTCGTATAATGGTATAGTAAAATTGTGTTTCTACTGTAATCCAGTTGGAATTTAAAGTGAATCTTAGCATTGTTGTGTAGTGTGACGGGCTCTTGACAAGAACCTTGAGGGAAACTATCTTCTGGGTTGCAATTTTTTTATCAGTTCATACTTCTTGTGAAAGTGGTGAATACTCTAGAGATAAGTACAAATTGCAGGTTTAATTAGAATGTGATTACAAGGGTGGGAATGTTGCATCTATTCAGGAATTGGGAAAATGCCAATTCTTCTTATCGCACATAATTTGGAAAATTAATTAATTTATTTATTTATTTATTTATTTGCAGCTTTTATATTCCGCCCTTCTCACCCCGCAGGGGACTCAGGGCAGATTACAGTGTACACATATATGGCAAACATTCAATGCCAATTTTTGACATACAAACATATACAGACAAACATAGAGGCTATTTAACTTTTTCTGGCCGCCAGGGGAACTGTCACTTTCATCGTCCATCTGTGACGCTGATGAAGTACTTTCCGCATTCCCCGCATGCTTCCCCGCTGGAATGCTTTGCTGGAGTCTTCTTTATGGCCTCATAAATCAGTTAATTTAGCCCCCCCCACACACACACTTTGAGGTGGTACCTAATTTTCCTACTTGACAGATGCAACTGTCTTTCGGGTTGCAAAGGTCGACAACAGGCTACACAATTGGTTGGAAACCCACGCCAACCCGGGCTGGCTTCAAACTCATGACCTTTTGGTCAGAGTGATCTTAATGCAACTGACACTCAGCCAGCTGCGCCACAATCCCACCACAAAACCTTTCTTTGTTGGGCAATCATGACCCCCTCTAATTTTGTAACCATGGTGCTCAGCAACCCCAAAAGTTGTTTGGTTGTTACTTGCACTGAGACTATGGGTGGGAGGAGGGAAATCTTCCATACCCGGAGAAATCTCAAGGGTTGAGTTGTCCGTGACTGGTGTGAGGTTTCCATGTGCCCCTAATTAGAAACATGGCGCTGTCAAGTGTATCTCTTTTCAACGGGACTTGGGATGATATTTATCAGTGTGCTTTTTTTTGGGGGGGGGGGGGAGGAGCCAAGACAGGAGCTGCTTCCAATTTAAAATCTTAAAAGGACAACTTTAAAAGTTTATGACTTCTAACACATTAATCTCCATTAATTTGCCCGATTGAGGGAGACAGAAGGGAATGTTAATTGGGAATGTCTGTTGTTTTTGTTGAGTCTGTGAGTACATTTGACAGCTTGTTCTAGTAGTGTTCTAGTAGAGGATAAGTCATTTCCTTATCCCTTTACTCTTGCATTTCTCAACCTGGGGGTTGGGACCCCTGGGGGGAGGGTAGTAAGGGAGTTTCAGTGGAGTCACCAAAGACCATCAGAAAACATATATTTCTGATGGTCCTAGGAACCCCTTTGACAGAGAAGGCTGAAGATCTCTCTGCCCATCCTTCTCTTCTTTTTTGGAAACAGACAGCGAATCCTGCCACCAAAAGCCCTCCTCTGTTGTGATAGAAGTATAGAGGGGAGAGCAGGCGTGCTTGGTGCACAGCAGTGTGGAGCGCACGTGTGGGTGAGAGAGAGCATGCGAGGCTGGAAGGAGGGTCACACCAGCAATTCCCTTCAAGGCATTGGGGGTTCTGTGTGGGAAGTTTGGTCCAATTCTATTGTTGGTGGGTTCAGGATTTAGGGCAGCTCCATTGGGACATACAGAGCACCTGCATTGCCTTCTTCATCCTATCCATTAATAATTGTTTGTGAATTTCCTTGGAATGTTGTCTCATCACATCTTGAACTCTAGTGCTATATAATGTAGTTTGAACTCCATTATTTGATTCTACTAATTCACCACTGGCTGCCAATTAGCTTCCGAGCACAATTCAAAGTGCAAGTGTTAACCTATAAAGCCCTAAACGACTCCGGCCCTGTTTACCTCTCCGAACGTATTCTCCCCTATGAACCATCAAGATTATTAAGATCGTCTGGAGAGGCCCTGCTCTCGGTCCCACCGGCTTCACAAATGCGTCTGGTGGGGATGAGGGACAGGGCCTTCTCGGTGGTGGCCCCGCTACTCTGGAACTCTCTCCCACCAGAGGTCAGAACCGCCCCGTCTATCCTGACATTCAGGAAACAGGTGAAGACATGGTTATGGGGACAGGCTTTCGATGAATGAGATAACACCCTAAGATTTGGATGGAAGATGATGTATATTCGATTTTATTATGACGACTGACCACCGTAGTTTTAAATATATTTGCTATTTTAATGTGTTACTGTAATTGTGAACTATGATATTTTTACTGATTGTATGTGTTTTTATGGTTGGAAACCGGGCTGAGTCCCTCAAAGAGGTGAGAAGGTCGGTATAGAAAACTTTGAAATAAATAAATAAATAAATAATAATGTTGTTCAATCTGCATTATATGGCATTATAGAACCAGCTGTAGTTTGATCTAATAATAACAATAATAATAATAATAATAATACTTTATTTATACCACGCTACCATCTCCCCATGGGACTCGGAGCGGCTTACATGAGACCGAGCCCACAATACATCAATACAAGCAATAACAGACACAATACAAGGCAATTAAAATAAATATAGATCAGCGTTTCAAAACCTGGGGGTCAGGATCCCTGGGTGGGTCACGAGGGGGGGGGGTGTCAGAGGGGTCACCAAAGACCATGAGAAAACACAGTATTTTCTGTTGGTCATGGAGGTTCTGTGTGGGAAGTTTGGCTCAATTCCATCTTTGGTGGAGTTCAGAATGCTCTTTGATTGTAGGTGAACTATAAATCCCAGCAACTGCAATTCCCAAATTCTATTTTCCCCAAGGTCTATTTTCCCCAAATTCCACCAGTGTTCACATTTGGGCATATTGAGGATTCGTGCCAAGTTTGGTCCAGATCTACCATTGTTTGGACTCTGGATGTAGGTGAACTACAACTCCCAAACTCAAGGTCAATGCCCACCAAACCCTTCCCATATTTTCTGTTGGTCATGGGAGTTCTGTATACCAAGTTTGGTTCAATTCCATCATTGTTGGAGTTCAGAATGCTCTTTGATTGTAGGTGAACTATAAATCCCAGCAACTACAACTCCCAAATGTCGAGGTCTGTTTTCCCCAAACTCCACCAGTGTTCACATTTGGGCATATTGAGTATTAGTGCCACGTTTGGTCCAGATATACCATTGTTTGGACTCTGGATGTAGGTGATGTACAACTCCAAAACTTGGGCAGGTCAACTGTAGGTGAACTACAACTCCAAAACTTGGGCATATTGAGTATTCATGCCAAGTTTGGTCCAGATCTACCATGGTTTAGACTCTGGATGTAGGTGAACTACAACTCCAAAACTCAAGGTCAATGCCTACCAAACTCTTCCAGTATTTTCTGTTGGTCATGGGATTTCTGTATGCCAAGTTTGGTTCAATTCCATCGTTGCTGGAGTTCAGAATGTTCTTTGATGGTAGGTGAACTATAAATCCCAGCAACTACAACTCCTAAATGACAAAAGCAATCCCCGCAACCCCACCAGTATTCAAATTTGAGCATATCGGGTATTTGTGCCAAATTTAGTCCAGGGAATGAAAATACATCCTGCATATCATATATTTACATTAGAGTTCATAACAGTAGCAAAGTTATGTTATGAAGTAGCAACGAAAATAATTTTATGGTTGGGGGGTCACTACAACATGAGGAACTTTACTAAAGGGTTGCAGCATTTGGAAGGTGTTACTCCAACCCAGTGATACAATTTTTCATGTGTTCCTTTCCCGTTTGTGAAAAATTTCAAACTCTTGCACCTTTGGTCAGCAGGGGGCACTGTTGAGCTACTCTATTCAAGTAGCGCTTTTGCAGAGCCTCATTTGAAAGGAAAGAAAAAGGAAAAATCCTGCCTCGACATGTTGGTATAAGTATCAAAAAATTTAGCCCTGTTTCTTCAAGTTAACCATAATCTCTAAGATGCCGTAATACAGGAAATCAATTGTGGGCTAACAAATTCAACAGCAATTTAACATAAAAAAGTGCAGTGTGTTGGAACAGATCTCGTTTCTATGGAATTAAGTGATTAAAAAATAAATAAACCTGTGCTCCGCATAAAGATAATGTTTAAATTATAAAAGCTGAGCTGTTCTTTTTCAAAAATATATATGTATATTCAGACATACACATCGTGGCTTTGCCTACTTCTCTCCAAAATTTTAATCCCGCTTGGAAGCAAAGCAAACTCTTTAGTTAAAACTATGGAAAGCAAAACCATTGAGATTGTGATGTGGGTCTGAAGCAAACAATTGTTGTTGTGTCTTTACACATATTTGGAAGCAGACTTTGTTCTAGGCTCACTGCCCACTGTGATTTATTTTCTGTGTTTAAATTATTGCAATTTGATATTGTTTGATGTGCTTATTTATATTGTTTCTTGTATTTTATTTTTATTAATTTATTATTTTATATTTTGATGTTCTTATTTATATTGTTTCTTGTATTTTATTTTTATTAATTTATTAATTTATTATTTTATATTTTGATGTTCTTATTTATATTGTTTCTTGTATTTTATTTTTATTTATTTATTTATTTATTATTTTATATTTATTATATTATTATATTTATTTATTATTTTATATGTATTTTATATTTATTTATATATTTATTTATTATTTTATATTTTATATTTATTTATTTATTTATTATTTTATATTTATTACATTATTATATTTATTTATTATTTTATATTTATTTGTATTTTATTTGTTTTGGTTTGTTTTCTTTCTTTCTTTCTTTTTAATGCAATACAACTGTTTTGGTTCGCTCCTGACATGATAAATAAATAAATTATATTTTATTTTTATATTTTATTGTCATCGTATGTTGTTTATTTATTTATTTATTTATTTGTTTGTTTACTTTATTTGTATACCGCTGTTCTCAGCCCGTAGGCAACTCACAGCGGTTAACAACAAACAGCAAAATACAGTACACAGTAAAAAACAGTAACATCATAACACCAATCCTATATAATTTTGCATTGCTGTATTGTTGTGCTTGTGATTATGTGAGTCAAGATCCTGTGATATGGATGGATGACGACGAACAATGATTTTAGGATGACGACTGACAACTGTAATTATGACTGTACTTTGCTATTTTAATGTTTTAGTGCAATTTGGATTATGATGTTGTAATGATTGTTTGTAATATTGTTGTTAGAAACTGGCCTGAGTCCCTTGATGGAGGTGAGAAGACCGGTATACAAAACTGCTAAATAAATAAATAAATAAAATGTGTTCTATGTGATTATGTAATTTTAATTAATATCACTGTTTAATTGTTATGTAATAGGATTTTATATTGTTGGTTTATATTGTTGTTATTGATACCGTTGGCATTGAATTGTTGCCTGTGTTAGCCGCCCAGAGTCCCTCCTCGGGGGTGAGAAGGGCAGGATAGACATGGTGTAAATAAATAATAATAATAATAATAATAATAATAATGATAATAATAATAATTGGACTCATGTAAGCCGCCCGGAGTCCCCTTGGGGAGATGGTGGTAGGGTATAAATAAATTATTATTATTATTATTATTATTATTACACAGCAGAGTGTATGCTGTGGACTCATCTTGTTGTGTTTCAAATAATAATAATAATAATAATAATAATAATAATAATAATAATAATTGGACTAATGTAAGCTGCCCCGAGTCCCCTTGGGGAGATGGTGGAGGGGGTATAAATAAATTATTATTATTATTATTATTATTATTATTATTATTTGAAACACAACAAGATGAGTCCACAGCAGACACTCTGATGGCTGTTGTATTGGATTGTTTTATACTTTTGTACCAATTTTAACTGTTGTATGTTATATGTGCACCCCGGAGTGCCTAATGAGTCGCCCCAAGTTTCTTCGGGAAGATGGTGGCAGGATATAAATAAAGATGATGATGATGATGATGATGATTTGAAACACAACAAGATGAGTCCACAGCAAACAAGATCACTCTGCTGGCTGTTGTGTTTGATCACACGTCAGACACTTCCCAAGCGTTTAGGACTGTGTGCTGTATCGGCGAATAATGCGTGCAGATCCCAGTAAGGTGGCCTTCTGCAGCTGGCAGATGGCAATCTTGTCAGAGCTGATTGTGTTTAAGTGCAGACCAAGGGCTTTAGGCACTGCACCCAGTGTGCCCATCACCACTGGGACCACCTTGACTGGCTTGTGCCAGAGTCTTTGCAGTTCGATCTTTAAATCCTCATATCGTGTCAGCCTTTCCAGTTGTTTCTCGTTAATCCATTATTATTATTATTATTATTATTATTATTATTATTATTATTAGAAACACAACAAGATGACTCCACAACAGACACTCTACAGCAAACAAGATCACTCTGCTGGCTGTTGTATGGGATCACATGTCGGGCACTTCCCAAGTGTCTAGGACTGTGCGATGTATCGGTGAATAATGCATGCAGATCCCAGTAAGGTGGCCTTTTGCAGCTGGCAGGTGGTAATTTTGTCAGAGCCGATTGTGTTTAAGTCCAGGCCAAGGTCTTTAGGCACTGCACCCAGTGTGCCTATCACCACTGGGACCCCCTTGACTGACTTGTGTCATAGTCTTTGAAGTTCGATCTTTAAATCCTCATATCGTGTCAGCCTTTCTAGTTCTTTCTCGTTAATCCATTATTATTATTATTATTATTATTATTATTATTATTATTATTTGAAACACAACAAGATGACTCCACAGCAGACACTCTGCTGGCTGTTGTATTGGATCACATGTCGGACACTTCCCAAGTGTCTAGGACAGTGTGATGTATCAGCGAATAATGTGTGCAGATCCCAGTAAGGTGGCCTTTTGTAGCTGGCAGATGGTAATTTGTCAGTGCTGATTGTGTTTAAGTCCAGGCCAAGGTCTTTAGGCACTGCACCCAGTGTGCCGATCACCACTGGGACCACCTTGACTGGCTTGTGCCAGTCTTTGCAATTCAATCTTTAAATCCTCATATTGTGTCTTAATAACATATTAACATATTATATTATTAATTATTATATTATATTATATTGTTATATATATTATAATATAATAATATATTATTATTGTTATTGTTATTATTGTTATTATTATTATTATTATTATTATTATTATTATTAGGTCCTCCAGTGCAATTCTATGGTGTGTTTCTAGTCCAATTAGTCAGATAGTTTCCTATGATCCATGGATTCAGGTTTCACAGACGCTCTTGGAATGCATCCTCATCCAAAATATTTTTAATAATAAACTTAATTTCTTTGCAGTTCGATCTTTAAATCCTCATATCGTGTCAGCCTTTCCAGTTGTTTCTCGTTAATCCATTATTATTATTATTATTATTATTATTATTATTATTATTATTATTATTAGGCATACCTTTCCTGTACAGAGTCCAAAACGAAGCCAGACTTATTTTCCGTATCATTTCAAATACCTCAAAAATTAAGATAATATTTCAGGTTACCCCTCCCTGCTTTTATAGCATGGTTTTGTTTAAAACTAGATTTTTTTTTTTGCATATTACAGTAAGTGTGCAGATGATTTTTTTTAAAAAAATATGTTTATTCTTGGCATTTCTTTCCCAAAGGATGTTTTTTTTCCCCGCTCAAAGCCTCACTCTTGTGATGTAAATGTTAAACCTTTCATTTGAATGACATTCTGATAAAACCACATTCTCTTCTGCTCTCTCTCTCTCTCTCTCTTTCTCCCTCCTCCTCCTCCTCTCCATTATTACTTCATGAATTTATGAACAGCTAAAGCCAAAGCGGTTTAAACTTTGGCTATACTCCATTTTTCCCTCCTTCTTCCTGCATCCTTTTTTTTTTGTTGCAATAATAATAACGAAAGTAATTCAAATATTTGTACATAAATTTTTTTTTTAATTTTAGTCACCCGAGATAAGTACGTTATCGTGCTCCACATCAAGATAAAGTTCCGGGCGAATTCAAAGGCAGAGTTACCATTTGAAAGGGGTCGCGGAAGCTTTGCTTTCTGGGTAGAATCTGTTTTGAAAGGCTCAAATCTCATGTGATGCCAAAGAGACTCCGCCGAAGCTGTTCTGAGATTCTGCACAGAGACAATTTGTCTCCCAGGGTCTAGTCTCATGCAAAACCTTGCAAAATTGACATTTATTTTACCTATAAAAATGTTTAACGTCGTGCGAAAGATTGGCCGAGGGGGTGCGAGGAAAGATGCTTTTGAAAGAAGGGAAGGAGGAAAATAAAACAGCGAAGGAGAGAGAAAATCTGAGAAGCATCTCTATCATGCATCACCACCATCACCATTATTATTTTGTCTTAATGCACAGAATAATGACACTGTTTTATTTAGGTTCTTGTGGGTTTTTTCGGGCTATAGGGCCATGTTCTAGAGGCATTTCTCCTGACGTTTCGCCTGCATCTATGGCAAGCATCCTCAGAGGTTGCTTGCCATAGATGCAGGCGAAACGTCAGGAGAAATGCCTCTAGAACATGGTCCTATAGCCCAAAAAAACCCACAAGAGCCTAGTGATTCCAGCCATGAAAGCCTTCGACAATACACTGTTTTATTTGCAAATGATACATATCTCAAGTGGTCAGTGAATGACACATTACTACTGATTCCTATTTAACACAGTCCCTTAAATGCATTCTTTGAAAATGCAAATAATTTTGTATGGTATGAGATATCACCTTATTTGATAATCCATTTAATGACCAAGTTATGTATTTAGAACAGATTTAGTTATGTATCTTAGAAGGAAAATCAAGACCTGGCTATGGGACCGAGCGTTCGATTAGTGAGCAGCAAGTAAAAGAAGATTTTAACACTTATGGCAATGATTTGACCCAGACTAGATTTTGGATTCTGATTTTTAATAGTTAATTGTTTTAACTATTGTTTTTTAAAATCTATATAAATAAAAATGTAATGTTCATTTGTGGGATTAACATAACTCAAAAACCACTGGATGAATTGACACCAAATTTGGACACAATACACCTAGCAGGCCAATGAGTGTCCTTCACTTATAAAAGCACTGAAAAACACAATGGAAGGGACTTAAAAAGCAAAAAAATAAAACATACATTACAATGCATGCACAAAACCACACATATATACATGTATACACACATATACACACACAAAGCATATATACACAGACTGGGCCACAGCAACCCGTGGCAGGGGACAGGTAGTATTTTTATATATATTTTAATGTACTGTTGATTGTTTTATGATGATGACACCGGAGGTGAGAAGGGCAGGATATAAATATAAATATATGTGCTTTGTGTGTATATATATGTGTGTATATATATTTGCATATATGTGTCTATGTGTGTTTGCATATATATGTGTGTGGTTTTGCGCATGCGTTGCAATGTGATTTTTGGGGTTTGTGTGTTTGTTTATATTTGCGTATATGTGTCTATGTGTTTTTGCATATATGTGTGTGGTTTTGTGCATGCATTGTAATGTGATTTTTGTTTTTTGGCTTTTTAAGTCTCTTCTGTTGTGTTTTTCCATGTTTTTATGAGTGATGGTCACTCTTTGCCCTGATAGGTGTGTTGTGTCCAAATTTGGTGTCAATTCGTTCAGTGGTTTTTGAGTTTTGTTAATCTCACAAATGAATATTATATTTTTATTTATATAGATTTAGTTGTATACTTGGAGCATATTTGCCCTTTATGCACAGCAGAGCATCACCAATTAGTAGTAAAGCATACCAATTTCCTTGTAATATCTTAAAACCTCAATATCGTTGCTATGATTATTATTTTACTGACACAAAAACAGAGTATGACAGAGCAAACAAGATATATATGCTGGATTTTGTATCACAAAATCACAAGTTGAATACTATTATTATTATTATTATTATTATTATTATTATTAGAAACACAACAAGATGAGTCCACAGCAGACAAGATCACTCTGTTGGCATTATTATTATTATTATTATTATTATTATTATTATTATTATTATTTGAAACACAACAAGATGAGTCCACAGCAGACAAGATCATTCTGCTGGCTGTTGTATTATCACTACTACTACTACTACTACTAAACACAACAAGATGAGTCCACAGCAGACAAGATCACTCTGTTGGCTGTTTTTATTATTATTATTATTATTATTATTATTATTATTATTATTATTATTATTTGAAACACAACAAGATGAGTCCACAGCAGACAAGATCACTCTGCTGGCTGTTGTATTGGATCAGCGAATAATACATGCAGATCCCAGTAAGGTGGCCTTCTGCATCTGGCAGGTGGTAATCTTGTCAGCACCGATTGTGTTTAAGTGCAGGCCAAGGTCTTTAGGCACTGCACCCAGTGTGCTGATCACCACTGGGACCCCCTTGACTGACTTGTGTCATAGTCTTTTGCAGTTCAATTTTTAAATCCTCATATGTCTGCTTTTTCAGTTGTTTCTCTTCAGTCCTGCTGTCACCTGGGATTGGAACATCGATGATCCATTCTTTAGGTTCTTGTGGGTTTTTCCGGGCTATATGGCCATGTTCTAGAGGCATTTTCTCCTGACGTTTCACCTGCATCTATGGCAAGCATCCTCAGAGGTAGTGAGGTCTGTTGGAATTAGGAAAATGGGTTTATATATCTGTGGAATGACTGGGGTGGGGCAAAGAGCTCTTGTCTGCTGGAGCTGGGTGTGAATGCTTCAACTGACCACCTTCATTAGCATTCACACCTCTCAACAAAAGATTTCCCCCAGGCTCAGCCAGGCCTTCAAATGCTAATGAAGATGGTCAGTTGAAACATTCACACGATATATATGCACGATATATATTCCAGATATATATGCTGGATTTCATATCACAAAATCACAAGTCGAGCACTATATTATTATTATTATTATTATTATTATTATTATTATTATTATTGCCAAAAGGTCCAATTAAGACCATATGTAGAGGAATTTACTGTGCGGTTCGTGGTGCTGATAAAACAACCCGCCAGGATGTTTGACTGAATGGTAACCTTTGGGGAAATAAATATTGCAATAATCAGAGAGCAAGAAGCAAGCGGAGACCCTTAGTCCTTTCTTATTAAGACTGTCGCTTCCTTTTATGCCATCTGTTCGAGGCCGAAATGACATGTGCGCTTCCAAACTTGTCAATGGCCACCCTCAAAACATTCCCCTGATTCAGGCCATGGGTTAGGGTCATTCATTCAAACTTCCGGCACAATCATTGTGCAAACTACATCGCTCCTGTTGTCCCAGATGGTGTGGAAGAAGAATGGATCACATTGGTGGTGGTAGCAGGCGACCTATTCATGTGTACGTGTGCTTTTAGGCAGTTCGAAATTTGTTTTTCCAACTTTTCAATAGGAGATTTATGTCAAGGTTTTGCAGCACTAGTGAAAAACCCTCATCCTCCATAGTAAACTAGTTCCGAAAAGTGATGGTTCACATTGCAAGGAGGCGGGAGACTGGAATAACTTAGGATGGATTTTTGAGAGGAAACCTCTTACAAGTTCTAATTTCTTATATCTTCTTTCTTCATCCCAATTTACGGATTGGGTTGGGAGGACAATTGCTCAGGGTCCTAAATTGTTTAGGGAGTCGTCATATATAGAGTTGCTTGCCAATTTTAAGCCTCCCCAGTTAACTTGTGAAGATAATGGGTATATCATGAAGGATGTGCTAAAGCAGAGAGTATACTTCCATTCCTCATATGGGATAAGGATAGGATTGTCATGTTGAAAACTGGAGGGGACTTCTGTACTTTTAGTTGTAGTGAAGAAGGAGTTTCAGCAGGTGTTGCTTCTCATACAAATGAGTCATAAACAACACACTCAAATCCCCTCGTTTACCGTTCTTAAAAGTATAGGAGTTCTTTCTAGGTTATACTTTAGTTATGGTACAGAAGAAGGGCATTCGGCATGTGTTACTTGTCATTTTTTTGGTGTCAGAAGCGACTTGAGAAACTGCAATTCGCTTCTGTTGTGAGAGAATTGGTCATCTGCAAGGACATTACCATGGGGACGCCCGGATGTTTTATGTTTTACCATCCTTGTGGGTGGCTTCTCTGATGCCCCCACATGGGAAGCTGGAGCTGACAGAGGGAGCTCATCCACGCTCTCCCCAGATTCGAACCTACAACTTGTCGGTCTTCAGTCCTGCTGGCACAAGAGTTTAACCCACTGCACCACCGGGGCCTCCTTGTGGGAGGCTTCTCTCATGTTCCTGTAGGGGAACTGGAGCTGACAGGGGGAGCTCATCCATGCTCTCCCCAGATTCGAACCTACGACCTGTCAATCTTCAGTCCTGCTGGTACAATAGTTTAACCCACTGTGCCACCGGGGCCTCCTTGTGGGAGGCTTCTCTCATGTCCCTGCAGGGGAGCTGGAGCTGACAGAGGGAGCTCATCCACTCTCTCCCCAGATTCAAACCTACAACCTGTCAGTCATCAGTCCTGCTGGTACAATAGTTTAACCCACTGTGCCACCGGGGCCTCCTTGTGAGAGGCTTCTCTCATGTCCCTGCAGGCGAGCTGGAGCTGACAGAGGGAGCTCATCCGTGCTCTCCCCAGATTCGAACCTACAACCTGTCGGTCTTCAGTCCTGCTGGCACAAGAGTTTAACCCACTGTGCCACTGGTCGTTCAGATACTTGTCATGTAACGAAGTAACAAGCAATAGTATTATTATTCTGTATTATGTTGTATTGCTTTGATGTATTTGCATTCATGTCAACATTGAATGTTTGCCTTTCTCTGAGTCCCCTTCTATACCGCCATTCTCAGCCCAAGGGCGACTCATGGCGGTTTACAAAATGGCACAATTTGATGCCCACAACAGTACAAAAATAATTTAAACATTAAAAACATTTAACACAGGTAAAAATTCATTACAATTAACATCAGTAACACAATAAAAACCATAAGTCCTCCGCATTTCATTACCAGTCATTATCCAGTCACGTTGTCCAACTGTTCCGAGATCAGAGTTTCATAGCTACACTGCATTTGGGAAGGCCTGCTCATATAGCCAGGTTTTAGCTTTTTTGCGAAACATTAAGAGGGTGGGGACTGATCTAATGTCCCTGGGGAGGGCATTCCACAACCAAGGGGCCACCGCCAAGAAGGCCCTATCCTTCGTCCCCGCCAATCGAGCCTGTGAAGATGGCACGGCCAAGAGCAGGGCCTCCCCAGAAGATCTTAAATTCCTAGAGGGTTCGTAAGGAGATTCTACTCTGAGGTGCGACATCTCCCTGAATTCGAACCCCTGACCTGTCAGTCAGCAGTCCTGCTAGCACACTGCGCCACCGGGAGCTCCTACTTCCATAATTATTATTTATTTATTTATTTCAGAGTTTTATATATCGACCTTCTCACCTCTTTTGAGGGACTCAGACCATAAAAACACATACAATCGGTAAAAACATCATAGTTCATATTACAATAACACATTAAAACAACAAATATATCCAAAACTACAGTGGTTAGTCGTCATACTAAAAAAACAATTATACATCATCTTCCATCCATGTCTTAGGGCAGTGGTTCTCAACCTTCCTATTGCCACGACCCCTTAATAGAGTTCCTCCTGTTGTGGTGACCCCCCAAACATAAAATCATTTTTATTACTACTTCATAACTGTCATTTTGCTACTGATATCAATTGTAATGTAAATATCTGATGTATTTTCATTTACTGGACCAAATTTGGCACAAATACTCAATACACCCAAGTTTTAATGCTTGTGGGGTTTGGGGGGGGGGTTGATTTTATCATTGGGGAGTTGTAGTAGCTGGGATTTATAGTTCACCTACAATCAAAGAGCCTTCTGAACTCCACCAATGATGGAATTGAACCAAACTTGGCACACAGAACTCCCATGACCAACAGAAAACACTTTGGTGGGACCTTGAGTTTGGGAGTTGTAGTTCACCTACATCCAAGTAGACCACTGTGAACTTAAACAATAATGGATCTGAACCAAACTTGGCATGGATACTCAACATGCCCAAATGTGAACAGTGGTGGAGTTTGGGGAAGATAGACATTGACACTTGTGAGTTGTAGTTACTGGGATTTCTAGTTCACCTACAATCAAAGAGCATTCTGAACCCCACCAGTGACAGAACTGGGCCAAACTTCCCACACAGAAACCCCATGACCAACAGAAAATACTGTGTTTTCTGATGGTCTTTGGCAACCCCTCTGACACCCCCTCGCGACCTCTCCAGGAGTCCCGACCCCCAGGTTGAGAAACACTGTCTTAGGGTGTTGTCTCACTCATCAAAAGCCTGTCTCCATAACCATGTCTTCACCTGTTTCCTAAAAGTCAGGATAGAAGGGGCAGTTCTGATCTCTGGTGGGAGAGAGTTCGAGAGTCGCGGGGCCACCACCGAGAAGGCCCTGTCCCTCGTCCCCACCAGACGTGCTTGTGAGGCCGGTGGGACCGAGAGCAGGGCCTCTCCAGACGATCTTAATAATCTTGATGCTTCATAGGGGAGAATACGTTCGGAGAGGTAAACAATTCCATAACATTGAGTCATAGCAGTTCAATTAGCGCCAAATTGCATTAATTCTACAGTGAGAGAATAGATGGACCCTTATGTTTTTGTGTGCACCCGATATTACCTATATATATGATGTTCTGTTCCCATTCATTTCAATACAAGGGGATGGGGGAAGGTCTTTTCTTGATCAATTCCAGCTTGAGAAAAAGAACACCAAAAAAATAATAATCTTTCCTGCCGACATGCCAATCTCCAGTAGTTCACAAAAGGGTTAAAAAAAAGAAGGGGAGAAAAAAAAAACAGAAAGAGGAGAGAAAAAAAGAAAGTAAGTGCTATCCATTGGTTTGCTCTGATGTTCCTGTAGATATTGTCACTGGATGTATCCTCGGAAGAATTCTATTCAACACCTCTGTCTTTAAGTACAAAGCTGTAGGCTGTAGCAGCTTTAGGAAACATAAGTATCCTTTTTTTACTGCACAGTATCTGTGTGTGAAATTCTCTAAAGGGGTTTAAGTATTTACCCTGAACACTATCAGACAGTTTCTAAAATTTTCCTTATCCTATTGCAAAAAAAAGAAGAAGAAGAAGGGGGGGGGGGGGTCTGGAGAAGAAGGGGGGTAGAAACCACTTCAAAGAGAATCGTAAACACAGCCCTTTGTGCTTTGAGCACACATTTTGTTTTGGAAGCTTAGCTTTGAAATCGCTCAGAATTGTAAATATATCTATACGAGGGAGATGTGATAGACGCTCAGCAACCGGGGAGAGCGCCGAATTTCCTTCCCTGTTTATGGAGATCGGGCAACGTCACTCGCCTCGGTCCTTAAAAAACATATTTATTAGGAAATCGGCTGGAATCAGCTGGGCTTGTTCCTTGTATATAATGTGTTTTGCGTCGGGCTGCCAAAGAGGAAAAGCAGAAGATAAAACGCTGCGACTCGAGTTCAAACTTTGGTTCTTTTCATTTCATGAATTCCTGGACATTGCATTTTGCTGGCTCTTCTAATCTATATATATATATATATAAATGCTCTGTGCATAATGAGTACCTTAAAAACCAAAGAACCAATGAACAAAATCACACCAAATTTGGCAACAAAATGTCTCACAACCCAAGGAGTGACCATCACTCAAAAATTATGAGTTTGTCATTTGGGAGTTATAGTTGCTGGTATTTATAGTTCACCTACAATCAAAGAGCATTCTGAACTCCACCAATGATGGAATTGAACCAAACTTGGCACACAGAACTCCCATGACCAACTGAAAATACTGGAAGAGTTTGGTGGGCATTGACCTTGAGTTTGGGAGTTGTAGTTCACCTACATCTAGAGAGCACTGTGGACTCAAACAATGATGGATCTGGACCAAACTTGGCACAAATACTCAATATGCCCAAATATAAACACAGATGGAGTTTGGAGGAAATAGACCTTGACATTTGGGAGTTGTAGTTACTGGGATTTATAATTCACCTACAATCAAAGAGCATTCTGAACCCCACAAACAACGGAATCGGGCAAACTTCCCACACAGAACCCACATGACCAACAGAAACTACTGTGTTTTCTTGTGGTCTTTGATGACCCTTCTGACAACCCCTCACAACCTCCCCAGGGGTCCCAAACCCCAGGTTGAGAAAGGCTGCCTTAAGGCCATCCAGTCCAATACCTTCACCAGAGCAAGAAAACATAATCAAAGCCTTCCTGACAAAGGGCCATCCAGCCATTCACACACACACACACATATGTATATGACAGATGCAGTATCATAGATTTGAAAGGGATCCCTAAAGAAGGACAATGATATGTTGCATATTCCAGAGTAGGCAAACCAGACAATCTCCACAACACTGGCAAAGAAACAGCAAGAAATACTGTTTACCCACAAGCAGAAAGACATTGCATATATTAGAAATCAACACTTTCTTGTTACTTTATTTTCCAGATCACCAGACTGGGCCACAGCAACACCTGGCAGGGGACAGCTAGTCTTATATATCAAAGTTATATGCCAGTCTTCTGAATTAACTTGTAATTAAATGTGTTCAGACGGTGTTAAAGTTGTGCTATTTATTCAATTTCGAAGTCACGAAAGAGATGGAAGGGGAGGCCTTTGCAGGCCTTTCTCTCTCTCTTTCTTTCATTCATTGGAGTAGAGAGCACAAAAGCATTTCCTCTCCAATCTAGGTACTACTCAATTTGACTTCTTTTTCACATATTTATTATTTACTAGCTGTACCCGCCACGCATCGCTGTAGCCAACCTTCCCTCCCTCTTTCACTCCTCCTTTCTTTCTCTCCTTCCTTCCTTCCTTCCTTCCCCTTTTTTCTTTCATTCTCTCCTTCCTTCTCTTCCTCTTCCCTTCCTTCCCCCCACCTTTTCTTTCCCTTCTTCTTTCTCCCCTTTCTTCCTTCTCTACCTATTCTTGGACTGCAACTCTGAGCAGTCCTTTTACCTCTATCTCTATCCAATCCAGTGTTTCTCAACCTTCCGAATGCCGTGACCTCTTAACACAGTTCCTCATGGTGTGGTGACCTCCAGCCATAAAGTTATTTCCATTGCTACTTCATATCTGCAATTTTGCTACTGTTATGAATCGTAATGTAAATATTTGATATGCAGGATGTATTTTCATTCACTGGATCAAATTTGGCACAAATATCCAACACAAATATCCAATTTTAATACTGGTGGGGTTGGGGAGGGGGGGAGGAATTGATTTTCTCATTTGGGAGTTGTAGTTGCTGGGATTTATAGTTCACCTACAATCAAAGAGCATTCTGAACTCTAGCAATGATGGAATTGAACTAAACATGGCACACAGAACTCCTGTGACCAACAGAAAATACTGGAAAGGTTTGGTGGGCATTGACCTTGAGTTTTGGAGTTGTAGTTCACCTATATCCGGAGAGCACTGTGGACTCAAACAATGATGGATCTGGACCAAACTTGGCATGAATCCTCAATATGCCCAAATGTGAACACTGGTAGAGTTTGGGGAAAATAGACCTTGACATTTGGGAGTTGTAGTTGCTGGGATTTATAGTTCACCTACAATCAAGAACATTTTGAACCCCACAATGATAGGATTGGACCAAACTTCCCACACAGAACCCCTATGACCAATAGAAAATCCTGTTTTCTGATAGTCTTTGGCGACACACCCTCACGACCCCCTCAGGGGTCCTGACCCCCAGGTTGAGAAACACTGATCTAATCTATCTATCTGGATGATTGCTGGGAGTTGCAGTTCCGGAATAGGATATTGGAAATCTGCAGGGATTGGGATGCTCTCAAAGAAATCCAAGGAGAAGAAAGCTTGCAGCTTGGAAGCAGTGCATTTGGATCATCCTCCTCTCCTAAAGGGCCTGGTCTAGGGGATGGTGCGAGCTATAGTCCAGAAGAGTGTGGATATGCTATTGTATGGGTTTTTTTGGCCAGGGAGTAATTTTTGCGCATGCGCTGTAGCATCTTTTTGCTTTTTTGGCTTTTTAAGTCCCTTCTGCTATGTTTTTCAGTGTTTTTATGAGTGATGGTCATACACTGGCCTGATAGGTGTCTTTTGTCCAAATTTGGTGTCAATTCGACCAGTGGTTTTTGAGTTATGTTAATCCCACAAATGAACATTATTTATTTATTTATTTATTTAAAACATTTATATTCCACCCTTCTCACCCTGAAGGGGACTCAGGGCGGAGCACAGCATATATACGGCAAACATTCAATGCCGGGACACAAATTCTTATAAACATTATAAACATTTCTCAAAATATTAAAATTCACCATTTAAAACAGTCCTAGTCATCCATGTCAAATCTAATTGGACTGGTAATGTTTCCTATTGCTGCTTTATTGCCCTGTCCTGAAAGCTTGGTCCCACAGCCAGGTTTTTACCATCCTTCTGAAGGACAGGAGGGAGAAAGCTGATCTGATCTCACCAGGAAGGGAGTTCCATAGCCAGGGAGCAATCACTGAGAAGGCCCTGTCTCTTGTCCCCACCAGTTGTGCCTGTGACAATGAAGGGACGGAAAGCAGGGCCTCCCCGGAGGATCTTAATCTCAGCGATGGTTCATAGGGAGAGATGCGTTCGGACAGGTAATTTGGGCCGGGACTGTTTAGGGCTTTATAGGCCAAAGCCAGCACTTCTAAATTGTGCCCAGTAGCAAACTGGCAGCCAGTGGAGCTGGCGTAACATGGGAGTTGTATGCTCTCTGATGCCGCCCCAGTTATTAACCTGGCTGCCTCTCGTTGGACTATTTGAAGCTTCCGAGCAGTCTTCAAAGGCAACCCCACGTAGAGTGCATTGTAGTAGTCTATCCTAGATGTAAATAGAGCATGGACCACCATGGCCAATTCTGACTTCTCAAGGTACGTGCGCAGCTGGCGCACAAGTTTTAATTGTGCGGCCACCGCTGCAACCTGGGATTCCAAATAAGTGAGACTCTACTATATTTGTAAGAGAAATTAGTCCAGGAATCGTCCTTAAAGGCTGATAGTTCTCTGTTGTGTTTCCAATTACTAAGACATTTTGGATAAAGTGGTGCCGGGGAGGCAGGGGGAGGATTGGTGAATACAGAACCCATTGGAAGGAAACGAGTTGATCTGCAGACTTTTCTCCTTCCTTGCACCAAGGAAAGACACAGTTGAGGAAATGGTTAAACAAAGAGAAGAACCAAACCTTGCCATCTCAGCTCCGAGCAATTATTGTTAGAGATTTCTCTCTGTGATATTAACTTTGGAGTCTCAGTGTCTGCAAGCGGCTCAAGGAGCTGAGCTTAAATCGAATCGGCAATAACAGCATCATTGATGTCAGCCAAAATCAAGATGACTTTATGCGCTCCTTTCTTTTCCACACGTAAACATGGCTTTTAAAACTGTTCGTTAAATGCGCCGCATCCAATGAGGGAGAAAGAAGCCGGAGTGGCTGTGGGTCCCTCCCTTCCTCTCTCTCTCTCTCCTTTTGGTACTTTCTTTATAGAAAGGTCTAAAAGCCAAGTCCAAATGTTATCTTTGCTTCTGCCGGTGCAAAGGGTGCTGCTCTGTGTCTCATAAAGATTTCTGGCACAGTGAGAAAACCTGGTCAATTTCAGATTCTTTCTTGGGACCTGTCTGAAGTGTTGACAAGCGGCTCGCCTGAATATTAATACACTCTCCATCATCAAAAGCTGTTGCATACCCAAAGGATGAGAAATATTTTAATCAGCTTTCAGCTTGTCTAGCAAGAGGCAGTTTATTCCATTGGGATTATACATTCGCACACTTCATTTTTTTTTTGTCTCTGCGTATACTTTTCACTTCCTCTCCGTGTTACTTTGAAAAGTGGAGTAAAAGAAACAAAATTTTGCCCCTTTCCTGGTCAATCTTGTGATTCAATGGCTTGAAAAGGTAATTAAAAATAAATAAACCAAATGATCCTTGTTCATCTAGAAATGTTGTGTCAAAGAACGACGCAAAGATAAAAATAGTTGCCAGATGAGGCAAAAGATCTGCTCTAAATATATTGGTTCTTGGGTATGTGCATATTCACTTGATCGATGCTCTTCCCTCTTTCATTGTTAAGCACTGCTTGTGTATATTGAGGATATACACAATTTTTGACCCAAAATTGTAACAAAACATCTTTGTCATAGAAGTACAATTGCTGGGCTGTCTACATTTACAAGTTCTAACTGCATAAAGTGTGAAAGTAACCCTGGCAAAAATGATTCAGGCCTCCAGTTGTCCATAACAGGGATAATCCAGCTCCAAAGACCATTTTTTCAGCCTTCCAAGTGTGGACCTCCTTGGTTGAATCAGGTTGAGGAAATAATGGTAACTGGGGTCTATTAACATCTGAAGGTAAAGGTTTTCCCCTGACATTAAGTCCAGTCGTGTCTGACTCTTGGGCTTGGTGGGACTTGGTGCTCATCTCTTTTTCTAACCTGAAGAGCCGGCATTGTCCATAGACACCTCCAAGGTCATGTGGCCAGCATGACTGCATGGAGCACCATTACTTTCCCACCTAAGCTGTGCCTATTGATCTACTCACATTTACATATTTTCGAACTGCTAGGTTGGCAGAAGTTGGGACTAACAGCGGTAGCTTACGCCGCTCCCCGGATTTGAACCTGCAACATTTCAGTCAGTTAAGTTCAACAGCTCAGTGGTTTAACCCACTGCGCTGAGGAAATCATGCACCGGGATTGTGGCGCAGCTGGCTGAGTGTCAGCTGCATTAAGATCACTCTGACCAAAAGGTCATGAGTTCAAAGCCAACCCGGGTTGGAGTGGGCTTCCAACCAATTGTGTAGCCTGTTGTCGACCTTTGCAACCCGAAAGACAGTTGCATCTGTCAAGTAGGAAAATTAGGTACCACTTTGTGTGGGGAGGCTAAATTAACTAATTTATGAGGCCATAAATAAAAGACTCCAGCAAAAGCACTCCAGCAAAAAGCATGCGGGGAATGCGGAAGTACTTCATCAGTGTCGCAGATGGACGATGAAAGCGACAGCTCCCCTGGTGGCAGAAAAAGTTAAATAGCCTCTGTGTATGTCTGTATACATTGTATGTCACATTGGCATTGAATGTTTGCCATATATGTGTACATTGTAATCCGGCCTGAGTCCCCTGCGGGGTGAGAAGGGCGGAATATAAAAGCTGTAAATAATAAATAAATAAATAAATAAATAAAGTGTGAAAGTAACCCTGGCAAAAATTATTCAAGCCTCCAGTTGTCCATAACAGGGATAAACCAGCTTCAGAGACCATTTTTTTCAGCCTTCCAAGTGTGGACCTTCTTGGTTGGATCAGGTTGAGGAAATAATGGTAATTGAGGTCTATTAACATCTGAAGGTAAAGGTTTTCCCATGACATTAAGTCCAGTCGTGTCTGACTCTCGGGCTTGGTGGGGCTTGGTGCTCATCTCTTTTTCTAAACTGAAGAGCCGGCATTGTCCATAGACACCTCCAAGGTCATGTGGCCAGCATGACTGCATGGAGCACCATTACCTTCCCACCAAAGCTGTGCCTATTGATCTCACATTTACATATTTTCGAACTGCTAGGTTGGCAGAAGTTGGGACTAACAGCGGTAGCTCACGCCGCTCCCCGGATTTGAACCTGCAACATTTCAGTCAGTTAAGTTCAACAGCTCAGTGGTTTAACCCACTGTGCCAGCAGGGACTCCTTTAACTTCTCAAATTGTGAGGAAATTCATAGTGTGGATGTTGCTAGAAGTTGGAAAGACCTCGAGCTACTACAATCACTTGGAAGCTTCATGCTTTGTAGACCTTTTGTAAAGTTTCCCAATTCTGCTGAGACCTGGATTCTAGCAGGTCAAAACTAGTCCAAGTTCAAATACTTTTGTTTCATTAATTTGTGGATCACACCTTTGTGCCTAGATGGGACTTGTGCCGTCACACCCAGATGCTATAACGTTAAAACTAAGATGTGCTTCTCTCTTTATCTGGGCAAACTGCTGGGGGTCTTTCTTTGAAGCAATAACTCAATACTTTCAGCAACTGATGCCAGTCAAGATATGAACATCAACAAAATATTTATTTCCAAAGTCCTTGGCAGACTTGGCACAGCTTGATAAAGTTGCAACACAAACAGTCAGTTTGGGAAACCATAGAGATGTTCTTTCTTTCCCCTTTCTTCAATTACTGAGGTAACCTTTCTCCAAAAGGTAGAAAAAATCCTGGGATCTTTCACCCTAACCCTGAGCTGCTATGGTTAGAAAGAACAGGCCTTTCCCTATCTAAGCTCAAGGTTAGCTTTGGAGATGAAGTATTGCTCAATAGTACTCAATAACTATTTCTCTCTATTTCTCAATTACTCAATTACTATCTCAATATCTTAATATATCTCTCTCTATAACTCAATAACTATTCTATCTATCTATCTCAATATCTCAATTGTTCCATTACTCAATAGTACTCACAATGGGTTTTTCAGAGCTCCCTGCCTGACCAACAGCACATCTGAGGTTCTTTTCTCTACTGAAGGAGGCAGGGGAGATTCCAAATGGAGATCTCAACCCCAGGAAAAAGGGCGGACTCCAAACCCAAAGAGATACTTTCTAAACCAATAGCTGCAGAGGGCCTGCAGTCTGGCTTTCCAGGCTCTGATACTATTTAACTTCCAGGGTGCTGCTGGGTCTGTAGCAACCCTGGGGAAATGCAAAGGAATGCTATCCCATGCAGCTAAAAGGCAACGTAAACCATGCTCCTGGAAGACGGAATAGGACTAAACAAAGGAGGTAACATTACTCTAAATGCCATAACCTTTACTATTTTAGCCCAGGAGATGAAGGACATTTGATTTTAAGGGGCAGTGAAATATAATAGATTTAAATGCAATCTAGATATTGCTGGGTAATTTCTGTAGCTGTCTTTCTTGCAATGGGATTGAGTACATTCAAATAAGGCATATGCTTGGGGGAGAAGTGAGGCAGCTAGAAATAAATGTGCATGGATTTAAAAATCAAGCTGTCCTTTGTAATGATGTGAAAGGTCCAAGTCCCCTCCAAGTGGTGCGGCATGTTCAAGAGTCTCCTTTCCTGGTGTCTCCCACTGTTTGTGCCATTAAGCAAAGCTGGAGCCTTGCTTATATGAGGTGTTACAATTTCCTGATGACTGGCTATATTATTTATGATCCAAAGGGTGCTAATCCTGCAGCAATTAACACCCAATTTGACTCAACGGTGTGGTGGTGATGGTCAAAGATTTCCCTTCCTTCTTTTTTTGGGGGGGTTTTGTGTTGGATTGTATTCCTTCTTGGCTCATGTTTGCCCTTCTTCTTTCTCAAGCTTAGCAGTTAACTCTTGATTTGCAAAATGCTGTTAACTTATTATTATCTTATTATTGGGGGAAAGGGTTGCGTCCTCAACCAACTGCTTATAATGATGTTTTCTTTTGAGTAACTTATTTGGCAGTAAAGACTACAGTAGTAAATGGTGTAAGACTTATACTAACTATTTGAAGAGAAACCCAAGACATTTTTTTCAATATAAAATTTTATTAGGCTCAACAAAACAAAAATGTTTCGGGGATATTGGACACAATTATGCCTTTTTGGTGCTGTTTATTCATTCAGTTGCTTCCGACTTTTTGTGACCTAATGGACCAGCCAACGAAAGAGCTCCCTCTCGGCCATCACCACCGCCATCTTGCCCTTGGTCGGCCACTCTTCCTTTTTCCTTCCATTTTCCCCAGCATCATTGTCTTCTCCAAGCTTTCTGGTCTTCTCATTATGTGGCCAAGGTACTTCATCTTTGCCTCTAATATCCTTCCCTCCAATGAGCAGTCGGGCTTTATTTCCTGGAGTATGGACTGGTTAGATCTTCTCACGGTCCAAGGCACTCTCAGGATTTTCCTCCAGCACCACAGTTCAAAAGCATCTATCTTCCTTCACACAGCCTTCCTTATGGTCCAGCTCTCACATCCATAGGTTATTGTTGTTGTTGTTGTTTATTCGTTCAGTCGTTTCCGACTCTTCATGATCTCATGGACCAATCCACGCCAGAGCTCCCTGTTGGTTGTCACCACCCCCAGCTCCTTCAAGGTCAAGCCAGTCACTCCAAGGATACCATCCATCCATCTTGCCCTTAGTATCTTCCATTTGTCACTGTTTTGGCCAACCATCTCTCTAATCTGTAAGGTTGCTTTCCACATGAGGAAAGGAGAAAGAAGGGGCAAGACTATGGATTCCTGTTTTTGTATATTGATCCCAGTCCAATAAATTATGCTGAACAGGGCTAAAAGTGTACAGGAGATCTCAAAAAATGTGGCTGCTCATTCCAGCCATCCTGAACTCACCGTCCGACAATTTACAGTTATTTTAAGTCATCTGAACACATGAGGATTCCGTTTTCTTTAGTTACCACCTTTCAGTTCATCATTAGTGAAGCTGGTATTTATTTGAGTAAAATCATATGAATGATTTATTTAGGTTAATTAACCTAGTTAAGGAAACAGAACACCTTAGAGATGAAACCAAGACTGCTCCCAGGGCTAGGAAGCTTGGCATGGCAGCAAATCAGTTCCAGATTTACAACATAGTTCAGGAGTAACTGGAGACTCCGCCTGCAAATATTTCTCCCAAGTTAAAGGATGTGAAGAACTCAAAAAATGGCTCATTTGCCACCAACTGTTCCAAATAGCCTCCTCTTGAAACTCTGATCTTGCCAGCTGTTGGCACAAACCTGGAACCATCCAATTGCCCTTCAAGTTATGATTAATGTCCATTTCTAATGTGCTGAACAGCCATATATAGGTGATTCACTTGCCCAGTGTGTGTGTATGTGTGTATGCATGTGTGTTTGTAACCAAGTCTAGGCGGAATTTTTCGTAGGCAGAACTAAAGCTTTAAAGCAAGCAGGCATATTTTACAAAGCAAAATGAAAATAGTTGGTTTGGTAAAAAAAAAAGTTGCATAGCATTGGGAATGCAAGCACTATTCTCTCTTTGCTGAAACTGAGTTTCCAAGTCATCATTCATTTTCTTGTCTCATCCCCATTTTTCAAACTGTGAAATTGCAAAATAGTCTTCCATTCCAGGTTGTTGTTAAAACACAATCGAACTATCCATATCAAGGGTCCTCAAACTAAGGCCCCGGGGCCCAGATATGGCCCTCTGTCCTGAATTGACCTTCAAATACAGCCTTTAGACAATATTGAAAGTAAAAGAAAAATGTTTTAATTCAGCAAACACAGAGGATAACCGAATGCAATTGAAAAGTGCAAAATAAAGCAAGGAAGTCTTAATCCAGACACAAATTCAAGTCTCTTACAAGGTCCTCAAAAGAAACATTAGTCTTCCATCAGACAACAGACGATGAACTAAGTTCTTAGCAGCAGACACAAAGCAGGTTCCATTGGAGTGAAAACAGCAGTATCAGCGTTGTTGTTACCTGTGAAAACCGACTGAATTCCCCACATAGGAGGTGCTAGGGAGTCTCCCAATTAGCTCAGCGTTTTAAGCAGCTATTCTGGCTGAACAGTGTCTGTGCTCTGTCTCTTTTTGTCTCTCTAGAAATGTGGGCGCTTTTAAACCCTCATCGTCTGATTCTTCTTCTCCCTCCAAATCCTGGGCACTTCCCTGGTCCCTTTCTTCCTCTGAAGATGAAGAATCCCCAATCCCCTTCAAGGTCATTTATCCAGCCCTTACTCAGGATCAAACTAAGTCTGAAATGACTTGAAAGCACACAACAACAACAACAACAGCAACAATCCTATCTCTTCAGTCAAAAGCAGGCCCACACTTCCCATTGAAATACTAATAAGTTTATATTTGTTAAAATTGTTCTCCCTTTTAATTATTGTATTGTTTTTAATTGTTTTTTGTACAAAAAATAAAATATGTGCAGTGTGCATAGGGATTCATTCATGCTTTTTTCAAATTATAATCCAACCCTCCAACAGTTTGAGGGACTGTGACCTGGCCCTCCATTTAAAGTTTGAAGACCCTTGATCTATATTATAATGCTTGCAATGCTTTTCCAAGTCAGGATCTGAAACAAATGTAATGGGTTTTTAAAGATGACTTGAAATGAGAGGGCAACTCCACAAATTCCTATTTTTTTCTTTGATATGGATCTTAATTTTAGTCCAAACCAGAGAAAAATCCCCGATTTTCCTCCCAAGCCAGAAACGTATCATTAGTCCCAAATGCACCCACACTTTCCTTAATGTGATACACCCCACCCAATGCTTTTAGTTGGCTTGGGAAAATGTTGCAATGCCCCCTTCTTCTAGGAATTATGGGAAATCTCTGAGCCACCCATAGCATCACCAGAACATTTCCCAATTGTTATGTCTTTGCTTCCACTTTTCCACCACTCTTTCAAGTGTTTGGATCTGCAAAGAAAGGGGAAGTGGTCCATTCCACATCTAGCAGGCTTCAAATAAAGTGTTCAGACACTTTAGGCAATTAGCTCCACTTTGGAGGACAAAACGCAGAAATGCTGACATATTTGGGGTTGGGTTTGCCTTGCTTTTTTTACCTCGCTGCACTTGCATATGGGACTGTGGCTTTGAGCATGACTTTCTGCTTAAGGATATTTTACTGCTGCCTGCCAGTCAGCCGTTGGCTTGTGGTTAGTTGTATTTTTCTTGTACAAATACGAGACATTCTTTCTGGGTTTTTGTTCCCCCTTCCCTTCCTCCTTTCCCTTTAACTTTCAGTCAGATTTCATTAGTTGCGCTCATAGTCATAAAAAAGTGATCTATGCCTCTATTGTTTTCCCAATAAGTCAGGGAAAAGAGAAAGAGGGAGAAGATGATTTCCCTCAAACCACAGAGAACATAAGCACAACATCTAATTTAGTCACATGCTTGAGCTATTGATACATCACCACTTTGACTAGTAGCCACTGATGGCCCTTACCTCTGTTAAATTCTAGATTGGCAGCCATTGCTATATGTTGTGGCCATGAATTTCATGTACTACATATCCTCATAAGAGTGTTAGCTTTGGATAGTCAGTTGCATTAAAAAGAGCAGATCCCCAAGATGCCTTGAAGGCTTATGACTTTGTATGACATGTATTTTTCTGGACTAAACCGAAATTCTTGTCATATGCTTCCACTCATTCATTTGATGAGCCGGGCTTGAGCACAGCTGGTAAATCACCAACAGTGGTAAGATCTACCAACCGAAAGGTTGCCAGGTCGAAGCCCTGGGTCAGTGTGAGCACCCGACTGTCAGCCCAGCTCACTGTTTACCTAAGCAGTTCAAAAACAGCTTAGAGCTGTAAGCAGAGAAATTGGGTACCACTGAAAAGTGGGGGAGGTATTTTGCGACACCATAAAAAAGAGAAAAAGATCAGAAAATGCCTGGCAACCAAAAGGAAGAAGGAAGTCCTGATGACTCTTCATCACAGAGCAGTGGTTCTCAACCTGGGGTCCCCAGATGTTTTTGGCCTACAACTCCCAGAAATCCCAGCCAGTTTACCAGCTGTTAGGCTTTCTGGGAGTTGAAGGACAAAAACATCTGGGGACCCCAGGTTGAGAATCACAGTCATAGAGGATGGAGTGACAGCATCCCCGTGGCTGGATTTGAGCACAACTTCCAAGGCGCCAAAAAGCTGGACATTGACACAACATACCACCTTTCTGTCTGTCTCTGTCCTATCTGCCCAAACAGCATTGAATATTTGCCATATATGTGTACTGTGATCTGCCCTGAGTCACCTTGGGGAGATAGGGCAGAATATAAATAAAGTGTTATTATTGTTGTTGTTATTATTTGAAACACAACAAGATGCGTCCACAACAGACAAGATCTCTCTTCTGGCTGTTGTATTGCATCACACATCGGACACTTTCCAAGTGTCTAGGACTGTGTGATGTATCGGCGAATAATGCATGCAGATCCCAGTAAGGTGTCCTGTTGCAGCTGGCAGATGGTAATCTTGTCAGCGGCAATTGTGTTTAAGTGCAGGCCAAGGTCTTTAGGCACTGCACCCAGTGTGCCGATCACCACTGGGACCACCTTTAGTGTGCCAGAGTCTTTGCGGTTTGATCTTTAAATCCTCATATCGTGTCAGCTTTTCCAGTTGTTTCTCTTCAATCTTGCTGTCATCTGGGATTGCAACATCGACAATCCATACTTTGTTTTTTTAACACGATTATGAAGTCAGGAGTATTGTGCTCCAAAACTCTGTCTGTCTGAATTCGGAAGTCCCAGAGTAGTTTGACGTGTTCATTCTCTGTAACTTTTTCCGGCTTGTGATCCCACCAGTTCTTTGTTGCAGGCAGATGGTATTTGTGGCACAAGTTCCAGTGAATCATCTGAGCAATGGTGTTGTGCCTCTGCTTGTAATCTGTCTGCGCGATCTTCTTGCAGCAGCTGGGGATGTGATCCATTGCTTCATCTGCTTCCTTGCAGAGTCTACATTTGGGATCTGTTGTCGACTTTTCAATTCTGGCTTTGATGGCATTTGTTCTAATGGCTTGTTCTTGGACTGCCAGAATCAGGTCTCTGAGTAGCTTGACATGTTCATTCTCTGTAATGTTTTCCGGTTATTATTATTATTATTATTATTATTATTTGAAACACAACCAGATGAGTTCACAGCAGAAACTCTTCTGGCTGTTGTATTAGATCACACGTCGGACACTTCTCAAGAGTCTAGGACTTTTATTATTATTATTATTATTATTATCATCATCCATGAAAGTTTAAGTGTTCTGTCGTGTGCTGGGCTTGTAATAGCTGTATTTTCTATAGGACGTATACTTTAAGCCCAGCGGGAAGCCGGGGCGCCTCAAAGAGAGGTTCTCAGGGATTTTTCTGAAGTGATGGTCTTTAGAGTCTTTAATGATACAACAAAGTCTTTATTATGGAACAAACAACAAATCTTCAATGGTTCAAACAACACTTCAAGACTTTTTTAGTCTAGTCCTCAATGGACTGGTATCTGACTTCAATTAACTGTACTTTCTCTGTAGCAAAACCCCCCTTTTAACCTCTCCCAGGTTCATTGGTGCCTCATTAGTGTGGGTCCTACTACCGATTCCAAATGCGTCTGGGTATTGAGTAGACCTACCAGCCGAGGCTTGTAGATATTTTAGATGGAGTTCCGTTGATCTGTAGTGCTGTCCTCCCTCGGAGAATTCTTTGAAAACTTTAGGGCTGTTTTCCTCTGATTGCTGTGAGGCTGAGAGGCTGTGAGCTCTCAGTCAGAGCCTTGGGACCTTTTCCCTGGAATTTCTGTTTCTGTTTCCCCGGATGTTCTTGAGAAAAGAAGCTTTTTTACGGGACGAGGTGGTCTACGTCCTATAGTTTAGCTTCCTTATGTGAGATTGCCCAAAAAATGGCTCCTTTCCCTCCCAGAGCCCAGAACAAGGGGCGGAACCAAAGCTTAATTATGATGGACAGGAGGCCTGCCCTATGACTGCAAAAAGGTAACAGAAAGAAAATAAAGTTGGAGCTCCTGGTACAGCCGTACCAGCACATTAAGCCTTAACTTGATTAGCTTTTTCAAGTATCACAATAATCTTGGTTATTCCCATTATAAATTATGTTAGTGTTTTTCAAATTTTTGTTGACCTGAGGAGTGGGAATGAACATTGGGTTGAGGCTTGTCTGTAATATTGAAAGACTTTTATCAGTTTGGTTATAAGACCGCTGGCGTGGTTGAGTGCAAAGAAGTCCAGAATCCTCTTCTGTAAGCAAATTCTCAATCTGACACAATAAACTTCAGGAGGTCGAATTCACCTAATATATTCTTAATCTCAACTAGGAAGAAAAATGAAATGTGAGACAATTCCCACTGGGGAGGCTGTAAATCTTACAAAATACATACGTTTTCTGTTTCAGCATACATCAAAGTGAGGTGGCCCGGGAGATTAGAATATGTTTCTAATCTTAGTTTGATGAGCAAAACTTTCACTGCAATATTTATTATGAGTGGCTTCATTGTGTTGCTTCTTTGCCTTTGTTCTGTTTATACACGGCTTCCTTTCTTCCTGCAGAAGAGACGAAGGAAGTATCACTTTCACAAAGCCAAAAGATAGCATGGCGGTTTGTTCGTTTTTTAAGCCCAATTGTAGGTCCACGTGGCAGAGACAAACTTTCCTTTTATTGTGCTCCCTCCCCAAGGGAAACGCTTGCTTTCCAGTGGCTTCCCATGAATGCTTCTCATTTATGGAGGCGTATCTGTGGGTTCAGCTGGCTGTGGGAGGATCAAACAGGCAAGGGAATGGTGGGGCTTGAGACACGTCGCCAGTGTCTTGTGTTGTTTCCTTAGAACCTCTGCTTAGTCTTGTATGATTTTCCTCAGGGGCTTTGGCACAGGAGACCGAGAGGAAGAGAAGCAATGGGTCTTGGGTTGTGTTGCATCGTCTTTGTGATTCGCGTCACACCACCTGTGTGATGTTGCCTTTTCTGTTAAGCTTGGATGTACTGGCATGATCCACCGATACATTTTCTTCTTAAATAGCACAATCTGTCCGAGATATTTTGTGATGTGGACAAAATATGGACAAGATGGTGCTCCTCTACCTTTTGCATGTATTTATTTATTTACTAGACATCCCCTGCCACACGTTGCTGTGGCCCAGTCTGTGTATATGTGTTTTGTATGTGTATGTATGTGTATATGTGTGTATATACTTATTTATTTATTTATTTATTTACAGCTTTTATATTCCGCCCTTCTCACCCCGCAGGGGACTCAGGGCGGATTGCAGTGTACACATATATGGCAGACATTCAATGCCAATTTTGACATACAACATATACAGACATAGACAGAGGCTATTTAACTTTTCCCGGCCGCTAGGGGAGCTGTCGCTTTCATCGTCCATCTGCGACACTGATGAAGTACTTCCGCATTCCCCGCATGCTTTTTGCTGGAGTGCTTGCTGAAGTATTTTTTTATGGCCCCATAAATTAGTTAATTTAGCCTCCCCACACTTTAATGTGGTACCTAATTTTCCTACTTGACAGATGCAACTGTCTTTCGGGTTGCAGTGGTTGATAACAGGCTACACAATTGGTTGGAAACCCACTCCAACCTGGGCTGGCTTCGAACTCATGACCTTTTGGTCAGAGTGATCTTAATGCAGCTGACACTCAGCCAGCTATGCCACAATTCCGGTGGTTTTGTGTACGCGATGAAATGTATTTTTTATTTTCAATGTTTTTATGAGTGGTGGTCACTTGTTGGCCTGAGAGGTGTCTTGTGTCCAAATTTGGTGTCAATTTGTCCAGTGGTTTTTGAGTTATGTTAATCCCACAAACCAACATTACATTTTTATTTATATAGAATAGCCATCCCCTGCCACGCGTTGCTGTGGGCCACATGGGGGTTGTGTGTGGGAGGTTTGGCCCAATTCTATTGTTGGTTGGATTCAGAATGCTCTTGGATTGTAGGTGAACTATAAATCCCAGCAACTACAACTCCCAAATGTCAAGATTCTATTTTCCCCAAACTCTACCATTGTTCACATTTGGGCATATTGAGTATCCGTGTAGAGTTTGGTCCAGATCCATCATTGTTTGAGTCCACAGTGATCTCTGGATGTAGGTGAACTACAACTCCAAAACCAAAGGGCACTGCCCACTGAACCCTTCCAGTTTTTTCTGTTGGTCACGGGAAAACTTGGAAGGCACTGAACAGTCTGCGCTCTGGCACCACGAGATGCAGAGCCAATCTTAAGAAATAGGGCTACAAAGTTGAATCCACGACATGCGAGTGCGGAGAAGAGCAAACCACAGACCACATGCTGCAATGCAACCTGAGCCCTGCAACATGCACGATGGAGGACCTTCTTGCGGCAACACCAGAGGCACTCCAAGTGGCCAGATACTGATCAAAGGACATTTAATCAGCTACCAAGTTTGCAAAATTTGTGGGTTTTTTGTTTTTTGTTTTTTTGTTTTATCTGTTTGTTTGTTTTGTTCTGGTAGAAATGTAATACAATGTTCTGGTTGCGGATGACACGATAAATAAATATGGGAAAACTGTGCCAAGTTTGGTTCAATTCCCTCGTTGGTGGAGTTCAGAGTTTTGGAGTTCTTCGATTGTAGTTAACTATAAATCCCAGCAACTACAACTCCCAAATGACAAAATCATTTTTTTGAGTGAAGGACATACATTTGGGTTGTTAGGTGTCTTGTGTCCAAATTTGGTGTCAATTCATCCAGTGGTTTTTGAGTTCTGTTAATCCCACAAACTAACATTACATTTTTATTTATATAGATAGATGATGGAATTCTTGGAGTTGTGTTGTAGGAAAAGAAATGAAAATCCGTTCATCCAGCCCTGCTTCTTGTTTACTATCCTAACCTGAAGAAACACATTTTTCTTTTCTTTTCAAGCATGCTCCCTGTCCTCTGTATTACTCTTTTGTTTCTGTCCTTCATCTTTCCTCCCAGATCTTTAACAGTCATTGTGCAGAAGCTGGGGAGGAGTGGATGCCCAGATGGTGATACCCAGTAATGTGGCGAAGCATATTTTTACAAGAAAACCGCCGGGCATAAATCGAGCAATCTGCTCCTCCCTGTTTCCTTTGTTTTGTCTCTCCCCCCACTTTAATAAACACTTAAAATGTTGAAGTGGTCGGGCTGAAACACGTACCATCTTTAGAGGTCAGATGGGGCTGAAACTGGAACAGCTGTCTGACAAACATTCTGGAGTGTTTTTAATTGTCTTCCCTTTTCCCCAACAGCAGTAATTCTTGTATATATTGTCAAGCGCTGTCTCCTGTTTTCCCAATGCGAGTTCACCATCCTCGGAGGTCACATGCTTAACCCCATGGCATGGCGACAATATCAGTGGGCCCCCTTTTATTTCTATCCAAAGTAGTATTGTACGGGCAAGATGAGAGTGAAGAGCGTTTGCAAGGTTTAAATAACTTCTTGTTGTGGTGGGTTTTTTTTAAAGCCACAAAGGAGAGCATATTTTTGTATCCATCCTTTTGTTGGTTAGCGTTCTATGTGTCTGACCACAAGCGAGTTGATTGATTTTCCAGTGGCGGAGGGTTTTTGTGTGTCATGTTGATCTCTTGACCTGGAATATATTTTAGTGACCTTACAGATTCTTTCTTTCTTTCTTTCTTTCTTTCTTTCTTTCTTTCTTCTCTCCTTCTGTCTTTTATTTTACAAATCAGAAAGGCTAGCTAGTTGGCTGACTTTCAGCAACACACTTTCCCTTCCTTCTATCCTCTTACCATCATTTTATTTGATGATTCATCAGGTGTTAAAGTTTGCCCTGGAGACATGCAGAAGGGGAATGGGTTCACCAAAGAAACCCTATCCTTGTCCCTGGGAGTGTTAAGAGGATGTTGTTGGTGGAATAAATGTTTTCACATGGTCACGGATCTCCAATTGCTTTGGGTGTTGCTTTATTGGCATCAGCTCTCCAACTCATGTGAGGTCTCAGTTAGAATACTTCACTTATAAACTCAGAAGAAACTAAAGCATGTCTCCTATGTGAAATGGACACTTACTGTCTGGTTAGAAATGGATGCAGTCTGCAGATTAAAAACATGGGCCTTAGAATCTTTAGTGTTTCCCAACCTATCAGGACAACCTATCGATGTCATGATAGGTGTATTGTGTCCAAATTTCATGTCAATTAGTCCAGTGGTTTTTGAGTTATGTTAATCCCACAAAAGGACATTATATTTTGATTTATATAGATGGCATTGGACGACTAACTATGAAACTGACACAAATAATTGGTCTATGTGATCTCTTTTTCTTCTATAACAATGCAAGTACTATACTGTATCTGGCCAAATCTAGATGCCAACCAAAACAAGCAAACAAAACATGGATTACTCATTTAGTCTGATGCTTAGCAAAAGTGGTATGACTTTGTTTTAAGTTGAGCCACTACATTAGGCCATCCAATGCTATTCTCTCCTTTCCATAGTTTCATATAAGGGTTGTAGGATCAGGTGACATACATTGTGATCATATGGGACTGTGGCACAGCTGGCTGGGAGTCAGCTGCATTAAGATCACTACTGACCAAAAGGTCATGAGTTCAAAGCCAGCCCAGGTCAGAGTGAGCTTCCAACCAAATTGTGTAGCTTGCTGTCGGCCTTTGAAGCCCGAAAGACAGTTGCATCTGTCAAGTAGAAAATTTAGGTACTACTTATGTGGGGAGGCTAATTTACAATGCCATAAAAATCTCCAGCAAGCATGCAAAGAATGAGGAAGTACTTCATCCGTGTCACAAATGGACGGTGAAGCGACAGCTCCCCTGGTGGCCAGAATACCCTCATGAAAAAGCTGGGATTTTAAATAACCTCTGTGTGTCTGTCTATATATGTTGTGTGTCTATAGCATTGAATGTTTGCCATGTATATGTACATTGTAATCCACCCTGAGTCCTCTGCGGGGTGAGGAGGGCAGAATATAAATACTGTAAATAAATAATAAATAAATAAATTTGGAGAACCATAGTCTGAAACCTGACTTTTCTAAGCCCTCTTCCGAGGTCATCATCATATTTCCCCCCTGTTGGTTTTCTTTTCCCCCTCCTTCTCTTCAAGTTGCTTATGTGAACGGTATAAATATGAATTGAGGAGTTTGGGGCTTTTCTTTTAGAACCATCGTACTCCTTGATGTGTTTCAAGTGTGTTTTTCTAAAGCTCATACCCGCTCATCCTTAGCAAACCCAGCTGAGGAATATGCCCTCTGTATTTATATGAAAGCTTCATTTTGCACTTGTTCCTCTGTGTAAATGGAACGTATAAATATACCGAGGAAGGCAAAGGAAGCTATTATCTCTAGAAGATGAGCCAATAATATATGCTTATCAAAGCAGAACACGGCTCAGAAAAACTGCAAGTTATACTTCAGTAAAGATTCATGCCAGAAGCAATAATAGTTTCTGAGTTTTTTCTCCACCATCCACCCTCCAAAGTGCATTAATCAGGTTGAAAACAAAACTAAATCTCTTTTTCCTGTTACTCGTCTTTGTTTACCTATTTCTAAACAGAGAGAACCCAGGTATACATCTCTGAAAATAAGAGTAACAGAAATCCTATGTACATGTTTGATTGTTTTTTTCTAACCAAAAAGGAGACATTGGACCTATGGGAAGAGGATTCTAATGGAGTTCACATTGACATTCCAATTGCCGATCTGTCTGCTAGCAGCCCCAGAACATCCCCAAAAGGTGCCCATAGTTTTAAGTGCCATTTCAAACAGTGCCCAATGGAAGTAAACCTTGTATTATGTTTAGGAAGTCCTTGTTTACTTGCTTTCATGTCTGGAATCCCCTTGATGACTTATGACTTATTCACCACTGGAGAAATTATACTGTCTAGCCAGTATCACACCACCTGACATCCGCCGGGAAGTAGCAGCCAATAGTGAAAGGATCAAGGCAGAGACATCTCCAACTCTTCCCCTGTTTGGATGTCAGCCAGCATGTCAACGACTTAAATCAAGAAATAGTTTTCTAAGATCTACAGTGACACTGGCTGGAACCCCCCAGCAAGCGAGAGTCCAAAAGTGGCAGGCTCAAACCCAGAACCTCAATCAATGGCTGATACCAAATGAGAGACTCCCCCCTGGGCACACAGAAGACTGGGCGACTTGGAAGGCGCTGAACAGACTGCGCTCTGGCACCACGAGATGCAGAGCCAACCTTCAGAAATGGTGCCACAAAGTGGAATCCATGACATGCGAGTGTGGAGAAGAGTAAACCACTGACCACCTTCTGCAATGCAACCTGAGCCCTGCCACATGCACAATGGAGGACCTTCTTGCAGCAACACTGGAAGCACTCCAAGTTGCCAGATACTGGTCAAAGGACATTTAATCAATTACCAAGCTTGCAAACTCTGTGTTTTGTCTGTCTGTTTGTTTGTTTTGTTAAAAATGTAATACAAATGTCTGGTTGCTCTTGACACAATAAATAAATAAACTTATGCAAACATAATAGAAACCTATGAATGCTTCTTTGGCCAGTGCAAAAGAAGCTATCCAGTGCCTACTTGTCCAACACTTTCTTCCCAGGAGGTATAACTGTGTCCCTTCAGTGAAAATGGTCACTCGTATGTATGTATGTATGTATGTATGTATGTATGTATGTATACTGGGGAGTTCCGTCATAACATCCTCCAATGGGTAGCCATTGCTTTCATAGAGTGCCTTTTGCAGACCTCTGTTTTTAAAGAGTTGAGCAACAGAATTAAATCAGGTGTTTTTCTAAGCAGCACAGCCTCTCTGCAGATCTTCCCCACCTTCTCAAAAATGTGGGCCAAGTTTTCCAATGAGGTAGTTAGAGAAGAGAATATTTATGCATTTTCCCATTTGCCTGGATGACTATAATGGTTGGGTCATTTTCTTTGGCATAAGGAACTCCTACTTCCAGAGGCTGAGATTCCCCACCAAAGACTTCCATAGGGAACAGGAGTAATATGAACATCAATTTTTTTTCACAAAAAGAAGAAGGAAGCTTCTACAAAAGCCTTCCTAAGTAAATATTTTGAGTAAAGGAAAGTGCCAGCAATAATGTTTCTGCTAACATATGTCAAACGCTGTCAGAAGAACCTTGCAGCAGACATAAAACTTTTTAACACTGATTTTAAGAGCCTTGAAAAGGAAGGAGTGGATTTTTTTCTGTACTGGTTTTTAACTGTACAAGATATTTGAAGATATTTTAACTTTTTAAGCGAGTCTTTTCATTCCACAATATGACATTTTTTGGTAGTACTGTGGGTATATCTGCAGTGGTTTAGTTCCAGGAGTCCCTGTGGATACCAGAATCTCAGTCAAGCTTCAGCCAGATTGTAGAATTGATGCAGTTTGACACCACTTTAACTACCCTATCTCAATTCTATGGAATCCTGGGATGTGTAGTTCAGTGGGGCATCAGCACTCTTTGGCAGAAAAGGCCAAAGCCCTTATATCCCACAGTCCCATAGCACTGAGCCACAGCAATTGAAGTGACGTCAAACTGCATTGCTGGATGAAACATTAAAAACCTTAGATATGCAGATGATACCACTTTGATGGATGAAAGTGAAGAAGAGCTGAGGAGCCTTATAACCATTGTGAAAGACGAAAGTGCAAAAGCTGAGTTGCACTTAAACATAAAAGAAACCAAGATGATGGCAAGACAGTTTGATAACTGGCAAATAGAGGGAGAAAGCATGGAGACAGTGACAGACTTTATATTTCTAGGTGTGAAGATGACTGCAGATGCAGACTGCAGCCAGGAAATCAGAAGATGTTTACTTCTTGGGAGGAGAGCAATGACCAATCTCAATAAGATAGTGAAGAGTAGCGACATCACATTGGCAACGATGATCCACATAGTTAAAGCAATGGTATTCCCTATGGTAACCTATGGATGTGAGAGCTGGACCACAAGGAAGGCTGAGCAAAGGAAGATAGATGCTTTTGAACTTTGGTGCTGGAGGAAAGTGCTGAGAGTGCCTTGGACCATGAGAAGAGCAAACCAGTCCATCCTCCAGGAAATAAGCTTGAGTGCCTTTGTACCACAAGAAGATCAAAATAGTCCATACTTTTGAACTGATGTGTTGAAAGAAAATTCTGAGAGTGCCTTGGACCGCGAGAAGATCAAACCAATCCATACTCCATGAAATAATGCACGGCTACTCACTGGAGGGAAGGATCTTAGAAGCAAAGATGAAGTACTTTGGCGACATAATGAGAAAGCATGAAAGCTTGGAGAAGAGAATGATGCTGGGGAAAATGGAAGGAAAAAGGAAGAGGGGCTGACCAAGGGCAAGATGGATGGATGGTAGCCTTGAAGTGACTGACTTGACCTTGAAGGAGCTGGGGGTGGCCACGGCTGATAGGGAGTTCTGGCGTGGGCTGGTCCATGAGGTCACGAAGAGTCGGAAGCGACTGAACCATTATCATCATCAACAAACAAATTGCATTAATTCTACAGTGTGGTGAGAGTTGTAGTGCCTCTCCAAACTATAGGTTCCCAGAAGACAACAGTACCATGAGACAACTGTCATCTTGAATGTTGCCTACGAAATATATTAAAAAATGGAAAAACCGTTAAATATTTTTATTTTTTTGAGGAAAAAATTGAGATATCAAATAGACATGTTTGGTTTCTCTTTAAAAAGGATGACAGCTGGGTTCTATTTGACCCCAGTGTCACATCAGAAGAGTATTTTCCACCCAAGGGCAATTCAGGATAATTCCAAAGGAGACTACCTTAAAAACAAGCCAAGCTCTCTTTTTTGTTTAACAAAACAAAAAAGGGTCTGGAGAACAAGCCCTATGAGGAGCGGCTTAAAGAGCTGGGCGTGTTTTGCCTGAAGAAGAGAAGGCTGAGAGGAGATATGATAGCCATGTATAAAGATGTGAGAAGAAGTCACAGGGATGAAGGGAGCAAGCTTGTTTTCTGCTGCCCTGGAGTCTAGCATGCAATGGAACAATGGCTTCAAACTACAAGAAAGGAGATTCCATCTGAACATTAGGAAGAACTTCCTGACTGTGAGAGCTGTTCATCAGTGGAACTCTCTGCCCCGGAGTATGGTGGAGGCTCCTTCTTTGGAAGCTTTTAAACAGAGGCTGGATGGCCATCTGTCAGGGGTGATTTGAATGCAATATTCCTGCTTCTTGGCAGAATGGGGTTGGACTGGATGGCCCATGAGGTCTCTTCCAACTCTTTGATTCTATGATTCTATGATTCTAGGAGCAGCTTAAAGAGCTGGGCATGTTTAGCCTGAAGAAGAGAAGGCTGAGAGGAGACATGATGAGAGCCATGTATTAATATGTGAGAGGAAGTCACAGGGAGGAGGGAGCAAGCTTGTCTTCTGCTTCCCTGGAGACTAGGACGCAATGGAACAATGGCTTCAAACTACAAGAAAGGAGATTCCATCTGAACATTAGGAAGAACTTCCTGACTGTGAGAGCCGTTCACCAGTGGAACTCTCTGCCCTAGAGTGTGATGGAGGCTCCTTCTTTGGAAGCTTTTAAATAGAGGCCGGATGGTCATCTGTCAGGAGTTCTTTGAATGCAATTTTCCTGCTTCTTGGCAGGGGGTTGGACTGGATGGCCCATGAGGTCTCTTCCAACTCTATGATTCTATGAACCCTAATGATTTGTCTCCTTCTCTAATAAAAGCAAACACATTTATGGTGTTTCTCACCCCAGTTTTGCACTCCACTGCTACTTTTTGTATGTTGCGTGGGTTATTTAAAGACAGTGCATGTTGTAAGCGGCTGTGATTTTTGTAAGCAGAGAGCACTTAATAATAATATCTTTTCCCCTCCGCTTCCCCAAGTCTGTCTTTCTCTACCTAGTAAGCACAGCATATATTGAGCCTTAAACAAGTCTATTAGGAGCTACCGCAGCAACAAACTTAGAAAATCGTGGGGAGGAAAGCCGAAATGAAGGGGTGGAAGTGGGGGGCAGTTGCATGGGAAGAGACAGAGAAAGCAACGTTTTTTGTAAACCTTGCAAAGGTCAGAAAAAGGCTTTTTTGGTACGTATGCAGAGGCCAGAAATCAAATCCCATTTCCTATCATAAGAAACCAGTTGTTTTTAGCAGCAGCGGTTAATGTACTGTATGTGAAAGATTTAAGACTCACTGGAAAAGCTTTGCTCCTGTTTTATTGGGCTGCTATTGAAAAGCCAACAGCACAACTTCAACTAGGTGCTTTGAGATTTCTTAATGGGCTGTCAAGGGCAAGACACCAGGTCTGTGCTCGGCTCGCTCTTTCCTGTACATTAAAACAACAGGGGCCAAAATGATCATATACAGAAGTATGAATTACTTGATGCTTTCTCTGTTCCATATGGCCGGCCATGTCTTTGGCAATTAATCATGCTACAGAATCAGTTGAGCGCTCGCTCTCCGAAGCATTGAAGTCCAGGGTTTTAGTTATACCTGGGCTGGGCTAAGAAAGACTAAGGGGGGGGGGGGGAAGAGGGGGTCGCAGGCGTAAAATAGCAGGATGAGAAGTTGCTGGCGCCAATGCCTGAACAGCTGGCTTCTATAAACAACCTCCCCCTTTTCCTCGTCACTTCGTTCCCCTCGTCCCTCCCTTTGCTTTTCTTCCAGAAACATGGGGCCATTTTTCATTGGGAGGAAAAAAAAAGAGAAGAAATCATTACCCCCCCCCCCAAATCAAACCCCTCCTGCAGAAGTTGTTGAGTGAAACCCTGATATCAAGCATGGCATGCTAATAAACAAAAATAGTCCAACGTTTGAGAGTAATGTGTCGCAATTGGTAGGTGATAACTGAAAACATACCCAAGATTTGCACCAGAGTGTTACCAATGAGTTTGCGCCAAGTAAGTGCATTGGGAGGTAGGATGGGAAACATATGATCTGAATGGACGAACCATTCAAGCTAAATTGTAGCACGACGGGCCAGTCTTAGTCAATGTTTTGTTTATTTACTTCATTAATTGAATTTATATCCCACTTTTGTCCTGATATGGGACCCAATGTGAGTTAAAACAAAGCTAAGTTGGAAGAAAGGAAAGTATAAAAGTTTAGAAAACCAATCAACCAGACAATCTATATAAATAAAAATGTAATGTTCGTTTGTGGGATTAACAGAAGTCAAAAACCACTGGACGAATTGACACCACATTTGGACACAAGACACCTAACAACCCAATCTATGTCCTTCAATAAAAAAATTGATTTTGTCATTTGGGAGTTGTAGTTGCTTTGATTTATATTTCACCTACAATCAAAGAGCATTCTGAACCCCACCAACGATGCAATTGAACCAAACTTGTCCCACAGTTCTTCCATGACCAACAGAAAATACTGAAAGGGTTTGGTGGGAAGAATTTTCCCAAAAACAGAACGGAAACAGAATGGATTCTGTGCCATTTCGCACATCCCTTCTAGAGAGGTCTGAAATCAGATCCTCATTATGCCATGAATCCCAGTGGTTGACTTTTGGTTGAACCGGTGCTTGGCCACTGTGACGGTCTGGATGATGGCAAAATGTAACGAACATTACATTTTTATTTATATAGATTGTCTGGTTGATTTGTTTTCTAAACTTTTATACTGAATCCAGACAAGACAGAGGTCCTTCTGGTCAGTCGCAAGGCCGAACAGGACATAGGCTTACAGCCTGTGTTGGATGGGGTTACACTCCCCCTGAAAACACAGTTTCGCAGCTTGGGTGTGATCTTGGATTCATTGCTGAGCCTGGAACCTCAGGTTTCAGTGGTGACCAGGGGAGCATTTGTACAGTTAAAACTTGTGCACCAGCTGCACCCGTACCTTGGGAAGTCTGACTTGGCCACGGTAGTCCACGCTCTGGTTACATCCCATATAGACTACTGCAACGCTCTCTATGTGGGGTTGCCTTTGAAGACTGTCCAGAAGCTTCAATTGGTCCAATGGACAGCAGCCAGATTGCTAACAGGAGTGGCACTCAGGGAGCACACAACCCCTTTGTTGCGCCAGCTCCACTGGCTGCCAGTTTGCTACTGGGCACAATTCTAAGTGCTGGCTTTAGCCTATAAAGACCTAAACCAGGGGTCCTCAAACTAAGGCCTGGGGGCTGAATACGGCCCTCCAAGGTCATTTACCCGGCCCTTGCTCAGGGTCAACCTAAGCCTGAAACAACTTGAAAACACACAGCAATAACAACAACAACAACAACAACAACAATGCTATCTCATCAGCCAAAAGCAGGCACCACACTTCCCATTGAGATACTAATAAACTTACATTTGTTAAAATTATTCTTCATTTTACTTATTGTATTGCTTTTAAATGTTCTTTGCACTACAACTAAGATATGTGCAGTGTGCATAGGAATTCATTCATGTTTTTTTTTTCAAATTATAATCCGGCCCTCCAGCAGTTTGAGGGACTATGACCTGGCCCTCTGTTTAAAACGTTTGAGGACCCCTGACCTAAATGGTTCTGGCCCAACTTATCTGTCCGAATGCATTTCCCCTTATGAACCTTCTAGGATTTTAAGATCATCTGTGTGGGACCTGCTCTCGATCTCGCTTTTGTCGCAAGCATGGCTGGCAGGGACGAGAGACAGGACCTTCTCAGTGGTGGCCCCTCAGCTATGGAATCACCTCCTTAGGGATATTAGATTGGCCCCCTCCCTTTTAACATTTCAGAAGAAAGTTAAGACATGGCTTTTCGAGCAAGCGTTTGCAAACACAGCATAATGGACATAGGAAAATGGACTGACTGGACGAATGTAATTGGATAATGTTTCAATAAGGAGACTTGAATGGCACATATTTTATGGATTTTATCATGATTTTATATTATCTTAATTGTTTTTATTGTATTCTTATGTTTTGATATTGACTTTAAACTGCCCTGAATCTTCTGCAGGCTGAGAGGGGCGGTATACAAATGTAGCAAATAAATAACTAAATAGCCAGTGATTGTATTTCATCTTATTTATTTATTTATTTATTTATTTCACGCATTTCTACCCCGCCCTTCTCAACCCTAGGGCGGCTTACAAAAGGCACAATTCGATGCCAACAATACAGATAATAAGATAAAATATATATCAGCAACAATTAAAAACAATTTAAAACAATCCAGTTATACACCATAACTAATAAAAAGCAATCTAATGATCAACGTTTGCCAAGCTCAAAGTCCGTAAGTTCATTCTGCATTGTCATAATCCTATCCAATTCTAGTCGTCAATGTCCTTTGTCTGTCTGCCAGATTACCCAAAGGTCTGGTCCCATATCCATGTTTTTAATTTCCTTCTAAAAGAGAGGAGGGATGTCGATGACCTAATTTCCCCAGGAAGTGAATTCCACAGGCGAGGGGCCACCACCGAGAAGGCCCTGCTCCTCATCCCCACCAATCTCACTTGTGATAGAGGTGGGGCCAAGAGCAGGGCCTCCCCAGAGGATCTTAAACTCTTGATGTTCCTCAAAGGATTGTTGTGAATATTAGATGGGGTAAAGGAGATCCATGGACTCTCCTACAATCCTGTTGGTGGAAAGTAGGCTTGGGTAACAACGGAAAAATTTGTTTCTAAACTTGTTTCGTTTTTAGGGGGTCCATTGTGTTTCGTTTTTTTAACGAATTCCGAATTTTTTCTTTAAAAAAGTTCGAAATTTACGAAATTTCATAAATTTTGAATTGATTCGTTAATGGCGGACGCGATTGCGCAGTATGCTAAAAAAACCTCCAAATGGGACAGGGGGAACTTCTGAAGCTTCCCTCTCCCTCTGTTGTTGACTGTTGGTGTGATAAAACAAACAACAACTATATTATATTATTATATATTATATTATAATATTATTATATTATATATTATTATATTATATTATATATATTATTATATTATATTATTGTATATTATATTATTATAATATATTATATTATATATATTATATTATATATTATTATATTATATTATATTATATATTATTATATTATATATTATATTATATTATTATAATATTATATTATTATAATATTATTATATTATAATATTATTATATTATAATATTATTATATTATATATTATTATATTATATTATAATATTATTATAATATATTGTATTATATATTATATATTATTATATTATATTACGAAAATAATTACGAAATAATTACGAAAATTGGAAAAATTGTTTCGATTCTTAATTACTCCTCACACTATTCCAAAATGGCTCAATATCGGATCGTAAGCTAATTTAAATACGAATTAATAACGAATTACAAAATTAACGAACGAAACCGCCCAAGCCTAGTGGAAAGATAACACATCAGTATAACTAATAAATGTGACACACATGTTATCTTTCTACCAACAGGATTGTAGGAGAGTCCATGGATCTCCTTTACCCCATCTAATCTTCACAACAATGTGTGTGTTATTATGAATGCTGCTGCTGTCACAGTCTGGATAATTAGAGGGAATGGATTATGAGGACCTCACGGCTTGCCAACACAAGTTCCTTCCCTCCCACGCCACTTTTGTTTGCTATAGATTATTAGCTGTTAAGACTACTTACCTTGAAGTGGGAACAGCTTAGCAAAAGCTCAGAGATTTATCCTCCTAATCTCTTTGGAAAGACTAACGAGTACATTAGATCTCCTGGCAAAAAACAAAACAAACCCTAATTTGTTGACAAAATAAAACAGGACTCTGCAAACATTGGCCTGTTTCATTCCGGGGATGGCAACTATTTGTGTAAAATGTGTCTATGGAGAAAATAAAAGGGTCTCCAAGGGAAAGAAAAGGTGATGGAGTGGTTTTTGCAAATGCCCAAAGCGTCTTTGAGGGTTATTGATGGCAATAATTAACCCAGGAAGACCAACTCTTGTCTTTCCAGTATCTTCCAAGCCCTGGTGTGTTATCTCTTTCCAGGGCCTGTTCAGGATGTGCTCTTGCCAACACAGGGGCCAGAAGAAAGATAACTTCAACAGATCTTAAACATTCCCACTCTCCAAAAATTCTATGCTGAGAGGCCGGGAAGATAAGGGAGACTTGCAGGCCTTGTTTGTTTATTCTGCCGACCTTGGGTCCCAAGCAGGAAGCAAGAATGCTCAAACCAAAGTTGAATCCAAAGCTTGAAGACATCACTCACCGTTGAGTAAAATAGGGCCTCTGTAGACAATTATCTGTCATTAAAGTTCATTAGATGAATGAAGAGCTCCAAGTTGACCTTACGTGATAGGACACACAGCTTTCAAAAGAAGATCTCTTCCATCTTTTCAGGAGGTTTTTGACTGATTTTTTGAAATCGGTGTTGATTTGAGGAAATGGCCTTCCCATTTGATAACATCTTAGGTTGAATTTTTTGAACTCTTAACCTCTGACAATCAGAACACCTCTTTTCTCCTTCTAACATATATTTTTAACTTGGGTTATTCAAATGGGGCAAACACCAGAAACCCTTTCATGATGCAATTTCTTAACTTAGTTCAGTGTTTCTCAACCTTCCTAATGCCGCGACCCCTTAGCACAATTCCACATGTTGTGGTGACCCCCAACCATAAAATTATTTTCGTTGCTACTTCATAATTGTAACTTTTCTACCATTATGAATTGTAATGTAAATATATGCAGGATGTATTTTCCTTCACTGGACCAAATTTGGCACAAATACCCGATTCACCCAAATTTGAATACTGGTGGGTTTGGGAGTGTGTGTGTGTGATTTTGTCATTTGGGAGTTGTAGTTTTTGGGATTTATAGTTCACCTACAATCAAAGAACATTCTGAACTCCACCAATGATGGAATTGAACCAAACTTGGCACACAGGACCCGCATGACCAACAGAAAATACTGGAAGGGTTTGTTGGGCATTGACCTTGAGTTTGGAAGTTATAGTTTACATAGAAATAGGGTATATGATAGTATGGACCGTGCTAACTTTAGTTTTCAGTGATATATCTTTGCACTTTAAAATCATTGGGTAGGACTGGGCAAAGCAGCATCCTCAGCCAGTAGAAGCTAGGAAATGTTTGGAGGAGAAACTGTGATTGTTGAGCTAAAATGGAACTGGTAGCCCATTCTACCTCTGTCCATGAAAGTATGGGGTATCCCAGGACACAAAACGTCTTGGATTGTGTGATGGCACACCCGAGCCTTTGGGAAAATGATAGTGTCTGGTTTTACTTAGGGGCTATTTGTATACCTTCTGTTAAGACCCTTAGCAAACAGAGGCATTTTGGGCAAGGTGAAAAGATAACCAAAATGAGTTTACTGCAAACAAGATGAATAAAGGGTTAACTCCACCTGGGACTATCATAAGATAACTTAAAACAATACATTACAAAAGGAGGCTTTACTGGCTGCAGTCATCTCTCTGGAGTCTTCTTCCTCTGATGCAAAGCGATGATTATAAACTGTCTCAATCTTTTGTCTTGTGAAGCATAAGCTGGTCATAAGCTTCCGTTGTCCTTTGGACTGCTGGGATAAAAATACTGCTGAATGCAGGTGCTAAGGATACCTGTTTTTGGATTGCTTGGGCCTAGGATACCAGATAATGCCCCAAGCCTCTAGTGACTGTAGAAAAAAGGGAGGAGTCCAGCAAGAGAGCTCTATACAGGCAAATGGAATATTTATTTATTTATTTATTTAGAACTTTTATATACCGGTCTTCTCACCTCCAACAAGGGACTCAGGCTGTTTTACAACAAGGGAGTTCATACACAATAGTTTAAAAACATCACATTAATAATACACTAATATAAACACATTAAAGTACTATCATATAATTATATAAAGCAAGTCGTTAGCATAAAAATCACTATTCATCCCCATCCGTCCGTGTGGTCAAAAGTCATTGCCTCATTCATCAAATGCCAGATTCCAAAGCCAGGTTTCCTCCAACTTTCTAAAGGTCAGGAGGGAAGGGGCAGTTCTAATCTCCAATGGGAGAGAGTTCCAGAGCCGAGGGGCCACCACACAGAAGGCCCTGTCCCTCGTCCCCACCAGACACGATTGCGAGGATGGTTGGACTGAGAGCAGGGCCCCTCCAGAAGATCTTAACAACCTTGATGGTTCATAGGGGAGAATCCGTTAGGACAGGTAAACTGGGCTGGAGTTGTTTAGGGATTTATAGGTCAACTCCAGCACTTTGAATTGTGCTCGGAAGCTAATTCGCAGCCAGTGGAGCTGGCGCAACAGAGGAGTAGTATGCTCCCTGTACCCTGCTCCTGTTAGTAATCTGGCTGCCGCTCGTTGGACTAATTGCAGTTTCCGGGCAGTCTTCAGAGGCAACCCCACGTAGAGAGCGTTGCAGTAGTCTATACGGGATGTAACCAGACCAACTAAGGCTGGCCTCTGGGGAGTGTTATGCACCACCCAAAACTAATATAAAGGAAGGTATAATCTACACCAGTGGTTCTCAAACTTTTTAAACAGAGGGCCATGTCACAGTCTTTCAAACTGTTGGAGGGCCTGATTATAATTTGAAAAAGCCATGAATTCCTATGCACACTGCACATAACTTATCTGTAGTGCAAAAATACTTTAAACAATACAATAATTAAAATGAAGAACAATTTTAACAATTATAAAGTTATTAGTATTTCAGTGGGAAGTGTGGACCTGCTTTTGGCTGATGAGATAGGATTGTTGTTGTGTGCTTTCAAGTCGTTTCAGACTTAGGTTGACCCTGTGTGAGGGCCGGGTAAATGACCTTGGAGGGCCACATCTGGCCCCAGGGCCTTAGTTTGAGGACCCCTGATCTACACTATTGGGGAAACCTATAAACAGGGGGAACGGAAGCTGAGTAGAGAAAAAGGCAGAGCTAAGACTTCACTGGAAGAAATATCAACAACCTCAGATATGCGGATGACACCACGCTGATGGCCGAAAGCGAGGAGGAGCTGAGGAGCCTTCTAATCAAGGTGAAAGAAGAAAGCGCAGAAGCTGGGTTGCAGCTAAACATCAAAAAAACCCAAGATTATGGCAACAAGAATGATTGACAATTGGGAAATAGAGGGAGAAAATGTGGAGGCCGTGACAGACTTTGTATTTCTAGGTGCAAAGATCACTGCAGATGCAGACTGTGGCCAGGAAATCAGAAGACGCTTCCTTCTTGGGAGGAGAGCAATGTCCAATCTCGATAAAATAGTGAAGAGTAGACACCACACTGGCAACAAAGATCCACCTAGTCAAAGCCATGGTATTCCCTGTAGTAACCTACGGATGTGAGAGCTGGACCATAAGGAAGGCGGAGCAAAGGAAGATCGATGCTTTTGAGCTGTGGTGTTGGAGGAAAGTTCTGAGAGTGCTTTGGACTGCGAGAAGATCCAACCAGTCCATTCTCCAGGAAATAAAGCCCGACTGCTCATTGGAGGGAAGGATACTAGAGACAAAGTTGAAGTACTTTGGCCACATTATGAGGAGACAGCAAAGCCTAGAGAAGACAATTATGCTGGGGAATGTGGAAGGCAAAAGGAAGAGGGGCCGACCAAGGGCAAGATGGATGGATGGCATCCTTGAAGTGACTGGACTGACCTTGAAGGAGCTGGGGGTGGTGACGGCCATCAGGGAGCTCTGGCGTGGGCTGGTCCATGAGGTCATGAAGAGTCGGAGACGACTGAACGAATGAACAACAAAAGATTTCACAGATTATCACTGCAAGATGAGAGAGCTGTAATTTAGAACAGATATTTCTCAATGTTAATGCTGTTGAACAATTCGTGTTTTTTAAAAACCTGGTGTGTGATGGGAAAATAAGAAACTTCAAAACAAGAAAGGACAAGAAACTTCAAAATAATCCCAACCTTCTATATTATAGATAATCCCAACCTGTCTCAGAAGCAACTCATGAAAAGAGCCTCCCCCCAAAAAATAAAAATACCAAAATGCATTATTTACAAAGGTTTGTGGAAGGTAGTTGTAGAAATAAGCAAATTATATACATAATTTCTATAATTTCTAATAATAGTCCGGCCAATCGGGCAAAAGAAAAACAGTACTGTGAAAATGAGAGCTGGAATGGCCAGTCTGTCATGTTACTTAGGGCAATGAAGCTTTAAGGTATTACTTACACTCCATGTTCTTTGATTAAATACCAAATAGATGGTGGCCATTTTTGACCATCATTTACTGTATTGATCTGGAAAGCAGTAGAACTGTAATAAAAAGGGCCATTGATTTGCTGTCCCTATTTGCTTAGGGGCTTTTTAATTAATTTTATGCTTTGTTTCCTCTTTTTGTTTTATTATGTTTATGGTCTTTTCTGTTCTACCCCTCCCCTCTCCCGTCTACCTTCCTGCCCTCCTCCCAAGACAAGTCTCCTGCTCTGTGAATTTCGAAAGGAAGAACAGATGGAAGAACAAAGAAAGGAACAAATCGGTTGCCTCTTGCCCCTCCTTATAGAACGTCAGGAGCTGCGCCAGGAATGGCTCACAAGGTGAGAATGTGATGAAAACAAAACATTTAAAAGTTCCATCTTTCCATATTTTTTATAAAGATCTTGAAAGCGTTAATGTTTGATTATGACTCTCCAAATTCCCTACTAGCTTGGCTGGAAGATTCTGAGAATCCTAGTTCTATATACAGTAGAGTCTCGCTTATCCAACCTTCACTCATCCAATGTTCTGTATTATCCAACGCAGTCTGCCTCCCACCTGGATCCACATCTGTTTCAATACATTGCAATGTTTTGGTGCTAAATTCGTAAATACAGTAATTACTACATAACGTCACTGTGTATTGAATTGCTTTCTCCGTCAATCTTTTGTAAAACATGATATTTTGGGTTGTTGTAGGTTTTTCAGGAGTCCCCAGTGGCACAGTGGGTTAAAGCACTGACTTGCTGAGCTTGTTGACCAAAAGGTTGCAGGTTTGAATGTGGGGAGTGGTGTGAGCTTCCGCTGTCAGCCCCAGCTTCTGTCAACCTAGTAGTTCGAAAACATGCAAATGTGAGTGGATCAATAGGTGCCGCTCCAGTGGGAAGGTAACAGCGCTCCATGCATTCATGCTGGCCACATGACCTTAGAGGGGTCTATGAACAACACTGGCTATTCAGCTTAGAAATGGATATGAGCACCAACCCCTAGACCAACATGACTGGACTTAATGTCAGGGGAAAACCTTTACATGCAAATGTGAGTAGATCAATTGGTACTGCTCCGACGGGAAGATAATGGTGCTCCATGCAGGCTATATGGACATGTTTGGTTGGAAATCTTCATAATTTTGTGCAAAAATGAAAATTTCATGGAAAAAGGCCAGAAATGTGAAAATCATCAATTAAAAGGTACAACACCAGGAAGAAATGTTTCAAATGTGTTCTTCTGGTTTGTAAGAATAAAGTAAGATTTACATTTCTTACTTGGCCTGCGGTGGCGCAGTGGGTTAAAGCGTTGAGCTGCTGAGCTTGTTGACCAAAAGGTCACAGTTCGATCCCAGGAAGCGGCGTGAGCATCCACTGTCAGCCCTAGCTTCTGCCAACGTAGCAGTTTGAAAACATGCAAATGTGAGTAGATCAATAGGTACCGCTCCGGCAGGAAGATAATGGTGCTCCATGCAGTCATCTTAGCCACATGACCTTGGAGGTGTCTATGGACAACGCTAGCTCTTCGGCTTAGACATGAAGATGAGCACCAACCCCAGAGTCAGACATGACTGGACTTAATGTCAGGAGAAAACCTTTACCTTTAGATTTTTCAGGCTATAAGGCCATATTCTAGAAACATTCTCTCCTGACGTTTCGCCTGCATCTATGGCAAGCATCCTCAGAGTTTGTGTGGTCCTCACAACCTCTGAGGATGCTTCCCATAGATGCAGGTGAAACTTCAGGAGAGAGTGCTTCTAGAACATGGCCATATCGCCCGAAAAACCTACAACTCAGTGATTCCAACCATGAAAGCCTTCGACAATACATGATATTTTGGGTGCTTAATATGTAAAATCATTACGTAATTTGACATTTAATAGGCTTTTCCTTAATTCCTCCCTATTATACAACATTTTCCCTTTCCCAACTTTCTGCCGGCTCGTTTATGTTGGATAAGTGAGACTCTACTGTAGTAACTTTTCTAAACCATGCAAACATGTTATGTAGAAAAGGAAATAGAACATGACTGCAAACAGCTTCAATTACATTTCTGCAGAGCTACAGATATGGTTTGCTAACATTTAGTCCACTTCAAATTGAAATTGTAAGCTCACCAATAATATATTGGAACCAGGGCCAAAGTGCTGGAGATGTTTTGGTAGGAAAATGTTACTCTTCATTGCTATCCTCTCTGGATCCTTTAAGACAACCTGGAATCATCATAATCATCATACTTCCAGGTGTAGGAAAGATTTGCCTATATGTTTTTGTAATCTGTCACTGTTGTGATGTAAATTATTTTATGGAAACTTGGTCTTGGAAGAGCCATCAAGATCCATTAGATTCACAACAGACTTGCTTCTGGAAGAGATGAAGACTGCTAGAACTGGTTGTTCACATGGAGTAGAACATGGTATGGCTGAAGTATAGTTATTTTCACTTCAAATGAGAGATCGGTTTTGATTTATTCTAGAATATATTTGTTTTTGGAAGTCCATTGTATTCATATAACTCTTCTATGGCACCATATTTCAAATGAATGAATCCTGCTTCTTTCGGTCAACTTCTTTACTGTCCAGCTATTACAATGATGCATAGATATTGGAAGTATTATTTAGTTATTTATTTAATGTCCTGTCTTTCTCCTGGATGGGTTCCGCAGAATATTTATTTCCTACTAATGCCATATATGACCATGCATTCCCTTGGATGTAGGACGTACAACACAGCTTGATTCTCGCTACTCCTCTTTTACTTTAGTGGTTAGGAAAGAAATAGCATTGTTTTAGGCTTTGCCTTTCATCACTCCCCTTCGTAAAACATGTATGATCAGCATCACTACTATTTTGAAGGTTCTCAAAGGGTTTGCCTTCTGTATAAACAGTGGTAAGTATCAGCTGCTTGGCTGGCCCAGTTCCAGATTTGGATATATGAAAGCAGATGCTGATAAAAATTAACGTGAGTCATACAGCTAGCATCATTTAGCCCAATGGTTGGATTCCTATGAGCCTGACTTGGCTTGTGTGGGGATATACCAGGTGTGCCATGTCTGATTTAGCCCTTCAAGCAGCCATGATACACAATTGTCCCTGGTTCTTTCAAATAGCCGTCACAGCTATCAAAGGTGACACAACATCTCAGTGTAATGGGGCTGCACAGATTTCCATAACACCATGAAGAAGACCCATTTGACACATACAACAAGGGAGAGTACTTATAAAAACAATGTTTTTGTCATGAAAGGCTGTGTCTCAAGACAGGTCAAGTCAATTTCATTACATTGCCATTAAAGATACAGGTAGCTGCTGTAGTCATTTACCACTTCTCAGTCTGAAATCAATGGAATGCTATATCTGGGTAAATTTTGAAACTTTCCGATAACTCTGCCAATACCAACTCTGTCTATTTTTATACCATGTACCTTGATGTGACGTTATCAGAAACTCAAAAGCTTGTCTCTGATGTTTGTTTGTTTTTTTGTTCAGTACATCATGTAGGAAACTTTCGTATCCAGGCATTCCCATCCCCATGAGCCATCATGGGTCCCCTGTAAGTCTTGCAATTGGGGAATTGAGTGGGTAGAGTAAATAATATAAATAGCTTAGTGGAGGGTTTTGAGTCTATTTATGAGTCTACTAGCCATCCCCTGCCATGCGTTGCTGTGGCCCAGTCTGGTGATCTCAAAACTAAAGTAATGAGAAAGTGTTGGTTTCTAATATATGAAATGTCTTTATGCTTGTGGATAAACAGTATTTCTTGCTATTTCTTTGTCAGTCTTGATATAGAGATTGTCTGGTTGGCCTACTCTGGAACAGGCAACATATCATTGTCCTTCTTTAGGGGTCCCTTTCAAATCTATGATACTATATCTCTGTGTGTGTGAATCATATATATCTATCTATATCTATGGCTTGATGGCTCTTTGTCAGGAGGGCTTTGATTATATTTTCTTGCCCTAGTGAAGGGAGTTGGACTGGATGGCCTTACATATTTTTTGTTAGTCATGTGGGTTCTGTGTGGGAAGTTTGGCCCAATTCTGTCGTTGGTGGGGTTCAGAATGCTCTTTGATTGTAGGTGAACTATAAATCTCAGTAACTTCAACTCCCAAATGTCAAGGTCTATTTTCCCCATACTCCATCTGTGTTCACATTTTGGCATATGGAATATTCATGCCAGGTTTGGTCCAGATCCATCACTGTTTGAGTCCACAGCGATCTCTAGATGTAGGTGAACTGCATCTCCCAAACTCAAGGTCAATGCTCACCAAACCCTTCTAGTGTTTTCTATTGGTCATGGGAGTCTTGTGTGCCATGTTTGGTTCAATTCCATTGTTGGTGGAGTTCAGAATGCTCTTTGATTTTAGGTTAACTATAAATCCCAGCAACTACAACTCCCAAATGACAAAATAATTTTTTTTCATTGATGGTCACTCCTTGGCGTGGTAGGTGTCTTGTGTCCAAATTTGGTGGCAATTCATCCAGTGGTGTTTGAGTTATTGTTGTGACTCAGCTGGAATCTGAGAGTGTTTCTGATGAGGATGATGGGACTCAGGTTTGGTTCAAAATGTTCCTGTTATAGACAGTGAAGAAATGCCTGTTATAGACATTGAAAAAATGCAGTTTCCCACAGTAAGGCATGAGAGTGTTGATACTGAAAATAGGCAGGTGCAGTTTGACTCAGAGAAGGAGGACAGCTCTCAGCCTGGCTCTCAGCCTGATAAAGCGCAAGTAGGGAAACAGGCTAACACTAACGAACAGACTGACCTTGGCGATATGGGAACTTTAGATCGGGCTGACTGGTTGGAATTCCGAATTCGAAGGAGTGAGAGAATAGCTAACAAGAGGGAGGCCAGAGGCCAGAGAAATGCCTTCATGTTTTGCAAAGGGTATTAAACGGTGTGTTTGAGACCAGAGCTTTGTCAAAGCAACTTCGCATTTACCTAAGGAGCTTGCCTAAGCTAGGCTGGATTACCTTGCAGTTTTTGTTGTTCATGGTTCCAGGACTCTGTCATGTTCTCTTGGGTTTTGCTTTGCTGATGTCTTTTTGGATTAAGCTTCAAGTGTTATGTCATATTGATCTTTGGGAACATTAACCTTGGTGTTCTTCAGCTAGGTGAATCTTCTCTGAGGTGCAACAGTTCTGTTAATCCCTCAAACGAACATTACATTTTTATTTATATAGATGTATCTGTGTCCCTGTTTAGGGAAAAGAAGAAAAAAGCGGGAGGGAGGAGAGTATAAAAAGTGTAACTGTGAGTTGGCCAGTTTAGTAGAACAAATAATGAACACGGAGGAGGAGGAGGACAAGGGGAAAATGAAAGACTCTAGTTACACCGTTTTCTGGTCTTTTCTTTTAACAACTACCAATTTACTCAGGAGCTGGAGCCAGTAGACATAATTTAGCCTGTAGAACAAAAATTTTAAGTACTTTGCAGGCATGGGAGTCAAGGGAGAGAAGGGGAGAGAAGGGGAGGAATTGGGAGGGGGGGTGAATGGAGGGGGACATAGGAGTGGACAAAATGCAGGCCTCATTAAAGCTAAACACCTGAAAGAGAATGTCAAGAGCCCTGGGTCTTGAAAGCCTGAGAAAGACTGTGCCTCCAGAGTATTAAATAACTGTAATCACCCCTTCTCTCTCCCCTTTTGCCCCCCAACTTTATTTGATGTTTCCCATCATGTTGACCTGTCTTAAAGAGCCTCATCCATGTGATCCACGAAAACAGACTGTTGCCATATACCAATTTTTTAAAAAACCTCATCAAAGGTTTGGAGAGATGTCTGGAATGAAGGCTTTGCGATAGTAGCCGCTGAGTGGCACATAGTGTGGTGAAAGTTATAAAACACCCGGCGCAGCTTTGGCAAAGCAGCCCTGTGTTTTAGAGATCAGCCTATTGTGTACTTTGGAATTACACGAGAAAAATGTGCTTCGACAGGAAATAATTAGCGCTTGTCAAAGGCCAGGCAATAGGTTATAGTATTTTACTTTCAGCAAGCTATCAGGGGATCAGCTAGATTAGATAATAGATTTTCCCCCTCCCGCTCCCCTTCTCTGGAAGTTAAATACAGATGACTCTAATTACCTTAACACTGCACATTGGAGAGATATATATTATGAACAATGCAATTTTGAGAAATTTAGGTCAAGTAGATGAGAGAGAGAGAGAGTTGCAGCCATCGCTTTGGTGGAGTGGGGATAGCTTATGTAAGGCTTTATGCGCATTTAAGGGCTGAATACGAGGGACATAATTCTTCACTGATTTCATTTTGGATGTGAGCAATGAGAAATTATGGCCATTTTCTTTCTGCAGCAAGCAAACCTTCAAATGTTTGTAGCGTTCAAAGACTGTTCTCTGTTCAGTCCCCATTCTGCACAAAATTCGCATCTAGGTTTTCGCAACAGAAAATTGTATTTTGTGTACAGGACATGGGAAAGTGCGGTTTTTTTGCTCCCAAAGCAGTAGTTGGGAATTGGATGTGTGTAGACACATGTAACCTTTCTATGCAAAACACTAAAAAGATTTTTTAAACCCCCTAAAAACAACCAGGTGTGAATTTTGCACAGATTTAGTCCTTAACTTGCAAAAATTCTCAGAAGTCCAGGTCTTTCCTCATCAGGGATTTCTGACATTCAAGAAACATGTGTTTCCCCCATTTTTGAATAGTTTCAAATATTCTTCCCATCCCTACTATACGCAGGTCCTACAGTTTTAAACCTTATTTTAAAACAGAAATTTGGGGTATACTTCCTTATTTAGGTGATCCCTCATAGTCCGGGTAGGATTGTCTTCCAAGATCGGTGTCCTGGTGGTGAGTCCGTAAGTTACTGTGGAGCCCTATTCTTGATCTGCATATTTTCCCACAGTGAGGGCGTTGGTTTCCAGGTGAGAGGCGGTCCCAGTTGGGGTTGGCTTGACGCGCCTTCCTCTTGGCACATTTCTCTCTTTCGCCCTCCATTCGTGCCTCTTCAAATTCTACAGCACTGCTGGTCACAGCTGACCTCCAGCTGGAGTGCTCAAGGGCTAGGGCTTCCCAGTTCTTAGAGTGTATGCCACAGTTTTTAAGGTTGGGTTTGAGTCCATCTTTAAATCTCTTTTCCTGCCCACCAACATTCCGTTTTCCATTCTTTTTTAAAAAAATAAACAAAACCGACACCAAAGGAAAACCGAAATAAGTAAAAAACAAAAAAGAAAGAGAAAAAAAACAGAAAAAAGAAAAAAATATAAACAAAAGAGTATGCAAGTTTACAGAATGGTATACAGTCAGCGCTCTTTAAAAATATAAAAAAACAACTTTGACTGTACAGTTATAATACATTAACATTTATTGTCCCTCTAACCCCACACCCGTGAACCCAACCCCTGTGACCTCCGACACCACTCTGTATGGATCACATAACTAACCCACAATTACCCACGTGTCTTCTTTCACTGAATCCCCTTTATGGCGATCTTCAAATCTACTTTTGTCTTCTTTTCAAGATATCCAATTGCCAACCGGCATTTTTAAACAAATTCTTCATTATTTCCACCTCTGCTGCTATTTGTCAGTTTGGCCATTTGGATATAGTCTACTAATTTATCTCTCCAATCCTTAATAATTAACTCTTTTTTTCCCCTTCCACGATTTAGCTATTATTAGTCTCTCAGCAACAAAACAATACTGACAAATTTCTTCATCTCCTGTGCTAATACGTTTTCCATTCTTGAGTTCGGAGTAGAGCAACTGCTTTGGGAGACGGTGGTCGGGCATCCGGACAACGTGGCCGGTCCAGCGGAGTTGATGGTGAAGGACCATCTCACTGCGGGAAAATATGCAGATCAAGAATAGGGCTCCACAGTAACTTAATTTTGGTGGTCTTTGCTTCTTCGAGCATGCTGACATTTGTCTGCTTGTCTTCCCAAGAGATTTGCAGATTTTTTTGGAGGCAGCGCTGATGGAATCGTTTCAGGAGTTGCATGTTACATCTATAGACAGTCCTCATCTCGCAGGTGTATAGCAGGGTTGGGAGGACAATAGCTTTATAAACAAGCACCTTGGTCTCCCTACAGATGTCCCGGTCCTCAAACACTCTCTGCTTCATTCGAAAAAGGCTACACTCGCAGAGCTCAGGCGGTGTTGTATTTCAGTGTCAATGTTGACTTTTGTGGAGAGATGACTGCCAAGATAGCGGAAATGGTCAACATTTTCTAATGTTACACTGTTAAGCTGTATTTGGGATGTAGACCCGCATAAATCAGAATCTCTTTGTATTCTCCTATCTTTTTGTCCCAACAATGGTTTTAGCGTTTGAATGGCTGTTTTGTTCCAGTGGCAGCAGCAAGATGGTATATCTGACCCAAATGGTGATTTCTGCAAAGAGTTAGTAAGAATAACTAGTTTTGGTCCAAACAGCACCTGGCGGAGCTCCAGATAGAGTCCAGGACAAAGAATCCCTTTCAGCCTAATTGCCAAATTAAATTGGGGTTTTCGGAAAGAACACAATCCTTTGACAAGCAAGGCTACAAACAAAGAAGTAGGCCTAAAATACCAGTGTATTGTATCTTAGAGTCTTGCTAAGCATTAGTTGAGACATTTTCATGTCTAAACAAATACTGTAGATCCACCAAATGATGGCCTAATGGAATTGTGTCCATGTGGAGAACCTCAGAAGGAACAATTGGAACCTCAATAAATCACCCTTTGATCTGGGTGATTTATGCTACCACTAGTAGAAACATACTGGTAATCATAGGGAATGTGATGGAAATTTAATGTTTAAAACAGAGTAAACCAAAAGTAGCTTTTTTTTGGTGTGGCTGAGCAAATTATGTCCCAGACCAGAGAGATATTCACTGTTTTAAGAGCTAAGGATATCGATTGAAGACATCCGACTTTTTGTGGATACATGATATTTTTTGCGATGATTCCATAGCAATGATGGAACAGTCCCGGATCCGGGCAACTCCCTGTCTGTTGCTCATTTAGCCTACCATAGCTTCCTGATAGAAGGCATGTTTTACATACGGAAGGTCCCCAGTTCAATTCCTGGCATTTCAACTTAAAAGATCTCCAACAAAAAAAGACTGATAATAACTTCTGCCTTTGAGCCCCTGTTAGTTTGAGCTGGCAACACTAGGCTGGATTGGTCAGTGACCTGACTGAATGTGACGTCTTCACGAGATCAAAGCTAGTTTCTCAACTCCCGTAGGCTTGAACGCAATGTGGTCTTGATTTGCTAAACTGCAATGTCTTTTATCATTTTGATTCCTGATAAGTTCGAATCGTGTGTGTGTTACATTTAAACAAGTAGAAAGACCATCTTGTTTTTTGTAGTCTTGCAAGTTACAGCCACAGGTGTTGAATCCAAAAGGTTTTTCCTGATCCAGAGGCTCATCCAGTTCTTATTTTTTTCATCAACAGTGGAGAGTATCTGGGGAAATGGGAATAAGAACTATTCCAAGGACTTGTCTTTTAAGACACCGGATGAAATCAGTCTGGAAAGTGTATAGAGCAGTGTTTCTTAACTTGGGGGTTGGGACCTCTTGGGCGGGGGGTTACGAGGGGGTGTCAGAGGGGTCATCAAAGACAATCAGAAAACACAGTATTTTCTGTTGGTCATGGGAGTTCTGTGTGGGAAGTTTGGCCTAATTCTATTGTTGGTGGGGTTCAGAATGCCCTTTGAATGTAGGTGAACTATAAATCCCAGCAGCAACAACTCCCAAATGTCAAGGTATATTTTCCCCAGTTTGAGGGACTGTGACCTGGCCCTCTGTTTAAAAAGTTTGAGGACTCCTCATATTGAGTATCCATGCCAAGTTTGGCTAAGATCCACTGTTGTTTGAGTCCATAATGCTCTCTGGATGTAGGTGAACTACAACTCCAAACTCAAGGTCAATGCCCACCAAAACCTTCCAGTATTTTCTGTTGGTCATGGGAGTTCTGTGTGGGAAGTTTGGCCTAATTCTATTGTTGGTGGGTTTCAGAATGCCCTTTGATTGTAGGTGAACTATAAATCCCAGCAGCAACAACTCCCAAATGTCAAGGTATATTTTCCCCAAACTCTAATGTTCATATTTGAGCATATTGAGCAGGGGTCCTCAAACTAAGGGCCAGGGGCCGGATACGGCCCTCCAAGGTCATTTACCCGGCCCTCACTCAGGGTCAACCTAAGTCTGAAACAACTTGAAAGCACACAACAACAACAATTCTCATCAGCCAAAAACAGGCTCACACTTCTCATTGAAATACTGGTAAGTTTATATTTGTTAAAATTGTTCTTCATTTTAATTACTATATTCTTTTAAAGTGTTTTTGCACAACAGATAATATATGTGCAATGTGCATAGGAATTCATTCAAGTTTTTTTTTTCAAATTACAATCTGGCCCTCCAACAGTTTGAGGGACTTTAACCTGACCCTCTGTTTAAAAAGTTTGAGGACCCCTGATATTGAGTATCCATGCCAAGCTTGGCTAAGATCTACTGTTGTTTGAGTTCATAGTGCTCTCTGGATGTAGGTGAACTACAACTCCAAAACTCAAGGTCAATACCCACCAAAACCTTCCAGTATTTTTTGTTGGTCATGGGAGTTCTGTGTGCCAAGTTTGGTTCAATTCCATCATTGGTGGAGTTCAGAATTCTCTTTGATTGGAGGTGAACTATAAATCCCAGCAACTACAACTCCCAAATGTCAATACTATTTTCCTCAAACATTTGGGCATATTGAATAGTCATGCCAAGTTTGGTCCAGATCCATCATTCCTTGAGTCCACAGTGCTCTCTTGATGTAGGTGACCTACAACTCCAAAACTTAAGGTCAATGCTCACCAAAACCTTCCAGTATTTTCTGTTGGTCATGGGAGTTCTGTGTGCCAAGTTTGGTTCAATTCCATCATTGGTGGAGTTCAGAATGCTCTTTAATTCTAGGTTAACTTTAAATCCCAACAAAGACAACTCCCAAATGGCAAAATCAACAAACCGCCTCCCAACCCCACAAGTATTCAAATTTGGGCATATTGGGTATTTGTGCCAAATTTGGTCCAGTGAATGAAAATGCATCTTGCATACCAGATATTTACATTATGATTCATAATAGTTGCAATATTACAGTTAGGATGTAGGAACGAAAAAAATGTTATGGTTGGGGGTCACCACAATATGAGGAACTGTATTAAGGGGTTGCGGCATTGGGAAGGTTGAGAAACACTGGAGCCATCATAGTGTCTTAGTGTCCTGGTAAGTAGAGAGAGAAACGCTATATGAAAAATGATGGGACGATAGGGAAGAAGTATGTGAATATGCTCTTAGTGTAACAAAATCAGCCGAAAGCTTCTTAAAGGTTGCCGTTTGTTTATTTTGCCAGATAGGGTCTGATGGACAGATTGTTATAGCTGTTAAAGAGGTTCTCGAGCCCTTCAAGTTGACCTCTTCTTAACCTTCGCTTGCCAAGGGTCATCTTTCTCTTAATAAAGTAAAAGCAACCATCGTAGATTGTACTGTAGAGTCAAAAGCTAAAGAGTGTGGTTGTGAATTTCAAACTAGTCATGCAAAGGGGAAAAAGACAGCGGAGGGAGGGATCACTTGTTAGGTTGTTGGCTTTTAGGGTCACTGTCTGATAATGAAAATTATTACCAAATTGTATGGACGTTGAACTGCAATAAGCAAGTACTGGAAGGCTGGGCCTCGTCTATTGGGTTTGATAAATGAAGTGTGAAGCAGCCCATCTGGCTAAGGACAGCTCTCTCTCTCTCGCTCTCTCTCGCTCTTTCTTTTCCCCTTTGACCAAAGAGAAGCCTTTAAAAATAACCACGGTACATATAGAATCGGCGACCCAGAAAGAGAGCTGGAATAGATTAAGATTTAATGGTAAACGTGGAAGAAATGATCACATGGCAAAGAAGACAAAAGAGAGGATGGCAAAGTAATGTTTATTGGGTGGTGAAAAATAAATAAATTGTGAAATGTATTTATTTTACTGTGCTTGGTTAGGTTACTGAAAAGCAGGTCCCATGATTTCCATAGGATTCAGTTCCAGGATGGTATTGTCGGGAGTACAACCATCGTGTTGCAAGTGGTTGTTGTTTATTGAAATGGTTGAAAATAGTTTCACCATATGCTTTAGCATAGAGCAGTGTTTCTCAACCTGGGGGTCGGGACCCCTGGGGGGGTCGCGAGGGGGTGTCAGAGGGGTCACCAAAGACCATCAGAAAACACAGTATTTATCTGTTGTTTATGGGGGTTCTGCGTGGGAAGCTTGGCCCAATTTTATCATTGGTGGGGTTCAGAATGCTCTGTGATTGTAGGTGAACTATAAATCCCAGCAACTACAACTCCCAAATATCAAGCTCTATTTTCCTCAAATTCCACCACTGTCCACATTTGGTCATATTGAGTATTTGTGCCAATATTTGCTCCAGATCCACAATTGTTTGAGCCCAGTGCTCTCTGGAGATTGGTGAACTATAACTCCCAAACTCAAGGTCAATACCCACTGAACCCTTCCAGTATTTTCTGTAGGTCATGTGTGGTTCAATTCCATCATTGGTGGAGTTCAGAATGCTCTTTGATTGTAGGCAAACTATAAATCCCAGCAACTACAACTCCCAAGTGACAAAATCAATCTCCCGAACCCCACGTATCGAGTATTTGTGCCCAGTTTGGTCCAGTGAATGAAAAAACATTCTGCGTGTCGGATATTTACATTACAATACATAACAGTAGCCAAATTACAGGTATAAAGTAGCAATGAAAATAATGTTATGGTTCGGGGTCACCACAACATGAGGAACTGGATTAAGGGGTCACAGCACTAGGAAGGTTGAGAAACACTGGCATAGAGGATCTGGTTGATGTATGTTAATGTTGGGGGGAGTGGTTATTCCAAAATACAACTGGTAAAAACAAACATATTTTGATTTTTTGAGGAATTCTCACATTTTGAGATTCTTTGTGAAAAATAAAATGTTTGCGCACACAAAAACCCTCTTTGGTTTGGCATTGTGATGTTACAGCTGTACCAGGAGCTCCAATTTTGTTTGCTTTTCATTGAATGTTTGCTTGCAGCCCTGGGTTTCAGGGACTCTGCAGATAGGTGGCTTCCTTTGGTTGCACTCATAGGGAAAGTCACCTGTCCATCATCGTTAAGTTTTGGTTCCACCCCTTGCTCAGGGCAATTGGGAAGGGAAGGGAACCATTTTTTACTTACTCTCAGCAAGGAAAACTAATGTATAGGACGTGTGCAAGCTTCCCCTGTACAAAAGCTTCAACCCTTAAGAATTTCCAGGAAAACAGTCCTAAAGACCAAAGAACTCCAGCTGGAGAGTCTACTGCCTTACTGGTAGGTCCACTCGGTGTTCGAGATGCAGTTTAACCCGATAGCGGAGTCCACATCAGTAAGGGTTAGATTACAGTCAGCCTGGGAGAAGTTAAAAAGGGGATTTTCCTTTAAAGCAAAGAATTAGTTATTGAAGACAATTGCCTGTCCTTCGTGGGCAAGATTAGGAATTCACCAGTTGCCTAAAGGCTTGGATTCGTTTGCTTAACTTTACTGAATATAGGAGAAGTTTCTGTTTGATTGTTCATTCAAAAAATACTTTGTTATACTTCACAAGCCATCTAAAGGTCATTTGTGGTGGAAAACCTCTGAGAACTTCTCCTTGGGCCCCCTGGCTTCCCGCTGGGCAAAGGTTGCACGTCCTGTTCCAAAGGAAATTCTTTAAAGGCCCAGCGCGCAACAGAACAGGCATAAAACAACATTCTATACAGAAACAGCCCATTTTGTATAAATGTGTTTTCTGTACAAACAATATTTTGTATATATAAGTGTGTGTGTGTGTGTGTGTGTGTGCAAAAGTTTAAAATATTTCAGAGGGTCAATCATTTTCTCCCACAGGATCTCTCTTGTGTATCAACATACTCTTTTGTGTATTGATATACAATATTTGTGAATATTCTTTATATCCCTACATTGGAAATAGCGTAGTCCACTCCCTACTTAATGCAGGTTCTACAATACTATATGCAATTACAGCATTCCATACCAGCACTATGCGTCCTCTGCTGAAATATCTCCAATAATGAACAACCCAACCCCTCAGCTGGAAACTGTGTCCATACCCAAACAGCTGTGACCATTAGGAAGCTTCTCCTAGCAATTGGCCAACATTGCTGCACTTCAGAACAGAAATAACCCTCTGACAGTAAACACCACACGTTGAATAGGAAAAAACAATCCTTTTATTGAAGATAAGTAAAAAGCAGCAAAGTAAAAAGCACTTTAAAGAAATAGGTAAATCCAATTAGGTAAGAAGATAAGCAGGGACAAATTAGTCCAAGGTAGAGTTCAGCAAAGTTCATAAAAGCAAAGTTTCCATAAAACAAGGATGAGAACTTGGCGTGATTCTAAACAATGCTTCATCTGACTACACATCCCAAACTTGAGACTTTTATCCCCTCGTTAGCTACGTCACTAGTGGTCCAAAATTGGTTTCTCTTAAGTTGAGGCTTTGTTATTGTTTTCTGCCGAAGTCTGGCAGATCACCTAAGCCTTTGCACAGCCCTCCTGTTTTGACCGAACTCTTCTCGTCTATCTCTTGGCTCGTTATTTATTTGTTCTCTTGGCTCGTCATCAGGGACATTCTCATGGGAAACTACAGGGATCTCCTGGTCATTCTCTGTGTCAATATCACTGACCAAATCATTGCCATCTTGAATCTCATCTTGAACCTCATTAACATCATTCCCCACATCCAAAGCACCCTGATCCTGAAACACAATCACAGGCAGAACTCCAACACCCATCTGTTTCCCTACAATTTCTTCCACTGGGTTGTAGGTTTGCCCTCTGGAATGATAGAGAACAGGAATACATTGGATCAATGTATTCCTGATTTTTTGGATTGTATTGGAGAGGTGTGGACTTTGCTTTTATGGACTAATTTGTTCCTGCTTATCTATTTTCCATCTCCTTCAGTCTTTCAGAGATCCCATCTCCTGTTAATCTATCTTCTTCAAAAGGAAACATCATTGCTACAGATACTTCTTTCACCACTCATTTCTCTAAATCAGTGGTTCTCAACCTGTGGGTCCTCAGATGTTTTGGAATACAACTCAAAGAAATCCCATTCAGTTTACCAGCTGTTAAGAATTCTGGGAGTTGAAGGTCAAAACATCTGGAGACCCACAGGTTGAGAACCACTGCTCAAAATTGAGAGACAACCGGGGTGTCCCAGAACTTCAGATTTGGCTTTGGGTTTCTAGTATGCAATTCTTATGCCACTCCCTACCAAGCAATAAATAAATGACAATCCAGCAATTACATTCAAATGCACTGCAGTTAGGATGATCTTCTTTGCTTCTCATTGGATAGAAGATCTTTTTTTTTCCAGAATGCATCTTGTACTTCCCAAATTCTGTCATGCTAAGTCCTGTATTGTTCCTCCTGTGAATTTAGTTTTTTTCCCCCTTAGGTTGTTGTAGTTCATGAAAAATGTTTACAGAGGGATTGGCTTCCTTGTATCTTGATGGCGCTTTCCCCCTCCACCACTGGGAACTTCCAAGTGCAAGGAACTGAAATTATTGAGCTTCCCAGCAGCGTAGGATGGCGGAAACCCAGTACATCACAGGGCTGACAAATTTATAATCTGTGGAGACACAGCGTTAGTTCCATCATCTGACAGCTGAACCACAAAGTGGTATTAGTATCAGCTGTCATCGGGCCTGTTAAGAACAATGGTGTCTGCCAGAAGCAACAGGGCAGTAGGAGAAGGAGCTGGAAGCAATGCAGGCAGTTTGTTTATTGCTTGGTTCCTCTCTGTTTTCAATGACTGAATCGGTGTTGCAACTGGAAACAAGGAACGGCTGCCTGGGGACTGACGAAATACCTTAGATTTACTTTTAATCCATTTTTGAGGATACTTGTTTCTATGACATCAATCTGTGCTTTCTTCTGTCCCTTAGAAGAGCATCCATTGTGGCTCATAACCTGATATCTCCATAAAATCTGATCACAAACATATTGCTAAAGAGTGCAACTTTACACAGAAATGGTCATTGAGCATGAATACAGCCCTTGAGAATAAATGAACCTCATTCCTTCCCAAGAAATGGTCCCATTATTTTGATGAAGTTCAGAGCTGAATTTGCCTTTGATTTGCTGTCATTAACAACCAGAGTGGACTAAGTGGGCTACAATGGCCACGTTTTTCTCGAAATTTCTCATCTTGTCCAAGAGATCTTGTAACATCAGGAATATTGGGACCAGGAGTATTTTGAATTATGTTTTTGGATTTTGGAATGCTCATATTTACATATTAGGCTTGGGTAACCACGGAAAAATTTGGTTCTAAACTCGTTTTGTTTTTAGGGGGCCCTTGCGTTTCATTTTTTAAAAGAATTCCGAAATTTTCCTTTTAAAAATTTTGAAATATACGAAATTTCGTAAAATTACGAATCGATTAGTTAATGGCGGACGCGATTGCACAATATGCTAAAAAAACCTCCAAATGGGACAGGGGGAACTTCAATCTTCCCTCTCCCTCTGTTGTTGACTGTTGGTGTGATAAAACAAACAACAACTATAAAACTTGTGAAAATAATTACGAAATAATTATGAAATAATTACGAAATAAATTGGAAAAATTGTTTCGATTTTTAATTATTCCTCACACTATTCCTGCATGGCTCAATATTGGATCGTAAGCTAATTTAAATACGAATTAATAACGAATTACAAAATTAACGAACGAAACCGCCCAAGCCTATTACATATGAGTCCCCTTCTCTGGGATGAGAAGGGCGGCATATACATGTCATAAATAAAAAAATAAAAAAATAAAAAAATAAATAAAATTAGATATCTTGGAGATGGGACCCAAATCTAAACATAACATTCATTTGTCATATATATATATATATATATATATATAACACATAAAATTAAGGTCATTTTATAGGCAATGTTTTTAACTGCCCTGAGTCGCCTTTGGGCTGAGAAAGGTGGTATATAAATAAGGTAAATAAATAAATAAATAAATAAATAAAATATTTAATAATTGTGTGCACAAAGCAAAACGTGTGTACATTGAACCACTAAAAAAAAGGTTTTTCAGTATCTTTATCTCAGCAACCCATGCTGATAAGTATGTTTTTTGGATTTTGGAATGCCCATCTTTACATATGAGTCCCCTTCATGGTGAGAAGGGTGGCATATACATGTCTCAAATAAAAAAAATTAAAAAATTAAAATGAGATATCTTGGAGATGGGACCCAAGTTTAAACATAACACTTGTTTATCTTATATATACATATTATACACATAAAATTAAGGTCATTTTATATGCAATGTTTTTAACCACCCTGAGTCGCTTTCAGGCTGAGAAAGGCGGTATATAAATAAGGTAAATAAATAAAAATATATATTTAATAATTGTGTGCACAAAACAAAATGTGTGTACATTGAACCACTAGAAAACAAAGGTTTTTCAGTGTCATTATCTTGGCAACCCATGCTGATAATTTTGGATTTTAGAGTATTTAGGAATTCTGGATAATAAATACTCAACCCATCCTGTAATTATTATATTTATTTATGTCCTGCTGTTTTCGAATTGCAAGACTCTTACAACAGTTAAAATAAATGCTTAAATATTAACAGCATGCGTACATTAAAAGGCAATTAAACCATTATAAAATGTGAAAATGGTTAAAACAAATTAAATTGGCAAGTGAAATCCAATAACACATTAAACAAGGACTCTAGTCCCTCTAGTCCAAATTCATTCAAGTGTTGGCCATCCAACATCTGTTTGAGAACATCTAACAGATGGGAGTCCACCACAATCAAACATTTCTTACCATAGTTCTTCCTGACATTTAGACTCTTACCTTACAGAACTTCATCAACTGTTGCTCATATCAAATTACTGTATATACTCGAGTATAAGCCTAGTTTTTCAGCCCCTTTTTTAGACTGAAAAAGCTCCCCTCGGCTTATACTCGAGTCAAGGTTATTTATTCTTTTACTCTGTTATTAGCATTATTGTATTACATTTATTATTTTACTCTATTATTATATTTACATTATTTTGCTCTATTATTATTCTATTTATTATTTTGCTCTATTATTATTATTACATTTACAGTATTTTACCCTATTATTATTATTACATTTATTACATTTATTATTTACATTTGTTATTATTATTACATCTATTGCATTTATTAATTTAATCTAATAATAATAATTATAATTATAATTATTGTTGATATTATTATTATTACATTTACAGTATTTTACCCTATTATTACTGCATTTATTATTTTACTCTATTATTACTGTTTTATTGCATTTTCATTATTTTACTCTATTATTTTTATTATTTTAATAATAAGTACATTTACATTGAAGGAAGTTAGAATAAAGGTTTAATAAGAGTTGGACAGTCTTATCTTAAAATACAGTTTTATGTAAATATTCAGAAACATTTAGCCTATTGATGGCTCAATTAATGTAATTTTATTGGTATCTATTTTTATTTTGAAATTGACCCATAGTGGATGCATTTCCCACCCTCGGCTTATACTCGAGTCAATACGCTTTCCCACTTTTTGGTGATAAAATTAGGTGCCTCGGCTTATATTCGGGTCAGCTTATACTCAAGTATATATGGTATATCAATTCCAATAAGCCCAAACAAAGTAGTTCCTCCCACTTCCTCCACAGTTGCCAAACCTTATTTTAGCTCAACCTGTGGTTCTCAACCTGTGGGTCCCCAGATATTTGGCCTTCAATTCCCAGAAATCCTAACAGCTGGTAAACTGGCTGGGATTTCTGAGAGTTGTAGGCCAAAAACATCTGGAGACCCCCAAGTTGAGAACCACTGTTTTAGCTCAAGAGCAACTTGAGGCTTTTCAGATGTTGCTCTCATGCAACTCTATCAGCCCTAGCTATGGCAACCAGTGCTGAAGAATCATGAAAGTTGCTATTGAACAACATCTGGAGGACAAGACGTTGCTTATCATTGTACTATTTTTTCTATAGTAAGACCTTTTAAAATTGCAATGCATTTTGGCCTGTAGCATAGTTCCCTCTCTGAAGTTCCATACAGCTTATTCCCTATAGATAAAGAAGGAGAAAGAGGCATCTTTGTTGTGACAAAAAAGAGAGAGGGGAAGCATTGACCAAGAAATCTCTGGTGTAGACCCAGTTGACAGGATATGCTGGTAAGGAGTAATGGTTCTTCTTTCTGTTAAGATGATACTTTTACAGCAACGATCTCAATGACCCCTGAAAAATTATTTATAGCAACAGATGAGAACTGTGGGAGGGAGGTGGAGGAGGAGACAGAAGGTGACATTGGAAGGTGAGCATTTTTATAACCCGCTGGAATTTCTGGAGAGCCATGACTAGAGAGAAAGGACCTTTTAAAGAAATGACACTTTCCTTTAATAGTACTAATGAGACTTAGCGTCCCCATATTGCTCCGGTTCTTTTGATTTGACTTTCGTTTCAAATATGGCTTTATTAAGTATGATAGAAGATGTCTAGGCCAATGATGAGGACTAAGGAGGACGTTCAGCAGTAATAGTTAAAGTGTTTAATGTTTTCCTCCTCCAAAGAATTTCACATTCTTGAAGACAATTAGGATAGTATGAAAAATTGGGGAGAAAAATCTTTAATGAATTTATGCAGTGATATTCAGAAATGGTAGAAGAAAAAGATAGCAATGTAGTTGGAAATAGAGGGGGAGAATGGATATTGCCCCTGGGATTAGTAAAAGTGTATGCATCAGAAGGGTTCTAGAAATTTCAGCTAGTCTGAAGGTAGGCCTCATTGTTCTTAAGCGCCTTCAAGATGTTTTCATCTTATGAACTGTAATGTGACCCTACCACAGGGTTTTGGGGGCTCAGACTCACCCAAGGTTGGCCAGTGGATTACCATGGTCCATTGGAGAAACAAACCGTGGTCTCCAAAGTCTTAGTCCAACACTCAAACTAGTATACAACACTGGCTGTGTTTACTCTTATGTTGTTGTTTATTTGTTCAGTCACTTCTGACTCTTCATGACCTATGGACCAGCCCACACCAGAGCTCCCTGTTGGCCATTGCCACCCCCAGTTCCTTCAAGGTCAAGCCAGTCACTTCAAGGATACCATCCATCCATCATTCTCTTGGTCGGCCCCTCTTCCTTTTTCCTTCCATTTTCCCCAGTATCATTATCTTTTCCAAGCTTTCCTGTCTTCTGATTATGTCGCCAAAGTACTTCAGTAAAGTGGAAATAACTGCATTTTTTTTAAAAAAACTTAACATAACACCTCTCCAGAAACATCTAGGTTTGGTTTAAAGATTGCACTAAGTTCACCTTCCAACTGCCGTGGAAGCCACTGGCCATTACTGAAACCTGCCTATTATTGCTGCAGACTTTTCCAGCATCTCAAGATAATTAAAAGTATACATTGAAAGCTGTGCATGCATCAGAAGGGTTCTAGAAATTTCAGTTAGTCTGAAGGTAGGTCTCATTGTTCTTGAGCACCTTCAAGATATTTTCATCTTATGGAAACTGTAATGTGACCCTATCACAGGGTTTTGTGGGCTCAGACTCACCCAAGGTTGGCCAGTGGATTTCCATGGTCCAGTGGAGAAACAAACTGTGGTCTCCATAGTCTTAGTCCAACACTCAAACTAGTATACACAACACTGGCTGTGTTTACTCTTAAGTTGTTTATTCGTTCAGTCACTTCTAAGTCTTCATGACCTATGGACCAGCCCACACCAGAACTCCCTGTTGGCCATTGCCACCCCCAGTTCCTTCAAGGTCAAGCCAGTCACTTCAAGGATACCATCCATCCTTCATTCTCTTGGTCGGCCCCTCTTCCTTTTTCCTTCCATTTTCCCCAGTATCATTATCTTTTCCAAGCTTTCCTGTCTTCTGATTATGTCGCCAAAGTACTTCAGTAAAGTGGAAATAACTGCATTTTTTTTAAAAAAAACTTAACACCTCTCTAGAAACATCTAGGTTTGGTTTAAAGATTGCACTAAGTTCACCTTCCAACTGCCATGGAAGCCACTGGCCATTACTGAAACCTGCCTATTATTGCTGCAGACTTTTCCAGCATCTCAAGATAATTAAAAGTATACATTGAAAGCTGTGCATGCATCAGAAGGGTTCTAAAAATTTCAGTTAGTCTGAAGGTAGGTCTCATTGTTCTTGAGCACCTTCAAGATATTTTCATCTTATGGAAACTGTAATGTGACCCTATCACAGGGTTTTGGGGGCTCAGACTCACCCAAGGTTGGCCAGTGGATTTCCATGGTCCAGTGGAGAAACAAACTGTGGTCTCCATAGTCTTAGTCCAACACTCAAACTAGTATACACAACACTGGCTGTGTTTACTGTTAAGTTGTTTATTCGTTCAGTCACTTCTGACTCTTCATGACCTCATAGACCAGCCCACGCCAGAGCTCCCTGTTGGCCATGGCCACCTCCAGCTCCTTCAAGGTCAATCCAGTCACTTCAAGGATACCATCCATCCATCTTGCTCTTGGTTGGCCCCTCTTCCTTTTTCCTTTCATTTTCCCAAGCGTCATTATCTTCTCCAAGCTTTCCTGTCTTCTCATTATGTGGCCAAAGGACTTAATCTTTGCCTCTAATATCCTTCCTTCCAGTGAAAAGTTGGGCATTATTTCCTGGAGTATGGACTAGTTGGATCTTCTTGTAGTCCAAGGCACTCTCAGAATTTTCCTCCAGGACCACAGTTCAAAAGTGTCTGTCTTCCTTTGGTCATCCTTCCTTATGGTCCAGCTCTCGCATCAATAGGTCACTATGGGGTATACAATTGTTTTAACGATGCAGATCTTCATGGCTAGTGTGATGTCTTTACTCTTCACTATTTTATCAAGATTGGTCATTCCTCTCCTCCCAAGAAGGAAACGTCTTCTGATTTCCTGGCTGCAGTCTATATCTGCAGTAATCTTCACTCTTAGATATACAAAGTCTGTCACTGCCTCCACGTTTTCTCCCTCTATTTACTCTTATACTTATATTCATTCTGTGAAGACCTCCATTAATATTAATTAATATTAACAGTGGTCAAATATTACCTAGCTGAATGTTTTGATGCTGGTTTTGTATCATTTCAAAAACTTGATTTTCCACTTAAAATAAGCCTGGGCTGTAAACATGTACATATATATTCATATATATATATTTAATTCCTAGCCTGGTAGATTCGCAGAGAACATTTTCACAAAGCATTTGAGTTATGTGAGCATCCTGCTGGATGTTAAGGAGAGATAAGTGTACTTCCAACGCCCCCAAATTTGTCTTTCGCTGCCGTGTTAGTCCTTTAATCAGAATGATTTTTGACCATCATGGTCAAGGTTGATTTGAAGAAATACCCTAGAGAGGAAAGGTTAGCAATTTGTCCTCCCCATAATGGATTAATCGCTAGCTGTACAGTGTGTTTATCTTAAGAAGACAATTTACCACACATGAAGAGTAGTAATTTTATTTTATACTAGGGGTGTCCCCGGTGTATCTTGGTCATTTCCTTTGCCATGTATTTTCCACATTATAGATAAAGTCTAAATTCAGCTGTCAGCTGGGGAAGCGGCTGAGGGCGGAGGTGGTTTATTAACTGCTTATCTTGCCTGTAGGTGACACTGTTCCATCATTTATCAAATTGTTTTCCAATATCTTGTCTGGGGACAAAAAAATATTGGTATGTGGGAAGGGAAGGATTTTGAAAGATCCAAATAAATGCCTTCACCTTCTGGTCTTTGATGAGGGAATGAAGAATGAGTTAGATTGTCTTTTAGATGCCATTTTCTTAAAACTATTTCTGATCATCACTTATGGAGTCACAATATTTCCTCCTTTGATTAATTAGATATTAACAAAATCCCTCTTCAGTATTTCTTAAGGCAACTGTTGAAAAGATGGAGGGAATATCACAGTTGCATATCTTATCAATGGCTCCATACATAGTCTTGTGTGCCATTTAAAAGCATGCTTATTCACTTCCAGATGTTGTGTTCCTTAGATTTGTGGATTCAGTTGCTTCTCTTTTAACCTAAACCATTGAAAAGGTAGAGTCTTTGACTAGAGTCTTTGGTCATGTATAAATATGTGAGGGGAAGTCATAGGGAGGAGGGAGCAAGCTTGTTTTCTGCTGCCCTGGAAACTAGAACGCGGAACAATGGGTTCAAACTACAAGAAAGGAGATTCCACCTGAACATTAGGAAGAATGTCCTGATTATGAGAGCTGTTCAACAGTGGAACTCTCTGCTTTGGAGTGTGGTGGAGGCTCCTTCTTTGGAGGTTTTTAAACAGAAGCCGGATGGCCATCTGTCGGGGGTGCTCTGAATGCGATTTTTGTGCTTCTTGGCAGGGGGTTGGACTGGATGGCCCATGAGGTCTCTTCCAACTCAAGGATTCTATGATTCTAGAGTAAACCCATTCAGTTAATTGAATTTGCCTAACTGTTGACTCATCATTGAACAATTAAGTGAATGGTTCAATTCTATTTGGAATTAGCCAACAGGAATCCAGTCACAACATTTCAGACTAAAACCCAGAATTCCTTTGGATACCTTGATGATCAATAGATTGCTGCTGTCAAGTAATGATCTCAAGTAGAAGTTTGTAGTATCAGAGTAGGCCAAAGTTTCAGAACCTTGGAGAGTTTCTACTGAGCCACTTCCTATATTGAGGCTTAATTCAGGTCTCCTATCTTAATAAACCCAAATTCTGGGTTTTTTTCCCTCCATGAATCAGACGGTCTTCTAAGTACAGTCCCCAGGTCTAGAACCTAGCACTCCTCTATTCTCTGATTGTTTCCTCTTTGTTAGTTTTTAGTCTTGATAGGAAGGCAGAAGAACATAGAGATTGGAATAAGGACATGCCAGAACTTGGAAAAGTTAAACTTTAGGATGCTATTTAAAAGTAATTTCCTGGCTCTCCTAGCCAGCATAATCAGTTGCCATGGTTGTTAGGAGACTCTAGGAGGTGGGATCCAAGCTCTGGAATGTGTGCCACCATAATGTCCAGTTGGATCTGATTTTGCAAACTAGATATGGTGGGTAGTAGAAAACCATGAAACAATCATAAGTTGCTGTCCAGGTAGGACTACCAAGGTGTCATGCTTGAAAAGTTATAATTAATCAGAGTTGGCATTACAGACTGAGTGAACTAAGGATCTGAGTCTTCTTAGATGTCTATTTGGCACCACTGATGTGGAAGGGTCTGGCTCATCAGGGTGAGTAGGCTCATAGGGCTACTGACTATAAAAACCTCAGTTGGGGAGCGGGAATTCATGTGATCTCCTGCTGTCACCTGCCCAATCTTTTTTCTTTGTGGACTCTGTGAATGCACACATGTGGAGTGTCTGCACTGCGCAGGCCCCAATGGAAACTTCTCAAGTTTAAAACTGCAAGTTTTGGCGGGAACCCCACCCAGTCCCCTTGCAGGCATAAAAGGCACCCCACACGCATGCTCCGCAGTTCCTCTTTTTCCGCCACAAAGCTTGCTTCGGAACTTCCTTGCTATGTCGACAACATGGTTTAAACACTGAACGCAGTGTTCCCAGAAGATTCCTGACTCTGACAAGCACTCAAAGTGCCTTCTTTGTCTCAGCGAAGCCCACATCACATTTTTCTGACATCATTATCAATCGTTGATGGCTCAAACCTGGAAGAATAGGGCTGCTTGCCTTAAATATCTTCTCTACCAACAGACTTTGGCTCCTTCGACTTCGGCGGGGCCTTCGTCCTCTGAGCCTTTGACCTCGGTGCCAGAAAAGCCTTGGTCAATGACTTTGGGAATATCGAAATCCTCGAGGCAGACAGGGCAATCGGAGCAGCTGTGCACTCTGATGACAAAGACGATGCAGCCTCAACAGTCTTCGACTTGGAGTTCAGTAGCGTCGGCTCACTCCACTCACTCCATGCCGCCATTTTTTACGGTGATGCGGATTGCTTTTAAGAGGGTGCATGAGGAATCTCACCAAGCAAAGAGAGCGTCTACATCATCTCCAGTCCCGCCGACTCCTGGGAAGTCTCCTGGCCAGTTCCAGCCCAACCACCAGCGAAGAAGAAAGCTCTTCCTCGGTCCTCTTCTTTGACATCCTCGAAGAAGACCACAATGACTGTAATATGGTGACACAGTGGCAATATCTGGCAGAGAAGGCTAAACTGCAACTGCAACACCCCTGATTCCATAACATGGAGCCATGGCAGTTAAAGTTGTATCAAACTACTTTCTATTCTACTATTCTACAGTCTAGCTGCACCCGTAGTCAAGTTCTGACCTACCACTTCAAGGTGTGGGTCGTGGTAAACAATGTTCTGCAACAATGAGAGAATAACCCTTTAAAGAGAGTCACTCCCAATCCCCATTTGTAGAGACAGAGAGATTTAGGGGGTTGTGCCATTCATCAGTGTTGTCCTTGCCACCAGATGTTCCCATGCTGCCATATTTGATACATGTGCCTCTTCCCAGCATGTTTCCATGCTGCCATGTTTGATACATGTGCCTCTTCTGCGGAAACACATGAACCCCCATCCCGGAACCTGCACCTGGTCCCTCTCCAAAATTTGTAGTGGACATTGGAAGAGGAATAGTAATGACCCCCCAGAAAGCACTGGTTTATTTTGCTCCACCAACCTGAACAGGTAGTGATATTGTTAGCGGCCTTTCTCTTGCACTCTCCACCCCCTCTCCAATTTCCAGTTTTGCTATCAATTATGCCATGTGTTTCACCCAGTTGGTGCTACCCTCCCAGTGTTAATTATAACCTACAAGACGGTTACAGTTAATTTTATGGCAAGCATATTGTCTCTTCAAGGCTTCGGAGCGGCTCATAAATTATCTTGAAGGTAAAATGCAACTTGGGGAACTAGTTATGAAAATTCCATCCATCTCGCTTAGGAGATGCAGCTGCTACTGTCAGCTGCCTTGCTGTTGCATTGTGAAGGAATTATGGCGGGTCAGGTTTAAGAGGCAAGGCCCGGGCTGTCACCGAGGAGGAAACCTGTCCTGGCCCTGTCAGACAACTACCTTCTGCCAATCCCTTGTGGTTTGGCTTTTCGAGCAGTAAAAGGCAGCCCGGTGCAGGTGGAGAGTCCCCAAGCTGTCTCTATTCATTACTTTACAGAAACTTGTTTTAGGTAGGCAGGTACGGAGACCTTTTCCCCCGTTCCTCTTCAGCGTTGTCATAATGGTTCGAGGCATCATCTGCAAAGTGGAGGAGAGGAGAAAATTAACTCGAGGGTTGTCGGATGGCTGTGGTTGTGTTCGGAGAGAGAATCAGAATTGGAAGGGGGGGGGGGTTTGAAGACACGAATGATTAGCCCCTAAACACAAACACAGATGTGCACACAGTCATTGGTCTGTAAAATCATTGTTGGTTTAATTGGGGGGGGGGGAGGTGTCAGTATAGGGGTATATGTGGAGGACACACACATCTGTTTGCCTTTATTTTCATGTACACCATTGGACAGGAGGTGAGATTTCAATGCAAGGTAGTTTGAAGTAAACATTTTGTGTTAAATAAATTTACCATGGGTTTAGCTGGTCAAGGAAAGGCTTTCCACCCCCTCCGTTGCATATTATTATTATTATTATTATTATTATTATTATTATTTTATTTGATACATCCCAACTATCAACAAAATTTTGCCATACAGGACTTATTTCAGTATACATTATTCCAAAAGTAAATATTCCTTAAATGACATTTTATACATTCCTTGGTTATGTATCGCTCAACATCCCTCCGTTGCATGTTGGAAGAAATTAAAGCCTGTCTTCCCAGGTGGAAAAGATTTCTTTTGTTCCTCTTCATTTTCTCAGTCTTCCTTTTTTAATATTCCAGGTATTTGCATATAAAGCTAACTTCAGAAGTTGCGTCTCAGAATGTGTATCAGAATAAAAAGATGGATGTATAACATGAAATTCGTTAAAACATGAATCAATTACTATGAGGCATTAACCTTTTTATTTATTTTCCACTTTTTGATTCTCAAAAATCACTTATTCAAGTCACTTATTAGAGCAAAGGAACTTCATGCCAAAAGTTTTACCCAATTTTGGTTTTGAGTTTTTGTGTTTTTAAATGTTGTTTTATTGCTGATATGTTTTAGAATGGTTTTTGTATTATATTTTATTTTTTGTTTTACTTTGGTTATGCTGTTGTTTTGTATTGTTGAGCTTGGCTGTTGTTTTGTAATGTTGGCCTCGGCCTCTTGTAAGCCACCCTAGTCTCCTTGGGGAGATCGTGGCGGGGTATAAATAAAGTTGTTGTTGTTGTTGTTGTTGTTGTTGTTATTATTATTATAATTATTATAATTATTATAATTATTATTATATCACGGACCTCAACAAGATTTGTCTTCCTGGTGCCTTTATTTGTCTAAGTCGGGAAGTGCAAATTGACCCATTTTTAAGGAAATGAAATATATACACGCACACACACACATTTCATCATAGGTAAAGGTTTCCCCCTGACATTAAGTCCAGTCGTGTTGGACTAAGGGTTGTCGTTCATCTACATTTCTAAGCTGAAGAGCCGGTGTTGTCCATAGACATCTCCAAGGTCATGTGGCCGGCATGACTGCATGGAGCGCTGTTACCTTCCCGCTGGAGCGGTACTTATTGATCCACTCACATTTGCATGTTTTCGAACTGCTAGGTTGACAGAAGCTGGGGCTAACAGTGGGAGCTCATGCCGCTCTCCGGATTAAAACCTGCGACCTTTTGGTCAGCAAGTTCAGCAGCTCAGCACTTTAACCCACCGCGCCACTGTGAGCTCCCATTTCACCATAACAGATCATATAGCTAAATAGATAGATTTCTAGATAGATATCTAAACAGATAGATAGATGATCTGTTACAGTGTATGTTATGCCAAAGTAGATTGCTGCTAGATTGATTTAAAGTGTGGTCACTGGTCAATGACTGCATTTCAAAGTTCTGTGAAATCTAAAACTTACCATATTTCCCCATAGGTTGCTGTGAGTTTTTCAGGCTGTATGGACATGTTCCAGTTGCATTTTCTCCTGACTCAGAGAGAATGCTACTGGAACATGGGTATACAGCCCAAAAAACTCACAGCAACCCAGTGATTCTGGACATTAAAGCCTTCAATAACATATTTCCATATAGTTGAGTGACTCTTCAAATGTGTTTTTGACTGCACATTCCAACATTCCCAGCCAGCATAGCCAAAGAATGCTAGGAACTGCAGTTCAACTACTGGAGAGGACATGTTTCTACCCCATCCTACACCAGTGCTTGTTGAAACTGTGTTGAGTATATAGAATCATAGTATCATAGAGTTGTAAGAGACCTCATGGGCCATCCAGTCCAATCCCCTGCCAAAAAGCAGGAATATTGCATTCAAAGCACCCCTGACAGATGGCCATCCAGCCTCTGTTTAAAAGCTTCCAAAGAAGGAGCCTCCGCCACCATATATCTTATTTCTCTGTTGTTGTTCTTTGTTACTTTGATCTCAGCTATATCTACCAAATGTTTACTTTGTTAGGAAGACTTTCTAACATCAATATATGATTTTTCATCTGTGAGTTTGAAAACAGGATTCATCAAAAGGCAACACAAATGAAAATTACATTGTGTGACTTCCAAGTCTTTTCTGAATTACGTTGACACCATCATGGAGTTTTCTTGGCAAGATGTGTTTAGAGAGGGTTTGCCTTTGAAGATAAGAGATGGTGACTTGGCCAAGGTCACCCAGTGGGTTTCCATGGCCGAGCAACAATTTGAATCTTGGTTTCCAGAGTCATCACCCAAAGCCGAAACACTATACCACTTTGGATCTTAAAAGTAACATCTTAACCATTTCTGCCCATTTTACACCTTCTTGGAATTGTGTCCTAAAGAAGAACCCATCAATTTCTTGTCCTCCTGCAATACTATCTCAGGAAGGAGAGGGAAATACTGAATTTTTAATTTTTAATGGCTAATTGGAGCCTCCTTTTTGTGAAATATTGTAATTTATATACAAGTAAGACAAAGCAGGAAGTGGAGGAGAAGGAGGAAGGGAGTAAATGTAGTGGAAAGAAATTATAGCCCAGAAAGGGAATAGTTGCCAAAGCCCTGTTGTATTCTGTTGCATCAACAATCCAGAAAGAAAACTGCATTTTCAAGGAAAGGTCAGTATCAGGTCAAAAATACATTTGGGAAATTGCCTTTATCGAGAGAAACCCTGGCCCTGAGAGGACTTCCATTGATTTCACTACCATCTAGGTTTTCTTTTATAGGATCTTATTAATGAATTTGCAGATTGTGAAATGGAGATCTTTCTTGACATTTGCTTCATCCCTTTCCCATCTCTACTCCTGTTAGCAAAAGAAGAAGAAGGGGGGTTATTTACAACATGGCCAAATAAAGCAAATTCCTAAACCCCACCATTGCTAAATAAATGCACACAGCTAAGAATATTTCTCCAGTGGATTCCCCCTGATATAAACATCTGCTGTTCAAATGTTGTTCAAATGATCCATTCCATTACTGTATATTATTTGGTAGGGTGTATTAATTTATTTTGCCTTTTGATCTACAAACCTGTTTTGGTTGAACAAGGTCATCGTGTGTAAGAAAAGGAAATTAAACAAAAACGACAATGGAAAAACAATTGTTTTAGAATATTTTGGCTTTGGTCCAGTTTGGGTTCATTTAGGTCCTGA